>NC_134077.1:7553642-8234223 GCF_965140245.1 Athene noctua
ATCAGAAATGCATGAATTTGCCAAATTAAGGTATATGCCTATTGCCTGAGTCTGACTGAGTCTGTGTACTTGGTTTCTGGGATTTCCTTGAGTGGGACATTACCTCGAAAGCAAAGGTAATACAAGCATTAACAAGAAAGTCATGACAAAGAATAGATTCCAGAAAATGAATGAACTGAAAGTTGGGATTTCATTTCCACTGGAGAAGACAAGAAGAGAATCTTTCAGACAAATTATGCGCATATATATATATATATATATAATGTTATTGCTAGTTTTTAACTGATCTTTAATTAAACTACTTTGCATTCCTCATAGCTTGTGTTTGCATTCCGGACAGATTTACGCACATTTTTAATTTTGCAATTGCTGCACTTGCTTTTCACTCTCAATTGACCTCGTCATTTCTTAGAAGCCTACGTGGCCTTACTAGCTGAAATGTGAAGTAATTTTTTTCAGAATAGAGGAATAATTGCCACTGCTATAGGAAAAAAATAAGGTACAGTTTTTTTTGTGGAGGGTGAACAAACACTCAGATTTAGATGAGAGGAACTGGTTACTCCTCCAATATCTTTATATGCTGGGATCATAGCAGCATGGGAGATGATAGGTCTTAAAGGGTCTCAAGATTTCATTTACCCATATACCCCTCCTCTAAGGTGGCATTAGCTGCCCTGTTTAGTTAGATGTTTATCTAACACGTTCTTAAAAGCTTTCATTCATAGATATTCTGCAATTTCCCTAGGCTATCTTTTCCAGTGAGATGAGAACACTAAATAAAAGCAAAATGAATGTATTAATTTTCACTGAGCATACACAGGCTATGTTTTTTCTAGCTGCGTTCTTTGTAGTTTAACAAGAAATTGTGCTGGATGGATTCTAATTAGATCCATAGCCCCCTCGTGGGTTCATTTTGAAATCCCGTTACCCAACTTCAGTTTCATGATTAAGCTCCGAATGAAAAGGATGTCAGAAGTCTGCCAAGCAGGGTGCCAAGCCACCAACAAGACCTTAAGCACTAAGACTATTGCATTACGGGAGTTCGCAATCATAAGAAATGAGATAATGTGAGATATCTGCGGCAAGGCCATGGTGCCACTATCTCATTTCCAAAAACCTCATAGGAACCATCACTGCCAGGGCTGCAAGAGCAGAACGGGGTTGAAATGTGGTGTGAATTCAAAGATGACTGAGTGCAAGTTTTTTTCTCCTCTTCGGCTTTTGGCATTTTTAAATATTTTTTTAAATTTTTTTAGATATTCTCCCCTTGCCTTGCCTTGCCTTGCCTTGCCTTGCCTTGCCTTGCCTTCCCGTCTCTTCCCTTCCCTTCCCCCTCACAAACTTGAATAATCTGGATGTGTCTCTTCTTTCATGCTAATTCCTTCCTTTAATCTCTATTTATTCTGTTGCTAAATTGAGGAAACAATTATGTAAGGCCACAAAATAACAACAGCAGGTGAAGGCACTTCATGAGAAAAAATTTGACAATCTAATTAATGGTCTCTCCAAGCTGTAACATCTTCCATTTCTGAAGAAAATATGGGTTTTTTCCCCCTTTTTTTTCCCTGGAAAAAAAAGTTTTTTGAGAAATTTACAGAATTACTTCATAATAAAAATGTTGTACCCCAAGATAAAATTTGATCAACTTTAAGAGTGGAAATCCTTGAAGTTTATCCGTCCTATTTTCTAATATTGACACTGAAGCATTTGCTATCAGTTATAAGTGTAAAATAAGCCCCCTGAAACATCACTAGAAGTCAAACATGAATTGTCTCTATGCGGAAATTATTTTATTCTACTTTTTCATCATATTTTTTCTTCAGTTATTTTTATGACATTCTTTTTCATTTTCATTTATTTATTCATATTCCTTGCCATACTTGTAAGGAAAATCATAAAGGGGAGAACTAGAAAAAGGGAAACAATCTATTAACATGCTTTCAAAAGTAGTGGAAAACAATTACAAATGAAAGTTCACAATTGTAGCAGTGGGAGGACAAAGGGGAAAAGACCTTACCTGATAAGAAATGGATAAAGTACACAAAAGTGTGTATTGAAATGAAAAATAGTCACATGATGAGCTAAAATCACATTACTCTTAGTTATGAAGAACAAAAAAGATTTTTGTATGTGTGCGATAATAGTTTATACATAAATAATCAGTGATTCCAAATTTTGCACTACACCAAGTCAGCTTTCAGACATTTTTTTCTATGTGGTCTCACTGACTTCACCTAATTTAAGGATCATTTATGCCTCACATTTTTTATACTCACACACCCTTCTTCCCCACAGCTTGGCTAGATCTTGCTAAACCCTGTGTTCCTCCCGATTTACTCTAGGAGTAAAACCAGGCCATGAAACATACTACCTCAGCTCCTTGCTTGACCCAGCATGGAGAATCCAATGATCAACATTTCAAGCAGAAGCTGCTCAATAATGTTGTCATGGGCACATACACGATCATTTGTTCTTCCATTCTGGAACCACAATTTTGTTTATATTGGCTTTGATCCCTACTTTTTTCCCCATACACAATTATTTGTATAGAGTTGTGTATATAAATATATAAATTAATAGAATTTAGTTCTTCACTGAATTATTTGGCCTTGAGTTCTGTAATTTAACTGGATCAATGATAAAGTAAAAGTTGTATGATGTAATTGAGTTATGATAGTAGTCTGATCAGGAAATATCACAAGACAAGTAAAGCAAACACAGTGTTTCCATAAATCACAATGAATAAAAACAGTGACTCATCAACCTGGAATGTTCTTCATCTTAGGCCCATCATGAAATAGTTTTTCCAGAAGTTTATACAAAAAAACAGGCACACAAAGAAACAAATCCACCTCTTTTAAGTGGCAGAATGTATAAAATCTGCAGTTCCAAAGCCACATTTCAGTTAGTTGCCTTAATCATCTAGTAGGTGACTATCACTGGATACATTTCAGGTAGGTTATGGCAGAATTATCTTGGCAAATGATTATGTGTCCTCCTGGATCATCTAAAAAACATTCTTAATATTCATGTACCATCTTTTCCGACAAGTCCTCTATTTATGAAGGAAACGACAAAAGTAATTCTTAGAAAAGCCTCCATATTTACGTTGAGAATATATGGTGGTTTGACCTTGGCTAAATGACAGGTACCCACCAAGTCACTCTATCACTTCCACCCCCTTTCCTCTTTTTTTTTTTTTTTTTTAATATAAGCAAAGCGAAGCAAAGGTCCACACGCAGAAGCAAAAAGAAAACAGATTTATTCTCTACTCCCCATGAACAGGTGATGTGGGGCCTTCTCAGGACTCAGGGCTCCGATATGCGTGGTGCTTGCCTCGGAGGACCAAGGGTGACCCCACCCCCTTCCTCCTTTCTCCCAGCTCTATACTGAGCAGACATCACATGGTCTGGAATATCCCTTTGGTCAGTTTGGGTCAGCTGTCCTGGCTGTGTCCCCTCCCAAGATCTTGCCCACCCCGTCCCACTGGGTGAAATGTCGGTAAAAGCCTTGGTGCTGTGTAAGCACTGCTCAGCAGCAGCCACGACACCAGGGTGCTGCCAACACCCTGCCAGCTCCCAGCATAAACCACAGCACCGTGAGGGCTGCGATAAGGGAAAACCAATTCCAGCTCAGCCAGACCCAGTACAGAATACAATGAAAACAAAGCTCAGATTCAACTTCCATCTCTCTCATTGAGAAACTTTCTCTCATTAGAATAACCCAGTTAATTTAAAAGTAATTTGAAAGAAGAGAAAAAGTAGATATCAAAACTGGTAAAGTAGGAAATGTTAGACCTGAACTCTCTTTTGGATATTATAATTTTAGAAGTAACAGAGTACGAATTTTGTGTCATCTGTATTACCAGAATGAGGGAAAATATTTGCAATCACCCTTGTTCTCTGCTTACAAAGAACTGAACAATGCTTACTTATCCAAGACCATACATTTGGAACAGATCTGCGTGCTTTCTGATGAAAATGGAGACCTCCTGCCAAAGAAGAGTTTCTGTCTGAAGACTGAGAAAAGTACCTGATTACAATTCCAACATCTGTAAACCACAGATTTATAGCCAGTGAGGAACTAGCTTGTCATGTTAACTGCCTATTAGCTTTAGAGAAAATAATAACTTGCAAGATATCAAAAATATAATTGCAAATACGAAAGAATCACATACTGACAACTTCAAAACTGGCTTTACAAGACATGCCTCTGGTAGAGCTCTGGCAGACTAAATGTAGTGACTTTTCTATAACAAAGAATAGTCACGTACCAGAGCAATATTCACTCCATCTCCCTCATTCAGGCTGTTTTCAGTCATACTTTAGCAAAAAAGAGAGAGAAAAGCCACCTGATTGCAACTGATCTCCGTTCATTTCTTCCTTTACATAGCAAACAGGTCAGTGCCTTTTTAGGCAAGCCTGTGCCCCGTTAGACTTTCTAGACCTTGATGTTCCCTTGACTAACAAGCTGGTAACCTGTAAAGCCAAATGAGACAGGAGAGCACACAAAGAGAGACCAGTGCTGGAGCAATGGCTCCATCAGTCTCTTATTAGAAATTGGAGGACAGATCCTGTTCTTCTTCATGCTTCTGTAAGAAGAGTAGCTCCAGATATTTCACTCAAACTGCAGTGGTGTAAATCTAGATGAGAATTTGTTCCTCCGTGACAGCAGCTCTAAACTTAATAGAATTTTGAAGATTGAGGGGTTAAAGTAATGAGTTCCTCAACAGTTCACCTCTTACTGCCAAGTATTCATTAAGCTTGTACTGGACGTCTTAGACAGTCACCTCTAAAGTCTCTGACTTTCTGGTGAGGATACAGTCAATCTTCACTGTAATGTCCTCAAAACTTATATCTCTGAAATGTGCTTTCATTAGATTGCTCTACAAATCACCCCTTTAAGACCAATTCTAAATATGCTTTCTGAACTGTAGAGTGATTAGTGCTGAATGCAGTACTTTGGGTGAGGTCCTAACGAAATACACTGTATTTCCTTAACAATAATTGAGTTGAAGGCTTTAATATAAGGGGGTTTTTATTATTAAAATAACTCTCATATCTCTCTCCAGGTCAATATGCTGTAGTACCTTCCCATTAAGCAGATATTATGTCCTTTTATTACATTCTCCGAGACTCATTATTCTGCATTTATCTGCATTGAATTTGCTATCTATTAGCTCAAGTACTTAAATGATCTAAATCCTTCCCTACCTGACTGTATTGTTTCTCACGGATGACCTTTCCTCCCAATTTAGTATCATCTGCACACCAGAAATTTTTAGTTTAAATAATATGCTCTGAGTCACTTAAGGTACTGAAAAAGCTGTGGTTCCAACATTGATCCCTGCGGTGCCCCTGACACAAGTAACTTTGCTGCGGCTTAAAAGCATAACTCAAAATGTGCGATCTCACCAGCTGCAGTTTAACAGTATGGCAATCTCACTTTGAACGAAAGGTAAAGCCTTGCTTAATATGTATCTAATTTTTACAAAGAGTGTTATGGCTTTCTTGAAAACAGATGGTTAACATTTCGAAAAGGCTTCAGGGCACGGCTACACAGTAGTTTAAAAATAAATAAATAAATAAATAAATAAATAAATAAATAAATAAATTGGGTGCTTGCTAAACACTGAGTGACGAGTGGGGCTGTGCACCCCGATCCAGGGTGTCAGAGGGGAAGATGGGCCCTTTCAGAAGGCACCTGTAGCATTAGCATCCCTGACTATATATGTTCCTATACTTCCCATATTGAGCAACCAAAGTAAAATCCTGAAGTTAGGCAGAGACAATATTTCTCTTTTTCAGGTTATTTGGGAGAGACATTGGGGATATTGGTGCAATGCAGACAGGCATTCCTAGTGTCCCTGTGAAGACTACAGCAGAACCAAGGATCTGTGAGAGATTGGATTGTCTGTTACAAGCTAAGTTGCCTGTATTGAGATCTGTGTTGCTGCAATTGGAGCTGCCTGGAAAGAGAGTTTACCTGGCTGTGTGTTACAGTTTTCAGCAGAAAAATATTAAAAGCTTCTGCCTTGTGGTTTGGCACAAGAAAGTTTGTCAGAATGGGTGAGAAGCTGTACTAATATCCAGCTTCGCAGGTACAAAACTGACACTCTGGAGATGGGGTTGAAAGGGTCACTCAAGGATTTTTGGCAAATACGAGCTCAGCGCCTTGCTCACAAACCCAGCCTGCTTCCCCAGCGACATCAGATAGACTGCTTCCCTCTGGGCGCTCCGACTTTTCTCTGCTGCTGTAACCCACTCTCTTAAAGCTCATTTCTTACAACTACCTTTCCTTAGCTCTCCTCTGTGTGGGGTTACCGACTCTAATTACTATATTCTAAGGGGCCAGGCTGTGCCTAAGGCTTTTCTTACCCTTGGGTATGGGTTACACCCACGGAACTGTGTGTTTGCTGTGGCTGGGAGTTACAGCCCTCTCTGAAGACACACAGCTGCATATACAGCCAAGCTTTACATTTTCCCTGAAAAGGAGGGGGAAGGAGGTGCTGATGAGAAAATCAACAAAAATACTTCAAGAGCTGTATTTTTCTTCAGTAATTGAAATGTGTCTTGGCTCTAAAGCTTGTGCTGATATTTTCCACTTACTATTTTTTTCTTCCTGCTAAAAAATAGGTTGCTATGACTGAGTAGATTTTCTTTTTCCTAACAGCAGAAAAAGAACCAATTGTGTATGCACAATTTTAAGTTATTTAAATTCCATTGCCCCAAAAAGTGATTATTTTCTTTCCCTATGAGGCGTTCCAACAAATTTCATGCAGTCAAGGCAGGCTTAGCCACTTCTTTCTTTGGGTTTTTCACTTCTCTCTGTTCCCCCAGGATGTTCTATGATGATTATTTCTTTCTGTCTTTATTTTCTCTCTCCTTCTTTCTTCCTTTTTTTACCCCTTTCTTTATACAACTTGTTTCCCTGAGGGAGACTGCAGCAGTATTGCTGAAGCACTGCTAAATGCAGTAAGGAAAAATCATCCGTATTTGATGGCGTCACAGTACTAGCATGTTGGATAATCTATTCTCTTGCTTATGTGGCATGGACCAGCAAGAAAACATATGCCAGAAATCTGTATGTTTGTATGTGATTTTATTAATTTAAAAGTTGATTCCATCTCTTTTGCGAAAATACTATCAGACCGTTTTAGATGAAAGAAAAGACAGGAGCTAATAGGTCTCATGGGACAGATATTTAGACCCTTTTGACATCTCAGTATTTGAAATATGTAACATTTTGAAAATGCTTAATCCTGAATTTATAAAGCTCTAGAGAACGAGGTCTTCCATTCATTCACAATATAGGTCATAGATTTCAGTGATAGCACACTAGAATATTTCCAGATGAAGAGTGCCCACCTGTAAAGATGATTGGATAATTCATATTTTGCGTCAGCTTACACTCTCACTCTTCTTTTGAGACTGCATGAAAGAGGACATATTTCATTCGCAGTTTTCTGTCCCTTAGAAAGTTAGTGAAAGTAATAAACTTACTTAATTTTAAAAACTTTGAAGGTATCATACAGCAGCAGTTTTCAGGAGGTTAATTGCCATTGATACTTCTCACAGATATTCAACAGTAGCTAAGCTTCTTCCCTATTATAATCACTCTTAGTCACTCATATTCATAGCTCCATAGGTCATCGTATTTCTCTCTGTTGTTTCTTTCATGTGGAAAAGTATAGAGGAAGTTCAACCTACTTGATTAAAAAAAAAAAAATAAATTAAAAGACCTGAAAAAAAATCTGAAAACTTAAAAATTATTTTTTCTGAGGCTTTGGTTGTCTTAGTCAGACTAAGGAAAGGTAAGGAAGCAGATAGATAAACAGACTGGTACATTATTTTTCTTACTCCTTAATTTTCCTCCACAGTTGCCTCCTTTTTTTTGATCTGTGTTTTTTTTTGCTTTTCCTGCATTTTGGTGGGGGGTTAGGTTCAGGATACTTCTGTCGTATCACTAGATTAACTGAAGAAGGAGATAGATTTTTATACCTTTGGCAGTAACTGCTTGGTTTGTGCCATCATAGGTGTCCATACTCATATACCTGTGTTATTCCCCAGTGAATTCAGAGGAGAACCTACTTATATCTCAGTTGAAAAAGAAAAGAAAAAAAAAAAAAAAAAGAGCACAGATCAAGAACTTGATGTTAAGCAGAAAAACTTTTTATACGTAGGGAGAGAAAAAGCCCCAACTTTTCCATTTGCTCATACTGAAGATTAAGGATTTGAACTTTGTTATTAACTGAACTAGAGTTTCATACACTTTATACTGCAGTTACCAATGAGACTGGAACCTTGTTTTGAGCTCTTGGTGACAAAATCTTGGTGCCAGAAGAGAAAGAGTACTAGCTTTTTGAGATTTACAGATGAGATGACAAGAATAAAGTCTATTAAAAAAACAAACAAACAAACAAACAAAAAAACCCCAACAAAACCAACCAACCAACCATTACCATTATTTTCTTTCATCTAAATTAAAAAAAAGTTGTGTTTTGTTTTGTTTCCCCAAAAATGACTCTTGCTCTTCAATTGAGATTTTGATTAAACACTTCACTGAATTGTCAAAATATCAGAAAACTCCTTTCTTTCCTGGGAAAAATTGGACCAGCTTTTCTATGCAAAAAATGTAATATTATTTGCTGGTATCTGAGGCCTAAACTAAAACTTGCTGAAGTCAGTGAATACGAAACTATTCATATTCAGAAGCTGTCTTTCAAACAGTAGCATTTCTTTGCCCCTGTGATAATACAGATGGTATAACACTAGGAGGTAGGAGACCTGGGTTCCTTAGCCTAAGAAAAGTTGTTCTTCAAGCAGTTCCACCTCAAAAGCCCAAACTAGTCTTGAAAGGAGTGTTTCTCTCCTCTCAGAATGAGTTGCTGTGTAGTTTTGCGTGCATGGTTTGCACTTCCAAAATAGAAGTCTGAATTTGCAGCCAGGAAACTTAGCTAAAAAGGGGAACTCCACTTCCTGGAGGACTCACAATTGTTCACTTAACTGAGTAACCACTGGATGAAAACAAGGACATATTTAGGTGTCGACCAGGGTCTAGGCCTCAGGATCTCTTGTCACTCCCACTCACTGGTAGATTTTTCTGATTACACAGCTGGAACCACAGTTCACAGTGTCTGTAGGTCTTTCCCATCAGCTTTGCAGCAACCTCACTACAGAGGAGAGGTGGATTACGGCTTCTTCAGCATACCTCAGGCCCTGCTACCAGGCTTGGATTTTGTGGTGAAGTAACTGTCATTTAAAATATCTTTTCATCAACCCTCGTTCACCTCTGGGACACAGTTCGGGTGATTATTTTATAGACATCGTGTAACATATAGTTATACATAATAGACAGCACCACCATTGGAGCTGGAAAGAGTTAGCCAAAGTCTGAGCATACTTTGCATGCCAGGATGCTCTGAAGACTTTAAAATTTCAGAGATAATTTTCCATAAATAGGAAATAAGTATCTAAGCACTTGGTTCAGTAACGGCAGAGATGCTGCTGAGAATCTTCCTCAGTTAACCCTAGTTACCTGAGAATCTTCCTCCTGAAACCTTCATTAGGTAGGGTCTCTCAGGTGTCTAAGAAGTTTAAGTGTTTTCTTTCTAACTTAGTTTCCTAAGAAATTTCCTAAGAAATTCCACCATAATGTCTCTTTAAATGCCTGTGTGGTTAGTTGAATGCCTGCTTAAGTATCTCAAAAACACATTTAGGTGCCTAGACACACATGTACGTTTCTTTAAAGACTAAAGTTTTGGGAAATGCATCTTGCTGATAAGGGAGACTGAAGAGAGATATAAAAAGACTAAGTATCTTCCTATATCTGACTTTGACATTGACTGCCTTTAAATTTTACTTTGGGAGGGGAGGATTCTCTATATAAATTAAATTAACATCCTGCAACCTATAAACAGGTTTATTATTTATTCACTATCTTTTTTTACAAGTGTAGAAAGACCTGATTCAGATCTGGTCTGATGACTCATTTTAATAGACCCAGTGTGATTTTAATTGGTTAAGGTGTTGATTTTATCCCTCTTGTGATGCATCTTGCTGCAGAGAATGGGAATCTTAACATGATCTGTGCTGAGATTAAGCAATATCTCTTTTTTTAATTTTAATTTGTTTTATTCTTTGATTGATCTGTATCTTATCAAATGGATGCAAAAGAGTGCTTTATTTCAGAAGCCATTAACTCCGAGAGAAAAACTCTATGTGATCTTTCTTACTAACAGCCAATATTTATGGATTCTGTTGGGCCATATGGACAGTACTTGAGAGTCACATCAGTCTTCCATGTAGAGGGAATTTGTACTTTGTAACCTGTGTTTTCCACTCCCCAAAATATATGGAAAAGCATAAGTCTGCCAACAGCTTACTGGACCATTTGTGGCATTATAAGCAAGAGACATGATGTAAGGAGAGACAAAAAACAACCAAGCAAATAAACAAACAAATCTTCCTTTCAGTATCATTTTTCACTGCTGAAACCTCTAAATCTAGAAGAAGGATGACTATTGGAGAGTAACTCTGTTATGAACATCAGGTCGTACTGTTGCATAGATAGAGAGATGAATCAAGTGTTGTGAACATGAAGAAAATAAATAGTCATTTGGAAAATGGGATCCAGTAGAGATCTGGAGTTGTTGATGGGGAAATGATTAATGACCTGCTACACCACCTAGGTGCACACGGCTCTATGGGGTCAGATGGGATCCACCCAAGGGTACTGAGGGAGGTGGTGAAAGCGCTCGCTGAGCCATTTTCAATCATTTATCAGCAGTCCTGGCTAACCGGGGAGGTTCTAATTCACTAGAGGTTAGCAAATGTGACACCCATCTACAAGAAGGACTGGAAGGAGGATCCAGGGGACTACAGGCCTCTCAGTCTGACCTCGGTACCAGGGAAAGTTATGGAGTAGATCATCTCGAGTGCCATCACGCAACATGTACAGGACAAGGTGATCAGGCCCAGTCAGGATGGGTTTGTGAAAGCAGTCCTGCTTGACTAACCTGCCCTGCTTACTGAACAAGGGAAAGGCTGTGGATATTGTCTGCCTAGCCTTTAGTAAAGCCTTTGACACCATTTCCCGTAGCATCCTCCTGGAGAAAATGACAGATCATGACTTGGACTGGCATACTCTTTGCTGAGTAAAAAAAAATGGTTGTATGGTTGAGCCTGATGGAGTTAAATCCAGTTGGTGGCCAGGCACAGATGGTGTTCCCCAGGGCTCAGTATCTGGACTAGTTCTGTTTAATGTCTTTATCAGTGATCTGACAAGGGGATCGAGTGCACCTCAGGAAGTTTGCAGAGGACACCAAGTTGGGCAGGTGTGTTGATCTGCTTGAGGGTGGGAAGGCTCTATAGAAGGATCTGGACAGGCTGGATTGATGGCCTGAGGCCAACTGTATGAGGTTCAACAGGATCAGTGTTGGGTCCTGCAATTGGGTCAGGACAATCTCCTACAATGCTACAGGCTTGGGGAAAATTGGTTTAAAAGCTGCCTGGGGGAAAAGGTGCTGGGGGTGTTGGTTGACAGCCAGCTGAGTATAAGCCAGCAGTGTGCCCAGGTGGCCAAGAAGGCCAATGGCATCCTGGCTTGTATTAGAAACAGTGTGGCCAGCAGGATGAGGGAAGTGATCATTCCCCTGTACTTGGCACTGGTGAGGCCACACCTCAAATACTGTGCTGAGTTTTGGGTCCCTCACTACAGGAAAGACATTGAGGTGTTGGAGAGTATTCAGAGAAGGGCAACAAAGCTGGTGAAGGTTCTGGAGCACAGGTCTTATGAGGAGTGGCTGAGGGAATTGTTTAGTCTGGAGAAGAGGAGGCTGAAAGGAGACCTTATTGCTCTCTACAGTTACTTGAAAGAAGGTTGAAGTGAGGTGGAGGTCGATTCTTTCTCCCAGGTAACAAGTAATAGGACAAGAGGAAATGGCCACAAGTTGCATGAGGGGATGTTTAGATTAGATATTAGGAAAAATTTATTCACTAGAAGGGTTGTCAAGCATTGGCACCAGCTGCCCAGGGAAATGGTTGAGTCACCATCCTTGGAGGTGTTCAAAAGATGTGTAGATGTGGTACTTAGAGACATAGTTCAAGTGGACTTGGCAGTTCTATGTTAATGGTTGGACTGGATGATCTTAAAGATCTTTTCCAACCTCTATGGTGCTATGTTTCCATATGTTGAAGAATTTAAAGTTGCATGGATACATATATGCACAAAGAGGGCGAGAGTGAGATTTCAAGCTAATCAGAAACATTTCTGGCTGCTGATGCTGATGGTCTTTTGGCAAATCTTAGGTACGTATTTTCCTAATGAGACTATGGAGATGTTATGGAATCAAAAGTTTGAAGGAATAGTTGGATTCCTGAAAGCATAGTTAGCATACCAGCAACAAGGTGGCAAGCTACCACACTGGAAGCCTATGTTGTCACAGTGACACTGAAGAATGTCTGCTACCCTGTGAAGAATCCATAAGAATTTAATTACTTGGACGTCACTTCATAAATTTGACGCGACATAAAGGAGATGACTATCAAAATTTGTCTCATTTCCATCTTATATTTATTTGTTGCTTTGCTTCTGTCTAGGACACCTATCTCTGTAAAAGCTCTAGTTTCAAGATCACCAGAAAAAAACTATTAGACATTGACAGGTTTAGATGAGAATTTTAGATTTCCTGACAAAGAAAATCCCGTTCTTCTAAGTGTTGCAGTATTAGACCATTCATGAGAACTGGCAGGATTCTGGCACTTGAGCAGTTAAGTCAGTCCAACACAGGCTGAGTTACCCACCAAGGTAAAATGTAAAATAAAATGCATTGAAACACATCTCATCAGCACTCAGTATTATTTATGGAGAGTGCCTGGGCATTCCGGCGGGTAATACTTCTGTTGTTTGTTTAAGTAAAATAACTAATTTGTCTCTTTAATAAGAACATTATAGATATCCTGTGAATTTGTATGTCAGCAGCACTTCGAAAAGATGGTGTGTGCATAGACAGACTGACTGAGAATAAACTACTGAGAGCTTTACTCTGTAGCTAGAAAGATGAACCTGAGGGTAAAATATTTCAGAACTATTCTGACAACAATGCAAGTTTATGAAATGCTTGTGTTGGGAGAAAAAAAGATTATAATAATACTCTGCACATGAGTTGCACTTTTCACCTGGGAAACCTAAAGTATTTTTCAGACATCAGCACTCCCAAGAGGAAGGTCTTGTGTTATTCTACAGATGGATGAACTAAAGTACAGGGGCATCTATCACCTTTCCAGCTCCCTCTGGAGTAAAGAAGACTTTTCCACTGGGTAGTAAATGATGCCCTATGTTCTAAAATTATTTCAAAAAGAAAGTAAGAAAAAGAAAGAGAGGGAGAGAAAGAAAGAAAATGTCTTTTAAAGTTTCAGTAAACTATCTGAGTTGCTGTGGATTGGCTGCAATTTAGCAATATTAAGTTTAATAGAAATGGTTACAAGCAAGACTTTGCAGGTTTTAACTTATTCGTATAACTTGATCTTGATATTCTCTAAGCAATTAAAACGTACAACATTTTCCTCCACTAGTCTTCTTGTTGTGAGGGTAGATAGTTTCTCTAATAAGTGATTTTTAAAGTATTGTATATACACATGTGTGCAAAACTAGAAATAAAGGTCCTAATATCTGGACACTTTCTCCCACTTAATATTATAAATAGAAGTTACTTTGGTTTTTATGTTACTATGAATGACACTTTTATTCATTTTAATTAATACAAAATTTTTACTTGAGGAAAAAATAAAACTATTATCCAGAAGGCTGCTATTCATTCTGTGGATTTAATCATTCCACCAATGGATTAGTAATATATTACTTTATCAGAAGGAGGCAACCATAGATTGTAAGATAAGATAAACCAGAAGATACACTCAGTAAAAATGACATGCTTTGAACTCATGTTTCATGAGGTAGTTCTAGAAGTTCTATTAGCACAGACATTTAATCAGACAGATTAACAGGTTTATAATCTGATACTACTAACTCTTTGCCTTGTTCCCATCTGCTTTCGTGATTTGTTGTAAAGTTTGATTTAAGAACAAAATTGCAGCTGTGGAAGTTTGAAGATTTGAACTCCATATTTTTTTTAATTTCAGATTTTTGTTTGTCTGTTTGCTTCTTTTTAGGAATGAACTAGGGCAATGATGCACAGGACAAGATCTGCGTCAAAGAGAACCTTGGGTTGAACTGATCCATAAATAGTGAATTAATAATGCCAAGAAATACTAAAGGACTTTTACTTCTATAGGCTGGTAAACTCCCTAAATTAAGGAAACCCAGATCAGCTTATTCAAACACATCAGATGACATGACTGAGAAGAAATGGGGAAGGTATTCTTTACCTTGATCTTACCAGTTCAGAAACTGCTTTTAGGGGATTCCTGTCTTAAAACACACTCTGTCAGGTCTCCTTAGTGTCTTTTTGAATAAAACTAGTGTTTTCTAGGTTTGTTCTTTGCTTAGAAGAGGGACCTCTCCTCTCTCTGAAGTCTCTCAGCCTGAAGTCACATAGGAGGTTCTCATCTGCCAGGTTCCCTGTCATCTCTTCACCTCCAGGCACGTACAAACACACCTCCATAGAGAACTGTAGCTATGACTGAGAAAATACTTATCAAATTTTCTCGTGTCTTATCAATATCCTACAATACTGGAGCATACACAGTATAGAGTATGTTCAGTTAGTCCAGCAAATTGGGATGGATCAGAGTTGAGGGCCACAAGCTGCACAGGCAGTCAGGGCACGCAGAGATATCACTGGAGTAGCTCAGAGGTGTTACCTGCATTTACTGTACTCACTTTCACAGAGATAAAATGTTTAAAAGAACAATAAAAGTGTTAAGAATAATTACAGAATAATTTATTCTAATGGCTCCTTGTAAAAATGTATGAGGATGGTACTTTAACACAAAGAATAAGGTTAAGGTCACATCTGCCATAATGATGTAAGGATTTAACAAGGCAATGCTTTTGCAAGAAACGTCCTTCCCAGGTTTGTGGTAGTACTGGCTCAGTCGCACAAAAAATGGGAAAGAGTCCTCTAAAGTTATAAAATTTATATGGAGTTATTTATGATGTTATTTGCCATATTGCGATTTGGGATGAAAGCTTGAGGTTTCGTTATAGTTCTTCTGTGTTTTTATTTGCAAGGAGAAGTTGGTGCAATATGGTGTCTTGATCGGAGGGTGCCCTGGGGGATGGGGGTCATGGCAAATCCCCCTGAGGGCTTGACAGCCAGGGCTGGTCCAGGGCACCTCCCTGGGGATGAGGATGGGCTAGGCCAGGCTGGGATGTCTGACTTTGGGTGGGCCTGGCTTGGTGGGACCCATGGCTGGGCTGGGTCGTGCTGTAGGGACCTGAAGACCAGCATCAAAATATCTTGTTGGCACAGAGACTGATGGCTCCTAAAATGGTGTCCGGGACTGTGGGTAGGGGCAGTAATGTCCGTGGGTGACTCAGGGTCCTGACAGTGTGGATGATCCCTCTGTGGGTCAAAGGCTTTCCAGATTGGCATGAAACCTCCGAATCTCATTAAGAGGTATGATGACCATCTACCTCCACTACACCTCTGTCTCACAGCCAATATGTGATGGTGCTTGTAATCCATTCAATCTTTGCCTGAAGTTGAAAGAGGAAAAGTTATACAGAAAAGAAAGTGAAAATGTTTCAGACTCAGTATGTACCAATATGTAACCATAGTTAAACTGCTTCATTTTCATGAGGTTTTACTTTGATTCATTTATCCATTTTTGATGCCAGTGAGCGAGAGCAAAAGTGGCTCCCTACTCTTCTCTCTCTGAAATTAAAAAGCAGTAAAATTTAAACCAATAAAAGCAAAAGTTGTTTCATTTGCTTTGCCTTTTTTTTTTCTTTTTTTTTTTTTTTTCCTCAATGTAGCCGGTAGTCAGCCTGAATAATTCACTGTTGAACGAGGTCACTGAATGCAACTGCAATATTGGGAATTTAGAAAAGGTCTGAGTAATTTTATGACCAGTAATAAGAATTTTACCATTACAGAAGCTAAAAAAATGTTGGAAAGGTCACCAGTCTTCATGCTTCAGGGTCTCGATGATCACCTTTGGGGTCAGGACAAAACTCAGTATTGCATTCTTCACACCCACATGTACATATACACGTACACAATACTTTCAGAATTACTCATTAATAGTTTTTAATAGGTGATGATATGTTACCAGGGAAATGCAGTGTCCTAATTTTGAGATGGTTAGTATTTATACTTATCTTGTGAGAGAAGGGCTTCCCACGGTTTCTAGTTTTCAGAGGGAAATGCACTCAGATACTTCATATACAAATATTATATCATGCATATTTTGCAATGACTCGGGTGCCCTTTTATATCAGATTTTACCTAATACAACTGAAAATGGACTTTGTTTTGCTGGGTTTGGTCCCTCTTCTCCTCCATCCTGAGACAGCTATTGATATCTTGTTCCTTTGGCTGCATAAAAAAACATCCTGAGTACCTCCTCAGTGTACAGGATTATGGTGTAGGGGCCTCTATTCTGACTCTGCAGAGACTGCTAGAATAATAGCAGAGTTTTTTCACTTGACACAGTGCCTCACCAGTGAGGTTCATTGTACCAGCTAGAAGCCATGTTTCCGTTGTGCTGCTGGCAGATTGTACTGTTAACAGTGTATTTCTGACCTTAGAGACTGAATGAAATCTGAGGTTTGAGCTGAGAGGAAAAAGTCAAAGCTTAATCTGACCAAATGGAAGAGAATAAACTATTCAAGTGAGTTGGAAGCTTCAGTGGAATCTAATTGGAGATGTTCATCCTCAACAAGTGATCAAGTCTCTTGTATTTTATAAAGGAAAACCCAGAATACAATGTTCTTGTGTAACCAAATTTACACAAAGTGCTTTGAACGATTTAAGGCTGATTAGGTGACTCAGCTCATATTTGGTGGAAGATAGTTTAGACTTATTACTCATACCTAAATTCATTACCCTCTACATGGTCTATAGCAGTATGAATATCAAACTGTCAGACCTCAGGAAACCAGTTATGTCTTCTTAGTATTGTGAGCTTCTTTAATACGTCAGTCCTATTTTATGTAATATTTTACCGGCTCTGTCGGGATATCAAGACAGGTCTGAGAGTGAGATACTTGGCCTCACTGATCTCAGCCTTTTAGGGGGGTGTTCACTTTTCCAGACTGAGAAGCTTGGTAATTAGCCTACACTACTTTGCATACTGTAACTAGATGCAAATTGAGGGAAAATTTTGTATACTAATTTCCAGATATTGACCAAAATCGAAGCATGACTATGACTGAAAAATGAAGGGAGGTAAATTACAGTCATAGATGAGTTTTCTCTTATTCATTTATCTACTTGCCTACTGAAAGGTGAGGATGCTTAAATTGAAAAACTCCAGTGAGTAGTCATTGTTTCTCAGTTTCCAGACACCTTTGGACAGATGTGTTTCTGACATACAAGTATTGTAATTAATATAAAGGCAACTCGGTCATGTTTAATAGCCTGTAATAAACAAGAACTTGATCTAGAACACATAATCATCTCTTCTGTCTTTATCTTATGGTTTGTCTATGATTTTATCTGTTGTTTCCATGTTCATAACCACCTTTTTTAACTCATTAATCTTCACATACATACATGCATAGCACAGCAGATATTCAATAAAAAGTGAACACTTTGCAATAGTGAAAGAAAATTAGAAAAAAAACCCAATGCAGATAGATCCTCCTCACATCATTTCACATACTCAAAGAAGGTGCTCGGGAGAGAGCACAAGGAAAGAAATGTAACATAACAATCTGTGTAGGAAGGAATGGAATAACAATAAAATGTCTGTTAAAGAACTGGGGGAGCCTCAGAACTCACAAAGGACACTAAAATGTCTGAGTAAGACGCTATCCTTTCTTGGTTTATTTCATCTGAAAGTAAGGGGTATTTATTACATTGATGAGTCTGCAATATGTTTCTTTGGACTGATTCATAAGTTGCATTTTGCTGTATGTAGAAAACAAACTTACAGAAAAAAAATGACCTTCTGCCTACTCTATTTTCCTGTGATATATTTCAAAATAAGATTAGCTGAGACATCATAGGTATAGTATTTTAGGAAGTAAAGGTGCTTTTTCTCAGTACAAAGCAGAGGTATTGCTGGATGGGCTAGGTCAAGGAGACTGAAAGGGTACTATCCATCTGACTGAACACAGTGGAGAATCAACATTGGAATGAGACCTCCTTGGCCCTCTTTATAGTCAGTGGAGAGAAAATGGGACAAGGAGAGCCACATTCCTCCCCTCCTAAAATCACTGTCTTCTCTCAAATAACTGGATTCAGTCAAATATTCAGTCAAATTCTCTCAAGTAAATGGATTCACCCGGATACATCAGCTATGTAGATGTCTGCAGCTGGTTTAATCACATTTGGAATATAATACGTGTGATTTTCTGTGCTGAATAATCATGTTTTGTGTGTGTCTGCATCAAATATATACTCTTTCCCATTCACTTTCTGTCCATCATGCGATATCTTTTCATACAATAGGTTGATTTCATCCAAATTCAACAGGAAAATAAGGGTTTCAAAGACATTCTGTCATATACTGCTACAACGCTGTTTATGCTGGGAAAACATACAGCTTGAAAAGACACTGTTGTCATAGTCCCCTTAGTGAAACCCTCAGATGCTCATACTTTATTAAACATCAGAGAATTCACACAGTGAAAGTAAGGAAGAGAGAGAGAGAGAGAGAATGAATAAAAGCTGAAAGCAGGTATTTATTAGCTCTGGTACTCTCTGAACTAATTATTTAAACATTGTGATTATCTTTGACCAGGGTTTAATGGTGGAGTATCTAAACTTTTTTTAAAAAAAAACCTGCCAAACTTATAATTGATACAGAGGTTTCAAAGATCCAGTTTCTAAAGAGAATGGGGCATCTTTTAAATTTGGAAGCGGTGTCTTCTTGTCGGGATTGCAGCAGTGGCAACAAGGACTACTTTTCATTACATATAATTTCTATATACAGAAAACTTAATTCTCCAGGACCATATATATGACATGCTTTCACTGTGGTTTTTGAAAGCAGAAGCACAGCAAAGGTCTCTTCATTTAAGAAAGAAAGAAAGAAAAATTCTCAGACATGACAGACGATGTTTCCTGGGCTCTCTTAGATGATCTTATTAGAAGAAAATGCAACATGAAATAAAGCCCTTTGTTGTGTGTTCCTGTATGGAATGTACGTGTGTTTGTCCTGTGTTATCAGGTGAAATACCTTGCTGCGTAACTCGTACCTTAGAGCTTAAAGAGCACACTCTATATGTTACATATTAAAACCGATAACACCAAAATGAGGATCCGGCTCAAAAACATAACATTTTTTAAGCCTTTTCAAGGAAAATGCTATAGTCTAAGTTGAAATCAAATCTCTCAGAGGGATTAGGCAGACACTATTTTAATTTATCCATTCCAGAATTTGGTGCCAAGAGCGCTACAAAGATGAAAATAAAGAAACTGCCGACTGTGCATTTTTGTTGTTGGAGCTGCTGCGGCAGCAGTCTCAGAAAAAGGAGGGAACTGCTGTGCTACCTCGATCCCACACATACTGAAAGCCCATAAGAAGCTGGATTCTCACATCCTTTTGCCAAATAACTGGATAGCAGCTGAAATCCACCAAGTGCAGCTTTGTATAAAGAAAAGAAGAAAAAGAAAAAGACAGAAAAAATAGCAGATGTTTGGAATAGTGACTGTACTGCAGATTACTCTAGTGTGGGGGGTCTAAAGAATGGAGCTAGCTATTTTTGGCTTCTTGCCTTGCAAGAAGTAAATAATGATGTAGCCGTTGGTAAAGCACTATGTGGGGTTCTATATCTGTAAATGTTTCCTTCTTTGTAGACACAGACTGATTTTTTGCAAATGCAATGTTAAAGTTCAAACAGCAAAATGCATTTGGAATATACCTTTAACTGGTTCTGCTGAGATGAGCAGACCAAGGTGTCCTTGTTAGATCCTGGCAGCTGTTAGAAGGCTGAGACTTTCACCTGCCATCAGCTATGATCCAATCCAGGACTTTGCAGTTTTTGTCATTCTTAGGCCCTCTGCAAAATAGGTGCAGTCTGTTTCCATTTTGGCCAGATGATATATTACACAGACAGGACATTCATTTTGCACTTGCATTATTGATGTAAATCTACAGGAAAGAGCTGGGGCCATGGTCATTAGAGTGGCCAAGAGCATGATAAAATTTATTTTGGGTGATGGCAAGGTATTTGGAAGCCACTGAGACAGCTGGCTTGTTATCTCTCTTTGGACTAGCCTTACTATGTTTAATGAATGGTAAGCCTGTTGTTAAGGCGACACAAAATTGGTTATGCTGCTTATTCAATGCACCACAGTAACATTTTTCCACATGGGGAAACATACAATTACAACAAAAATGACCATGATTAGCAACTTAAAGCAGGAAGCACAATTCGCATACAAATATATTTTCCTACGTCTGTCTGGTTTTGAAGGCCACATTTAACAAACTACTTGCACATACCTAGAACTTAAAGTACAGAGGTAATCCCCTTGATTGTGTCTGTCAATATTCCTGTAGCTTTTCACCTGATTGGATGATCCTCCAGAGATCGCAATTTCCATCTCATCCCACTGAAGTCAGGAATCTGGTTATCTTTGAGTCATTTCTCTCTTAAACTAATCAGCTGAACTTTTGCCAAGGAAACCATAAGGTTTATAACGACAGTTCCATGATCCTATAAATCTTTTTAGTAATTAGGCAGGAATTAAGTAACTATGGTATATCAATATTTGCATGTATTATCTATAATTTTCTTTCTACAATATTAGTTACTGTTCCAGAATATTAAATTTTGTAGTCTTCTTGAAATATATATTTTTACAGGATTATTTTATTTTAAAAATACTCAGTCACTACTGTATGTTCAGTTCCTGCACCTCACATGAAAAGTATGTATGTATGATATATGTATGTATACTTATTTGCATATACAAGTATTTATTTATGTTTATGTATATGAATGTAAAAATATTCTCAAAGCAAAACCAAAAAAAAAAAATTAAAAAATCCCCCAATAACTTAAAAAATGCTGAGAGCTGAAAATGACTTAAATAAAATGAAACTTGCAAAAGTGCAAGCAGCTGCCATGAGTCTTCTGCAATAATTCATATATTTTATTGTTCTGTTTTGTTTTTTAGATAATTAGTTGGTGGCAAAGGAATAATCATGTTGCATGAAACATTGTGAATTTAATTTCACAATGAAAGCTATACACTGTATCTGCTGTGAGTTAAAAGGACAAACAAAATCCCTTAAAGGGCCAGACTCAAAAGAAATTTCATGACCACAGTACACTGTTTCATTTTTATTCTTTCACAATGCTGGTTTGATTTTTCTTGTTTGTTTGTTTTAAAAGCAGCAATGCAAAATCTTTATTTCTGTTTATTTAAATGTTAATTTTAAAGCTCTGTTTAACGTTGCTTTGATGAGTGAAACTATCAGGGAATGAACTATCATTTTGAAGGAAATGTATTTCAGTAGAACTCATGATCAAGTAATAAATACTCTTATTGCTTTCAGTGGGATTATTCCCCTGAGTATTAAAGTGAAATTCCTGTGCACATTCCCAGGTTCAGACCCTTCATTGCCCCGAAGGAGCGAATAGCATCCTGCTGATGGAAAAGAACTAGAAAAGAAAGCCAAGAAATCTGTTATTTAGAGGCAATAATGCAAAGACAAACAAAAAGCACATTCACACACAAGAGAACCGCACGAGTCCTAGAGGATAACAGTTAAGCTGAATTTTCACATTCCTTTCTTTTCCCATTTGTGGCTTCAACAGTAACTATAGCCTTTCTATCTTGATGTCACCAGCATCTGAAATAACACCTATCAGCAGGCAGTTCATGGCGATCTCCACAAAGAAAGTAGTTTCAAAGTTGTGCTAAAACCCCACCAGCTTCAGAAGCGCATTTGTTTTGTTAAGTGATGATGTATGCTCAGGCGATAAGGATCTCACACCCAGGGAGGCAGCTTCAGCAGACAGTTGTCATGGTGTTATTTTCTATGGACGGCTTGCTTGTTCAAGTTAAAATGTCATGTCTCTGTAGTTTTAAGGGAGGGCAGGGGGCACGTGTCTGACCAATATGCTGCAGCAGGGTGGAAGTCTCATTTGCCTGAAGCCTGAAATGCATGCTGTTAACTCTTCAAATGTCACTGCAGCCTCCCAGAGGCAGGTAATTCCTGTGTGTTTACTGTGCACACTCTAGAGTAGAGCCGTCTCTCAGTCTTCTCTCTGTTTGCAGACTTTGGGTGGTTTCCTTAGGCATTTCTCATCTTGGCAGATGAACACTGGCTTAGAAACCGGTCAGTTCTTTTCTCAGCCAAGGGATTATATGTTTATTCCATTTCTGAATGAAAAACAGAGAAGATGTTCACAGAAGTATTTTTTTTATCAAGCCTGATTCCAATTCTACTAATAATCCAACTTTTGACATGAGTTAGTTTTATACATAAATGTAAGCTTGGTTAGAGCAGAACTGTCAACATGTGTAGGTGCAAAAATCATGATGTTGGGTCCCAAAAGCAGTACCTCTCTTCAGATGTCTTCAGATGTCTTTTGCTCAAATTGGTTGACAAATCCAATGTAAATCCAAGATGGTTTTCCTCTAGATAAGAGGAAGTCAGTGTAGTGAAATGATCCAACAACAACTCAGTGCTTCGAGAGAACAGATCACCAGATTGAGAAGGTTGTTATGCAGACCCGCCTGCATAACCTGATTACATCCGTATCAGGAGGAAAGACAACGTGGCTGTGGGAGGGCATGGAGAAAAAAAAAATAAAAAGCAGCATGAACCTTTTTTTTTTTTTTTTTTTTTTTTTCTAAACCTTCCTGGTTTAAGAAGTCACCTTCCTGGTGACTTAGAGAATCACAGAATGGTTTCGCTTGGAACGGACCTTTAAGAATCATCTAGTCCAAGCCCCCTGCCATGGGCCAGGACACCCTCCAGTAGAACAGGTCGCTCAAAGCCCTGTGGTCTTGGACACTGCCAGACATGAGACACCCACAACCTCTCTGGGCAACCTGTTCCAGTGTCTCACCACCCTCATAATAAAAAATGTCTTCCTTATATCTGATCTAAAATTACCCTCTTCCAATTTAAAACCATTGCCCGTTCTCCCATTACTATAGGTCCTGGTAAAAAGTCTCTCTCCATCTTTCTTCTAAGCCCCCTTTTAAGTACTGGAAGGCCTCTATAAGATCTCCCTGGAGTCTTCTCTTTTCCATCTGAACAACCTCAACTCTCACAGCCTTTCCTCATAGAAGTGTTCCAGTCCCCTGATCATTTCTGTGGTCCTCCTCTGGTCCTGCTTGAGCATGTCCATCTCTTTCTTGTTCAGGGACCCCATAGCTGAAATGCAACAGGAGTATTTAGATACTTAACAGTGCAAACAGGTGTCTCCTTGGGTTTTCCAAAGCACTGGAGCACAGATTCAAATCAACAGTTAGACATCTGAGCAAGTTAGAAAGTCTCACCAAAACCTGCTTGTTTTACACACCTGGACAGTTTCCATATCTGCCTTGAAACTCCAGAAACACAAAACTTGATGGAACTCTACTGAAGTCTACATCATCATGCTATTTCTTACCCAGAACAAGATTGTCCCTTTCTCTTACAGATTAGTATTTTAAACACAGTTCCCCTTATAGTAATTCTGTATATAAAAATGCTTGGTTTACATTCCTTCTTTGAGTATTATACAGCTCTTCCTATTAAAACAAATAATTGATACATCTAACTGGTTTCAGCAGGGAAGAAAGGAGTAGGTGGTCTCATTAAGTACCCTTGTTTCATAAGAAAAGCATTTCTCATTGTCTTTACCCAGTGATATAAATGACCTTTGCCATGGAATTAATGAATGTATAAATCTTTCATAATATATTTTAATGTCCTGCTGATGGTAATCTTTATTATAACACAAAACAAAACAAAACAAAAAGATCTGCAAACAATAAATCTATTATTAAAAGCATATGATCCTTGCACTTTTATGAACAAGATTTTAATTTTTTTTTAATTCTCCTTATCTTATGCAGTAATAGAAGCTCACGTTTTCTTTCTTTATAATTATCCAAACAGCAGTCTACTGCCTTGTCCCACATAGAGTTAGATTTCCAAATGAAGATATTACACTGCCTTCTCACTCTGATGTGTCTGCCAAGTAATAACCCCAAAAATAAAATCTGAAGCTCCCACATTGCATGAGTTGCATGTGATTGAACACTTTATTTTATGAAATTTTTCAGTCTGCACATTTAATTTGCACCAGAAATAAAGTACTGTCCTGGCTAAAAATCCTGGGGGACTCTGATGTACAACTTTGTACTCTGCACAAAACTAGCAGGCTTAGGCCAGCAGTGATGCTTCATCTCTTATCTGCTACAACATTCAGGGAAGAAATGTGATGTCTGATATAAGACATGATTTTTTTTTTTTTTTTTCCATCTGACTTAGTTCACAACTATACTTCTAATCTCCTTGGTGAGTTTACTCTTTGTTCTTTTTTTTATTTTTTCAGTTATACTGTGCCACAATGCCAAAAAAAAAAAAAAAAAAAAACCAAAACCAAGAAAAAAAAAGCCAGATTTGTTGGGTCAGAGACAGAGCATGTCTAGGCAATGTAAAATTTACAATACTTGAGTAGAAAGTCCTGCATTCTGATTATTGCAGAAAGGTCTATTTATCTAAATACTAGTGGGCTGCTGTTTGCTGGCTAGCTGTGTGCTATATCTAATTCACTATGCAGAATACAAGAAAAGAAAGAGTACCTCAAACTGGTATCAAGTCCCCTAAACACATGTAACACATGTAACAGCAAGAAGCCAAAAGAGAAAAGTTGAAGGCAATGAGGAGTATGCATTCTCTTTCCTCAGTTTCTATGGTAAGGAACACATTGCCTGCCAGAAACCCTACCCTGAAAAAAGTTATGGGAACAAGAGGAAGATACAGCTGTCCCACCTTTGATAGAATAACTTCATAGGCGGAGTATAGGGACTCAAGTTTAAACCCAGTGATGTGATATGAAAATTGACCTTAATCGAGCACCTGTTGATTGGGCCAGGATGAACAGAAAGACGTGGCAAACTCTATCCTAAATTAGTCAGAGGTGAACTCATCTGCTCTGTCTCAGCAGTACAAGTCCCTTTGTTACAAGAGAAGTATAAATATCATCATCTCTCCTAATTCCCCTGGTAAACATGAACTCTTTTAGATTGGGAACGGGTAGAATAATCAACATCTTCTCATGTCTTTGAAGTTTTGTCACTGAGGAGCAGGTAATTTATAGAGTATAAAACAAGAAAACAACAGTTACTTTTTAGTAATGTTAGCCTGTAGTTAGAACACGTACCTGGTATGGGTTAATTTACAGTTCAGAAAGCTTGTAATTTATTAATCAATTATTTTATTTAGCTAGTTATTTATATAAAGGGTTGTTTGCTTTTCTCTTGTATATGAATATCTTACTTTCATTTCTATTCTTTCATTTTCATCATCTCTCCTGTCTGTTCATTCATTGGAACATGAGCCAAAATACAGACATATACTACCTTATCTCTACACAACCTTGCTGCATATAATACTCTCCCTACTTTTGCTGTTCTTTTTTATTTCTGTGACTGAAGAGCTTTTTTGTTATTTGTTTTAATATACTTTGAAAGGCCTAACTCAGCTTGGCTGTTGGCAATTCTTACATTATTTCTACACTTCATGACCTCTAAGGTGTACCTTTATTTGCTGATCAATCTTTTTTTTCCCTCGATTTCTCGTAGGCTTTATGCTTACTCTTAATGTCCTTTTCGAGGTGACTATACATCCAAATACATTTGGAAACCTTTCCTAAAAGTTTTGTTCTCACTTGCTTGATGTGCAAGTTTCAGATAACTTTTCCTTGCTGACTTAAAGAGTTTGGAGGAATCTGTCACACTGCAAGCCCCTGAACTCTTTGCTTCCATTGACTTCACTTGCTTGTTCATGTAATTTGTCAAAGTTTTCCCCTTTAAAATTGAGTAACCCAGCTGAAGACCTCCTTTTGCTTATTTTCCATTTAATTCATATTCAATCAATTTATGACTGCTGACTTCAAGGGTATTTCAATATTATTATTATTTTCAGTTGATGCACAGGATTAAAGAAGTGTTTGGCAGGCTAGCTGAAGCAGGAGCAGTAATTCCAGCTGGGCATCTGGAAATCATCGTCATGTCCCTTGTGCATGCAGAGATTAACACTACTTCATATGTTTGTCAAATATTTGTATTTGTGGAAATCATTGAAATAATTGTGAAAATGCCACAAAGTCTTGGCCTGTAGGTGGTATCTGTCTGTTGATGCTCTTGATGGTTGATTATAAACAGATACAGAGAATGATGCTTCTAGGATGATCTGGATCTTCTATTTATGATTTGCAGTTACACTGTACATATGCCTATTCAATACAGTGAGAATAAATGTGATTTAATACAAAGTTACACAGGGTAAATGTGCAAGAATTCAGAGGGGTTACAGTCCCTAACCCTGCACTGCATTACATATATGAATATTTTTCTGCCTTTTTTCTTCAGTTTTCTATGGTTATGTTTACCTCACATGGTACAACATGTGAAGAGGGAAGGACCTGTAACCTGATATGCTGTGCTCTATTATGGTCGAAACTACCTGTCCACATTGTGTTTCTACTGTCTGTGATGCCTGTGACAGCTGTCAATCACACATTGTATGTGCACACATATACAGAGCTCATTTTTGGAGGCCCTTTCATCCGCTCACCTTGCAGGTGGTGAGCTTCAGATGATGTCCTGCTGCGCTGAGAGGCAAACAATTTTGCCTACACCAGCTGGTTTGGTTCCATAAGACTCCCAGTATAGACGCAAGGCAAATTCACATCAGAAAGAATCTCTCTTTTGCACTAAATCACTAATGCAATCATACTCACTGAGTTTGCCTTCCCAGACAAATTCTTCAGTAAGGTGGGATACATCTAGATGCTGCCATTTTCATTGTACATATACACAGCTGAGACAAACATCTGAAATTCCAGTCTGTGGAACAAAACAAGTATTCTTAAAGGGCATCATGTATCTTGTCCTAAAAGCTATATTTAACGGAAGTTTGGTGAATTATGCTAAAAGTGCTTATTTATTCTTACTTGCCATGGAAAGTACCTAGAATGACTGGTTCTGATGGTGCTATCTACCTTGTAGACATCTGAAATTAGATGCCATGAGCCCTTCTCTTCACCTTGACTTTTTTTTCAACTTACTTGTTACTTATATCTTCAGTTCCCTCCCATGCTCATATCCACTTACATGTCTAGCTCTAAGAAATATTCTAACTTTATTTAAGTAAATGTTTGAGCATAACACATGCCCTGAAACTTCTGTAGCAAGCCATTTTCCCAGTGACTTTTGCTGTTGTGATGTCCGTTGCTATCTCAGACACAATTACCACTTTATTTCTTCTTTCTTGTTCGTACTTTTAAAGGCAAAAGGATGCCAACAAACAGAATTCTCCCTAAAGAGATCCATAAAAACAAAGTCCCTAAAACAGCAACAAAATACCCCATAACCTCTGTTTTATCAGCCTTTGTTGGTTCCCTTAAATCCTGCCATCTTGATTTTCTAAGACTCCTGTTCAGGTTCAGCCTGTTTTTAAGCCTATGGTTCAACTGCCCATAAGCAAGTTGAGAAGTTAGACTCACCTTGAAGTTACAAGGATGCTGTTTACTGACTGTGTGCTCTCCCAGACACAGCTATGAAAGTGAAAACCCCAAAGCAGCTAAACTGCCTAGTCACAGACAAAAAGGAACATTCACTTACCTGCAAGGCAAAAAGGATTTATTCTTTTCTCACCAAGGACTAAGTTGAAAGTTTAATGTTTGGTCCCTGTTGGTATTTGAATGCAGTTTTGCTCTTCAAGAAGCCTGTGCAGCACTGGGTCTATTACTATGTCACCTTGCATACTGCTAACTTTTTCCACTTTTATGTCAGTAAGTCAGACCACCGGCTTTGGGATGCCTGAAAAATAAGAAAACTTCTAAGAAATTGGAATGAAGGAGTCTTCCAAATTGCACCTTTTTTCTCTCACTACAGATCATTTCTCTTCAAATCTTGTTAATCTGGAAAACATTTGCTGGTAGCTGAGAATAAAATTGTATATCAAAGGAATCAATCTTTAAGTGTGCAGCTTTGGGTGCCGTCTCCAAGTTCTTACTGTTTTACCTGCACAAGGAAAGGAAGTAAAGCAATTTTAATTGATCCCAAAGCAATCAAGAGATCTGTCAAGCACTGACACAATAGAGAAGGTGTTCAACAAGCCTCCTCTAAAGTAATCTTATCTGTCAAAAAATAGGCATTAGTCTAAAAAGCAGTAAATTCTCTTATCCCAACAAATGGGAGGAGTTTGACAAAAAAAAAAAAAAAAAAAAAGGAAGACTAGAACAAACAAACAAACAAATATAAATATTTAGACTAAAATTAATGTATCAGGTAATTGTTTTAATTGGGAGTGTTTGTCTATTCAGTGACATTTCTGCAAAAATGCATGCATTAAAGGAATACGGAAAATTCCCTTGGGTGGGCCAAAATAAAATTTCCATTTTTTCAGGTCACTCTTAGCCTCATGCATCATCACGTCTTCACAAGCTTTATCACTCCAGTAACACAATGGCTATTTATCACTGAATCAACAAAGAACTGAACTTTCTCTTTACTTCTTTTCTGATTCTTTCCCAGCCATTTTGCTCCTTTTTGTGTGTTTGTGTTTTTCTTTGTTTTTCACCCAACTCAGAGGTACTGTACTGCACGGTTATCAGCATGATGAGAGGAGACAGGCTGTCTAGCTCTGCCCAGTCTTAAAAAGACTGGTAAAGAAAAGGGGCTTGACTAGATAAGCCAGATGACATCCCAGACCTGGGAAGTGAGCCAGGGTCCAGAGCAACATCTGCTGTGGCCAGGATGCCAGCCCAAAGCATCCATCCGTGACTGACCAGTCGCCTTGGATCCTGAGAACATCAACAAGCATTTCATTTCCCCTACCTTTACCATCCCCTTATTTTTTCCCCACTGCTGTCTAGTGTTTTGACAAAGGCAAGGGAAATTACCATAGTTCACAACTCAAAATTAAATGTGAAAACCAACCCTTTCCTCCTCACCAAGAAAGACTACTTGACAAAATAAGAGACTGTAATGCCATCCTTTATTTTAAATAATCTGGCACATTTTTAATGTGTACATTATTCATATCCACTGAATTTTGGTATAAGATCTTTTTTCATTCTTTGCGTGTTTGTGGTTAATTCATCCTATTCAGAGACAGATGTAGCATGGATTGAAAAAAGGAGGTTGTCTCAATGTGGCTTTGAAAACAGTGTCGCACTATAGGGGTACCATCTGCTATACTAAGCTGAACCAGTATAGGAGATCTAAAGCCCCCTTTTCCAACTGGTAAATAAACACTTTCTATTCAGACTGTATCTAAAAATCAGGACGAATTTTTTTAACATATTTTCCATCAGCTGAAATCCATATGTCATGCTTGACTTTTTCTGTGACAGAAGCATCTTAAGATATTTTTCTGTCTTGAGTTAATTTATTCTATCTAAACTAGAAAAATATAAGAAGCCATTGCAAACTTCTCTCTGTCATTTGTTCTCATGACAAAAATTCATCAACTGGGTTTTGTCCCTGGAGGAATGTATTCAGAGAATATATGGGGGAAAAGAGGTAGACAGTGTGTGAGCAGAGGTGGAATAACTTAGTTATAAGTTTGATCCATTGAGGATTTCCCTATATAACACCAGATTTGTTTTGAAATCTCACTCCTCACATGTGCATTTTATTTAACAGAATCACAGAATCATCTAGGTTGGAAAAGACCTTGAAGATCACCCAGTCCAACCATTAACCAAAGATTAAAAGTTTCCAACTACACCAGATCCCTCAGTGCTGGGTCAACCTGACTCTTAAACCCCTCCAGGGATGGGGACTCCACCACCTCCCTGGGCAGCCCATTCCAACGCCCAACAACCCCTTCTGGAAAGATACGCTTCCTAATATCTAGTCTAAAACTTCCCTGGTGCAATTTGAGGCCATTCCCTCTTGTCCTATCTCTTGTTACTTGGTTAAAGAGACTCATTCCCAGCTCTCTGCACCCTCCTGTCAGGGAGCTGTAGAGGGCGATGAGGTCTCCCCTCAGCCTCCTCTTCTCCAGTCTAAACCCCCCCAGTTCCCTCAGCCGCTCCCCAGCAGACCTGTGCTCCAGACCCTGCCCCAGCTCCGTTGCCCTTCTCTGGCCACGCTCGAGTCATTCAATGGCCTTTTTGGGGGTGAGGGGCCCAAAACTGAACCCAGGAATCGAGCTTGAACACGTGCTGGAGGTCACCTGCTTGTGCACTGTCCCCCTTCATGTCCAGTTTTCGCAAGGAGGAGGGTGAGTCATGGATGAAGCCATACTGCTCTTAAATGTGGACAAGCAGGGAAACAGAATGATGGGACAAAGCACAAAGAGTGCTTGTACCACCATGTGGGTTCAGCCCTACTGTCCAGTCAGGCTGCCTGCCAAGACAAGAGGAAGGACACTTAAATAAAACCTCAGTCAAGAGGCATCTTGTGGAGAGCCCAGGTAAAATGTGGATCCATTCCTGATAGTACTTGGAAGCTTGATCCAAGATGCACTGAAACCAGTATCAATACAGAAATTATTTTCAGGGGATGCTTGAAGTGCATGAACTTACCACACTGAAATAAAGGGGAGTGAAGCAGTTACAGGAAGTTGAGGGGTGCGAGGAGGGACTCCTAAGGGCCTGAAAAGTACTAAGAATAATCAAAAAGGAGGGGACAGGAGGGCAGGAGCTGAGTGGCAGATGTTTGCTTGCTCTGAAGAATAAAAGTAGCAATCACAAAAATCGATAGTGAGCCTTATTAAAGGTGAGATAGGTGCTTTCACTCTGAGGTTTTGTTTGGTTGTTTTAGACTTAGATACCTCACAGGACACGAATTTCAGACCCAGCATCTCTAGAGATCCCCTTCTTGTATCGCAAAGCATTCCCTATGGAAATCTGCTAGTTTCAAATGTACTTTCTAGTTCTGAGTTGGGGGAGATAAAGTGAGAAGAGAGGGAAAGAAAAGGGGAAGAACCAGGCAAGAAAAGGCAAGAGAGAAGAGAAAAATATTAAAGTTTTTAAGGAAGAAGAGAGTCAGGGAAGAGGACAGGCGGGGAAGGAAGAGAGGAAAGAGAGAAAGGCAAGGGTCTCCTTATTCCTTAGTAGTGTATGTCTCCTTGCTTTCGATTTTCAGATTCATTCCATTTTTCTCTCAGACCATGTGCTTCTAAACAATCTGTACAATTTCCCTACAGTGAAAACCTCCTCTTAGAGAGCTGCAGCGAATATTATCCCAGGGTCTCAAAAATGCCAATAAGAGAACAAATAATATTTGTTCATAATAGTGTTCAGTGCAAACCATGACTGATTAGTGTTATGTGTGACATCAACAGAGACAGTAATCAAGGTTACTTTAGCATTGATTTTTTACAGAGGTGAAGCCTCTTTGATGTATTACTCCATCAACACCTTCAGAGCCAAACTTTGCACATGAAATTAATCCAAATTAATTAGAACATTTGTAGATAGTGCTGGGCTCCTTTATGTTGCAAAATAAATATTAATTCAGTGGCATTTTTTTCACCTTGTGCAGCTTGTGTGGCTAGGAAGGGAAAAAGAACCCTATTGATCAGTGCACTGAAATATGTTAGAAAGTTTCAGCACCTGAGGTGATCTGAGAGGCTGCTTGCCTGGAATCAGCTCAAGGGCTAATAGGGAAATTCAGGAAACTGGACCCAAATTGTATTGACTTTAGTGGTACACCTAGTCATGGAAAAAGTATTGTTTCCATTATATGAAAGGAGGTAAAGTTACCCTTGAGCTTTTCACAAAATATACATAAAACAGTGTACTGTGACACTGCCTTACAGGGAAGATGTGCCCTGGGGGCACTTATTCAGAGGTATCTTTACAATTCAGAGACATATTTATTCAGGAACTTCTAGTATTAGTGGGTTTTTTACTAGTGTAATGAATGAATAAGTTCCTGTGACTTATGTTTGGCTGTCTTCAACTGTTCTCCTCTGGAAAGGGAAGAACCCCTGTGGAACAACACTACTCCTTCAGAAATAGACACCAAATCCTATTTGCCTGGGCAGTGCTGTTTTCTTCTGATTCCCAGAGTCTGGGACCCTAATTCTGATTCCCAGAAGAGCACGGTGGGGACTGGGAGGAAAGATGGACAAGGCAGAGGGGATTCCCGCTGTTTGTTACTTTAAACATTTAAAATCTAATGTTGTAATCCTCCGGTGTTGGTGCATGGTTCTTTATACTGAATATACAGGGAACTTTGTGAACTTCTACAAGAGTCTCAACCTACTTAAGACTCTTGAACTCACTACACTCAATCAATATAAATACATTATACCTCCAGAGACAATGTCACATCTTGATTACTTAAGTGAGAATAGAGTGCAAGAAAACTACATTTTTTTTTTCAGCATGTGTGGTGGAACAGAACCATGTGGCTATAGTCAGTCGCATTTTTCACCGAGTCAAAAAAAAAACCCAAAATAAAAGCGAAACTAATAGTTAAAACCATTCAGATTTAAACATCAAATAAGTTGTCAAAATCCTGCCTAGGAAAAGTAACAATAAAGAGTCTCTAACTTGATTAGGCTCTTTGGAACCTCATCAAAGGATAAATAAATGAGTGCTTGCATTATTACAGTAATGCTTGGATGGCCATTTCCTCACCAAATTTAGTCATCACATAGCATTATCCCAGGAACAATAAACCTTTTTCTACAGCTCATTATTCTCTGAAAGGATGAATTTGAGACCATTCTATGCTCACATCCCAGCCTATGCTGTCTGAGTGGCACCAGAGAGGTGAGTCAGTGAAACACTGGTCCTGTCCCAGGGAGGAAATGCAGAAATGCTAAGTGGTGCACAGAAGTGGGCTGCAGGAGAAGGTGACTTCAATGAGTCTGTGCTTCCTCCTAAATCAAGAGAGAAAAATCAGCTGGGGAGTAAATTCCCAGTGACTCCAGTGAGCACAGGAGCCTGGCGGCTGAGGCCCCTGCTGTTGTGTGGTGACAGCTGTGGCAGGGACTCTGCAGGAGTGTGTGCTGCCGCAGGCACACAGTCAGCACTATTAACATTAGCCTGAAGCAGCAGTAACTCCTGCTGGGATATCTGTCCCGTATGCCAAGGATCATCATGATGGCAGGGATTCTGCCTGCTCCAAACTTCAATTCAATACCTCAGTGTTATCCTTAATGGGGTCCCAGATAAAGATGATGGGTAGAACAGCCTGGAATCTAACAGCCATTGCATCTAACATGCAATGATCTCCAGAAAATCAACAACATGTCTTACTGTCAGCCTGCTTCCTTAAACAATAGGTTGAGACAACAGGTTTAGTTGGGGATGGGAATAAAGGACCTGGTCCTACTTGCCGTGTGTTGGCTACTTATTCCTGAACACAGAAGGTATCCCCCATGGAGAATTTGGATTTGGATTCCTGTCCTTTGCACTAAATAATAGGAATGGAGCTTATTATGTAAACTTTTGGTTGCTACAGTGGAATCCCACTAACGTATTATAGAATGAAAGTTAATCTGGATAGGTAAAAAGATGATGGATACCCTGATTCTCCACCTAGTTGTATGGGTGACCGAATTCTTCTGGTAAAAGATTCTGAGTCTGGTTACGTGTTCATGCAATACCCAAAAGAATGAAGATCTGTACGTAACAAATAACTTACTGCTGGTAATAAGAACGATGAAAGACAGAGATAGATGGTCTGAATTTCCTTAGTATCACAGCAGTTTTATGTTGTAGACCTCTTGTTAATTTACCTCTGATTCATAGTGGTGTAAACAAGAGGAGGAACACAGTCTATGCATATATACAGCATTAGTATTTTGACTGTATCCATGTCTTTGGATTTGCATGTGAATATGAAATAATTCTATGCAAGTATGGGATGGGATTTAATTGTTTTCTCAAACAATGTATCCTTATCTTTCTGGAAGCAGTTCAGACCATCAAAGAGTTGTTGCTGATGAACTCACTAATTAGTTTCCAATACTTAACCTTGTATTTCACTTCATTACTGGTGCTCTGTTCCCTCTAGTTTTACATTTGGTATCAGAAAGTTCATTTAGAATCCAGTCAATCTTCCAATGCCAGCTCTGCACTTTAAATTTTTCATTCAGTAAGGACACAATGGGAATAATGTTTGTATCTGTCAAGGAGACGCATGAAAACTTTTGAGTTGCATTGTCTAGAGAAAAAAAAAAAAAAACAAAAAACAAAAAACAAACACAAAAAACAAAAAACAGGAAGATGGGACTCAAAAAAGAGTAGAATAGAATTAAGTCACTAAGGACTGACTGGCTATTAGGGTAATAATAATTTATGGGCAACCAACAGGTTTATAAAACTAGAGAGCTGAAATCCTTAGATTAAGATTTTATTTATAAATGACACCATCAGATAATTGATTTTATTATGTTTTGTTTCCTTTAATACTTCACTGTTTACATTATTATCTTAGTAGCTAGGAGATAAATGTCTTCAGAAAGGAGAGAAGTGGCAATTCAGTGTTTAATTGTCAATATTGAATCTGACGATCTGCATATGCACAAGGTTCAGGACATCTGGGTCTCCTGAGTTGAGGAGAGCTTCAGGGTCTCTATTCAGCTCTGTAAAGGGGAACAGTATTGAGCAAGTGAAAACATGTTTCATGCTGGTCAGCTCTCTGCAACGTAGTTTGTGTAACTTCACTTTTTAAAACCAATTCACATAAGAAATAGGGTCTAGAAGCACACAATGAGGCTAATTAATCAACAGAGCAGCTTAAGGTTGTTCTGGATTCTCATTCAGTGGAGATATTTAAATGAAGATTAGATGTTTTCTGTTTTGCCTCTAGAAAGACACGCTTTTAGACTTGGAACAGGATCAAAGTCAAAGTCAGGAGGTCCCCGAGCCGACATTATTCCAGAGATTATAATATACCCCGCTGGCCTTACATTTTATGAATTCTTATTTTTTCAGGGTGCATCAGTACACTGTAGCTCTTCATGTACATGCTTTACAAGGACTATTGTTGTCAGTGACATTAAGCCTTCTCGTGTGAACAGTGCATTTGGTACAAACAGGCTCTGTCTCTACACGATGGCCTGGGAACACTTCTGGGCTCTGGGTAAGGATGTATGTCTTGGCTGTGGTTGCCACTCTGTTGGAACAAGACCTGAATTTGTACCAGTGCTTTCACTCTCTTCCTTCCCTTCTGTGCACTGATTTTCACAGAAGGAAAACAGGCAATCCAGCAGGACTGAAATCATGGTGGGCCTGGCCAGCTTCCCAGTCTGGATGATTTGGGAAATCAGGACCTGGAGGCATAACACTGGTTATGCCACAGGTCATTTTAGCTTGGTCTCCATCCAATTATAATGTATTTTTCTGTCTTGAATATGTATCTATCACCCTGTTTTTCTCTGTTTAGGCTCATCCATTATTTTCTTTTCCAGAAGACAGAGAGAGCCCCAGACTTCCCAGATCTGACTGTGCAGGGTTTGATGCGAATATATAAGGAATGCCACAAAAGTATCCCCAGTATTCTGTGATGCCTAGACAATTTGGCAAAGAAATGCGATGACAGATGATTTGGAAGGAATGTAAGAGGGATGAGAAGGTATGTCATGCAGCATTGTGATTCTGAGCAACAGTCCAAAGAAGTCATGAAGAGACAGACACCTACTGACTTTGGTACTGAACAAGACAGTTTAGATACAGTTAGCAGGTTTCCATTCAAATATTTTTAATGTAGAGATATCAGTGAAAGATTGTTGTGACATCAGGAATCCCTGTTGGATCCTTTTTTATACGTGAGAAAAATGTACCATCATCATGTTAATGACTCTCTAGGCAATTCCTTTGGGAATTTTTCACAATTTACTAAAACCACTGATTGGACATGACATCCTTTGGGACTTTATTAACTGTTGATACTTTTCTGATTTCAGGAAATTTTGCAGTGGAATTTATTCCATCTTTTCAACCACACACAAGGTATTTCAGTTGCTTAAATTGTATGTCTCAATATTTGTATGTTCTGAGTAAAGAGGCATCTTGTGACTGAATTCACAACATACTGACTCATGAATTTGATAGGTTGCAGACTGCATATTTACAGCCTAGCAGGGATTATGAGAGATTCCATTACAGCTCAGATATCCTAACATCTTGCAGGATATAGCAGAGAGAAGAAGGCAGGGACTATTTTTAAGGAATAAGAGTAATTTCCTTCTGGGACAGAAATGATGGCTTATTTCATCAGTGGTGCTTGGGACTTTCCCTTCATCTGCTGGATTTGAAGACAAAGTTCCTTTTCACTTTCATAGTAGGTATGAAATCACATATGTTCTGGGAGAACAAAAATATGTAGATGAAATAGTAACTTTTATTTCGTTAATTTTTGCCTTGAATGTTTACACTTTTAAACAGGTCAAAAAAGAGAACTCTTGATTCTGTCTTCCAGTTCTTAGAATTCCAGAGCCTGCCTTAACCAAGCTGCAAGGGCTGAAATATCACCTTTGCCAGTCTCAAACTCCTCAACAAGAGAAATCCTGTTAGACCCGTAAAACTTGGGGCAAGATCAGACACAGCTGTCACTGAAGATCAAATTAAAAAGCTCCAATCAGATGGAAGAATTGAAGAAATATCCTTTTGTCTTCACTTTTTTAGGTATTCAGATTTGATCTTTATTGGCATGAATGCGAAAGCATATTATAAACTTGGATGCTTGAAATTGCACAAAGTGAATTTCAAATTGCATATTCATTTAGAATAATCTGAATTTGCAGATCATGCTGTATTAGTAACTCCCATAGTTTACAAAAGGGAATGATATGGCAGGAGGGATGTAATTATCCAAAGCAAACAACCAAATGAACAAGCACACATTCAAAGTAAAAACAAATTACTGTGGACTCTGCAAGATCCTCATATAGGAAAACAAGTTTCACAAAAATAAAGAAATACAAATGCCAACCATTTGAAATAATATAGAGAAAGAAGCCAAACTCAGCAAATTGTTTCTTTGGAATTAGATAAATTTAATTCTATTGTTTTATAGTTTCCCACCACATGCTGACTATAGTCATCCGCTAGGACTCTTTATTGGTGCCTAATGAAGCACTGCTGTCCACAAGTCAGTTTTACTAATACTGACATAACTTAGCCCTTTCTTTCCCAGTCAAAGATTTTATATTTTACATTTTTGAGAGATATTTATTTAACTTTAAAACTGTCCACAGATAACAATTCAAGAGGTCTTATTCCAGTGCTTAACTGTATTTGGAACAGATTGCCTAGGAAGTTTTTGTAATTACTATTATAACGAAGCAACTTCTTACGCGATGGGAATGCCTAAGGTAACCAGAAAAAAATGTCCTATGTCAGGAAGGTCCAGAGCTTTAATCAGTCTCTCACTGATTTTATACATATATATATATATATACATATATATATATGGTTGTACTCTGTTTACCTAGTTGTGCAGTTACATATCATCTATTCAGCTCTAGATTTATGAGTTCACTGTCACAGTACTCACCGGAGAAAAGGAAGAGAAACCTCTTTTGGTTTAGTTAGTATGTACGCTGTTTAGCATACTGATAAATAGTTTGTAAGGAGAGCTGAACAGTGAAAGAATTTCGGATGATACTTAAAAACTCTCTGGTCAGCAGAGTCAGATTTGAAACTGCCTCTGAGGAACTGTAGGAAGATCTCACGGTGCTCACTAGATAGACAACCAGCTGGCAGATAAAATTCAGTAGTAATTAGTGCTCATGGGTAGGACTAGGCACTTGGGGTCAGCTATGCACAAGCACTTGGGCACCTGATTCCCACAGACTCCAAAGATTGTTAAATCATTAAATCCGTTGAGAATCCAGGCCAAAGTAAATTGCCCAAGGTCACACAGAAAGCCTGTGGCAAAGCAAGAGACTCAGCCCAGTTTTGCTGAGACCTTCTGCAACAACTTTAAGCGTAGGGCCATCTTTTCTGTCCTTAAGATTGGGGTCCCTTTGCAGTTATTTGTAGACACCAATAAAATTCCATGACACACAGAGTTAAAGAAAATCTGCTTCTGTTTATCCTCGCTCCAAATAAAGTAAAATATCTTCCACAGCTTTATTCTTGCTGGCAGGGTTCTCCCAAAACCCTCTCAGCTGCACATTTCAGACTCAGTATTTAATACTAGTGATGCAGTTGCATTTCCATAATTCAGCTGTTCAATCAAGGTCCTCCACCTTTTAAAATGTGTAAGCCATAAATATGAAAAAAAAATAAATACTGTGTGCAATCTCTGCTGACTGAATTAAAAGTCTTAAAGAAACTTTCCATGCTACGAGGACTGTGAAGGATTTGGCAGAAATGGTGCTAACAATTAAAGCAGCCAGAGAGATTAAATTTGCTGATGACAGCTCATTTCTGAGATGGTTACAGCAAAAGTCTGATAAAAGCTTATCTGAAATTCACAGTTTTGATGAGGCTTCTGCTTGTACCAGGAGAAAATGAAACACTTTAAATAGCATGTGATCCTAGGGAAAGGTCTGCTTGGTAATGCAGAGGGAAGCTAGGCATTCCTGCTGCAGTTAAGATTGTGAAGTATTATAACCCTTTGTTTTCACAGCAGGATAAATAAGTCTATACTGTATCTTGTAAGTGAAACCAAGGGCAATTTCAATCTCCATAAAAAGTTTTCAATGTTTTAAAAAAAGGAAAAAAAAAAAAAAAGCAAAGGAGGGGATGTATTTGATCCAACAGGAAAATAAATGGGTCTCTTTTCATACATTTAACGGGAGGAAGAATTAGCCATCTCAGTGTGTTGTGGATTCCTGGAAGCCAGATACAATAACATATTGAGTGGAACAGCCTTGACATTACGCTGCTGTGAAGTACTTCTGCACATGCAAAGCATTCTAGGAGAAACAGATGAACCCTGAAGCGTGCACTCAGATTGTCTTGTGTAGGTCTGTGTGGTTCCTGCACCAGAGCCCTGTACCAGCAGCTCTGTTGCACTCTGTAAGACTTCGCACCGAGAAGTTTAGCAGAAAAATGAAAACACTGTGTCTGGCCTTTAGGCTGAGCGTAAATATGAGGTTTTAATCAACTCCAGTTCTTTCTTATGCTGCTTTTCATAGGTGAAATACTAGTGCAGTGTACAGCAGAATCATTTCACAGAAAAATCCAGAAATAGGTAGACAGATGTTATTCCAGTCAGTAACCAAGACCATGGAGACATTAAATGAAATAGAGCTGACTAAAAATGAACTGATGAAGAAAAAGACTTTTGCAGATACAGTACAAATAGCCAGTGGGATTCATTGTCATGGGACCAAGGATTTAGGCACAGTTCTTAAAATTATTATATACTTAAAAGGCTAACAGATCCTCTAGAGGGTGTTTTTGAAGGACCATCAGAAAAATATTAAATGTCTGTGACATCAATTAATAGGAAGGGAACTAAAGATTAATTTTTTGAGTAAGACCGATGTCTAACTTAGAGACAATGGGTAGAAAACAACTATGGAAAAAAACCCCAAAACTAAACCAACCACTCAGCTTTGTCCACAAAGCGGTTTTTTGTACCTTTCTCTACATGACCTATTTTGACTCTTGTCAGGATAATCCTGTCTCTGATTCAACAAGACAAAGCTTGTGCTTATTAAGTTCTTCCCAGAAGGATTTAAGAAAAAGGGGGAAGGGGCAAGAAGAGGAAGAAGAAGAGGAAGTAGAAGAAGAAGAAGAAGAAGAAGAAGAAGAAGAAGAAGAAGAAGAAGAAGAAGAAGAAGAGGAGGCAATAATATTTTTTAAATGAAAACGCAAAGTTGGTTAAAGCTGTAGCATATAGACACCACTTTCTTGTACTGCATTTTATATATTAGATTACTCACACAGGGATTTAACTAGAAACATATCTTTTATTAAAATCGTATACATAAAAACATGTCCTTCTGCCCTCCAGCATGTTTACAGACGCATTTATTTATTTTACAATATTCTATTTAATTAAAGATCTGCTGTTAGAGGAATAAAACTTTCTGAGATGCGTATACCTCCAAGATAAAACTGGGCAGGTTTGCAGTGGCTCAGCTGACAACCAAACCCACAGTCTGCACGTGTGATTCGTGCAGAAGTTAAATGTTGTACAGTTTTGTTATCAAGTAACCAGGGCTTACAAAGTCAGCATTCACTAAATTTGAATATCTCAGTGGCTGTATCTCAGTAGCTCCTTCGTTGTAGAAACAGAGGGATTTTTATTTGTTGTGAAGCACTTAATTTTGTTCAGTGCAACTCTGTCAAAAATGCAAGAGGAAAATTCAGATGTGGATGTGAACTTTGCCATTTTTGGCCCTCCAGAGAAAACACGAGGAGGAAAATGTTAACAAGTCAGACTTTGACAGAGCTCCTGACGTTCAGCTTTTTCAGGTTTGCTGTAGGACTGCCTTGATTACAGAGCTAACCTACCCATGGCAAAGAGGTCTTACCCACAGCCCAGTGGCCATTCACTGCTCTGCAATTCTGATACCTCTGGATCAGTGTTTCATGCTAGACAGCTCCAGAAAAAGGAATTCACACATATTTCAAGTACAGAAAATGTGCCGTATTTTTGATGAAGTTATTTTGGATGACCGACCAGTTCTGACTTTCCTGTAGATGAAAACATGTGTTTCTCTTGTAACATTGCGGTTAGATTTTTTTATTATATAAGCAGATTTTTCTTGTAAATGCACGTAGGTTTCAGATTTCTATTTGGAGGTGGTATATTTCAGATGACTTTGAAAACAAAATTTTTCTTTAGGATATTTTTTGGTTACAAAAATGTATGGAGAATAGAGGGATTTATTCTTCCGTATAACAGACTAACCTCTTGCTATGTGTACAGGCACTATTTTAAAAAATATTTCCCTTATACTATTTAATAAGAATTTTTATTCAGCTTAGAAATTCACAGTAATCTTTCTGTAAAGTAATATCAAGATTACAGTTCAAGCACTAGAAAAGTAGAAAATAAATGTTCTGTATGAAAGTCTAGTCAAATACCTTGTTACATAGTCAATACTATATATATAATGTTTAATTGCACCTTTTTTTTTTTTTTCTCCAGAATTCTGTGGGATGCATGGGGAAAGGCCACAACTTTCTCTGATTTCTTTTTTTTTTTTCTCCAAAGTAGATAAAGGATTCATTTCTGAAAATTTTATGGAAAAATATAAGAAACAGGAAATTCATTAGCCTAGGAAAAAAATCAGTCTAAACCGGGGTTATAAAATTTTTAAACCATCAAAAACACAGAATCCCATCTTTTAATATACAGTTATTCATTCAGTTACATTATAAGGTTACATTATAATGTTATTATGTGTCTTGAAAAACATGGCAAGGCTTGTCCAGGAAATTTTCCAGAGAAAAATAATTTACTAGTTTAGCTTTCCCCATCTATTTTCTATTATACATCAGAAAACCATAAACGATAAATTATATTTGCAAGCTGGATTTTTTTCAGAAAAATTCATATAGAGATTAATTTCCATTTTTATTTAATTTCTGGTTTCCTCTTTTTTTTTTTTTTTTTTTTTTTTTTCCCTGAGAAAGGGAAACAAAACAAAACAAAACAAAATCAACCAGAAACCAAAATTACCAACTGAAATTTCAGACAAGTTCATTTGTACTTCACCGAAAAAAAAGTTATAAATAGCATTATTATACCTCCAAAGGTGAAATTATCTATTCATTTTACTAGTCCTGTACATGAATACATGTGAACAGAGATCTATAAAGGCAGAGTAGTTGTGCTTACAGAAGGAAAATGCTGTACTCATTTACATGATGAGCATGCCCCTCTCACTGTAGTTTTTTTGTACATCAACAGTAGCCTGTTTTTATAAGCAGGGTAGTCAAGCAAACCCATCTATCTGTGAACAAATGCAATAACTTCATATTTTAAAAAATCAATTGACTTTGCTTCATCACAATGTTTTCAGAATCTCTTTATTTGCTGTTATTTATGAATGGACAGATATCACCTCAACATCCAAGTGATCAGACAAATACCTATGAATGAAATAACAGTAATCGGTGTTAGCTGCTGAAATAAATATTTGCATCAGGTTACTGACGGGGAAGTGCTATAAAAAATAAATTACAGCTAAAATTTTATTTTCCACTCAGGTTTTCAATTTAGGGATCATTACCACAGTAGATTCAGTAGCATTAATAACATCACAAAATTTTAGAGTTAAATTTTACCCTCAGTGTATGATGCTATGATTGGAATAGTCCTCTTGCTAACGATGATGAATTAGTTTGATAGCAGTGGAAGTTTACTGACACCAATATAAAAAAAAAAAAATTAAAAAAAAAAAAATTTGATTTCCTGTACTTGAAAAATGTTATTCCATGTTATTTTATTAAATCTTATTTTTTTAAAAAAAAGCCTTTTAGCTAAAGCAGCTAAGATGTAATTTCCTGCCCCCCTCCCCATTTCCCAAATATATTTGCTTTGAACTTTTATTTTCCTTTTTTTTTTTTTTATTTTCATTTTACTGTCTGTCTTTTTTTAATCACCTTTTCTTTTACATTTTACTACTTTATCAATTTCTCATTTCTCTCCAATTTTAAAAGGGCAAATATAAAGAAACATAAGAATTTTGACACTTCATTACTTTTTGGGCACAGAAGATATTTTGAACAATTAAGGGTATTAAGACACTGTATTTTAGATTGGATTTGCTACCATATAGTTTTTCTGAAACTGAAGAAGGTTAAAAAAGATAGAAGTGGTGAAGACAAGGCTAATAGAGAGAAAATCACAAAAGATGAACAAGATGCAATGTTATCCATTTTTGTATACTCTGCATTAAAAAAAAAAAAAAAAAGAAAAAAAGAAAAAGAAAAAGGTTTAATAGAAAGTAAAGTCTGAAAATAATTATCTGGGTTTTTTCTTTCTCTGAATCATAAAATGAAAATGAGTATTTGCTTTAAATAGAAACATAAAAATGTAATTTAACATCTAATCTGTGGCTCCAAGGTAATAAAGAACAAAGAGGTGAGTATAGTAATCTGAAGAGTTCTTGTGGAGAAGAAATGGAATTCTGCATTTGCCCTGTTCACACAGGGAAAGGTAGGTAGAGATTTTCTTTATGTGATTGGTGGGGTGGGAAGGGAAACAGTTATAGCATTTTGTGACCTAATCAATAACAAAACTGCACTGAACTTTCTTTATATTACTGAACTTTCTTTATATCACTTTACATTGTAAATTCACATCTCATTTGCTGCTTTTACAAGATCTCTTTCAGACCTTTCTAGCATTCAAGGGTATCAATTACTGATCTACTATTATATAACTCTATTGAACTGTTATTACGTTTCCCAGATAATTTAGCATGTGGGTTTTGGCTTGTTTTTCTTTTTTTATTTTTTCACTAAACTAAAACTCATGTGATTTATATTCTTCTCACGTATCATACTCTGTTTTCTTTAGTCTTGTCTGCACATTATAAAATACTGTTGAAAGGAAGGAATATACAGACTTCTACAAACAATGCTGACTGGACATTGAAAATAAATGTACATGCAAAATTTTAATTTTATTTTCTTTATGTATTTTAATGTGCTAATTTCTGCCACTTGTCAATCTACCTCTGTAGCTTTTCTGTACTACTACAAAATACAGCTTTGCAGTCGTTCCTTCATCTGCATTAGCAACACTTTCCTGACGTAATATTTCTGTGTTAATGAACTAGTTTTCAGAACCCACTGAGTTCATAGCTTTCTTTTTCAATTGCATATAGTTGTGGGTTCTTGTTTGGGTTTTTTGTGGTGTTTTTTGGTTTTGTTTTTTGTTGGTTTTTTTTTTTTTTCTTTTTGTATGGTCAGTGCATATAAAAGTATGGAGAGTCAATAGTATATCTATAATAATAAATGTCGTCCAGTGCTTGGAAGCTTTACAGGGCTTTGATCTGTTAGTGGGTTGTACCTCATTTGGGGGATTGACAACAAATATTACCCTTCTCTTGATTTTCACAGCTGATACAATGGAAGGCCAGAGCTCATATAATACCTGATTTCCCAAGCTCCCAACCTTATGGATAATTGTTGCCCAGAGGGGAAATTTCTTCCCAGCCTACATCAGCAAATGGTAGGTTTATATCACAAAACATGAGGATTTATGTTCCAATCTATTCCATAGCACTATGAGACTCAAAAAACTTCATTTGAGGTGCAGAGTTAATGTGCAGTTAGCAGTTTTACTGTATCTCACCTATTTGTCCAAAATTTAGTGAGATCTCCTAAAAATATAAGTAGCACTGTAGCAAGCATGCGTTCAACCTTACCGAACCTGAGCAAAGGAGGAGTTACAAAAACAGTATAAGATCTTATCATAGTGATTCTCATATCCTCAGAAGATCTATCTGTCAGTTGCTGGTCATCTTAAGAGTGTGGATCAATATATATTAAAAATAAGCAAGCAAAAACCCCATGAACTTTATTTCCCTTTTTGCTGACATGAGAGCTGTGAAAAGAAGACTTATTCAGAGGAATGCTAGTACTAAATTAAATAAGCCACTAAGACTGGCATGGAGGCACACATGGCTGTGTAAATGGGGACATACACCTACTTATTCAGGCTGAGTAAGAAGATCAGTACGGATGTGTCTGTGAACCTGCCATAAATGCTGCTTTGCATCTCTAGCAGCATTTTAACTGCTACAGCAGTGATTTCAGAGACGGGGCTGGTGCACTGAAGAGTGGTCTGCAGTGACTATATCAAATGATAAGTACACGAGGGTCATCTCTTCTGTGTTTAACAACCTAAAAGCAAAGCGTCTGTTCTAAACCAGCCATGTGTACTACCTGTAGAATCAATGGAAAGACAGGCAATTCATCCCACCCCTAAATAGACTGATTCTTTTAAGGGGGTGCCTATGGTTTTCCGTTCACTACGGGGTGACCAGGTAAGAATAGATGACTAACTTTTAGTTAGTGAAACTTAAATGAGATGAATCCTTATACATCAAATATGTTCTGTTGCATTAGCTGAGAATACTTGCTTAGATACCAGTTATTTCCAGAATCCCGTTGCAGTCAGCAATACCTCTTGAAAAGTGCTACCTAACAGAATTGGAAATATGGGAGTCTAACCTCTGATGAACACAACCACTTTAAACTTAATCTTCCTTGGTATCTGCCTTTAATAATAGCAAAGCCAATCTGATTTTGTTCACTTTCTTCATTTCACCCCTGTTGAGGATGGCACCCAGCCATCTGAGATACTACTGAGTTGGAAAGCGACCAAGTCAAGGCTAACTGAACAAGATGGATCTGGTAAGAAGCCACCACAGAAGGATTTTTGTCACCTTTTGAGCTCTTCTGACCTCATGGTCTCTGATTTTACTATATAACATAGAAGGGAAGAAATCTTGCTAAAATGAGATGAGAGGTAACATCAGGTTTGTGTGGAAAGACTACACTACTTGTAAGACATTGACTGATTTATATTGGCCACATGTCTGAAGGTTAGAAGAATCCAGAAGGTGAACTATGACCTTCTCTGCTAGGACAAAACCAGTTGCCAGAAAAGCTCAACATTTAAAAAACCTAATTATTATTTTTGAAAGCTAGTGTCAGAGTGACACTAAGGTACGAAGACACTCTGTCTTTCAGTGTGGAAAGTTCTCAAGAAAATCCAGCTCCTAAAAGAGATTGAATCCCAGTCCATTGCAAAGCTTTTATCATCATGGGTGCTTCAGTGTGATCACTTTCTACAGACTGTGATTGAAGTACCTTTTCATTTAAATTCCACTGCAAAACATCAAGCCAAGCATGTACAGGACCCTTTAGACAGTTGTAGTGACACTGATTTCCTTGAAGCACCAGTTCATTCCCATCTCTGATCTAAAAAGGAGGAGGTCATTTTCATTTAAGAAAACATGTTGAAATGTAAGACTCTGCATTTCATAGAACTTTCCCCTTCTATTAATAAATGTCCTGTTACCTACTCTGTAATTCTCTCTTCAGAAAACATGCATGCCAATTTACCTTACTTTTCTTCTCTTGGCATCTCTGCTTGCGTCACAAATTGCTGACATATCCAAACAAACCAAATTGATTGGTGATTGCTGCTTGACTGTCACCAGTGGTGCTATGCAGAAGAATCCCTATTGAATCCAGTGTAGCGTTCAAGACATCAAGTTTATTTTCCGTAACGTATGAATCATGATTTTTTTAAAAAAAAAGGAAAAAGGTGAGAAAAGAAAGTCAGTAACTTTATGTCTTCACACATAAATGCTGTTGAGTTTTCAAAACGAATGGCTACCATGGCACCTGCTGCAAAGACAAGATGTCACAGTCTAGGTGTGTGTGTGTGTGTGTGTGTGTGTGTGTGTGTGGTGTTAACTGCAGTTTCCAACATATTGAAGTTTTCAGAGTACTAAGTGCTTCAGCATCCAGAGACATCACTGAAGACCAGCCCCTGAAGTGCACTGCACTTGTCACTGCCCTGAAGAACTTGCAGTTTATGCAAAGGAAGACTGTATCTTCATGTTACGGACAGAGAACTGATGAGATGATGAATGGAGTCACCACACCATGGGCAGTGTGTGGCAGAGAAGGCTTTTCTACTTCCACTCACCCTGTTCTCTTACACCCTGATAAGTGTGAGTTAAGGAAGCTAACAAGCGCCAGTTCATCTCTTTTCTATTATCAACCATTGTTAGCTAAACATTGTCAGGGTTGTGGGAACCAGCCATCAAAAAGGGACAGTCAGAGGGTTTGGCTCCAAGAGTAAGGAGCACCTTTAGTTCCTCCTGGGTAATTTAGTTCCCAGGAAAGAAGTGAAATGAAAGGCAAAGCAATTGATGTGAAACTTTCCACTGTCCAGGATGTACACAGGCCTTGTTTAATAGGATTGCAATGAGAATGAGCTTCTCTCCCAACCTGTGGAGGTGTTTCCTTTTCCCTAGCAAGAATAACAGCAGCAGAACATATAACCACAGTGATCCAGGTTCATATTCTCCTTTCAATAGATATTAATTACTTCACAAGAAGTGTCCTAATGCCCAGATCTATCTTGAATGTAACTTTCTTCCAATCTTCTTAATTTTTTTTCTCTCCATAAAGAAACTATGACATTTTTCCATGTATGGTGTTGTGCTGACAGGTTTGTGGCATTCTGACTGGCATCAGAAGAAAGAGAAAAAATTTTTAAAAAGGATGAAAATGGAAGTTGGCTCTTTAAGTAAGAATGCTCGTTTTATTCATAACCCTTTGGTACTTGCAGACATAATTCACAGGGAACAATAATTTTTTGAAAGCAGGTACATAGAAGAAAGACGTTTTCTTGATTTCTTTTCCAGTACACTGTGACTGCTGAAGATGCTTTTGTGCTAGGACTAGGGGCAGTCTCTTTCAAGAAAATTTATTCCCTGGAGGCTCATTTATGCTGGATAATTACACTTACAGTTATTTTAAGATAAAGTTCATCACAGAATACTATCTTCTTGTAAATCTACAGTGACACCTTCATTATCTCAAACCTTACAAAGACATTTGGAAGAAGATATTTACAGGCACTGATGGGGGGTTTAGTGTTAGACTCTCAGTAAAAATGCCTAATTTCTATCTATACTTTTTGGAAATTTTGTCCACATGGATTACAGATATTTTAAAATAATAAGGAAAAAAGCGAAAAAAGTTTGCAGAGATATGAAGGAAGAAATAAGAGAAACAGTCTTTGTTCTTAGGTATGACACGGATTGTCCTTTCTGTTGCTTTAAATTAGAGACGTAACATGGTGAGCTGTTACTTTTATAATTAAGTAATCAGTAAATGTGTAACTCATTTATAATATCCCAGTTGTACTGCACTTGTTAATTGATAAACACAAGAACAGGAATATGTTTTGTGTTTAACATGCAGTTTGGAGATTTGGAGAACAGGAATATTTTTATTATTGGTTCTGCCAGTCCTCCTAAATGACCTTGGACAAGTCACTTCATCTTTTGTGCCTCAATTTCCATCAGGCTAAATAGAGAAGATTACAAAGGAAGGAACTATGAGGATAAATTTGTGCAGACATGTAAACTGTACGAACTGGAGCACTGAGAACTTTGGAGTGACTGCACTGAGATAAATAAAAAGCATCCAGTGGCAAAGGCATAGTTAAATGCTGTTTCTATAGTAGAGGAGGAAGAATCTGATTACTACCAGATCATTCACAGTATGTATAGACTTTGTATTTGGTAGCAACACCGTTTTTTTGTTTTGTTTTATTTGGAGACAGTACAGCCGCACTCCTTAGGAGGAAGCTACTATTGCTTGGATAAGGTTGAGTCTCTTTGTTATTACACAGCTGAGGTCATGTAAATCATGCCATCACGAAAAGATGTTTCCATTGTGTAGCATTTCCTTGTTATGATCTGTGACAGGAAAAACAACGGAGGAAAAACTAGCATGAAACAATGAATTTACCTTTTTGACTCAGTTTATGAAAACGTCTGAATACAGCAAGGACAGAACTTGCCCCTACTTGTACCCGTCAAGATTATTTACTAATTCAGACAGTGTTGAGGAGTAAAGGGATGGGAGAGAATGTCAGCGGTATGCAAGGGACAGGATGAAAATATGAATAGAGTTTAAATGCTTCATGTAAACACTTGGAGATAGACTATGATTTTAGTAATGATATTTACTTCAGTTCACCCTACCTTACCAAGTCTGAGTCCTTCTCACAATTGTCCTCACTTCTCAACAGTGTGTTGTATGATACGCAGATCCTGTACTTATCAGGAACATATCTGATGTGACCACATGGACTCTACCTACAAAACACGGTAGTATTATTATTACCATCATCATTATCATTATTATTTTGGATATTTCTGTTTGTTGTTGCAGCTGCTATTTTTTTTTTTTTTTCAAAGTTTCTCATGGGGCTGAGGTCTGAAGATATTTTATGAACATGAACGAGATGTATGAACACTTAAAAATATAGCAAACCATCCCCACCACTGAAAATACTGGTAAGCTTCCTTTTTATTAGATTTCTGATCCTTCTGGTTGACATGAAAACACCACAATAACAGCCTTTCTCAGGATATCTCAGCCATTTCTTTTCTGTCCTGGCTAGAACCAAGGAATGAAATAAAATAGAAAACAACTGAGAAAAATAAAAGGTAAATGAATATTTCACAACCCTTGAAGGTGTTCATTCAAAGTTAGGTACTTCAGAACACAAAAAGGCTCTAGGGGGAAGGGATGCTGTTTGTATACTTTATTTCTTCTTATTAATAAAAATTACCTTGGAAATGTCTGACTTTACTAATGCTTCTATTGCTTGTTTTACATGACTGTCACTGCATTGTGAGGTCACTAATGCAGCTAACAGATGGTGCAGCAGGACTAGCAGCCATGAGGGATAGTTTACTAACAGAAGAGGAAATTATTTTCAGGATTTCCCTTGCATATTGCAGTTTGGGATTTTTTTTTTTTCTCTTTTTCCTTTTGGATAGACCTCAACTCCTTGGCCTCAGCTTCATGGCATTTTGTTTGTGGATGAGGAGAAGTCCAACACTAGCAACAAATCTGTTTTACTTTCTCCCCCTGGATTGTATTAGGGTTATAGCTTTGGAAAGCAAGTAACACCAGCTGGGTTATCTCTGTTGCCTGTACCTCGAGTGGCCCAGGGTGTTGTTACGGGAAGACATTTATGGATCTCTGAATTGTTGTCATTCTTAGTTCCTCACCAAACACCATCTTGTGTTATTTAGCAGGTGTGGCACTGGAATACAACAAAAGGTGTCTGAAAGGGGATATTGGTAATGACCGTAAGATTTAATGTGCTAAACGGAATACTGGGTCTTATGGCAAAGTATCGCAGCAAACTTCCAAAAGCTGTGATGCTGGTAACATAAGGACAAGGTAAAGTACACTGCTGGAGCAGCCATTTTGCATCTAGCATTAGCTCACAGGCTGCTTTGACTGCAAGAAGCTGTTTGTCACTGGATGAGGAGTCTATTCCTTAAACAATGTCCGTTGAATCTTTATGGCTTCCTCTTACTTGCACCTGCAGAAACTCATCAAGGACAAAATCCGTAGCCCATATCAAGTGGGCAAGAACTCATGCGCATGCCTGACTTTTGTGCTTATAAAATCAACATAGCACTGAGCAACATATCGCAAAACAGTGAAACTGATATAAGTGAGAGGGGTTTTACGCATATAGGGAAATCAGTTACTGAAGTGTCAGAGTAATTAACTATCCCTTCCTAAGGCTTTTAAATTCAGTTCCCCTCTTTGTTTCTCAAAAAAACTTTCCTGGAGGTGAAAATGAGCCTTGCTGGACTATACTGATATCAAGTATGAGATGTACTACTCATCTCTGAACATGCCATGCAGCTTTATATTACATCTGCATTAGCACAGAAATAACTGCATAACTTCATTAGTTATGCAGATTAATCACTGACTCACTCTAGTAGGCTTCTGTAGGGGACTTCATAACTCACCTGTTCATAAAGCAGCAAAAAAATTTCCAATGTGCACTTTTAGATGTCCTTTGTCAGAAGGAATTCACTTTGTATGGAAGACTCCATCTGAATATTATTTGATGCATCCAGTGTCAATTCTTATTGTCATGTTATTTATTATACTAAGTTCAGCCACTATTGTAGGTGACGTCTAACCCCATTAGAAGTCCTCAGAGATGAGGGTATACTGTTTTATATCGCTATAACGAAACATTAAAAAGTTATAAAAAGCGCTTCCTCAGAGGCAAGTGCCTGTTTTGCCTGATGGCACTGTCAAAATAGCCAAGGCAATATTAACTGACCAGAAAAGCAGGAGCAGATTCTCAGGATGTGGAACACTGGATTTTAACAACAAGTTTCTGTGGGGCCTTGGTTGGGTAAGTAGATTTGGCTGCATCTCTGTCTGCTAAACAAAGAAGTAAATACTGCATTTTATGAAGGACTTGGACACCTAGCCTAGGAACTTCCCTCTCAGCCTTTACCAAACAGGATGATTGGCAAATATATATATATATATTAAAAAAAAAAACAAAAAAACCCACACAAAAAAATCCACCAAAACCCAAAAAAACCCACACCTTTTTTACTGGATAAAAGGGTTTACTTTTCAGTTCAAAGTATCATTATGCTGAATACCCCCAGGCAAGGCTTTCATAAAATATGTGCATGTGTAGAACTTGCAATGACACAAGTACTGTCTGAACATGTTCCAAATTGCATTGTAATTAAATTTGGTGCCAGAAGCCTAGTGCTTCAGAGAACCAGTACTCTCAGTGTCACCCACAAAAGCCAGGAAACATCTACTCACTTTCTAACTTACCTAGCTGCCATTTCACTCTCAGGTGTATTTTACCTAGGAAACAATATGCCAGCAACTCAGCAGTTTTAGCATGGAAGGTGTCATAAGTTGCCACTTACAATGGAGACAAAGAATCCTCAGATCGTTACGAGTACAATAAGAGTGCTACTACACCATGGAGCCAGGTATCATTCCGAAGGAGAGAAAAATAAATACTTAAAAGAAGAACATATTTTGTCTTTTTTATCTTTTCTTATGCCCTAGTCAGCAGTAACATTCAGGAACACTACAAATATCTGAAAACTTCAACACCCCAAACCCCTTGATTAAGAGTCCACATGCAGAGATAAAGACTCTGTTTTAAGAAATGTTCATAATATTTATTTAATTTTAAATTATTATGATATTATGACCATTGTTGTTGTTTTTCTAGAAAGAAAATCAGAAAAGGAAATTATAGTAGAGTGAAAAAACAGATTTTTAACTGCATGTAGGTGGTTTTTTTCTTTGTTCGTTTTCACTGACAGATGAAAAAATGCAGACAAGTGTTTCCTACCAAAAAATCTGAAACCTCAGATGTTTAAAAAATGTTTTGATGAAAAATCTCTAACCAGATGAAGAGCCCATACTTTTAGTGATCAAATCTCCTCCCTGAAATGACATTTTCTGTTCCAATCTGTATGCCGTGGTATGCATCGGAGAATGAAATGTTACTGCATGGTATATATAAAATAAATGAAATAGTGTGTTCGTATTTAATACTTATTTGAAGGAGGTGCAATTCAGGCACTAAAGACTACAATTATACTGATAGACTTAACAGAGTCAAAAGATAGGCTGAAGCACTGGCATGTAATCATCTTGCATGTGGCAGAGGTTTGGCTTGTGCTAAGTAGCACTCTCCCTGTCCCTAGACAGGGGTTCATAGGCAGAAAGTGAAAGAGGTTGTTCTGAGCAGAGAGCATGGGCAAGGACACCCCGTTTTAGGGTGGGCACAGAGGAGCAAGAATGTTTAGTGGTAAGTCCTCAATATGTGACAATTGGTCTCAATCTTTTCTAATTTATAATTGCCATAGGGACAATAATTTTGAGTTCAGCCATGCCATGAATGGCCAAGAACTGTACAGGGACGACACAAGAGCTGTCAGGGGCCAATATATCAGTCCTGGTGTGAAGCTGAGATCCTAAATATGTGCAGTTTCAAATGATAGCAAGACTGCCAGCCCCTCGTACTGTCACAGCGGTCACTGAGCCCACTCTGCTCTGTCACCATGTGTGACCTGACCTGACCTCATACAGCCCCTCCACTTGCCGTGGTTCTATCCTTTGCAATGCTGCCATCCTCCCCAGGGTTCAAACAGTGACTGAAATCCTGCTTCCATTCATTTAGTTAAAACATTGCATATCCTCTTGTAGATACTCCTCTTTGTTACTGAAAACTACTCATTTGTTCAATGAGTGTAAACCCAAATCTTTAGTGAAGTTTAACATAGGCTTATTTCAGAATGGATCCTGACAGATTTCTGGAGAAAATATCTCTAAAGTGAATATATTTGACTTGGCAGCCTCTTGCATTAGCTCAACAAATCTGTGTTCAAATGAAACTTGGAACTAAACAACAATAATTTTTAATGTGCTTATCAACAGGAGTATGAACACCAAGTCGTGGATAGGAGTCTGAACATCCCTCTGAGCTGGGATCAATATTCAGGACCGGAGTAAACTGTAGAATGTTTAATTGCAGAAAACCTTTCAGACATAATCATAAATTAACTTCAGAAAATTGGTAAAGGCAGAACATATTTTTACATCAGTAAACTGGCAAAGTTCAGGCTCTGTAGGGTGTCTCTATTTAAGATGAAACTATCCAAAATCTCACTCTCTCAAAAAAAATTAAAAGTCAAGAACAGAGTGTAAAATTAGTTATATCCTAACTGCCCATGTTTCTGTGGACTTTTATTCTCTGATCCTTGGTATAAGGTGGGTGGTGAAACACTGGAAGTCTTCCTAGAGAAGAGGCTGATGTCCCAAGTCTGTCAGTGTTTAAGAGGCATTTGGACGATGACCTTAACAACATGCTTGAACTTTTGGTCAGCCCTGAATGGGTCAGGCAGTTGGACTAGATGTTATTTGTAACTCCCTTCCAACTGAAATATTCATTCTATTCTATTCTATTCTATTCTATTCTATTCTATTCTATTCTATTCTATTCTATTCTATTCTATTCTATTCTATTCTATTCTATTCTATTCACTTTCTAGCTGTGCATTAGGTGTCTGGACTCACAGTTTTAATGAGATATTGTCTTATTCTCTCTGATCTTGCTTCTCATTCCCAGCTCCAAAATGAGACCACATTCCTTTCCGATTTTTTCTGCTGTTGTTACTGTTAACATTTGTTTTCGTCAAACAATATCAAGGAATGTCTGGAAAATCAATGTTTAATAAGTTACAGTAATGTTTTCAATTTCCTGTCATCTGCTTTAATGTACATGTGTACCCTGTCATTTCTCATCACTTTCTAAATCCATCTTGTTATCAGCAAGGTATAACTTAATGTACAGCTAACTCTTTCCTAGGTGACCTTATAGCATAGACTACTGTGGATGTTTCACAGAAGGGTCATTCTTTCTTTACAGTGAAGGTGGCAGAGTGAAGAACTTGGAAGCAGCAGCACAAAACTCCAACAAGGACTTTCACAGGTGGTTAAATGTTCAGAAAAAAAAAACAAAAAACAAAAAAGACTATAGACTATTTAGGCAGAAGAAATTAATTATGTCTGCAAGCCTGTGATCAGTGTGTATCGAAAGAGACTTTTTCCTTGCTTCTCTGTGGGAAAAGCAGAATCCTAAGCCCTGTGTTGGCTTAAGCCCTGCCGGGACCAGAGACCACGTTGCCGTTGTCCCTCCCCCACCCTCAGCCAGTCAGGCTGGCAGTGAGGCACAAACCCTGGGTTAAAATAAGAAGAAATTTAATACAACAGCATGATAAACAATCTGAACAACAACAGTAGCAATGATGACAACAATAAAGAGCAATAACAGTGAACAAGACAAAAGATATACAGAGGAATACCGCAATGGTTACGGACAGCCCCGTGCTTCCCGCAACCAAAGCTACAAAGGAAGAAATTCCCATGCTCCCGCGCCCGGACCTGACATCAGCATGGTATGAATAACCCGGCTGGAGATCCCTTCCTCCTCTCTCTCTTAACCCTATCCCAGCTGAACCAGGACAAGCCCGAATGAGACTAGGTCTCACAGCACTGTCTGAGGACCTGACCCTTAATGTTTCTTACCATTACTTTTTCTCTGCAGTGACTTAACTGATTGACAGATATGAAAAAATGAATCTCTGATGATTTACTTCAATGCTTCCTCAATGATTGGAATCTATGGTCTTAGAGGTTCTTTTCAACATAAGTGATTCTGTGATTCTATTGTTCCTCTCCCACAAACACTGTGCTTTAAGAAGTTGTTCAACGTAATAAAAGCCAGAGGAGGGATACAAAAGTAGAGGGTGCAAGACTGCATTGCTATGGTGCACAGAGAAAGAAGTGAGGAGCGTATCAGGAAGGAAAACAAATTAAGAGAGATTTCACTGTCCTGAGCAGATTAATGCAGTCATCTGTCCACAACCAAACAGTTCAGTTAGTCCTATTAAGGTATCACTATGCTGTCACTTCCCTTAGGCCACTGAAAACATGCATGTTTGCAGTGGAGAGTAGCTCTAAAAATGGAACAAGTTATGTAGGGCTGCACACCTCTTGAACAAGAGTCCTTGGCTCAAGTTTCCTCTGTTTGAATGTTTAATAGGTTGGTCACTGCAAGTCATTAAATCTCACCAGATCCAACAGGATGGCCTATAAAATAGGATGGGGGCACCTGAATGGTGGTGTTGGCATTCAGCCCATAGTCTTATTTTTCTAGTGATTCTGCCAGACACTTGTTACTCTTGGTTGTACTTCCCTTTTTTCTTCTTCTTTTTAATAGCTTTAAATATAATTGCTGGAGCATGCAAATGCCTCCCTACCCAGATGTGTTAAAGTCTTAGGTCAGCCTTTTTGCATGCATAAAATTCTCTAGACCCAGATTTAGTGAAGACTTGGGAGATGGAAGAGGCAGAGAAGTAGTGAATCTGGGAACAAGGGCCAACCCACTCATCCCGATCCTGAAGACGCTGAAAAGACTCTGAACTCCCACATAGATTTCTGCATTCAATTCATTACCAGTTGGTACTTAGAGATAACATTATGGAAGTTTTTGTTTCTCCACTTGGCTTTAATTGCCTTCCTTATTAGGATTTATCTTTCTGATATGGCAAAATATTATTTCAATAGATGCTGTAACGTTATGCAAAAGGAGTTGAAAATTATTTCCCATAGAACATTATTAATGAATGTTTACAAGTTTCAATGCAAGCAATTTAAAGGGCTCGGAAGATACCTTTCTTGAGAGCTCAATTCAACGCGATAGACGTTTGGTTTAAAATAAACTAAGCTTCATGTTTGGGGTTTTCTTTTTCTTTTTTTTTTTTTTTCCTCCCCTTCCTCTGGAATATATGAAACTGTTCTTCAAATGCTAACTAATCTAACCAATTTTATATTGAATCATGAATGCATTTTAATTCACTATTCAAACTGTTGTAGCAATGAATATTTCTGCATCCTTAGCAATATGTTAAAAGAGGGCTTTTTGCTGCATTTTTTTTAAAAAAAAACTTCTGCAATTTCTTTATACAGTCTGATTAAAATCCAATTAATTACAAACACAATTAAACCTTTCTACCACAGTTTGCAGAAGAGAGCTGATGGAAGTAAAGTTGTCAATCAAAGATCCAATAGGGAGTAGTAACTTGTCATCTCCATAACTTTTAGCCACTAAAATTGTGAAGCTAAAAAACGACATTAACAGTGTATTGCCATATGCAAGTTTATTAGGAAATATCTCACTTCTTTGATTGTTGTTCTGCTTATCATCAGATCAATACAATTTTGTTTATATGGCACCTTTCTTGACAAAGTCATCCCAAGGCATTTCACAATAATAAATATACATATAATAAAAAGGCAGTTAAAAATACAATAAAAGGAAATTAAACATTAATGCACAATCCAATCGTATTGCAAAATCAGTGCTGCCAAAGAACAATTTGATAGCACCCAAACTTTTTTAAAATTCTGTTTTTATTGGTATTTTGAAACTTTATAAAACCAATAAAATGCATAACCATAATAAATAACAAATAGAGAATATGCACAATATACGTCAGAATTTCCCCCAGTCCAGATTGTCGGTTGGCATAAATCAGCATTGCCTTGCTGACTTCCATGAAGCTGTAGCAAATAATGCTTAGTGGCGATTGGGTCCATTACACATTGACTTAAAAAACAGATTATACTTCCTAATATATGGGGTTTGGTGTTTATATTTGTTGCAAGGAGGTTATGCCTTTGTTTCTTTACTAGCATCACTGAAAGTTCCCTGAAGGCTATATGTGTAACTTCTCCTCCAGAGGGCAGAAAGTAGAGTAAACTTCTCTTTTAAGGGATGGACTAGTGTTCAGAGAGATTCTGCATACTCAGTTCTCTTTTCCATTTAAGAGCAAACACATCTGAGGAAATTCATATCTCTGGTTCGATAGTTCATACTAGTCCAATTACTCAGCTATAGGCTATGAAGACACAAGTGTGGCATGAGGCAGGTTGAAGAAGGAAAAGGTAAGCAAGTCTTTATCCTCTCTATTAGAGGTGTGCTGAGCAGGAAAGAGATAGCAGGGAGTAAACTTAGGCTGAGACACTGCAGAAAATGCCATCACCAAAGTAATGCACGTACCCTCTCAAATGGTGAAGGAACATCTGCATTATTGTCTTGACCACTCTTGGACACATGTAGCATGGGTCTCCTTCTGAATGCCCCAGTTTAAAGAGGTGCTATCTCCATCTATCTGGTGATAGTCGACTGCTACAACCAGAACAGCAGGGGACCATGAAGCTTGATTGTCCACAGGCTGATATAGCAGGTGTTTTCAGAATAACTTGTTCTGTTCTGCCCAAATTGTTTTGGTGCTATCTCTAGGCCTGCCTCAATATTGACAATATTGGAATCTCAGATTTACAACAGGTGAAGCCCAGGTGATTCCACAGACTTAATCCTTTTAGAATACGTGAAGTGTAACATCAGTAAAGTAGCTGGGCTAGATACTGTTATCTCCAAAGACAAGTTTGTATGGACAAGGACAGGTTGAATAAACTACTCCTGTGATCTTCTGAATCTAAAATACTTTTACAGGCAAGGCACACACCAAGAATTTAGAAGTGGCATTTCTGGGTGTCACTACCAAAAACTTTCAGTGAATATATCAGAAAGAGATGATGAAAATATGGGATGACCCAGCAGCTTCTGTACAAAGTCTAAATCCCAGAAAAGGTGCATTTCTGGGTGTAATGTAACTCAAAGAGTCTGGATTACTTCCCACCAGGATGTTAAAGTAATAGCGTTTTTCAGAAGCAGTGTACTAAAAGTAGTAGCTAATAACTGGGTTACTGAAAATTGGTTAGTGTTGTGGGTTGAACCTAGTGGGCATCTAAGCCTCAGTCACTGGCCCCCAGTGGGATGAGGGCGTGAATCAGAAGAGCAAAAGTGGAACAACTCGTGAGTTGAGATAGTTTAACAGGTAAAGCAAAACTGCGCATACAAAGCAAGATAAGGAATTAATTCACCTTCCCACCAGCAAGCAGATGCTCAGCCATTTCCAGGGAAGCAAGGCTTCACCACACCCAACAGTCATGTGGGAAGACAAACACCATAACTCTCTCCTTCTTTTCCCAGCTTTTATTGCTGGGCATGATGTCATATGGTATGGGACATCTCTCTGGTCAGTTGGAGTCAGCTATCCCAGGTGTGTCACCTCCCAATTTCTTGTGCACTCCCAACCTACTTGCTGGTGGGATAGAGTGAGAAACAGAAGCCCTCATGCTGCATAAGCACTGCTCAGCAACACCTGAAACATGGGTGTGCCATCAACACTGTTTTGATCACAGATCAGGAACACAGTACCCTACGAACTACTGTGAAGAAAATTAACTCCATCACAGCCAAAACCTGTACAGCTAAAAACCTAGCAAAGCCCAGAAGATTGCTGATGGGTTGAAAATGACACGAGAGAAAGGCTGGGCAGAGGAACAGGGAACAACCATACCAAGATCATCTCCCACCTGGGTGATCCATAGAGTGGAGGTGGTCAGCCCTAGGTATCTCTGCTCTGCCCTTTCAGCGGCATAAAGTCAGCCTGAGGATAAACGGTTTACAAATCTCATCTGCCCTTACAACAGCAATTTGGAGATGATTCAAGGAAAGAACCTCAGTCACTATATCTACTTTAAATTGATCATGTAACACCCAGCTGGAACAAGCAGAGACTGCCAGGCCTCATGCACAGCAGTACACACTCTAAGGAGCACTTTAAAAGGAAAGACTCAGCTGGGGATTTTCCTGAGCATCCAAGCTAGGTTTCTGTAGGTTGACCTCAAGATGTCTCAGGCTGAAAGTTTTATCCTCAAACTTTTTCTTTGGCTTGCTTTTACACAAGAATTTAGCAGAGAGAAATTCACACCACACACCCCCGCCCCCCATCGCTCTCATTTCTTGTGCTGACCTCAAATTCACTACTGCAATCTGTCCTCTGCCATCCCTGAAACTGCTTACTCCCCTGAACATTTTAGTTTGTCCTTGTCCCTACTCCACCTGTCTGTCTCTTTGGAGGATGGGACTACAGCAAAAACAACATGACTAAACTCAGTTAATCCCACAGAAGACTATAGCTTGTCATCTGCTCTGAGGCCATCAGGAATGACAGCTCAAAGTGGAGAAGAAACTCATTGGAACAGTTAGAGCAATGATAGTCTTGGACATTTTCTGCTGCATGAGAACTCTCCAGACTGCCAGCACTTATAAGATTCAGTTGCTTGAATGTATGCTGGAGGCTTTTTATACTAGTTACTGACGAGAGACTGGACATAGTCACGTGTGCACACCCAGACAAATAGCCTATGTTTGAAAATAGATAAAAATCGTAGCCTGAAAACTGTTGTGTTTTCTTTTTTTCTTTTTTTTTTTTTTTAAGAGTCAGTTTTAAGTGTTGTTTTAGCACATTCATGTGATTATCTGTGATTGAAGTCAAGTGCACCTTAGTGGTAAGTATGACTCTGAATATTTTTTTGAATACTGACAATCTTAAGCATGTATTTAATTTTTTTTTTTTTTTTCCTAAATGGTTGCTCCTAGCCACTTGTTGTCATATCCAAAGCCAAGAGAGGTCAACAGCAAGATTCAGTTTACCAAATTTAAAGTCTTCAGCATCTGATTTAGTCCTTGAGACATCCTGTGTAGTCAGTGGAGAGAACCAGGGCATGATTTGTGTGATTTGTCTCAGAGAGCTGTTTTAGGGTGAGGTGAAGCTTATCTTTATGAGTTCCTGTTTTTTTCCCCACTATAAAGGGAACCTATAACGACTATAAAGGGAATCTAGTGCAACTAACTTATCTTTAGATGTTTACATTCAGTCAGTATCTTCAACTTTCACTGTGTAAAAGTGGGGAGGAGTCAATATTCTAGCTAAAAGTACAGTGTTTTTTATCCAGAAATTCCTCTGCTCCAGCCTTTAGGCTGTCTTCCCTCCACATGTTTTTTAAACAAAAAGATGTCACTTTTTCACTAGTGGCTAATTCAGTTGTGAGGCAAAGTGAATGACTGGGAAGGGTATAATAATTACAGCACAATGTGATGATCTTCTAAGTGTATTCCCTGAAGAAGTACAATCTCAGAGAATTTCTGCTAGGCCCTCTTCAAGTAATTACTGTCAATTCATGCTTATCTGCCAGCTCTCTCACCAGGTTTTCTTTTTCTTGCCTTCCTTAGTGAAGATACTGATTCTGACAAAAGGAGCCATTTGTCAAGGAGCTGGCATGCCAAATCTTCTTTCCCTTTCTTTACCGAAATTATGCAAGAGATTACAGTCCAACCTGAAACAATATGTACCTTATCATCTAAATAATAGAGCACATAGAAATCAATGTCAAATGGACACTGGTGGTAGCAGATTCAGCTATGTCATTCAGCACATGGCTGCTTGCCACAACCACTTCTGGACACCTCCATTTTAAACATGTGAAATCACAGAGGGGTTTTAAATAGATCTGCAAGGCTGATTAAGCAATTTCAGTCTGTAGTTGTAACAAAACTTAAAGAGGCTTTTAAACATAGACTCTTCTCCTTAGAGGCCACACTGGAAGTGAGAAGTCCCTTCAAGTCATCTCTCAAAAGATGAACAGTGCTTACCCATAAGACAGCAAGGGACAGGTTTCCTTGAGCTTCCACAGCGATGACCCTGACTTCAACCTGACCTAGGACAGAGATAATTACAGCATACTTCTTTGGTTACTCTCTCGGGGTTTGGACAGGGGACCCTCTACTCACAGCCTGTGTGCAAGCCTGGCTTAGGCAGTGACAATCCAAATCCTCTAACAGCTAAATACAGATGGATTCCTAATCTAATCACTACATTAGTTAATTTTAACTTAGTGAATGGAAAATGGAATCGGCTCAGACCTCCTGTGAGGGCAGCAAAAGAGAGTGCTATTTAGAAGGTTTTACCATCTAATACTGCAAACAGTAAATCTACAAGTCAGAAAAAATCATCTGGTGCGTTCAAAAAATATCACAGGGATTGTGTAACGACAATTTATTTGAACCAAAATTCCCATCTTCATTTCTTAGACTACAGAGCAAACAAGAAGCTGTTAATTTCTTTGAAAGTCTACATGACCTGAGATCCTGAGCACAAATTCTCTTCCTATGTAATTTCTGATTTCAGTGTGAGCATACCCTAAGAATCAAGTGAACTTCAGAGTCAATCTGTAACATTTTGGTCCTGTAGATGTTGTGATGCAGAACACAAGACCAGATGTAGGACTCACATGTCCCACTACTAAACCAGCCTCTCACACACATCTGTGCCACTAGGCAGCATTGCATTTTGGTATTTCTATGTCATTGTTCAAGAGATTGCTTCAGTTTCCTAAAGTGCAACATTCGCCTTCTGTTGTCAGGTCAGTCTTCACTACATAGGAGAAAGAAAGCTAGTCACCTGAAGAAATATGTTGTGTGGAACTTTCACCATTTTTTTATGTTTTAAGCATAAATTTTAGGTTAAAGGCTATTCATACAACACATGAAGGCTAAAATGTGAATGAAATAAGAAAAATGTAGAGCTCTTTACCCTTACAATTTGAAGACGGTGTTTTAGCTTTCTCAGATGCTAGCATTTGCCTCAGGATTTGGGCTTATTATGAGCTTGATTTGGCTGTCAGTGAACTGATCCAAAACAAGTCTTCCCTATACTAGTTCCTCCAAGCCGTATAGTCTCTCGGGAGGACAGGTCCTTTTTCATTTGCTTTTTTCCCCCGCTCTTTTTCCCCCAGCACTGTCAGTAGCTCACCCAATAACTTACTTGCTACCACATTTTTTAATTTCCTAGTCTTTTGGTGGCTGAACAAATTCAGCAATGCCCTCTGAGGACTTACACAAACATGTCACTTCTTTGCAAAACATCCCCTGATTTTGTCAGTTGCATGAGCTAATGCCAGTGAAACTCCAGTGCTTTGGAAGAAAATCCAGGGGCACCTTGAGGGTTTTATTTTTTATTTTTTTTGTAAAGTTCAAGATGATTAATTATATGGGACTCAAGATATGTAAAAGTTATCCAAGTTTTCACCATTAATCACATAAATGAACAGAAAATAATTAGTTCATAGTGACTTTCTGGCTTATTATAATCAGCCCAACTCAAATCGACTTAGCCCAGAGAGCCAAATATAGCAAGGAAAAAACCTTGAGGCATTTTTTCGCTATGTGTTGCCTGTTATCACACAGTGAGGTTTCTGTTCAAATGATGTGCCTTATTAAGGCAGGCGAAACCCATTTAAACAATGTATCAGAAATGCAGACAAGCTGCAGAAAAATACATGTATAAAGGGTATATTTTTCTTGAAATTTATTGATGGCTAAGCCTGCTAAAACTTTAGAAAATGTGTTTTCTAAAGCACTGACATTATGTTATTCTAGTAACACAATTGGCTTTTTTGCTTTTTTTTTTTTTTTTTTTTTTTTTTTTTTTAATTTTGCAGCCACTTCTCTCTCCCCTCTTACTTCCCCTTGTAATGGACTTGAAGAATGGCAATTATTCCCTTTTATTTTACTGGCTTAAACCATGTGCTTATTAGAATAAATGTTATCATTACCCTTTTTATTTTATAATTATTAATTTTTTATTTGATTGCCAATACTTTTACTGTAGGCTTAAAGTCTTGAATATTACATGTGATGGAACAATAATAAAATGGAAAGGCTTGGATGTGATTCTTTCTTTCTTTTTACTAAAAAATGCAACTTTAATTCTTAGAGATCTATTCTAAACGTAAGTACAACAAATTATGTTTAAATTGTTAATTGTTTTGTCATCTGTGGGAATTTGAGACCTCACTATCTTTGGCATTTTGACTGTTTGCATGATATCAAATTGTACTAGAAGTTTATGTCTGAAAGTCTGGACATGACAGTATTGGCAGACTGCTGAGACAGACATCCTGCTGGTGAGTTTCACAGCCAGAACACTTAAGTAAGTAAAGTGATAAACTTGGGAGTACATAGCAGAGTTGTCACCAGAACTGTGATGCTGAATCGAGAAAGGTGCATGATTGGGTACAACTAAGATGGGGTCCCAGGACTTTCTCTGGCATCAGTTGTGAAGAGGAAAGGCTAATGAGAATATCATACACTCCTCCTGATAGCTTTTTCCCCTGTAACTTCACTCTGGTGATGCAGGAAACAAAATTAGTCTGTTTTGAAACCTCCCTGGAACTACAGCACGCAGTTTGGACAATGTAAATTTAAAACTTTCTCTAAAGATAACATAGCTCAAAGGCAGAGATGAAATCTGGTCACAGTCATCTTCTAAGCAAAAGAGGCAAAGTCAGTGCGTGTAGACCTCAGCCATACACGATGACAGCACAGTGGAGGAAAAGAGGTGGGCAGAAGTGTCAACTTCATCTTCTACATAAAATCTGCAGATATGAACTTTGCAGCAAGTGCTTAACCTGTGCACTATTACAGAAACAGGAGTGTCAGTGAGGTCATTAGATGACTCAGCCTCCTTAAAGTTATCTGTTTCTATAGATAAGCCTTTTTTAAAATTCCTGTACCGTATAGAAAAGGTGTCAGTTTCAGCAAGGGGTTTAAAACAAAGAGCAAGCAGGTACCTAAAGACAGTGAGATGAATACATAGCACCTCTGCAGCTACCTAGGAGATGCTGAAGACAGTATGTTCAGTCTTACCCCTCCTTATCTTGATTTTGGTACTTTCATCCTAATACAGGCCTCGGAGTGCTTTCTTTCAAAATATAAAATCAGTGCTCAGTGCTTTTAAAATATCACTGGTAGAAAGATGTCATGTGCATGAAAGCCTAGTTCTACTGTGGCCATGCAGAAAATAAAAAAAAAGCATTTCAGTTCACTTTAATTTGGATGAGATTTTCCCATTTCAGAGAGTTGGATTCAGATGTCTGCACCAACTTTTCTGAGAACAAATACACAAACACCCCAGGAACTGGAAATAGCATCCAAGTTACAAAACAGAAGATCTGTCAGTACTTGTTTGACAAAGTGGATGCTTAGAAGAAAAGAATACGTGGGATGAAGAAAAGCAAAACTCTGGAGATACTCATTGTTATTCCAACAATTAGGAGATGTAGGGATCTCTGGAAATAGAAGTTGCATCTAGGCTTTGATAGACACTTATCAATGAAAGAGTCATGACTAAATGCAGAGCTCTCACTGACTGTATTCTTTCTTAGTTCTCTGGCGAACTGGGTACCAACGATTACAGAACCACACCCAAACCAAGAATGATTTCTTAAAATAGGGAAGTGTAACCATATCTGAGAGACATTTCAATCTGAAATCTATAATCCAGTTCATGCTCATTCCTCAATCCATGTCATGACATCTCTGAAAGCTTTACAACTCTCTGGGTGTGGGAGCAGACTGAGAATTACAGGATGCAAGTGAGAATTCTGAGCTCTGCTACCGACCCATGTAACCTTGACTTGGTCATTTTGCCTTTCTGCTTTTCTACCCATGTTTTTTCTGTTCAGGCTAAAGTCTTCTTGGCAATGACAGCCTGTTATTATATTTGCACAAACCCTAGTTCAAAAGCAACTAGAAAACAGCTGGATCCTCTAGCCACCAATAATGTAAATAATAATAGATTTCTTTTTCTCTAAACAACAATGCACATGCATCAAACAGGGACATAACATAAAGATTTGTAATAAAATAATAATAAAAAATTGAAATACTGATGCTAATAAAACATCTCTTCAAGTTTTCTCATTTACAGTACATGTACATATGTGTGTTGATGAATAAGTGTGTGTGTGTCTCAAACATAACAGAGCCAAATTAAATTTTGCATATTGTATAAAAACAAGTGCAATCACAGTAACCATTTATTTCTCGGCATTTTCATTTTTTTCTTTTTTTTTTTCTTTTTTTTTTTTTAATGAACTTTCCCTGAGGACATGCTTACAATTGAGCATTTATTTATTATAAGTAACAAAAGGAATTTTGATTGTTCCAGCTGTGGCAAAGAAATACACTTTGATAAGCATACAGTACCACAGATGAAAATAACAACACAAGTAAGTAATTAAAAGCTTTGGAATTTAAGGATGAAATTCTCCACTGGCATTCCTCTGTAGAATTTAATGTAGTTATGGTAGAGAATTGGGGCCTCAAAAAGATGGAGCTTGTGAGTATTTGACCTTATTTCACCATTTCCCTAGAAGAATTTAATTTTTTCCATCTTTGGCAAAAAGAATTCCTACTAATATGAAATCTCAGCCTACTTGATTTGGAAGACAAAATATAGGAACATAAATTTTTGTTTGTTTTCACATTATACCCATGGTGGGAAGAAAAGGAACAGCGTCATACAGCAGTGTCCCACAGAGGCAGTCTACATTAGGTACAAGGTCATCCATTTTTTTCTGGATGAAGACACACAAGTAAGTTGACACAGAGAAAAAAGTTCCCAGGCATCAGTTTAATATTATTTTATTTATGCTTTCACCTCATTGTGACTTCAAGGTTTTTGTACATCTTTAACGAGTGGTAGGAAAGGATAATCTATTTCACATATGGAAGTGGGATAAGAAGAAAATATTGTAGCACACTGTGCTTTTATGTATGGAAATGCCAGTCTGTTAAGTGATTGCACATTATACTATTGTAAAAAAGGGTTTTTTTCATAGTATTAACAAAAATACTTGCAGTTTAAAAAAAGACTTTTAACTTTTGTGGGGTTTTTTGTTTGGGTTGTTTTTTTTTTTGTTTTTTTTTTTTAATATTGTGATTACTCTGTATATGAAGATTCATATCTTAAGATTTCATAGACTATTAACAGTTAACACCCTATCTCTGATAAAAGTCCCTTCAGCTGTTTCTATTCTCCTTTGTAAGAGTCACAGATAATTTCTTTTTTTCCCCAGTGGAAGTCAAATGATACGGAATGGAAGACAGCAGTGGGAAACATGTTATTCATTCCAGTGTGGCAAGACCTAAAACACCTCATGAGAAATGATGCAAATATCTCCCCGCCTTGATTATCCACCCTGGGTCACAGTAGTGAAACTATTACTTTTCTGATGTAAAATTTGCGGTTTGGATGTAAGGTTTTGGGTTTCTTTGGTTTTGTGGGGATATTTTTCTTTCTTCAAGAAATTGTCAGCTTTAAGCTGAAAATCTTTTCAGTTAATAGAAGGTGAACAAACTGAGACCTCTTTGCACACACTGGGGAAATGCCTGTGTATCGGTACCAAATCTGGCAGAATATCACCGCAGTTTCAGGAGCATTGCTGGAGGAAGATGATTCAGGTGTTGATTGGGAAATATTTCCCCACCCTCAGGAAAGCATAAGGGAAAGTGAAAAAGTACTTTAGGGAAGAAGACTTAGGTGTGTCAAGGCTGGTATTTCTAGCAAATAAAATACAGGTAATATAACAGCTCTGTCAGCAAAATGGAGTAGGTGGCAGAAGGCCTGGGTGTTTGAGGCAATGAGTTTGTGTTCAAAATGACAAAAGTGCTAGTAAGGCTTATTTGCAGTACTTTGTTGTGAAGTACACCAGTCAATGTGAAATTATATGAAAATGTATGTGAGAATTTTTAGTAATTCTTCGGGGCATTCGCCCATGTTTAGTCACAGCTCAAAATCTTTACTCCCGCCTTATTAGTTTAAAGCTGTGATGGAAACTCAAAGTGACAGCGCTGTCAGCACACTGAGACATAATGCCACAGAGCACTGTGCTTCCGGGCCAGCAAACAAAACATCAGCTTCCAAATGAAAAGGCATCAAAATAGGGAAAAAAAAGCAACTGTATGCTATGTATCATCACCATATAATGCTATAAAGTAGAACACCACATTTACTAAGGAATGCAGAGGCAGAAGTGCATGTGTAGGAAGATTCCGTTCATAGTAGTGGCATAATCAGGAGCCTAATGTATTTATCTCTAAATTTGCATGACGATGGCGTTGAGAAGTGGTAGTAGGCTGCTATTAGTCTGAATGTTTGATTAAAAAGAAAAAAGAACTTTCTCTCTTCTTTCATACACAAATACACAAAACAAAGTGAGAAAATCTTAAAGACCTAATATGTCGTTCTTACACGTAAAAGTAAGCAAGGCAAGATGAAAAGGCTTTGAAATTATATTTAATACCATAGCGTCTCTGTTCCCTCATAATAACTCCATTAAACTCAGCAACTGAGAGGATACAAAGAAGTTTTGTCTCTTTCTTTTCTTCTCAAATTCAAGCCTCTCACACCTTCCCAGGGCTACTATCAGGCATTAGTGTGTGGATTTACTTGCAGAGGAAGCAGCACCTTCAGCTGCAGTGCTTCATGTGAAAGCTCAGGTGGATACTGCAAAGAAAATGAACAGGGACACAGGAAACATCACGTTTCCTCCTTTCACCTGCTCCAGTGAAGTGTTCACAGCAGATTCCGTCCTTAGGGCTGGAAGTGTTGACGGGAAGGAGGATGGAGACCAACAAAGAAATGACACAGAATAAGCACAGCTCATCTGACTTTATGGCTGTGGTCAAACGCTGTGGCCTTTAGATCTTCCACAGGTGCACTTCCCGTGGACAATGACAGTAAAACTGCATAAGCCAAGTCAAAGTGGGTTGGGGCCTTTATACACAGAACACGTAATCTTGTTAGAGTTAGAGAATGACAGTGAGTCAACATAATCATAGTGACACAAATATATAAGGAGTAACAGTGTTTCTTCAAGATCTGCATAGGTTCTACAAAACGTCCCCAGTGTCTCTTGATACGGGAGCTGTTGTTAGTTTGGGTGATGCAGACGTGAGGTCTAGGAGTCAATTCTCTGGAAATAGAAATAAATGAAGACTAACTTGAACATTTTCCATGAATTTTACAAGTCCCAATCTACTCCCATCAAAACCACCCACTCACACACACACAGACACACAAAATCTTGATTGACAATTTGCAATCATGAAGTTTCCTTGCTACTGCCATTAATATGTGACTATCGATACTACTATAAATAGCAATTGTTATTTTTAACAATTGTGCAACAAGGGTATTTAAAAAAGACCAAGACACGGAAGAGCCAAGACTTAAAAAAAAAAAAAACAGCAAAACAACACAGATGAGGAGACCCCAATTAAAGAGCTTTAAGTCTAAATGGAAGTGCTGTTATGGATGTATTGGGAGCATTACCACTACAGAATAGGTTGTCATACAAAGCACTAAACATGCCAAGTCTCTGGTGCTATAGCAGCACTAGTATGCATGATGGTGGTGAAATGCCAAAAGGAAAAGGGAAGCATTTTGTTTACTTCCTGCAACATCTCCCTCGGTGACGTAAGCTTAAGCAACAAAAGCCCTTTGTTGGCATCACTGCATCTGCTACAAGCATCTTTCAGAACAGTAGTGTCAACAAGGTGATGTGATTTTTTCCTACCCTCCTCTGACACAAACACATTAGCCAACAGTGGAGATTAAGCTTCAGAGACTTGGTGATGAGCACATTCTAAAAATCCCAACTTTTTCTGACTGTGACGAAAGAAAAAGAAGCAATACACCATGAAAGTGAATAGTACTGAGATCCTTCTGAGAATGCCCTATGAAGGCTTTCTCATAACCCTCTTTGCTCTTCACTAGTAACTGAAGGATGAAAAATTCTATAGATGTAGCTTAGACACACAAACGGAATAGACCAAGGTTTTATTAAAAAAATAAATGTTCTGCTGTATGCTTTCTAAAAAAACCATAATCAAATATCATCATCTCAGATAGTTTTCCAAAATTGAGCCAATTATTTTGGCTCTGAGCCAGTTACAAAGCCTTGTTGATTTTGAGTAATTTAATGATGAATGAGGCCCTGAAGACCATCATCAAGTCAAATGCTATGGTGTCAGGGACTATTTGCCATAGTTTGTTATTAAAATGCTTAGCTATGTTATGTGATGCAAGACTTTTGCTTGTAATAGCACGTTACACTTTTCCTGTCTCTGTTTTATATTCTTTCTGAAATTTTCCACAGCTGACTGGTTAAACATAAAGGAAACAGCTTTAGGACCATACTGTGAAACCAAAATCTGAAAAAGTTAAATTTAAACTCTGAGCTTTCTTGGTGCTTTTTTGTTCATGGGTCCAGTTGAAACTGTTGAGAAACAAACTTTTCATCAAATTCTACGACCTCCCTGATTCCAGAGGTCAGATTAAACCTGGCCTGTAGATCTTTATGCTAGACATTCAGGTAGCATCGATTAGCAGAGATAAGGTATCCTCAGAGTTCCACAGGCTCACACAAATTGAGGATATAGTTCTACAATTTCTGAAGCAAGATACCTGCAGATTAATTTAATGAAAGTTAAGACTAAATAATGCCATGGAGCTTCCAGCATTTTCATAGAACTTAAGGACATGTCAAGACTTGGTTTGCACTGTTTTACTTAGCATTTTCTGGGGGTATACAACACTGCTCTTCTTTATCTGGCATCCATATATGTATAATAATAATAATTAAATTTCCTGATGTATCAGGAACAGAAATTTTCAAAACCACACAAAATTTAAAACATTTCAATAGATTTTAGAGCTTCTACTTATTCCATCCTTTCACTGTTTTCCCAAATATTTATCAATATTTTAGGATGGAATTCACCTCACTGAAGCATGAACATCCAAAAGTCTGATGTTTAAAATAGTAACCTAGGCTCCCTTCACAGAGACACCGCCACTTTCAAAGGAATTGAGACATTTTACAGTGATTTGCCATTAGGAAGTGGACCTACCCTTTGCGACTGGCTGATGAGAAAGACTAGCCTACCAGCTTAGACTCAGCACTGGATTTTCAGGATGATAAAGACTGATTAAAAAATCCCATTTGTTTCATTTAGAAGGATTCACAGAAGCATAATTCTTTTCCTTTTTGTTCTCTTCCACGTTCAGCATAAGACATGATAGCACCTCCAGTGCTTTAGAAGAAAATATATCTTTGACACAAAAGATGGAAGGCTTTTGAACTTCTTCTGTGCCTTATGAAGAGGGAAATTGAGCTCAAAAGCTGTGCTGATGTCCTAGGATCCTGCAATAGCACAGTATTTGTTAGCTGATGTTAAGAAGTGGACTTCACCCCACATTAGAGAGGAGAGGAGAAATAACTCTACAATGTGTGCTAAACTGACCTGAGGGGAAATTCTTATTAGCAGGATATAAAACCAAGAAGTCTAGTTGTATTATAGAACCTGAGCAATGCAAGTTGTTCCAGGGGCACTGTTTGTGCATACAGCTCACAGGGCAGAGAAGCCTTATTCTTCATTGTGGCATCATTGCTGTAATGCATATAAGAAATAAATGCAATAAAACCACCACAAAAGGCAGAAGAATAACGCCTGTCTTAAAACTCATCAGATTAATAATGCAAAGAGTGATTTCAAGAAAGGAAATTAAGCTGTTAAAGCAAAATACAGCAAGCTGTGACGCAGAAAATACTCCCTATGATCCCCATGATAGCTTTTCTTGAGCAGGCAATGTTGGGCTCAGACTGGTAGTGAATACTGACAGTCTGTGCTATATAGCTGGCAAAGTTTTAAAAGCAAAACAACCATCCATGGGGAAAGGGGTGGAGGGAAAGAAGAATGGTACTCTGGTTCCTGTATCCCCAGTTCAGACCTAGATCCCTGGTAGTTAAAAAGTGGGAGATGACAGATGAGGGAAAACCAGATAGGAATAACATGGGATCTGTGGCACCATGGAAGAGGACAGCAGACTACATGCCATTATAGTGTGATATAAAGGACATGTACAGTAATTGTCAATGTGTACAAATGGTGCCATCCATCTCAAAGCCTTTCAGTATAAGATACCCATTTTGTGAGTCCTGGATAGCTTCTGGTGTTTCACTAGCTACCTCAGCTGGGACAGCAGCATAACTCTATGGCAGCACCACCTCTACACTAGTAGAATTCTAGGAGGTTTAGCAAATTGTGTGGAAAAAAAAAAAGACTTGTTTTATACAGCCACCTAGATTCCGAAAGCGATCACCCTTGCATTGCAGAACTGAGAGCTCATATTCATCATGAAAGCCCTTTCTTCATGCCTGTTAAGTGCTGCACATAGTTGGTCTCTCTTCTTAGTAAGGTTTACTGTCTTAGACTCAATGTTTTATTAGCATAGATATGTGGCCTGTTGATTGGAGTAATATTGTGTCTGGACAGTTCAGCATGTGCCTTGCTGCAAGAACAGGAATGTTCCTAAATGCCTAACTCACATTAGTTGAATATTGGGTACAAATATATTGGTTTGGATCTGGCTGTAAATAGATAGCTCAAGGTTACATGCTAAGCCAAAGCTGAGAATTGTCTTCCCCATCTCCATGTCCAGCCCCAGGCTATACTCTGATCTGTTAGTGGGTTATGCATATTCATGTTTTCATAGCCTCAGGAACCAGGACCTTGTACAAGGCCTCGGACATAGACACAAGTCTTCTCTTGGTGGAGAGCGACATAAAGCAATAGAGCAGAAAGGCAGGCTGTATGCTAAAAAGAGAATGAAGCCAAGGGAGGCACAGAGACATCTCTCAAGGACCTCCAGTGAGCTTAAAAGCTGTTTCTTCTGCAGATCTTCTTGCCTGCAGATATGCTGTTTGCCTTTTGAAGGATGAATTCTCCCTCCAGCAGAGAAAGACTGGTAGTATGGGGAAGGTATGACTTTCCTTTCTCCTTGCAGCACCTGTGTTCAATCTGTAATCTAGTGGTGCTATACTCCCATCAGCCTACAAAACTGCCATACCAGGAAACTGCACAAGCATCCTGAAAGGGCCCCATGCCTTTTAAAAGCATCTCCCTTGAGCATATGTTGAATTACCACATACAAAGACTAAGCTTTGTGTACAGGTAGCCCCACAACCTTAACGTAATTTGCAACTCAGTTTCTCAACCGTATCTTCCTTCTCCTCTTCTTCACAGAGATTTATCCTTTCCTTCAGATTTTTCATGCTAATGTAACAGCATGGTGGATTCATTATCTGAGCCACCAATACAAATTTAATCCATCAAAACACCAGCTACAGACTACAGATCCTATCTTCATAAACTACATTGGAAACCTTAATGGAGGTGTCATTCATCCATACTGTTATTATGATGATACAACAGGGGATGTGTATGCTTTAAAAATTAAAGTATATATTCCTATCCATAGTACAGCCTCCCTGTACATAGGCTATAATATGCAAATTGAAAATTATTAATCAAACCTTTCCAAAACAAGGTGAAAGGATTTCTCCTTTTCTTTCAATACATTACGTTGACAAAAACTGACTTTCAGAACAACCATTTTTGATTCTGAAAACTTTCCAAGCATATGTGTACAGATACAAGCAGGACGCATACACATTTGACAGTCAAACCTGAGTTTCTCAGTTTAATTTCTGCACCAAAAAGGAGGGCAAAATCCTAAATGTGTTCTGCAAGCCTGACTGGGTCTTCATGAAGCTTGTCAAGTCTTAGTGTACGGCCTTTCAGTCAGAGATGCCTAATTTGGAGTCAGTTTGGTAAATCTTTTAAACTATGATTGATCCTCTCCTGGAAGAAGTTATGAATGTGATGACGCTGTATGACAGAAAAAATATCTTCAGTGACTTTGTATCATTCTCATTAGGGAGCACCCGAAACCTATGGATAACTGAGCCAACTCATAAACTGCCATCAGCTCTGTTGTTCTTGTACCAGAAAGAAACACTGGTATCTCTCATGCAATGCTAGGATCTGGCAGAAAAAATACTGAAGGAAATCGCCGGCTTTTCATCTTGGGCCTGTAGTTTCTCTAGCAGATTAATCACACAATTGTTCAGTATTGTCACACTGTGCATAATTCACTCATCCTGACAACTATAAAGAAAGTGCAACTGAGGAAAATCGACTAATACTGATTCATGTAAGGAAGCCTAGTATCTATGATACAAAAGTACTTGATGGGAATCCATTTGATTATTTTTGTTGACTTCAGTTCCCTTTTTTGGTTGAACAGTCCTCCCGACAGATGTTCTTTATACTCCTGTTTTCATATAAGACCTAAACCAATCCATTCAAAATCTTGAGTATTTTGCAAACTGAAACAACATCAGCAACAGTTGCATATTGCAACTGCACTCAGGCAAATCCATGAAAAACAAACCAGTCACACTCCTCTCCTGAAATCACTGGAATAATCCTAGTCCTAGAGAGCCAGAGGAGAAGTGATTTTGGAGCAGCAGAGACTGTAATTAGCCAGAAACAGAAAAAAAGTTGACCTGCACAATTACTTTTTGTTACAGAGAATTGTTGTTATCTACAGAAACAAAAACCATCCAGAGTAGATTAAGGAAGTCCATTAATTGCTTTTATTAATTTTAGGGATCAGGGGACTTGAGAACTAGGGAATTCTGTTTTCTCCCTTGAATGCTGTCATGTCCCTTGGCCCCAGGGACGATGCTCACAGGGAGAACCAAAGTCTGAATTAAGTGCCGGGGACAATGCATTCCATTTATATGCTCCAAATCACAAAGATTCAGCACTGTAATTTCCTTCCTCCTAGCATCATGATGTTGTGGCTGCAGAACGGTACTGACTGCTGTACGTGGAAAGAGTTAATACCAATTCCTGAAGGAAATAAGTAGCTATGTTACTAACGCCAGAAGAGTGAAACAGTCTTTATTCTCCCTGTGACCCCACACTGCCAGCTGCAAGCCTTTCGCAGGCACAGGTTATTACATGGCACTTGAGGAATGCTGTAGTTCCCTTCCATTATTCTGATGAGGTTTTTTGTATTTTCTTTTTTTCCCAGAGCACTGTATCTTTCCTGGGAACAAGTCACCAGGAGGGAGCTTTTTAATCTGTCACTCAGGGACTCATATAAGCAAGTACCTGTATAACAGGGTTTGTGGGATCTGGGGAAGATTGAGTTCTTCAGTCAAGACTTGAAGGTGTGACCTCCTGATTTAGAAGACAGAGTGCTACTTGTGGAGTTTACCACTTCCACCATCCTCCCCATCTGTTTTTGTCAAGCTCAAGAATTGTGCTGCCACTGGAAAAGGCTGCAGTTCTTAATGAAATCAGAAGTGCTGGGAATTAAATCTGTGGTTTCTGAAAGATCATCAGCACTCTGTTTTAACCCCTTTTTCGTTCCTTTTTCAGATTCAGATCTTTTGCTGTTAAAAACTTCTAGATGCTTGGGGTTTTTATCTTTTTGCAATTAATTTGCAGTATTTGTTTACAAGGATGATCATTTTCATTCAAATATTTTTTTTTTAATTATTGTTCTTTGTTATAATGTCAGACAGAAGCATAAAACAGACAAGCAGACAGACATATAGCTCAGGAAAAACTCAGTAAGCCACAAGAGAGAACTATGGAGCAAAGATACAAATACTGATTTTGTTGGAGTAAATCTGAAAACAAACCTATGGCAGTGAATGGATCAAATTTTCAGTTGATGAAGACTAGTTTCACTTCATAGCAAAAGATTCACATATTTTATCTTCAGGTTTACTTCCAGCTGAAATAAGAATCTGAAATATGGAGGCTCCAGACTTTGGAGCTGAGAGTAGGAAGAGCCATACCCTCGGTAGACATCACCTGACATGGAAATACATCTGTCTACAGAACCTGAGGCATTTGGTACTATCCTTCACTGAGGCAGTTAAAATTCCTTTCTAAAGATGTTTGGCCTTCTGATCATCCTCTTGTTGATTTTTGTTTTGTTTTCTTTTGTTTGTGTTGTTTGGATTTTTGTCTTACTGTTTAATCAATAAAATGTAGATAATAACAGAACTGCACCCTACACTGAGGAGCCAAAGTTGTTGTCATGTGGACAGAGTACAGGACAGGAGATTAAGTTTGTCTTCCCATCTTTCATAATCATTCTCTGGGTGGCTTCAGGCAACCTGTCATTCAATTTTTCAATCTCCAAAATAATAAGTGATCCTGAGCATTTTTGTAAGATTTATTGCTATTAAAGATCTATTGTGAATTAGCTGTTTGGGTATTATTATTGTCCTCATTATTGTTAATACTTGTTACTATTACTATTGCTATTATTATGTTTCTGCGCTGGTGAGAACAGCTTAACGCATATACCACTGTGCTGGGATCTACAACTTGCAATAGAAAAACTAGCCTGAAAGATAACCTTGCCACTAACAAGGTAAAAATGAGAGCACCAAGCAACTCGATAGCCTGCTTCACTGATAACAAGGCTTTCAAATACCCTGAGCCAGATTCTGTTCTCAGCAAGATGAGTGTAAATCTGAGGGATCCTGCTGAGATCTGCAGGACTATAGGGAAATTACTGAAAATCAGAATTTGGCCCTGTAGTACTTAAAGTAAACGTGTTCACTCTGAAGGGCCTGATTCGCATTGGTGCTCAGTGTGCTACACAGAGAAGGAAAAACAACAGAGACACACACATGCTAATTAAAACTGCAGATGTGACTTGGTGACTAGATTAAATAACACCTCTGGAAAGAGGGGGAGCTGCCAGGTATAAAAACAGAAAGCTCCTCAATTAAATGACTTGAAGGTCTGTTGCTGATCTAATTTCTCCTAATTTTTCAAAGCAGAACCAATAGCCCTCTCTTTCTTGGTGATGTTTGTCAGTTACATGCTGACGCATACCTAGTCCCAAGTGCAGTCCGACTGTTTCTCCATACAGTTTACCCAGGAACTCAGGTGGATATTTAGAGAGATCTTTTAACCACTCCTTCTTTGCTCTATTTGGGTGATAATAGAGCAGATAGGGTGCGTGTGGGACTGAAGCTACCTGTACAGCTCATTTTCGGCCCTTTTCAGTTGCAGAGTGTGTATGGAAAGCCTAAGTTACAGGCAGGGCAACAGTCATCAATGCAGGCGTAAAACACATGGGTCAAAGCTATGCATGCTAAAGCCAGCTCTTGACAGTGCTTTTAATCTCACAGTAGCTGGCTTGCAAGAGAATTGCACTGCCATGAAACACGCATGAAACTTTTCTTTTGGGTTACGTGAGTCACTGAGAATTTTAAAAAATCACATCATTTCTAAGGAAGAAAATAAACAACACACAAACACACACTCACAAAAAACAGAAACGGAAAACTGAAAATAAAAGCTAAGCCTCTCAGCCTGGTTTATCATTGCTGAAGACAATGTCTCCTGTGGCTGCTATTCCTACAGCAGCTGCTGTGTGGCATTGCTCCCCTTCAGATGAAGAGAAGCAGTGTGCAACACCAGTGAGTCAACAGCGCTCGCTGCAGCGCATTTCTTGAAGACAGGCCTATTCCCTGTTCTCGTAACAAACTGTTCTAATTGTTATGTTGACTATTATGGCTAAAATTGCAATGCTCCACTGTTCAAGAATTTTTGTCTATATTTCTGTAAAGCTACAGGGAGCAAAAAAGTGCTTTTTACAAATTATTATTTACAAAAAAAAATAAAAGAAATGCCTTGAAAAATAATCTGCTGGCTATGAAATCTATTATGAAAAAATATTTCAATTAAAAGGCTACATAATTTACATGCATAAGCTTTTCTTCTGTCAAGTTTATATTTTTGTTGTCTTGTCATAATGCCCTGAAGTAAGCACTTGTGAATTTTAAACTTTAGCATTTATCTTAGCAATCACACTGTGAAGATAAATACCCCTTGAGGAAGATACACAATTGGATCTTGTATACTAGTAGGTTAGGCTTTGTACAGGTTATTACTGCACTAGGAAGCATGGGGGTTCAATAACAACAATTAGCATTTAGAGATACACTGTTTATGTTCAGTGTATTGCACATGCATCGGTTAATTAAAGCCTTGCAATGGTTTTGATGCTGAAGCTCAGTTCTGGGATCCTTGGAAACATTTGGGTGGCATAAAAGGGTCATAAACCAGTTGCAAGATCTTCAGTAAAAAGTTCTCCTGGTACTAAACTTTCTGTAGGGGACTTTTTCTCATGTCTTTTCTAGCACAGGGGATATGGAAGCAGTATGGCTGAGAGCTGCTGTGGTAAAGCAATACTTTGGAGACATAGCAGCAACTCCTGAAGTGAAGAGCGCGGTTCAGTTTTTCACCAGATTAAACAGTTCCTGCACACCATTGCATGGTTAGTGTGAACCAGAAGGGTGAACTGGAAAATATTTTTTTTTTGGTGAACAGACTACGTTTTAGTTGGCTCATTTCATTTCATTGATCCAGTTTACTAAGTGGCCATGTAAAAATGCCTGGGGACAGCACAACCTAGGGAAGAGCCTGAGAAGAAAATTATCTTGGGACAACAACAGAACACTGAGGACAGTCACACACCTTAGTTTTATGATGTTACTTAGGTTAGGTGTTTATTTTAACTCAGGGTGTGGTTGTTTTTAAATCAATCTAAGACTACATTGTTATGAAAGGGGACAGCTATCCTCTGTGCCACAGCGCTCATACTCAGATCACCTTGTCATCAGCCAGACCTTACCGAGAAAAGTCCAGAAAAAATGAGTTGGAAATGTGCTAGTACTGGCATGGGGAGGAGATGTTAATGCACATTTGGGAAGAGAGTAAAATATGTATTTGTCCCTTCTTGATATCTGCACAGATTTAGATTAGCTGAAACTGATGGTGAAACTCCACCTACGGGCTTGCTCTGCACTGGCTGTTGAAGGAATCTCTTTCCCTTTGCTGACCACAGGAAAAATATATGTCCACTAGACCACCGAAGTAGGCATTAAGTTAGCTTTGTAATAAAAATTAGAAGCAGCAGGGGCCTCTGAGCCCATACACAGAATCCAAGAAATAAAACCAGCTTCCCAGCACATACTTCCTGTCATTCTCTGCAAGGAACTCTGTTGAAAATGGTCCTGATGCTTCTTTGACTTACATGGGAACAATCTGTCCCCCTAATGTAGACAGAAAACTTGAGACAAATGAGAAGGTGACCACTCAACCGGGGAGCAGGAGAATGAGGAGCTGGTGCCAGTCTCTCCTTGCTGGCTGCTCTCCCTCCCAAGTTGCCTGCCAGCCTGCAAGAAGCCACCGCAGTGGTTATTTATCTCTACAGGAGGACTTGTTCTCAGGCATAGTCGTATCGATTTCAGTGCTGGCTATAGTGCTTGTTCTGTAACCTGAACAACTTATACTCTTTTCTGCCAAGTAGCATGAAAGCTGAGCAGGTATCAGGACCCCATAACATTTCAGAGAGTATTACAGCTTTTGTCCTGTGCTGTTACTGCCTTTAGGCTTCATAAGAGGTGAGGATCCAGATCTATGATTCTTGTGTTTGCCAATATAAGTTCAAGAGCCTTTCTTTAATTTTTTTGAACCTGGTTCCTGACTTCATACAGAAACAAAACCTTTGTGATCATGATTATTCTGTCTGACTGTAATCCCCCTCTCCCTGCCAAACTTCGGGAGCTCTTAGCTAGATTGAACTAATTGTGGGAGATGAAAATTTATGTTTAAGCTCTTAAATGTTTTTAGGAAAAGTGACAATTTTTTAGGGGATCAATTCCAAAAACTTTCCATGTTCATGAAAGGATGTTCTGCCTGAAAGGATGCCTGATCAGCTGTCATCAGGTGTTACAGCCCAGCAGTCACCAAGCACACAGCTCAGGACCCACTTCTACATACAGTGATCTTGCACTGTCTTGTAGAAACCCTTGGGGGCATAGAGGGCAGCAGGAGTGGTCTGGGACAGTATGGGGACTTGTAGGGTAATGGAATAGCTGTTAAAAAACAGGCTACTGTAGTTTTGTTTCTAATGGATGTTGGATTTATTTCCTTTCTCATCCCTGTTGACTGCTGTCCTGATTGTGACAATCTTGTTTTTATATAATGAATCTAGAGACAGGGCCCCCGTCATCTGTTCGATGCACTGGGAGCAACTGTCTGTCCTCAGCATTTGATACATTCTTTTCCTCTCTCCACTCAAGTCTGAGAAAATAGAAAAAGACCTTAAGAGTTGCCAGAACTGTGGTTCGTCTCCCTCCGGTGCTTGGATAAGCTGTTAGGTAGGAGTATTTTGTGCTAAGACTGTGTTTTGCAACTGACCAATTGCTCAGCTCAGATTATTCAGAGGAAATTTCCCGAAACCATACAGACAACTAGAAAATAACCTGTCAGTGAAGTGTATATATACACACACGTATTCAGGTACAGAAGGTTTGAGATTTCTTTTCTGAACATAAGAAAATACTGCCCTGACCAATTTAGTTTGAGAGTTCAGAACAATCTGACTTGCTGATGTTTTGTTGCCATCTATTTTTAATTACAAGCATTAGTGGGAATTCTGAAAGAAATTTACTACAGTATAGTTCCTTTAGAGATTTTCTGTGCCTGTCCAGTTTTTCATCTATGTCTCTCTTTGTGACATCCCCCAAACAGACTAGGCTGACATCTGTGATCATTGTTACCATCTCTTTAGCTTTATCGTATTGTCTTTTAACAATCCTAGGGATGAATTTCAGGCCAGTGTGCTTTCTATAGCATCTCACCACCAGATAATCCCTCCTGGTATCATGCACAGAGCAGATTCCCCCCTCCTCCCAGGACAGTAGGGTACACACTGTACTACCACCCCACTATTCCCTGTCAGGAGATTCGTCCTGCCCTGAACTCATTCATGCACTGGAGCAGAAAATGAGAACTAAAAATAAAAAATATAAATACATATAAAAAAAATAGACTCATATACAGTGTAAATCAAAGTAATTTTACTCAAGTCAATACAGCTCTGCTGATTTTCACGAGATGAAGGTTCAGCTTAAAATTTCTAGCAGTAGAAGCAGCAGCATTACCTGCAGCTTTCTCAGAGCACTAGTATTTTAAGCATGCAACAAAACAGCAAACCACAGTGTAGCCATTGCTTCCTTGTAGCTGGTTGCTTATTTTAGACGGGAAAAAAAATCTGTTCTTTTCAGAATATAATGGAAAAGATTACTAACCACCAAATATATAGCAGCTGGAGATGCCAGTTTGAATGCAACACACACATCAAAACACAAATATTTTAAACAGGTTCTAGTGCCTAACCAAAAAAAGAATTAAGAAACTGTGTATAGATAGCAATGCACTTCTATCCACGCTCACTGCTTCAATGTATTTTGATCATTTAAGAATATTTAAAGAAAAAGTAAATGATGAATGCATAAAAAGAAAAGGATTCATTTTGCAACTGTAACCTAATCGGCTCCAGATCTCTGCAGGTTGTAGGGCACACCACTGAGCTGAAGTCATGTTGAAGAAACAGCTTAAAATGACTCACAGTCCCCTGTTTCTGGGAAGATTAGGTATTTGGAGGGAGAGTGAGAAAGGGGAGGTGTTTGGGACTTTTTGTCATTCTTTCCCCCAAACAGAAAGGAACAGCTTCAAATGCTACAAGCATCCTGTTTGAAAAGGTGACCTCAGAGTGCAGGACTACCTGGATTTATTTTCCCAGACATGGAAAGTGGCACTAGGCGGGCTGCGTGATCTCCAGACAGTTGTGCTCTTTCTTTGTGAAACGCTTTGAGATTTATGATTTCAAGCCACTGGTGCAAACAAAAAGTCTTAGCAAAATTAAGATAGAGAAATAAGTTTTCTATAGGATTTTTAAACCAATCTGAACAATTCTATTTGCAGGGATATCATTCTCCCTCCAGATTTATCATATGATGTGAAAATTGTACAGAAAGAGTAGCATCCTTTATTAAATTAAGTGGCTATTTAGAGTAATTTCTATAGAATCCAATTTAATTTCTATAAACCCCTATAGGTTTCAAACCTTTCCATTCTGTAGGATTTCTCCATAGGGACAGTTATTAGTAGCTGCAGGATTTGATTCACAGTAAAGTTGTTTTGTAGAAAGGAAAAATGGCTTCACTATGAAAGATTTCAGTGTAAAGCAGGGTCTGCTTTCGCAGACAACAGCCCTAGGCTGATGCAACTCCTTCAGCCAAACTTGGGTTGGATGTACCCATGGTGGTGACATAAAGCTATGTAGGGGTTCAGTGACACTTTACCCAAATGACATTTTGAGGGTTCAGCCCCCAGGCAGTCCACTTTTTCATTTTTTCCTCTTTTTTTAATTTTTGAGGTAGACTCGCACAGCCACCAGCTGAATGAGAAATCAGACTGCTTGCAGTGAGTAACTCAGGTATAAAAGCAAGTTCTTTCAAGGGGGAAATGGCTCCTTAATCTGCCATTTGGTAGAAGCTGGTAGTTTCTCAGCACCAAGTTACATCCTATCAATCTACCTGTGATTGTGCAGCTCTTATTGCCCTCCCCATTACCTGACTGCTTGTGAACTATTTGAGGCTACATTTTATGAGGCAGCAATACACATGGTCTCTGCCAAAGCTGGTTCAGGACAATGTGAAGAGCAGAAACAACTCAGCCAGAAGAGGTAGTTCCCTTACCCCAGCTCAAATGACTAGCTGGATAGAAAAATCAGATTCGCAGTCTCTCTTAAGCACTGAATCACGCTTTTGTGCCTAAAGTACTTTGCAAACACATGTTCCCAGTTGCCTTCCCAGCACACTGTGGCCCTTTGAATCAACAGCAACGAGAAGCAGCGCAGACTGAGGGTTTCATTTTGCCAGCAGCCTGCAGCATTAAGAACGTGCAAGTCGTACACACCTTAAGTTTTAACGGTTGCCATGGCGATGAAAGGAGGCATTACAAAATGCACAAGCTGTTGAACATGTTGCCGGAGCTGAGAGGAAGAGCTAAGAATAAACTTTCGGCTAATTCTCCGTAACGGCGGGCTCCAAGCAGCTGCTGCTCGGCCAGCATCACATCCCAGTCAAGCAGCTCATTAATAGGAGGCAGATTGGAGCGGGAGGGAGTTGCCCCGCTGAGCGCTCCCAGGGCCTACTACCTCGTGGCCGTGCCGCCGATTCCAGCGCAACGGCTGTAAATGGAGGTTTCTAAAGAAAGAACGGGCTAATTTTATTATGATGATTATTATTACTATTTAATTCCTCATTTCTGTGGGGCTGACAGATAAGATCGCGCCAGCTGCCTGGGTATGAATAACCCTTCTTTATTTTAATACTAATTGCAGAAGTCCTCTCAAGACGAAAGCTTTAGTGATCAGCTGGAACAAAAGAAAAGGTGTCTGCCTGGCCCTGCTACTGAGACAGGATCAGGAGTTTTGAAGGGGCGTGCGTGTGTGTGTGCGTGTGGAGATGAATGTCATCCTTCAAAATTTTTGTAGCGGTGTGTGTGCACTCCTGCCCAGGCATACCAAAGGGGAAACATGTCAGGGGTCCTGGCCCCTAATTCAGGAGCAAAGGCTTCAGGGATTTTTTTGCAGCGTCCCTGTCTCTCAAAGCATCCTGTCACACAGACATAGGATCTGAATGAGGCTGAGTGAGCAGGTAAATTCTCCATGTGCTCCCCCCAGAAAGCTGGCCCGAGAGACACTTTCTCCTTTTCCATTTCCCTCAAAAGTGTGTCTCCACACTTGTCGATTTGAGGCAGGATTTTCTTAGCAGCGGTGGGTAGGAAATCTGTTTTACTGCCTGATAAATACCCACTAGATGGCAACATTCCTCATTCCCTCACCGATCGGTGCAAGAGTCGGGTCCCTCTTGGCGCAGGGGTGTGTGTCAGTGTATGGGGGTATCTTGGATGCTGTTGTGCACTGAGATTTCCTAAGCGCAAAGAAAAACAGATCAGCAGAATATTCATTAGCAAACACACCCTAGCTTTAAAAAGAAATTTAACCGTCAATGACAGACTGTGCATTATTTGTATCTGTCGAGGACATAGAGGGGTATTTCTAAGTACCTGTTCAGAAGCAATTTCAGGCCTTGTAACTCAAATAAATCCCTCCATTAAGGATATAAGGAACTATAGTCCCCAATACAATTTGATCTCCATACTCCTTGCCCTCCATTCTCACTGACTTTTTCTGCTGCTCTTTCATTTTCTCAAGCATTGTCTTAAACTAGTTTTGATTAGAAGCATTTTGGGTATGTCTCTGTTTACAGTAATATATATATATATATATATCTATATATATATCTGTAAAGTTCTTATCACACTTCGAGTATAACATATGAAAATAAGAGTAAAGTATCCAGGTTTCTTTGTGCACAGAACATATGCAGGACCTAGCCCCTCAGTCTCAAATCTACATACATATATTCTCATGCATCCGTACACATACTTGAGGCACTAGAAATGCACCTAAAAACACTCAGGGAAATAAAACTTGTTGCGGAAGCAGCAAGAAGGATGAGAAATAAAAGAAAAAAAAAAAAGTGGATATGCATTTCCACAGAGTTCTATAGAGATCCAGCATTAAAGTGAATAGTGGGATAATATCACCATCTGATGTGACAGCTTATCATGAAGTAGAAAAGGTCAAGTTTTGAGTCTCCTGTGTAGGTCAATATATGGCACGCTTCTCAGAGATATTACCCCAGCCCTGCCACAAGCACCTGGCAATGATGTCCTAGGTGATGATGCACTTGTGATTCGATGCAGAGAACTAAGCACTCAACCCTATGGCACCCCAGAGTGGGTCCTACTTGACAAACTGACAACCTTCAATATTCAGGTTTTATCCACCTTCTCAGTTTCAAAGGCAGGGTGGATTTTGTCTCAAGAGAAAATTAGCCTGTTAGTATATGTTGAATTTTGTTTACTTGTTTCTCTTTCCCTTTCTTTTGAAATACCTGGTACAGACTGATTTTTATATTAGTTATAGAAACTTCCTCCAGTTTGTTTCTTGCAACATGAGCAAGCATGAGGTTCAAAGCAAACTCAGCTGTTTAAAAGGGGATAAAGGAAGGGAGCTTGGGGAAGAAGTGCCACAACCGTCTCTACAGAAACTGAGGCTGAGAATGAAAAAGATGCATAGAACTATGAGATTTGACCTGCTGGCTTTTGCCTTCAAGTAAGGTCCCACTAGAAAGCATGACATCCCCCACACCCCAAACAAAAAGCAGGAAGGGGGGAATGAGAGGTGGTTCCTTAAACACAGTGAAACAGTCTGTGACTGGTATAGAAAGATTTGTAGCTAGGTTGGCTGGAGCACTGTAGTGTGAGGAAGACCATATACACGACAGATAAAGCCCAGAGGAAATATCCACAGGACAACAAATACTGGAACCGTGCTTTTGTAGTAGTTAAAACTAATGTAATAAGAAGGCCCTCAGCTTCAGTAACTCATCCGTAACCCTCTGGTGTAGCTCACTGCAGGTCTTACAAGAAGCAAGAGACTAGTGATGTCTTATCTCGTGCTGACCACTCCCAACTTTAATCAGCAGATGAAATCTGTGCCATGGCAAATCACAGACTTACAGGAACACAGGACACTTTGGCAATGGATTCAGATAATTTTCCTCAAGCTATTTAAGAATGGTCACTTAGGACATATGCATACTGAATGGCGAGGGAAATTAACACTGCCACATATTGGTTATCCACACCTACGCCTGAAACGAACATGTTTCCAATTAAAAGTGAAAGAGACAATTGTTGAAGTCACTTTGGCAGTGAGAACTCTCCAGCTGCCTCTAGATTCCTGAATAAGTGAAATGTTTGACACAGAAGCATATGTTTTTGGCAACGTTGTTTAATCCATGTTTTAAAGGGAAAATTGAAATTCTACAAGGTGTGAAAAAAAAGAACACTGGAACATTTTCTGTTTGGAGTGACAGATACCATGTCACCCTTCTATTTCTGTTCTCCGTAGACTCTCATTTTGCAAGAACTGCCTTACAAATGAACAGATAGGGAACACGCAGGGTAGGCACGTAACAAGAGAAAGCAAAGGTAACTGCAGCCTCACATAACAAAGTCCTGCTCTGCAAAGTACTGGAAAAGGGCTTGGAAGAAGCAGTGCAATCTGAATTTAAAAAAATCATTGAAATATCTTACAAGATAAATCCACATCTTTAAAAGTTTGGTCTTTCTATCCATTGTTGACACTGAAGAGATGGGGTGTGGAGGGAGAACACGCCCTGCAAATATAAGCTGTCAAAGAGTTACAGTTTAGAGGCATTCCACAGCTTTGCTAAGGATCTTACATTTCCCAGCCTAGTGCCCTAACCTTGACTGTCTCTCACTTCGGCAAATCAAAAACTTGTGGATAGGATCTTCTGAGTCATGTAACACTGTCTACTGCTGTCAACAGGTAGCCTCTAACTGCAAAGGACCTAGAACACTCCGGCTACTGCACATGTGCCCATAGTGTATTATTGTAGGACTTAGTTCTAGAAACCGACACTTGTCTACCTTCCTTGTTAAAACCTACCTGTACTTTGCTGAAATGTAAGCATTTTTTCATCTCTCAAATATAACAATGGATAATTTAAATTTCACGCCACAAAAAATTTCAGCGAAGTATTTTCTCAATTAATAACTAATTAGTAACAAGGAAAAAAAAAAAGCACACTAAAACTATAAAAACTGAGCACGTATCAAGTGTTCCTGCAAAGTCCTTCTTAAAATGAAGCATTTATTCCCCTTCTTTGCATTTTGTTTCTTAGCCAGTCTTTGCCCCATTATAATGTGTTTTCCTTCATATTCCATGACGGCTTGGTTTCCTTAACAGCTTTTTGTGAGAGAATTTCTCAAAAGCTTCTTGAAAGTCCTAATAGATTATGTCAGCCAGTTCTCCTTTATCCAATATTTATTTGACACTTTCAAAGAATTCTAGTAAATTAAAGAAGCTTGATTTTCCTTTACACAACACACATTTCTTTGTCTGTAACATATCATGCTTATCTAGGATTTTTTATAATCCTACTTTTAATTATCATTGCAGTCCATTTGCTGAAGTGAGGCTCACTGGTGTGTAATTTCCAGGATCATCCCTAATGTCTTTTTAAAAGACAGATAAAACATCTCCAGTGGATGATGTTAATGAGAGATTGTACATTTCTGTTAGCAGCCCAACCACTTCGTCCTTAAGTTCCCTCAGCATCTGGTCCAGGTGGCTTGTTACCCAGGTTGGAATCTATCCAGGACAGAGGGGTTAACACCTCTACCCATGAGAAAAGTGCTTTGAAATCTTTAATGGCCAGATGCATCGAGAACATCAACCTCTATGTATCTGCTGATGTTCAGTTTTTCCAGGAGCACAGAGCCCCATGCTGGGAAAATATCATGGCTTTCATCTGTGGACTCAAAGGGCAGGATTTTCTTGCAGTTTTATAGACTACAAAACTGATAGAACCATTTCAGCCATTTGTATACAAATATGCAGCAATTAGAGTGAATGAATGAAGCTCATTCCATAATTCCACTGAGCACTATAGTATCATGTAATCAGTTTATTCTACCTGCAACATAAAATTCTACTTAGTTACACAAGAGTACGTTTTATCAATTATTGATTTATGAACATCTAAGGCTTTCTTCAGTCACCATTTATGCTCTTGGTTTTTATCATCTCTGCTGTGCTGAGAGTAGTGTCATACAGTGGCATAGTCTATACTACTTAAAATTCCACATACTTCAGTAGATTACCCCATTAACCATTATGTTTTCCAGGCTGTATAGATTAAAGTAATTAAACTTGTCCTCAAAGACCTAGCTCTTTGATTATGGGATCATTCTACCGCCTGCAGCACATTTGAGGTGATTTGCAGTAATATTGTCTTTGGGAATTTAGTGACCATATTACACTGACAGCAGTGAGAGCTGGTGGCCTTCGCAAAAAACAAATTTCATCTGTGCCCCTTAGAAAATATCTCACAAAGGTATGTTGGGGCAAGGCAGCAGTGTTAGGGATGGCTGGATGGCTTTGGGAGACTGGCACTGGCCTGTGTAACCCCCTAAATCAGGGTTTACTGTTTCAGGCTGTAATGAACTTGCAACTGTGTTCTGGTTGGAAGTGACTGAGAGAGGTTTTCGGAAGACCGTACACTGGCCCATATGAAATGAGTTGGATAGCATCAGCGAAGAGAACAGGTGCCCGTATCATACTTAAACCAAAGTATCTCACTCAACTCTCAGGACAGTAATTTCACCATCAAGGCCAAGGATAAAATGTGAATGGCGACTAAACTGCTATTCCCTCCTGTAGACGTGTCCCTTCAGGTCAAAAGAAGGCATGTTTGCCTGAAAATCTGAGGAAATCTGCACATTTTCTGACTGTGTTTTATCTTTTCTATGAATAAAAGGAAGATTTAAGAATGTCAATCCCACATCTTTCACTGGCATGAAATTTGCTAAAAAATGTGTAAAGGAGGCAAAAAAAAATGATGCTTGCAGACAGGCTGCTGATGCATTGTGGAGAAATTTTCAAAACCATTCCCTTTAGAAATGATTCATCTTATGTGTCATGTGTTCTCCTTTTTTCTCGGTACTTTTTCCCTCTTACAAAGGACTGGAAAACAGGATCCTCGTTGCTTAAGAGTTAATCTGCTTTGGCTACCTCTTCCTCACCTGCAGTCAATATTGTCCCTCTGTGACAACCATAGCTATGAGTTTATTTATACGGCAGCAGTGCCCAGGGGGCCCAGTAGGGATCAGCATTTCATTTATAAGATGCAACAAAACATAGCACTGTCCCTTGTGACTTTTTTCTTAATAAACAAAGGACAAAATAATGTAGGTAGTTACTCCCATTTTACAGATGGAGAACTGAAAACCAAAGAGATTAAAAGGCAGATGCAGAAATGGATTTAGCTGATGTAGTAACTGCCATTTAGTCTGCATCCCGTATACTCATTACCCTGACTCGTGGACATCTGCTCTTGGAATGATCTATATATTTCACGTCTTCTTATGTTTTTGACTAAACTTCCCTTGATACATGTATTTCTGCCATAACAACCTAAATCTAGAGCTGCCCAACATCTATTTCAAGCCAAAATTCCCAATGGGATTCAAAACCTAGGCTTTTTTTGTTTAGATCATCAGTGTGACAACTGGATTTATCTTCTTATGAAATAATAACGGTAGATCTCTTTTATACATGAACCTAACAAAATCCAGGAGCCTGGATGACTATTTCAAGGCGATGCTTGTTTTTTTCTCCATGATTTTGTATTAAATCCAGAATCTGGATGTAGGCTTGTGTCCAGTTTCACCAATTTAGATGCAAGCTGTAAGGACTGATATGAAGCATACTGTTGTCCAGATAAGCCATGAAGAATAAAAATGAAAGGTGCTTGCTTACACCCCTGAATATAGCAGTTGGACACAATTCCCATGATCCAAATGCCTTTTTTTTTTTTTTTTTTCAAATACTACCTTGAGTAATACACCTCAGAAATGGAGTTGGAAGCAGACAGGTAAGGTATTGCTTTACAGAACCAGAGTATGTCCCATTTAGCACTGCCGGTTCAGCATTGTCATCTAAACTTAACCTGGAACAGGACATGAGCGCTTTGAACTAGTAGAAATACTACTTCAGCAAGACCATTAAAATTAATTCTACCAGGCTGAGCCAGAAGTTTCTGGAAAGGACAGTGCAAGGAAAAATGTCTCACTGATGCAACTCCTTTTGCTTTTCTAGATTTTCTCCCACGTAGGTGGGTTTACAAACTCTGCCAGCTTTAGAAAGTTCCTGAATTTCAATCTGACCCTGGCTGCAGCTCTGAGCCTCTTGTCTTGCTGTACTCATTTACAAAGAGATGACGAGTAAAACAATAGTTCTCGGCAATTCTACAGTTCATACTAATGAGATCTAGTTTAGCCTGAGTATATCTTTAATTTCTGAGTTCTCCTTCTCAGCAGTTATCTGGCTCTTGTCTTCTCCAATGTAAAGAACAGTCTAAGGTGTTATATATGAAAGAATTAATCCGTGCTCAGGAATGTTTCCATATCAGGTATGCTCAAATACTATGAAAGAGTCTCTGCTATGGTTAGTTCAGGTAAAATTCCTGGGGCTTTTCCAGACTATTTAAGTACTAGGGACATTCCCAGTTAGCAGCTTAGTTGTCATCACCCATCTTGGAGTCTAAAATAATGTAAAAGTGTGGAGACAAGCCATTTTGTGCCATTTGGCCTTGGTGCCAGAAAATACCTCCAATACTAATACTAATATAGTGTTGGCTAGTAATGTGGCTCTGTGAGTCAGAGTGGGAGTGATACCTTTCTTTTCCTCCATTTCTAGAAGTTCTTGCTTTTGCATAGCTGTGCATTGTAATGAAGAACAAGATTTATGTTGTTTTCTTGTATAAAGAATACCAGTCTCTGAGCTACAGTAAATTTGCGTGCTTTCACTGAAATCCACAGGACCATAATTAAATTTGAACTACCAATTAAATCTTTTGCTCAGTTATCACCCAGGTTCTTAGTGTTTTGCAAGATCAAGCTGTAAGGGCCTGATCCAATTATTTTTGCCACAGAAAAGTTGACTTTCACTATGTGTTGTAGGATGAGTAACTGTGTATCATGATTCCAGCCATTATAATGAAACCCACCTTGTACTGCAATTATGCTGAGAACTTTCAAAAAGATATTTGACAAATGTTGCACTACTGAGAGGTGCCAGAGTGATGGTCCTGAGAGTTGAAATGTTTCACCTTACCCCACAGCAGAAAAAAAACAAGGAGCTGCAATACATGTCTTCTCTAAGCTATACCAAATCAGTAACCTCCACTTCTGGGACTTGGAGGTTTGTTATGACATTACTGTGTTTTCCTTGAGAGAAAATCCCTCCAAACTGGGTCAGGAAGAAAAGCTCAGAGAATGGTCCATCATCAGTCTCAGTTGAGTCCTAAATGTGTGCAATATACAAGTTGATTTTCTGGTTTCACTCCTTAATTTCTTTGTCCTACTCCTTTCCTCCTTTACTTTCTTCTCTCCTATGAGAGAGAGCTTTAGTCTTCTGTTTAATAACAGTCTGGGTTTGCCAGACAAGATAATTTATTTCACAAAATTGCTGTGGTCTGGTGACCAAAAAGGCAGCTAAAGCAACAACTTAAACAGCCTAACATGAGTAAAAGGTCTTGAAGAGCTAATAGGAATGTGTGCTGCAATTGTCTTCCTCCAGGTTGGAAAGTAGAGTCAGCATCAGAAAAAGAAGCTTAATTCTGTAGGTTTGCTGTGTTTTTCTGCTTATGCCTTTTTTTTTTTTTTTTTTTTTTTTTTTTTGTCTTTTCTCACTCCTTTAAATGCCTCACTCTCCGTGACAGGAAGCAAATTAGCAACAATATCAATCCCGGTCCTTCTCAGCTAACTTCTGTAAGGATGTTTTTTGCTTTTCTGTTCCAAAGAACATTTACTACTATCTTTAACACAGTGTTTCAGTGTGTTGAAGTACGATATTCTCTCTAGAGTTCTTTTCCATAGCTAAAGGGGTAATAAAGGATATAGTTAAAGCCTCACTTAATAGTTTAAATATTCATGTTTCCATTTTTTTTCTTCATCCCCAAATGACTAAGCAGATTAGCTTAGTGGTGCTAAACTGGGGGGAGCGCTGACATTAAACATTGTTCAAAAAAAAAAATCAGAAAGCGTTGCTAGGAACCAGACTACGAGTCTCTTCCCTGGCTGACAAGTTCTCAGTCACTAGGGTGCATCAACCAAAGTCCATCCGTGCTACTGCCCGCACACTTCCTCGCAATGAGCAGATCATATACTGTTGAAAACATTCCTGGGAGTGGTGTGAGATTGAAACGCCTCTGTCAAAGACTGGATCCACTACACCCTGGACTGAAGATGACCATCCCAGAGACTGAACTAATCGGTAGGCTACTGAATGTATGAAACAAAAAAGAATGTTGAGGCTTTTAAAATGTGTTTTAAAGCTTGCCTGATTCAATTTATTTTTCCTGAAAACTTCTACTATCTTCTGTCAGAAAAAGACCGTAGAATATTTAAGATGAGGACACGTTCAACTCTGAAGTCCCATAGATGTAAGAAAGAGCTGGAATGCATTACACAATTGTGCATGGTACAGAACACCTGACACAGTTATTATGTATGGGACAGTTACTGTCCAGCTTAAATTTATGACTCCAAATTCTTGTTTAACTTTAAGAAAATTGTTAGGGACCTACCGGACTAGGCAGGATCCAAGCAGAGGTGTGCAGAACTGTACTTGTATGTACCAAAATATACATTTTAGATGAAGAAAAAAAAAAGCTTGCTCTTTCCAGAAAAGGTATTATGTTCTTCTGAGGGACACTTTGTTCACACTAATCAAAACCACACATACATTAGTAATACAATAGTTTACAGGTCTAACAGTGGAAATCTTTCATGCACTTCAATCATATACTTTCAATCTGTGGCCAAATGTGCTAACTGAACACATATCTTCTATGATCCTTGGGTTCCTTTTTAACTCTATGGGCTGGAATCTATCACTTCCCACCATTTTCAAGTGTGAGAATTTGAAAGGTTTATTCTGATCATTAATCAGCCCCTCCAATTAAGCACAATTACACCCTATAATGATAGTTATAATTATTGATTGATTAATCTTTCAACTATTAATTAAGAATCTTAATTAAAGGAGTTTTTTCATGTTATTTAAACTGAAACATGACTAATTATTTTATAATTTACCCAGTATGTGCAAAAACTGCATTAGTTCTTTTATGTTTTCCCTGTTTTACTGCTGTACTGAAAAAGCTGGATTTAGATTTTTCAAAAATATCTCATGCCTCTATCTTTGCACAACCAAGTTGACACATCTTTGACCATCCTAATATTCAGAAAGGGATGAATCTGAAATAGCCCTTACAATAGCAGCTACAAACTGATCTCAAGAGATTAAATAGTTAATGGGAAAATCTTGGACGGTACCTGGAAACTGTCATGGGTACTTCAGCTATTCTTTAGCCTACAAAGTGTCTCACAATATGTAAGCTGAAGAAGTCTTTTATGCTTCGGCATGAATGTAAGTGCAACTGAAGTTGTATTACATGAAATATGATGCAAAGTTTTAGTTTCTAAAAATTTTAAGCCTCTAGTGTGTTTATTTTGTCTATCTGAAGTACAGATGCAGAGAACGGATTCGTAAAGACAACAGAGAAAGTTTCGTCTTCAACATGATGAGGCACTTAGTTATACCCATAGGCACAACTCTTCTTGTTTGGAAGAAAATATGTGTCAACTACATGGCAAACTCATGTAGAGAATAATTTTGAGGACTGCTTATCATTGTTTAACTCAGCCTCCCACTTGTATTTCAGTAGACTGAGCTCCATATCTCGGTGCTTCAAAAATCATTATTTGGGGGAGTCTTTTAGTTCAATATAACATTTTTTTTATAACACTGATAGCCTATCTGTTTTATACTGTAGACATGGTAATGATTAATTCCATTAGAAGTGATGGATACAAGGACAAGTTTTAAAAAACCCATCATGAAAATTTTAGGTGTCTACAATTAAATTAGCCACTCCCTATATAGTTACTGGATAGAAATAAAAAATTCTAGGCTGTGATTCATTTCACACTTAAATAGATCCTTAAAATGTCAGGCAAATGGTTCTCTCGTAGAGCTTATTTTTCTCTGTTGACTATAAAGGGAGGCAAAGATGACTTGTTCAGCTATATAACTCTAAAATTAAGTAAGATCAACCTCTCCCTGTGTGTCCAGCTCTTGCACATGTTATTTAAAATTTTAACTTCAGTCTGTGCCAAAAACTTTCTGTGCTGAATTACACATTCTGAGAATACTAATTTTAACAGTTGTTATGTTGAACATATAATGGGATTGTTTGTGTGAACATAAATAGGGTGGAAGAATCATGTTGTTTAGTTCAATAATACAACTGAACTTGGTAGAACACAGTGTACGGACATATACACTTTTTATTAGGAAATTAATCAACAGGAGATATTGATTTACAAACTAATAGATTCTGTTAGAATAGATTCTTCTAACTATACAACTTTCAGTGTGGAGAATGTTATTTTCCTTTAAAAGCATCAAAATGAATTGTCCTCTGGTTATATTTTTAAAAGCTTTACCAGTGCTGAATAAAAGAAAGTTATGTCATTTCAAGTTAATCCCTTGCAATTCCAAAAAAAAAAAAAAAAAAAAAAAAAAAGCAGAAAAGAAGCTCAAAAGAAGAATCAGTCAATTGCATGTATGGCAGATGCAGTGGATGTAACTTAGTCTATGAATAATAGGGTTTGTTGATAGTATACACAAGTAAGCTTGAAATTCTCTAAAGCTCATGACATATTTTGAACAATATATGAACTTAACTGCCAGGCAAGGCTAAAATATTATGGAACCTTCTGTTTCATAAATTCGCTTATATCAGACCCAGATGTACCTGTCCCAGAATTGGCAGATATCAATAGAGGCAGAAACCTTTGCGCCAGTAGGATTCTAATCTCTGAGGACTGGCCTGTTTTTCAGATTGTGAGAAATCCTGCTTTTGTTTGTGGCTTTTTTGGTTGTTTTTGTTTTGTTTTCAATCTAGCCTTACACCTGCAGATGACTAAAGCAGCACCTTGTCGAGGGAAGCTGTCTGGCTTAAATCACCTTTTGCTTTGTATCATCAGTGGGATGAAAACACCACTTGGAATGGAACTTAAATGCTTGAGATTTTCACTCAAGTCATGATGATGTCTGTACAAGAGAGATATTCAGAAATGAATACAATTCGTATTGTGTGAAGTGCTGGAAATGACTTTGGGCAGCTTTTCAGTCTAAGTTCTTCTGAGTCCTCATCAGAAGTCCATTGTACCCAACTGAAAGATTCTTCTTTTCTGTGAATTTTAGCTGGGCTTGTACTTGTCCAAAATGTCTGGTATGAGTTTTATATTCTGAAACTGCAGTAAGTTCAGTCTGCAATGAAGTGGGGACTAAATCTTGATGTATTTTCTGTATTATTCGATCAACTTTCTTTGACTTTCATTGAGTTTAGATGAAGTAAAAACTCAGCAGTAGCTTGTACAGTCTCCTTCACATTTTGAATATTGATGACCTCTTTCTATCAACAACAATATGGATACCAGTGCCTGGCAGTTCAGAAACCATTTATGAACATAAATTTGCCTAAGCTATAAATAAGCTGCTTCCAAAGAATCTGTGTAAAAATCAAGAAATTGAAATGATATCTCTTACACTGGTTTTTCTTGTTTACCTTCTCTGATTTTAAGCATATCAAAATGTGCTGTCCATGCTAATCTGTCAACTGATGAATATTAATAGAGAGCTTTAAACACTCAAAGAATATATTACTAAAATAGGTTCTGATTTTTAAATCATTACTGTCTCACCTATAGCCTTGTTAGTCCAAGGCTTAAATTATCTATTCATTTCATATCACTGGGGACAATAAATATTTGCAATCACTAGTTTGGGTGCTTTTTTTCTATCTCATTCAAATTGTACCACAAGGTGAGTTCTCAGCGATGAACTGAATTTCCCTGAAGTTCACAGAGCTTTCGTTATCAGCATCTCTCCCTAGCACACAGGGCCTCGCGTTGCTCACACAGACAGCACCAAAATGCACTGCAGAGCTTTTAATGCATTCTGAATAGCTCTTGTCATTCAGGATCCTTCATTTCATGTTTCAGATTTTCCCAGGGGGCTTTGATGTTAATCCATTTCACACTTCTAACACATCTGTTCTTCTTCTGGCTTTCTTATCTCTTCTGAGCATTCAAATAAAAAAAAAAAAAAAAAGAAAAAAAAGAAAAAAAGTTTTAGCTGTCATTGTGCAGTTTCTGAAGCAAGACTTTAATGATGAAGCACATTCTAGCTAACTTCACTGATACTTGGTTTTAGCCACACAAGGAGTTATGTATGCTCAATATATCCAGGGCTAACCGTTTCCCCATTATTTTGAATTTCTCTTGACTATGCAATTAAGAAACAGCTGCCTGTCACAGTACTTACGAATAAGACAGTGTGGTCCAGTGATTGATTTTTGAACATTGACAGTTCAGTTTTGTAAGAAGAAAACATCCTTCTCCAGGAATTTTAATTAAGTAGTAACCAAAAAAATCTTGGATGTGTAGGTGTCAATATGAAGAAAATGATGAGCAAATAACCTTGCAGTGGTTCATTTCTGGTTATAACAAGATTCACCAAAATTCAGTGTTCTGATCCTTGTTGTAAAATCTCAGACAAGTTACCTTCTCTTCCAACAGAAGGCCAAGATTTAAATTGGAAATAAGTAATACTAATAAGCAACTCAGAGAATTCATTATTGTTTTCCATCACACCAGATGTAGGATTTATCTCACCTACCTTTAACAGCCTTATGTATCTAGTCAAAACTAGATGCTCAGTCTCACTCCATAGTCAGTGATGAAATACTGGAGGCTCTGGGTGTGATTCATCCCATCTTAAGATTGCTGTCTAGATAGGTGAGATGAATCACCATCTCTAGACGTCACTTTCCATTAACACGCAAAGTTTCTGGATGACAGCTGAAACTGAAAGGTTAACATTCAGGTAGCTAGAGCCAAATAAAAATAATCCTAACTTGTGATTTTACTTTGGAGAATAAAAGAACTATTATAAATGTCCTTAAGAATTTACTTTTTATCCTTTTTTCTCCCTGTGCCTGGGTAAAGCATTAAGGCTATTAATGATTGTCCCTATTTTAAATATGAAAATGCACTGTTTCATGGTTAACCTCTACAGGAAATTTTCTATTGTACAGTTGCACCTTATTTGAGGCATGTTTTGTGGGACTGACCAAAACTGGTTGCTTAACAAAGGCGGTAACTTAATAATGCTGGAAAAGAATTGTATTCAAAGCATCTCTCTAGACAGGAGGTTACCTAATAACATTCTATTGTAGGCCTGTCACTGTCTATGAAAGACATGTATTATCATATAAATGAAAAGACTGCTTTTTTCCATCATCCATATCCTCACTCCCCCCTGAAAAAAAAAAAAAAAAAAAGAAAAAAAAAGAAAAAAAAGAGAAAAAAAAGAAAAGAAAAATCTGTTTAGACCAAATTCTAGCAACACAAAGTTCTTTGCAATTTCTTACTAACTCTTGACAGTACTCAAGTATTTTTAACCCACATCAGAACGTAAGCAAAACCAAAGCAATTGTGACGTCTTATTACTTGATAGTCAATTAGTATTAAAAAGCAAAGTGATCCAAATAACAGCTTGTGGACCACAGATTTCCCAGATTCCTTCTGGCTTGCTCTCTTGTCCACTACTGTCCCAGTACTCCCAGTTAGCACAGGGAGGCACAGGGAGGCACAGGGAGGCATTAGTCCCAGAACTGCTTTCCTTGACCATATGAAAAAATCAGGATGTTCTCATTTGGCCATTGCAGATGGTGGTTTGCAACGATGCTTGTGGCATTAAAGATGATTTAAGCATTAAAGATGATTTAGACATTAAAAAGTTTGCCATAAACACTGCAATCTCTAATGAACAGAGAAGTCAGAGGATGGGTACAAACAGGGAGTAATGGATCTGCCTAGAAAATCTGACTAATATAACGAAATGCTATTCACATAATCAATCCCATTTTGTTCAAAAGAAATCAACTTCTGAGCAGTAATTACATTAAAGCAAAAATAACTTTTTTATGATGGAACAATTTTCTGTCAGAAATGCTGATTTTCCAAATGAAACACTATACCAACAGCAGTTTCATTGCTATTTTCACCAAAAGCCTGGTTGAGATGATTTCTATGAAGTTTCACATGATTAGAATTAAAGCATATGGTCAAAATGAAGCACCTTGTTTTCTCAGAATTAAATGTTTTAATAAGGTCATGTTGCTTTCTTTGTGACAGAAATTTATTTTTGTGGATAATGTGGATGTTTGGACAGTTAATTCTGATTTAAGAAAAAGACCCATTTCAAAACAAGTGAATTTCCTGGAGAAAAGAAATGTCCAGTTTCAGTGATGATTGGATTACTCTCTTAAAACAGGGTTACAAATTTAGGCCTAGAACTCCTAATGCTTAGGAAATTTTGGACAGTTCCCCCCAAATATTTTAAAACCCATGTCTAAAAAGTACTGAATAGGTAGAAAAATTGGGTTTTCTTCTAAAAGGGAGCTTTTTTGCACTTAATTTTTTATTTATCCCCAAACTAACACAAAAAAGATTAAAAGCCATTTTATATATGTGTGTGTGTGTATAAAACGTTAAGGATTGAAAAAAAAGAGAAAGTAAATAGCAAGACATGTGACAAAATACAGTAGACTCAACTGGGAAATGGTTTTTAATTTGTCACATGTAGTGAGGATCCTCCATATTTTTTTTATGATATAATGAAGTAGTTTGGCAGTTATAGTCTAGATTGTTTGTCCTGTCCATCATAATTCCAACTGTAATTTTGCAACCAATGTAATATTTTATCTCCATTCATAACTGAACTGTTAGTCATAGTTCTCATCATACATTTCAGTGGTATACTCAGAAAATGAAGAAACTGCAAGATGGAGTCCATCAGAGAAGCCTGATTAGAAGGAAAAGGAGGATCACATGTAGTCAGCTGTAGCCCCCATTGGGTAAGCTGGTGACAAATAAGTGTTTCTAACTTCAGTTTGATCATGCAAACTGATGCGATATGAATGCTTCTGTACTAAAATTAAATAGTCTGTGCTGATTTTTCTAATAGGAAATATAGAAATTTTGATTTATTTTTTTTTTTTCCTGATGTGTTTAAGGTGATAATTGCTTGCTACTGATGTTAGATAAGAGTTACTAGTCAGGTGTCTGAAATCTCTGGTTTGAAGCTATGCTCTTCACGCTGTAGATGGTGTGTGTGTAGGGATCTCTAGTTTTAAGTGTCTGAAGTGGTAGGCATTTTTCTCTAGCACATCCCATCGGATGCTGGAATTCATCATGAACACCCCAGCGTGTTCCAGTCCTCCCAGTGCCGATCTACACCAGTGGGGGCTGCTTCTCCCCTCAGAGTCCTGGCCTCCTTTAAGCGCAGCCGCCTGCTCTGGTGTGGGGTCCTCCACAGGCCACAGGTCGGCCTCTGCTCCACCAGTGACCTCCATGGGTGGCAGGGGGGTGGCCCGGCCATCTCACCACGGGATACGGGGTGGGGGTGTCTCTGCTCCGACACACCTCTCCCCCTTCCTCCTTCTGCCACTGACTTCAGACTTCAGTGTTCCCACAGATGTTCTCCTAGTAACTCCTACCAACTAACAACTCCTCCTCCCAAGTTCCCCTTCGTAAATACCGTATCGCAGAGGCACAGCTAACCTTCGCTAATTGTCTCAGCCTTGGCCAGAGGTCGGTCCAATTTGGAGCCAGGGGAGCTTCAAGAAGCTTCTGACAGGGACCACTGCTGTAGCCCCCTCCCCTGCTACCAAACCCCCCCACACAAACCCAGTACAACTGTACAGACTTTACAGTCGAAACTGAATTCTAATCTCCTCAAACAGACAGACAGACAGAACACAAGTTCTTCTAGGTAATTTTGATTTTAGACCTCCCCATGATAACTACATACTCTACTGACTACTCTCAGATGTGGGACTTGACTGCAATCCGTGTGTTGGAAATCATCTGAGAACCCATACACACAGGCACACACTTACAAAGAAAACAAGATGAAACACTTTCCCAAAGCAAAACAGTCCTTCTGGATGAGGAGGTTGTTCTTTGGATCAGCGACTCTGCAGACAAGGGAAGCATGTGGCTGAACTGCATTTAAAGGCAAACCACTCTGAAGTTTAAGAAAGTTGTAAGAGCAGAAAAGCTGGCACAGAGGGGACAACCACCACTGGATGCTGGGAAGAGAGAATGCTTCAAAAACATTGTGAAGGCAAAGGTTGCAGAGAGGAGGAGAAGGATGGAGGCACATATTTTAAAAGGACATTTTATCCTTTCAAAACCTGTTTTCTTTGGTCTGTTACTAAAAAATTAGGACAAGGATTATTGTCCTATTCATTTCACCCTGTTTCATGGAACATTGTTCTATAAAAATAAGTTACTGTTATTATCATGATAAATAAAGGACAGATCTGAACAGCACTATAAATTTTGGTACTTTTAGATCTATTGCATGAATTTAAATGGATGTTTTTGTCACGGTTATCTATTCCCTTGACCACTCTTTTCAAAGAATTAAGGGTATAGAATTTTAATATTCAAATAAACTGCATTTTGCAGCATCATTTCTTCAGTATTTGGAAATGCGGCTGTGCTAATAATAATGATCATGCCAAAATATAAACACTCACTATAAATAATTGTTACTAGACACAAGCAAAACATAGAACTTAGATCTTTTCCTAATCAGGCTCTTTTATCCTTGTTCAGTGAGCTGTTGGATTAGAGTGGGATGAAGACCTTGAAAATTCTGACTTTCCATACAACACAAAATTGCGAAGGTCTGGAAATAAACCAGGAATCAGAGAAATACCTCTGCAAAAAAATGCTTAGATATTGGGAAGAATTAGAAACACAGGCTGAAAACAAGATTTTGAGAAATAATTGAGGAATTATACTGACCAAACCTAGGAAAGGAAATAATGTATGGCATTATTAATTAGAATGAGGGAGCATCTCTGGACAGACTTACACAGATCTCTGGGAATGGTGGAAAACAGATTAGACACATTCTGAAATGGAATAGGGACTGAATACAATGAAAAATCATAATCATGGGTCAGAGGATCAGTACTCCATTCCACAGATCTCTAACATTTCTGTGTCATACAGAGACATTTAAAAGGTTTCCTAGTTACCAGAATCTACGGTAAAAAGGAGGAAAAGTTTTGAACAATGACCCATAAGTTCTATGTTCAGTCCAACATCGAACCACAGCTGTTGCTTTCGTGGTTAATAGCTATCACAACACTGCTGTAGTCATGGCATGTTCTAGAAGTTACTGCCTTCCAACAACAAGACTTTCTAAAGGTGTCTTTAGCCACCCTGACATATACTTCCACAGTCAGTTTCAAAGAAATAAACAAAAATCAAAATAAAATCCAGACAACTGGCTTATAACAGATCATAGGGAAAACAGAGAATAAATAAGATTATCCACACTAATCTTTAAACTATACAGTTTGTGTACTATGTTGTCTAAATTAGACCATTATCCAAGGTACTATTGTGGAATAGAAATAGGAAAGTTTGTTGGGAACATTTTAAAACAACTTGGTCATGTTTTATTTATTTCAGAGGGGGCATAGTGGAAACAGTTGGATTTGGCAAGAAAATGCAGTCATCCAAATCAATAGCTTCAAAGGTGAAGGCTTTTGGGTTTTGTTGTTTGTTTTTTGTTTTTGTTTGTGGGGTTTTTTTTGTGTTTTTTTTTTTTTTTTTTTCCTGCAACTTACACTATCAGAGACTTTGTTAGTCTTAAATCTACATTCTTGTCAAACTCAAAACAAAAAAGCAACCACACAGTCCAGGATAGACAAGACTTCTCACTAGGTCATACATCTACATTCAAATTATTGCTCGTTCCTCACAGAGTGTTAAAACCACTCGCATATGGTTAATCTTCAGGTCTATCTTTCTCAGTCTCATCTTTAGAGCTATTCACTCCTTCTCAACAAGTATTCACTAGAAGAGGGTCTTGTACTTGGCTACTCCACAACAGAAGTCAGCTTGACTACTTTCATGTACTACTCCAGTGAAGGATGGAAGGAGATGTAGGAAAAAAAGTACATTTTGAAATAATAAAGTACTTTGTGGATGGGAAGACCCTTTCTCACTCAGTTCCCGTTAAAAAAGATCCCTGATGTTTTAGGATTCTTTGCCCTTTTTATCCTCAGGACTCAGTTCCAATTCTATGCAAAATGCTGTGTTGTGAGGAGAATTAAGAACTTGATCTAAATATCTCTGTTTTAAGCTGGAAGTTGAACCAGATGACCTCCAAAGGTCCTTTCCAACCAAAATGGTTGTGTTCCTAAGGGTAGTGTTCAGTATCACTTTTCACAGGTTGTCAAAAAGGGAAAAAAAGGAGATGTCTAGACTTAAACAGTCATGTCTGGTGACATGCAGTCAGTTTCTGATCCAAATATACTCAGTGCTCAATTATATAAAGTTGTAACAGCATAGGGAGATAACCCAGAAAAGATGAAATACATACAATTGAGATTATAGGAATATAAGTAACATATTCACCTTTGAAAATTAGATAAGCAGTCGGAGACAGCTTTAAATAGAAACAAGAGTTGCAAGTGGCGTATATTCTATTTTAACATATAGTTGACCTGCATTACAAAAACCTTCATTGAATGATCCTATGCAGGACCTAGAAGTGGGTGGAAGGTTGGAAGACTTGCTTAAAGTATACCTTAATAATCCAGAAATAACATAATCATCACTACTTTAGAAATCTTTGCTTGGGGATACTTTGGGGGTGAGTGGATTTTTTTTTCTTTTTCATTTTGTAGGCCTGTTCTTTCACTACTGTAGCTTATTTTGTTCATGAAATCAGTAGAATTTATGCTGACATTTTAATTACTGATCAAAAATGAGGACATGGACAAGATAATGAAAATAAAAAAACCTTTTTCAATTTGTTTGTTGAAACATAAAAAGATAAAAGAACCCATCTGAACCAGTTTTAAACTGTTTGCCCTGTTTTGTGTTTTTTTTTTTTTCCAAACAGAGGCTCAATTCTTCACATAATATAATGAATAGCACACGCTAAGCATTGAACAAATAGGTCTGTAATTATACTATGGGGTCTTAGTGACACTGATAAAACATTCACCATCACCCACTCATTGGAATTAGGCTAATTATGTACATAGTTGGGTGTCCATTAATCCTATTATTATTATTATTATTTAACGGTATTATTCATAATTTAAGTTTTCCTTCCTTTAATTTCAGCCCTGTAACAAACGAGAATGTTCCATGCTTAATTAACAGCCAAAAGCTTGAAAGTACAGTATAATGGAACATTATGGGGGCTCTATAGTGAGTTAATGACATAGCAACCAGCTAATGAGAATGAGGAATTTTTACAATGGCATTCTAAAATGAACGGTACAAAAGCACAAGTTGTGTCAAATAACGTCATTGCCAGTATCCTTACTTAGTCTTAAGAAGTGAGATAGACTTTAGGACCATATCCTGCACTCCTCAGAGAAACAAGATTCATCCATAACCTAACAGTGGTTTTCTGTAGTAGGAGAAAATTTAACTTAGTAAACCTTGTGCTACTGCATTAGAGGTGCCATTCTCAGTCTCTCTGGGAGCCGTTCTCTTAGGCCAAAAATCTATCTCATGCTAGGGAATAAAAGCAGGGACAGAGGAGGAGAAAAAAGCTAAGGCTGAAAAAGTCCTAAACCAAACACCTCTTTATAAAAATGCCTTTCATCCTGGGTCATATTACGTCGGCCTGCAGAATGGCAGTGTTCTCAAGATACCGTGGAAAAGGATACTTAACGAAATTCAGCATAATACTGATATTTAAGGGGCCTGCATTTTACCATTATTATTCAGGTACAAGTTCACTGAGAAATACTGAAGCGATCTGTATACTCTGTTCTCATATGTAAAAGGACAAAAATATTATTTTGTTCAGGGACTCTCTCCCACAATAGTTGTATGGAGAGCAATAAAGTAGAAGGAATTTCAGCTAACTGATCATTCTTTGACTGCACGATTAACAGCCTAGTATTTTCCAGAAAGTCTTGTAGTATTAGTGCTACTGCAATTCAACCTAAATAAAGCTTACTGAAGTAACCATATTTTTACATTGATTACAGTAGCATATACAGAATACTCTCTGTTCTACCTCATTTAGTAGAGGTTGAACTATTAATTACATCTTTCATCTGGGAATACTTCTCTGGGCTTGTTTAGGAATAGCCAGTGTTGCAAACAGCCTAAGATATTTCTCTGTAATAGATGAAATGGCTTACTTTCCAGAAGAGCTTCTCCCTCCTTTGAGTCAAAATGAATCCCTTATTATCCCATGTTCTGCAACAAAAACCTAGCTTTAAGATGGCTACACTTAAATTATATGAATTCTACCCCCATGCCTACTGCATTTACAAGCTATTTTAAAAGTGCCAAGTCAGACTCTTACTATCACTAGATACAAGCAGGTGTGAGTGTAGATCTCAGTTGATAATCCCTCATGCACATAATGCAAAACTCTGTAGAAAGGAGCAGTCATAAAGTAGTAAACCAGGCTGCACTGCATCATTTCTAGCTCTGTTACCAGAAGTCTGTGGTCTCAAAATCTGCTCCTGAATGCAAAGGCTGGACTGTGAAGTCAGCTTTGATTCAAGACACATCAAAATGGTTTTCTGCTTAGTGAAACAAAATTATGGAAAATATGGATATCTTTCACCCATCTACCCCAATAATATGTGGAAAAATTAGGCAGAAAAGTGATTAAAATGCAATTGTATAAACATGTAAGTTTTATTGCCTCAGAATTATTGCCTCATTTTTCTGCGAGCAAAGGTGAGCTATGGGTTTTAACATACAAATAAGGCTGCATGAGTGAAAGCAAAAGGCACATCAAACAGCATGTCATGGTGTATCTATTGAAGAACATATGCCTTTTCTTTACAGTGAGGACAAAGATGCTGCAGTAGAAAAAAGTTTTTTTTCTGGTTGGCGCTGTTTTCCTGCCTTCTTGGCATTTGTTTCAGTAATTACATTTTCCCCTTCAAGTTTCTATGCCGGTTTTGATCTGAGCTGAAACCAAGAAAGACTAATTTTGATTTGCTATAAAGGCCTGACAAGACATGTAATTGTTTACATTTGAGAACTTAACCCTAAAACCAAAATAAAGCAAAATAAAATAATTTCTTATTCAAGTGTTATTGGTCCTGCACATATTCTGAATCAAGAGAAAAAGAATTACCGCCTCTCTCATTCCCTTTGTGTAAATCAGAAATGAAAACTAAATAACTAGGCATACCATGCCAAACACTCATAAATCAAATCTGCCCCCAAATAAGCAGTATTCATAATAAAGATATGCAAATAGCATTGACAGAAGCCATGCAAATCATTTCAAGAGTAAATCGGGGTAAGTGGGCAGTAATAAATTCCAGTTTGACTGGAACAGCAGAAATTTAGATGAATTAGTGAAAGGTGGGAATGTTTTACAAGCAGATGGAAAGATGGTAATCATTTGATCAAGTGCAACTGGACACTGTAAATTGTTCCATCTTTCCCTTCAGGATGAGACATGCATGTGATATTAACTTCTTCCAGATTTATTTTTGTAAATCTTTTGGGTGGGTATAAAAAATGTACGGAAATATCAACAGCATCATATAATTGAATACAAACTTAATCCAACAACTATTAGAACTAGGGAAAACATTTCTGTTGATTACTGTGGAGTTTAGATGAAGCTCCTTCTGTAATGCTTTTAGAAGGGATTTTCAGATAATGTGCAAACTCATATCTTCTCAAAACATTAATTTCTTTCCTGGCTGCTTTATATAAGAGAAAGGGAAACAACAAAGACAACCCTAAGGGTCACAGACATGCCAGTGATTCACAAAAGAGGGGATCACTTGCTGTCTCTTTGGACAACATTTATGCTGTGTTAATTCTTGTACCTGATGTCTAGGAATTAGGGTAACAGGTATATTAGAAACTTGAAAGACAGATAAATTAGAGCGCTTGATGAGGCAGAACCGTGAGTTTTAACCTTAGCAAGGCTCACGTGCCCCAGGTACCAAGGGTGAACTCTGGCTTTTCACACACAGACCTTTAACATGGATACTAAAACACCACGTTATTCGTACACAGCTCTCTCTGTGGTTGGTATGTATATATTCTCCTTGTAAATAGCAAGACAGAAAGTTTATAGCCAGCAACTTAAAGCCTGGGGTTCTCTGTTTTGCAACTGAATCCACAGTCACGCACCTGCAGTGGAGCCAAACACTCTGTTTCTACTTATTTGCCTAGAGTTTATGATATAATTTTTGAAATTGCTTATCAAAACAATAGATGAATAGTTTTTCAAACAGGAGCATGAATTGGCTATCCCATTAAAACTTCTGCTGAGAAATACTTAAACTTCCCAAACAAGGAGCTAGTCCTTCCTTCAGAAGAGATGCAGTTTAAGGCAGCAAAACTTTGTCAGAGCCTCATTTCTTCCATACCCTCAACTCCTTCCCTACTGGAAAGATAATTTTTCACTAGCTTCTTTTTTTTTTTTTTTTTTTTTTTTTTTCCCTCTCTGCCTTTTTTTTCCAAGGCACAAACTTTAGTCTAATTTCTTAGGTGACTGAGATGCTAATCAAGCAACTCAAGACAGAGAGGCTAGTGAAAATAATCAAATGTGAAACTGTCCAGGGGAAACACTCCACTTTGAAGTAAAAGAGAGGAAATTGTCATTTTGAAGCCACTAGAGACAGCCTTCCTGTTACAAAGAAGACCCTGGGGAGTCACTACCTGATTTGCTCTTAGTCAGGCTGGCATCTCAGTGACAGGGCAATTGTAATTAGGATGAATAAAATGAGAGATGTGCCAGCTCCCCAATTTGTAATTCAGTGAGCGACATTAAAGACACAGGATTTTGTTTAATTTTTTGAAGGATCAGGCACTGTGCTAACAGGTAGCAGGACTTCCCCCTATGGGGATAACTTACATAAAATCAGAATCTCTCTCCATGCAGAGAACAAATATGATACAGGCAAGGGACCCCAGATGGTTATGTTCTTCTTGTTGGAATTTTAGGCAATTTTTAGAAGTTAAGATAGAAAATTAGATGTCGGGTTTTTTTTTTTTTTTTTTTTTTTTTACTTTTTCCTTCTGTGTTGAGTTATTTGAGAGGAAAACAACGGAGTTTCACTGAGGTAGCTAACATCAGGGTCTGACCTTGCATCTTTTCATCCAACTAATGTAAATTTAAGACCACAGATGCATCAAAGACAGTTCTTATCTTTGCCATTAGAATCAGGAACTCCAAAATATAATATTTTCAATATAATTTTCTGGGTATTTACAATTCATTGCCAGGAAAAAATAACAGGTCTTCCAGAAAATGTATAAAGTTACATATGTAAAATTTAAAAGTTCACATTTAAGAGCTGATCTCCATTCAAAAACTCTTTTAAAGTGAGATGTCATGACTCCAATAAAAAAGCACACACAACAGGGAAGCTTAATGTCAATCTTCATCTCCAAACATGAACTAAAAAACTCAGCTAGAAACAACATCACCTTCAAAACAAACAAACAAAAACCCCCACAACAGCCAAACAAAAAAACTCATCCAGATGTAAGCATGGGATTGCAAAGAATAAGAGAGGACAGTTATGAAATAATCAGTTGGTGGCTCTACATATAAGGAAGCATGGTTCCCTAGAGGCTGAGCTCTGGCTTTGACTCTTGTTCAACAGCCACCAGCACGTATCAAGTACCCTGTGAAAGAGACAACCAGGGAGTGATAAGTATACTGCATATCATTTTAGCACTTTGTTTCTGTGAGTTGAAACAAGGCCCTGAATATGAATGCAATTCAAAGCTGGGAAAGTTTCCTTTTGTACAAATTTGAATGCTACACTTGGGCACTGAAACATGCCAGTATATAACACTTGTCTGTTTTTTTCTTTTTTTATATTTCCAGGAGTTGTATTTTAAAAGTGGAGGCAAAAGTTCCAGAAGCCTGGCAAAAATTTGTATTTGAATGATTCTTTGGTATGGTTGGCTGGCCCTTGAAAATCTACATATACTCAGAAAAGCCTTTGTGTCTTCAGATATTTCTTCAAAACAAACACAAGCTGTAATGCAGGATCCCATCAAAACTGCAGAAGCCACAAGTCTGACACAATCAAGTCCTCCTCTGCATAACAGGTCAAGATGGTAAATACAACTTTAACCAAGCTCTGTCACTGAGCTTAAAACTTGGCTGTGTCCAATCTACAGTAGTGCTTGATCTAGTATTAGTGAAGTTCCTGCCTATTCTGGATTGAAGCAGGTTTGTAAGCAGGTGAGTCAGGAGACAACCTTAACTGTATTTGGTCCCTCTGACAATTCTGCACCTGTAATGTAGTTGGACTGTCAGAGTTACCTGACGGTTTCTCTTTTCTTGGGCTGTCAGTCCACTCTGTGTCACAACTACTAAATTCTGCTGATAATAACATTTTCCAAAGGGAAGGTACCTTCCTTTCTGCCTTGCTTCAGCTGCCTACATCACCTTGTTCTGTCATGAAAGTCATCTACTGAAGAAGCCAACTTCCATGTTTTTCTGCTACTTCTAGTTCTCTGTTTACCAAATTGATTTCTGTATGCAGGTGTGGGGGGGCTATCTATCTATCTATCTATCTATCTATCTATCTATCTATCTATCTATCTATCATCTATCCACCCACCCACCTATACCCCTATGTACCTACCTACCTACCTACCTAATTTTTTCCCTGACACTGGAAATCCACAGTTCTAAACTCTGACATTAAGTCACACAAGTGTTGTCACCAGAATCCAGCCTCATCATCATTACAGCAGAAGATGTAAACCCAACAAAATAAAGTGGCTCCCTGCACAGGACATACCCACAGTCTGAAAAGAAATCAAGAAGTATAAGAGATGTGTGCCTTTTGAGGGTAAAGAAAATTATGCTTTACATTTAAGCAAATTAAAAGATAACTGGGAGCTAAATCAGATGATTTCTATTAAAAACAGAGGATGAAGAAAAGATCCTTGGCTATCATATCTCAGCCCCAAATGAGTAATTCTGTTTGTAATATAATCTTTAGAGACTTCTCAAGTTTGAAAACCAGGATTTGAGACGTTAGAGCAAAAAATTTTTACTTCTAGTCCAGTGTCATTCTAAAGAAAGCAATCAAGCTGGCTAAAACCCCCTGGCAATATCCTAAGCTCTCTGTTTTTAAATCCAATCCCCCCAGTCCTGTCACCCCATTTCACTCAGCTGAATCCTAGCAACAGTTTTGTTTCCAGTTTTCATCAACAACATGGTTAACTTTTCTACTGGAACAAAGTCTCATGGCTCTTCTTTAATAGCCCAGCAACCACACAAGCGTAAAATCTGTTAAGATTTGATGGGAAATAATAATAATAGCAAATAAATAAATAAATAATGCATTTCAAACTACTGTGAGCCAAAGAAGCTAGGGAGAGTAAGAGGACTTGCATGAATACATCCATGGAAACTGGCTAGAGTGCATTTAGGCCTGTTTTAATGAGCAAAAGGACAAGCTAATGATGTCTGGAAAGTAATGGAAACATTGAATTCAACACAATTCATTGTGTTCAAATGAAACCCACTTTCAACAAAACATTTAAAAAAAAATCAGTAAATAAAAGTAAAATCTTGTTAATATCACTAGAAAATGAGAAAACTCCAGCAAAATCTTGACAAACTTTAAATAATAGTATTACTTCAGATGTGAGGAATTATGGGTATTACAAGGAATAACCACCTAGGCTAGGGAGGAGATATTTAAAAAATTTAAAGGGGAGGTGAATGATTGACTTTCTAAGTGAAACGGAATGGGCAGATGGGTGCTAAAATCTCACTTGTGTACTTGACAGTTGGAGCTAACATATATATGCAGTTCTAAGTCACTAATGAATCACGAAAGACACAGGCCATTACTCCCAATGTATTTTGCATAGGTAGACAGGATCCAGTGCTTCACACAAGCCACAGCCACAGGGTGCCAAAAGTGAGCCTGAGTCTTTAAAAGTACATATACATTTGCCCACTTCTGTAACTGCCCAAGAGTTTGAAGACACATTTGGACTGCATCCAGAGCTCCCGGTGGAAGGATAAATAACTAATCCAAGTTATCTCCTCCACTACATTTGAAATGCTAATTGGAGCTCAAAGTTGTGTCCAAAAATCACTTTGCAATTCATGTTATGCCAGCCTGCTCTTAGGTGTAGCTTTGAGTTCACGTTTAGGAAATTATGATGGAGAAACTTCAGGTTCAAACCGCCACTGAAAAACAGAACGTACTTGCAATGCATATTGAGCCTGTCCTGGCCATTTGCACTTATCCTACTGAGGATTGTGGCAGAATTGCATGAGTTCAGGGTACTCCTTCAAGGTCAAAAATATCCTGAGGTGGAAGAAGAGATGGGACTTGTAATGAGCTTGATCTTAGGGAGCCAACAGGTAAGCTACAGATGGATAAAGGAGTGTGGGTCTGGGATCACACCAAGCCTGAGTATGATTCCTGGCCCAGAATGGCAAAGTCAATGCAGACATCCATAAATGCTGCCTTATTTAGAGAATCCAGCTTGTAAAAGAAATCCATTCTGTAGGGGATTACACCTGTGTACTAAGCCATGAGGATGAAAAGCTCTGCACTATTCGAATACAAATCTGGTTATTGTGTGCACAGACTAGATACAGAACTGAGTTACTAATGTGCTCAAAATTCAGGCTTCTGGTTCCAATCAGATAAATCAGCTCTTTTTCAAAGTATAAGAGAATAGGCTCATTTTCACCCTGGCGTAAGAACATGCAGGGGTGTAACAAATCTGGCTCTCAGCAGAGCTGGAAAATTCTGTGAAATATCTGATAAATATTTGTTCAAATATTTTGGGCCCTGACCCAACAAAGCATGTATACAGATGAAAAGCAGATGAGTACTCCCAGCAAAATGAAAGGAATATCTGTAGAATTATTCACAGGTTGAAATCAAGCATACACTGAAACATCTTCCTGGGTGACTCTGTTTTATGGCTGGTATGAGCACGGACTCTAAACACAGAACTATTGTTACAATTTATTTCAGACAGAGAGGAATCATTGCTATTATTGTTATTACTGATAACTGTGCAGCCCTTATAGTGGATGCACTTTGACTTCTATAATGTTTTCCCTTGATCCTAGTGTGGGTTCTTCCCATTCCCATGTATCACAGAGCAGTTTATGCTGGCATAACTGCATATACAATAGGCACTTATGTTGGTATTTCTGTAAAAGCACATCAGAAACTGATGAGAAACAAATAGATAACAACAACAACAAAATCCTTATTCTCCTATACGAACATCCGCACCAAACATGGAGTGCATTCTGTCATATCCTTCTTTTACTCCTCAGAAAGAATAAAACAACCATCAGAAGGATGCAGGCAAGACTGAACTCACAAAACTGTTTCCATACAAGAAGAGATTAAAGAGACCAAAGCTCAGACAAAAAAGGCCTGAAAGGATTCAGGGAGGTCTCTAAACTGTGAAGAATAGTGAATGAGTATTTATTGTTTCTCATGGCACAAAAATTATAGGTAGTCAAAAAGAATTATCAGATGGGAATTTCTAAAAGCAAACAAAGTAAAGCACTTTTACATAAAACAGAATTAATTGTGTAACTTGTTGCCAGAGTAACTCGTGGATGCCAACCACGTCAAGCAGATTCAAAAGATGATGGGGATGCCAACCACGTCAAGCAGATTCAAAAGATGATTAGACAAATTAATGAAAGAAAAGTCCTTTCTAAAGAATAGACAAAGATGTAAACACTCTAGATGTCAAGGCTGTGTGCTGACTGAAGATGGGGAATATTGGAGAAGTATTAACGTGTCCAAGTTCTTCTTCTGGACTGTTCCAGGTTACTGTCTATAGCATATTGGGCTAGATCACAGAAGGGTTTAGATCCCAGGGTAGGCATAGAAACATAATTTAGCATGGCAGACAAACATGGACAGAGCTTGTTAGTCTCACACACTACTCTCTTTTTGCAGACAGGTCAACAGTACCTTCATTTACTGTGGATTTTCACCTGTTCTGTGAGACCACAGGTCCAGTGCAAATAGGTCAGACTGAACAACAATCCTCATTATTTTTGTTTGGCACAAATGGAGTTGGAAAGAGGACATTCTGGCACTAGATGACATCTGAGCATGGATAACTAAGAGTCCCAAAGTATCTGAGGATTCCATCTACAGCCACAGCTGTAGTATGACCTATCTGGACCCTTCTGTCTAGTGTCTCAAACCTTATGGCCGCCTACAACTTCGTGAAGGGATGCAAAAATGCTAAGGTTTTCTTTCTTGCCAAAACCAGACGCAACGAATACCTAGTTCCCAGATTGCCTACACAGCACCTCTACTTAGGTTTAGGGGGCTGCCATTTTCATTTCAATCATCTCAGTTTTCTGTAGGTGCCAAATCAGGAGCTACCTTACAACTCCAAGCCTACTACACTTCTTAACCTGGCAGAACTTGACAATATAAATGATTTAGGTTTATATTTGTTTCAGCATCTAGGTGCCATTTCACATCCAGAATAATCATGCTCACATTCCTGACCTTTTATGCCTTTTTGTTAACATCATGGAGGAAAACATCACCCTTGAAAACCTGTGTGAAGCTGACGTCTACAGTCCAACAGCCCTCTCTTGCAAACATCTGAGAGCCTTCCAGTCTCCTTAGTAGTGATTAATGGGTCTATTCATGTGTGTAAAGTTATTAACAGAAATATTCATAGAACCAGATACTAAACCAATGAGGAATGAATTAGCAGGTTAAAATGGCTGTACAGAGCTGATCAGGTTATGCTCCAGCTTAACTCCTTTGTAGTGACCTAAATTATTTCTTTATAGCCTACAAAGGAAAAACAAGCCCAAGCAGAAAACCTTACAGCTGAGAATCCTACCTGACTGATTGCTGGCTTTTTTTTTTCACCTTGTGTGGTTTACAGGCAAACTCTCACCCAGCTGTTCACTCTGCCTTACCTATCAGAAAGACAGGGGCAGAAAACGGGAAACATAGAAACAAGAAAGCTTGTGGGTTGTGATAAAGACAGGGAGATCACTTACCAGTTTCTGTCATGGTCAAAACAGACGAGAGAATGAATTTAATCTATTACCAACTGAAACAGATTTGTGTAGTGGGAAGCAAATAAAAAAACAGACCTTAAAACAGTATCTTTCCTCTCACTTTCCCAGAGTCTCCAGACTCATCTGCCCACCGTGAGTTGCCCAGGGAGTAGGGGTACAGCCAGTACCTAGCAGTTTCTCTCTGAAGCTCTTTCCCTCTCCTACTTTTCCCCTGCTCTGATGTGGGCTCTCCACAGACCTCATCTCCATCAGGAATATCCACATGCTCTGGTGTGGGGTCCTCCTCGGGCTGAAGCGGGTCTGTCTGCTCCAGAGCGATCCTCTCCACAGGCTGCAGGAGGATCTGGGCTGCGGGCCTGGCGCATCTCCTCACCTTCCTCCTTCTCCGGTGTTCGTATGGCTGTTTCTCACTTTTGTCATTCCCTCCTCCCCTCTGTCGAGTGTTTTTTGCCATTTTTTAAACCTATTTTCACAAAGGCACTGCCTGTGCCCCATGGTGTGTCCCTTGCAGAGCCGGCTGGACCCGCTGTGTCCAGTCTGGGGCAACCCCAGCTTCTCTCCACAGAGGCCGCCCCTGCAGCCTCCCCTGGCAGCTGGGCACGGGCACCCAATACATTTCTGAATGCTTACATTCACTGAAATGGCAAAGAAATGCCATAGAAATCCGAAGCAGAATATCACAAAGGGTGTGTGTGTTAGGAAACGTTCACTCAGGAAACATGGTTATAGCAGGCTGTGTTGATGCTGCTGGGACAGGCACTCCGTGGGCAGGGAAAAGTGCATGTCTCCTGCCATAAAACAAACCACAGCTAAAGAATACTATCACACATGCACGAAAAAAATAGGTTTTTCCCTCAGTGTAGGTGTTTAAGGTGGAGGTAAGCCATTACTACACAACAACTGGGGGTTTGAGAATGTGGCCTAACAGTTTGTAATTAGGCATCACACTTAGGCTCGGGCTGAGGTACTAAACAGGCTCCAGAAGGAGCTGTTCCTCTGGGGCTGCAATTAATTGTCCACTGTGTCTTCTGAAGGAACTAGAAATCTCAGACAGAAATTACCACTAGAGGGACCACTGGTCTGATCTCTATGAAGAAATCCAGAGTTTCTGTTCTCCCAAATGTCAACTGAAGTCTTAAATATGTGGGATCGTGGTGACTTTCTTGATGTGGGTGTCACTGGTGAAGCTGTCTCCTGTGCAATTAGGTAGTCCCATCTCCTCTTCATCTACCAATCCCTGTTTCACAGCTGTGTGATGGGGAACAGAGCCTAATACACCTTTCTTAAGGGATATTTAAAAGATAGAATGACTTTTCCTCTGTTTTTCAACAAGGACAGAACATTGTGCACTACACTTCAGCAGAAAACCTATAAGTTAAATATGAAGAAAAGCTTTAACCATCCTCACAGGAACAGTTTAGGCAATGGAATAGAATGCCAGAAGAGCTTGCGTAAATGAGGAAATAATATTCAAGGCTGGATGTGATACCCAATTATTAGGGATGGAAAAAGTCTATGAAATCAATCCTGCCACTATGCAGAGGGATGGGGTAGCTGGTCAGAGGCCTCTGTTCCAGCCTTAATAAATGTGTATAGGAGAAGCCTGCATTAGCAGTTAAAGGAGGCTCCAAGGGTGCAAGCACAGAGCCATGATATTAAAGGGCAGAGACAACATTCTATTTACAATAAAATAAACATCATTTACACATGTGTTACCCATTTAAGTGAGAAGACGGGGAATGGAAGCAGGCACTGTCAGGCTACATTTAGAAGAGATGTGTTTGATGGAACATTTCAACGTGCTTCAATTGAGACCCCTGCTACTTTCCTTTTGAAAATTGTAGAGTAAAATGTGCTGGTGAATTGTAAAGGTTTCATCCCCCTTGATGTATTTTTATTGAACACGACTTGCAGGCTTCAAATTTTAATATTCTGTCCCTAGACTGCTGTCACTCACCATATCGCACTTCTCAATTCACTGGGGTTAGGATTTGGGGGAAAATGGCCCAGACATAATCATTAGGACACTTTGTTTATCACAGGACTACATTGTCAAAATGTAAATTTATATTTTATACTTCCCATGGGAAATAAAAAGATGGCATTTAAAAGCAAAAACATAAACAAAAAATAAAAGAATGTTTTTTTCTCACTAACTGCCATGCTCTATCAAAAAAACCCAAAGCATTTTCTGATTATATTCCATCTATTTCCCAAGTGTTTGCTTCTCCTTCTTAGGAGCGTTTTCATCAGGGTTTCAGAATAATTTCATGCCTTTCTTTCCCCCCTAAGCCATCCAATGTGTAAACTTACAGATGGCAGCGTCCTTCTCAGACGTCATTTTCATTGCTACTAACTTCTGTGCCTCTGGAGGAGGCCAGCTTATGGTTCTGTTATGCCACTAATGAGTCTCCCATCTCTTCAGCAGTAAACAGTCTTTTTACTAGTCAATATTTGTGCTGCATTGTGCATACAACGCCCTATGAATCTTGCCCCCGCTAGTGAGCACAGTTTATGAATCTAAATTGTTTTTTTGTTGTCTTCCAGAGACTCAGGATTACTGGCCTTTTTCTGTATATCCACAACGTCTTGTGTACTTAGATCATAAATTTTCCATGAAAAATGCATGCTTGTGGCAGTGGGCAATCTAACTATCTATATTATTTATACAGTCTCTCTGGAGTAAGAGCTAAATATATTGGCTTGTGACTGGTTAGGCATGCTTGGTCCCTGTGATTCTACCTAGAATAAAAGACAGAGCTAGGTCATTCAGAAAGTATGAGCTTCTCCAGGAAAAGCTCAAATTCTATACCACTTAGTACACCCACTGGGCTGCACTGTAAAAAATGAATGAAATGGGTTAAAGGAAGTGCTCATTAGCTATATTAGCACCTGTGAATGTGTGAGCATGGTGCAAACACAATAAAGTACCAAAACCTTTTAATTAATATTTGTTGCTAAATAGAATACCCAGGCAAAACCAAATAGAACAATATCTTGGCAAAGGAAATGAACAAACAATTTTTCCCAAACATATAACCCGGAATATAATTTATAATTAATAGCAAGAAGGGTTCATGAGCTAAGTAAAATTGCTGTAAGTAAGAGCCACCACTTCTGCCTACGACCTTTCCTGAGGTGCAGTTTTCAGAAGGGTGCCAGAATGGGTCTGTTGAGATGCACTGATATGTCTGATTGCACTGGAGCTCTCCTGGATATATTTTAATGTACTCAAATGAAAATTGGACTTTCAACATCTGAGTCAAAATCCCTAAAAGAAACCATGAGTTCAGAATATGTCAAATGAGAAGATTTAAATCTATTTCAATCACAGCTGAAATGGAAGGAGTACATTGTATATGCTGCCAGAATTATTCTTGAAAAAAATATCAAAAATCCTCTAGGAGTATCAATAACTCTTGGATGAACTGCAGTTTTCTGGGAAGGCCTTAATAATTGTGCCAGCCAGAAATTTTGACTAAGTGACTTCAGTCATTCCTCACAACCTCATTTCCTAACATATGATACAACCACAGTTCTGCTAAATTTGGGGATATTTGAACCTGACAGTGTTCTGGTGCTCTTCCACTGACTATTCAGAATACGATGAAATTATTTTAACACAGAAAGCATCCCAGTGCCTAGGGAAAAAGGCTTTGTCCTGCTTGCTTCATTCTTCATCCTAGATACCCTGATAGGCAGCAAACACTGTAAGGACCCTCACTGTAAGGACTAGTTAGAAATCTTGTAGGGCTGAGGCCATTTAATCAACCTCTCACTTGTATTGCCATCCTCTCTGCATCATGTAGAAGAAAACTTTAAAATAGGAATTAAAACTCAGCATGCTCACATTCAATTAATATTATTCATATTATTAATACTTGCCATTGAGGGACTTATCAGGAGATAATTGACCTTGTCAGTGTTATGTGCCCTCTGCATTACTGTTAGATCCTTCCACTCTCCTCATGCTTAATTATAACTTGATAAAGCCAAAAGGAAGTTTATTTTCCCCTTCCCTGCCTTAACCATAGAATGACAAAGTAAAGGGAGGAGGGGTGGGAGGAGAAGGGATGCATCTCTTAAAATGTGTAATCTGCTCAATTAATAAAGTGAATCTAACGGAGTTGCTCCCTGGGGCCTGACGAATGCACCTGTCGCCATCACCAGACAACTGATATAAAGTACGTGTCCAGACGCTTTCCCCCTCCAACACTTTCTATATATGTATTTTAAGAAAAGAAATCTCTGATTTGAGCTAATGGGGGAGTACACTGACCTGTTTTTTATGTAAAACCCAGATTCACCGCAACACTCATGCTGCTCAGCTGGCAAAAGTTATCAGAGAAAACACAGGACTTTTCACAAATGCAATAAATGGAAGAAAGAATATATATATGTATATATACTTAAAGAACAGACACTCTCTCCCCCATCTGCTGGCTTTTTAACTACGATTTCATACATCAGCCTTGAGCTGTCATTCCAGCAGATTTAAGACTCACGTGATTGGAACATTGATAAGGAGGTGATGCAGGTACTCCTGTGTGTGCAAACTGGTGGCTGTGCCCTGGTGATTAGAGAGGAGATGAAAACATTCAGTCCTCCTGCTGTCATTGACGTATTCATCCCTAGATGCAGTGGCTAACTTCATCTCCCTGAAGATCCCTTTAAACAGTGAACACAGGGATTGAGTGGTACATACGGGATGAAGAAAGCCTTTTGCCCTTTGGATTTCACTTAGCGTGACCTTCAGAGCAGCCATTTAACCCCTTGTGTGGCTCTGTTTTCCAGATTGCAAAAGGCATTGTAGAGTCGTCCCACAAAGAACAGACTTAGCTGTGTCTTTGTGTGACCATCTCCCTGAGCAGGAATCAGAGCTGTAAGGAGAGGATTTTTGCAAATTAGATGTTAGTATCTAGCTGCCTATTTAAGGTATCCATGGAGACGAAAAAATGTTTACTGTAAGTCTTATGTTTTTGTCTTCTTGGGTCCTACAAAATAGCTTCTCTAAAACTGTTACCATGGGTTTGGATTTGCTTCATACAGCTAGCCAGGAATGTTTCATTGTTGGTGTGGTATTTGACTTGCTGTGCTAGTGCTCAGTACTGGCTGCATTTTCATTGAAGCCAACTATTCCTTTTATTTCTTATTTTTCCTTTGGTGTGTGCAGTGCAGTGGGAGTTGGAGATCAATGACAAGCTCATACAATTTTTTTTTTTTTTTCTTCTCTCTAGGGGTCTGGCTATTTTGCCCTTTGAAACAGCTGAGTACTTTTTTCTTTGGACTGAGTAAGTGAGGAAGCTCCTCTTCTGTCCCTGCATTGGGTGAGCTTCATGGTTGTAGCTTGCACTCCAGACATTCCTACAAAATGTCATCTTTGCTATTTGCCTTCTGACCACCTGGGATGACAGCTTCAGAAGGAATTTCCTGGCTAGTCCTACAGGGTTTATCTTAATTTTTTTTTTAATGAAGAATGTCTTAGGTGGAGTACTTTACAGATTCATCATATTGCTCAGACAGCAGGGCCTGCAGTTTAATGGCAAATTTTAGAAATGGATTCAGTTCACTTTAAAATGAGTTAGCTTCTGTTAGTGGAGGTTTTATATATCCTTGTTTATACGATCAAGTGGGTTAATCAGTAGAAGAAAGTTTGGAGAAGTGTTTCTCAAAGCATTTGAGCTGTCTGCAAATAGGTCTGTTTCACAATGAAATTCTCTTATACAAGAAAATTAGAAGTCAGAGAAGGTCATAGAACTCCTCAATTCTCCCAAATGTTTGATACAGAATTAATGATTTCTGTAGAATTCTTTAAGACAGATGAAAACAAAACTGGAGGTGTGAGGCCATCCTTCTACTCAACCATCCACCACTGATTTTAAAACTATTCTCATGCTTAGATTAGATGTACTCTCACAGACTTTACCAATCAAATTCTGCAAAGTACATAGATGCTTTTTTTTTTATTATTTTTCTTTTACATTTTATATTAAGATTGGGCAACTATATAGCATGCACAATGTCTATTTAATGAAAGTAAACACCAGAAATCTTCTACTGCTTTCAGGTAGCAAGATACATTTGCCTACATTAACATGAGAGCATAGGTTAGACACAATGAACAGACTCCAACATTTTTCTGAAAGCCTGAAGCCAATGAAAGAATAAGTCCCAGATATAACGAGCTTAACTTCAAGTAAAGGAAAATACAATGTAAGGTTCTTGCTGCTCTTCTGCTTCAAAGGTGTTATTACCTATTTCTACTCCCACTCTTTCCATGCAGGATCATATCAGTTTCTGTGTTTCCATATTCTAATTTCAGACCTGTTTTCTTTGAAGCGATCGGCCAGTCTGAGCACTCAGACTGAGAAGACTGGATAAATAAAGTGCACAAATGCTTTCATCTTGTTAAGCTTCAAGCTGGTTATAAAAATCTCACAGTACCATAAAATGTATCCTTTCAGTATCTGGCTTAAATACCTTTAATGTGTTCTGAAGTGATCACTGGGACACGGAAGAATGGAATAACATTCAAAGCAGGAGTCCTTGGGTCACATTCCCAGCAAAAGTCATCCTGAACATCATCACAAAGGGTTTGTTCCTGAGTTGAGGCAGCTGAAGGTCCTCTTCTAAACTAGGTATATCTGATATGAACACCAAAGGAACCTCATGGTTTTGGATGTGGAACTGGATTTTGTACTGCTGTCATGCCCCAAAATGATGGCTGGTTCAGGCTCTACCACAGACCATATAAGAGCTCATATGTATAACACCTTTTGATGACAACGGTCCAAATCTGGATTTTCATTACAGATAGATTAGATATACACTTACTTCACTGGCAAATAGGTGGGAATCTATGGGAACTATCAATCAGAATGTTAATGTTTAATCTGGGTTCAACACAGACTTTTTATATGGCTTTGCCTCCTTCTTCCTCCCCAGTGACAGTAATCTTTGAAAAGTAAATTCATGCCTTAAGAGCATGAAGCACCTTGAGCTATTATGAAATCTAGAGTACTGCAGCAAAGTAAGCTCTTCTGTGCTTTGTGAAGACCAGGGATCAAATGCTTAAAGTGCTGGCATAGATTGCAAGGCACTTTGTATTTTTTTCCCTTCTTTGTTACTAGATTTCCTTCGTACTCATTTTTGTCCAAGTTACTTGAATTTGAGGGTTAAATTTAAAATGGAAAGAGTGACGCTGCCCCACCTCACAGCGATAGAGAGGATGATATTTAGGTTCTTTAGTATAAGAGTGCCAAGGGCACCCTAGACAGCTGAATAGTAAATTGAAGAAATATCATTAATAAGCCCCAACAAATTAACAACTAGCCCATAAGCCAGTACCTTTTTGTCCTCTATATCAAATTCACCATGCATAATCCTTTCTTGTGCTGAGCTAGGTTGATAAAGGAAGGATTCGTTAAAAATTATTTAGCACTATTCATTATGGAAGACATACAGGGCTCCTGCTTGTCAGCAGAGGTTTCAAGAACCAATCTGAAGACTCTGGAAAAATATAAAAAATCCCTTAGTTTAAAATAAGGGGGGTGGGGGAAAAACGTTTTTCTACACTTCAGTAGGAGCTTTAAGAAACCAGTTTGGTTTTCAATAGTGTCCCTGTGAATAGAAGCCAGATGGTCTTTAAACCAGCATTTCCCCCACCATTTTAGGCATGAAAGCCACTACTCTGATGGAGCTGCAAGGAGGAGAGATAGGGATGGCAGGATACAGGCAGCACACAAAGGAGAAATAAGAAATCCTTTAAACGGGGAATGAAACACTGTTTGACAGCTAGAAAAGGGGGGAGTGTCAGGAAGGTAAAAGGGCAGACTCCATAGGGGTAAGCAGAAATAATGGAGTGTAGAGTAGCGGGATGTGAAGGTGTTATAATGATCATGGTAGCCAAGTGTGTAATTTGCAGTGAATAATTGATCCTGTGCCTTTATCTTTTTTTTTTTTTTTTTTTTTTTTTTTTACTGTTTCTCATCAAGAAGATCACAATTTTGTTGCATCTGTTCCATCCTGATGATTCAGTGAGTGATTTCTGCAATTGAAGCTTGGTCTGTATACTGAACACTAGCAAAATTCATTGTGAATATACGATATCAGAAATCCTAGTTCAGTTTTGATGGAACACATAAATCACATGGTATTTTGTATTTTCTCTAATTAGTGAGTGTAACTTTAACAATTGCTGTGACATTTCTTCCAATTATGTATTCAGAATATGTTTTTCATGAATATTCTTTTAAAATGGACTTTCTCTCCAAATGCTTATGACAGTAGACTCATTGGCAAGATTACTGCAGTTTTTGACAATCTAGGGACTTAAAATTCCATGGTACTTTTTTGTTAAAGGGGAAGAGATGACATGAGAGACCAGCCCAAATTCCAGCATATATAATTAGTCTCCCAACATGAAAATATCTGATACACTCTTCATTAAATAAAATAGGTCTCCAAGCCTCTGCTTGCTTCTCACTGTAGAGACAGTGGTGTATGTGTGACTGAAAGTAAGTGTGCAGATTTCTCAGATATGAGATGGGCTGAAAATACCTACAAACCATAAAGTCCCAACTGTCTATCATGGAAGCTAAAGGGAGAATTACATGCTCAATAAGTAAATGTTTGCTTGGAATGCTAGGAAGACAATCTCAATGCACTGTGGTGGAACAACTGAAAAAAAATATAATATGAGAGTGGTCTCATTTTGTGACAAAATCATAAAATTCTAGAGGGTAAAGTTCAGTCTAGTGAGACCTACAGAAAGGGCAGGAATGTAATTAACACACAAACAACATCATTCAGAGATAGAAACAGCAGACAACACAGGAGGAATGATGGTGACAGGAGTCTGGAAAAAGGAAGACTTACCCTTGGTAGAAGAGGATCAGGTCAGAGAATACTTGAGCAAACTAGACATACATAAATCTGTAGGCCCTGATTGAGTACACCCACAAGTGCTGAGGGACCCTCTTGATAATCATTGATCATGGCAATTGGGAGAGATGCCTGAGATTGAAGGAAAACAAAGGTCACTCCTATCTTAAAAAAGGGCAAGAAAGAGAGTCTGCAGAATTCCACACTGATCAGACTGTCCTCCTTGGGAAGGTGATGGATTAGCTAATCCTGGAAACCATTTCCAGGCACATGAAGGACCAGGAAGACAAAAGGAGTAGTTAGCATGGATGTACAGAAGGGGACGCATGTTTGAACAATGTGATAACCTTCTATGGTGAAATTACTGGCTTGGGAGATGAGGGGAGAACAGTGGACATTGCCTACCTTGACTTCTGTAAGGCTTTGAAAATTGTCTCCTGCAGGATGCTCGCAGGGAAGCTGGTACAGTATGGGCTATATGAACAGACAATGAGAGGGATTAAAAAGAGCCTAGAGGGTAGTAAACAGTGGCACAAAGTCTAGTTAGAAGCCAGCCACTAGCAGTGTATGCCAGGCGTAGATCTTCATTATTTATCTAGATGATGGGGCAGAAACTGTACAAAACTAGGAGGAAGGGACTGATACACCAGAGGGACATGCTGCCATCCAGAGTGACATCAACAGGCTGGAGAAACGGACTGAAAGGAAACTCATGAAGTTTCAGCAAAGGAAATTGCAGAGTCCCGCCCCTAGGGAGGAGTAACCAAATGCACCAATATGTTCTGGGGGCCGTTTTACTGTACAGCAGCTTTGCAGAAATGTCTCTGAGCGCAGTGTCAGAAATGAAGTTGGCTGTGAGCCAGCAATGTGCCATTGTGCCAAAGAAGGCTCATGGTATCATTGACTGTATGAGGAAGGGCATCAGACTTCAGACTGAAGGGTGTACTCAGCACTGGTGAAACCACACCTGGTGTACTGAGGCCAGTGCTGGGCTCCTCGGTACAAGAGACACGTGGACGTCCTAGTTAGAGTCCAGCAAAGGCCATGAAGATGGCAAAAGGGCTGGAGCATCTTCCATTAAAGGAATGGAGTAAGCTGGAGCATCTTCCATTGGACCATTAAAGTCTGGAGTACAAGTACCTGCAAGTTTGTTCGTACTCTAAATGGGCACAAGTGTGGTGTTGCATGCCTCCAGTACGGGGATCGACTAACTGTCAGTGGATCTTCAGACAATACCATTAGGCTATGGGACACTGAATGGGGTGCCTCTTTAAGAGTATTAGAAGGCCATGAAGAACGGGTTTGATGCATCAGGTTTGACAATAAGAGGATTGTTAGTGGAGTTTACGATGGCAAAATTAAAGTTTGGGACTTGCAAGTTGCTCTTGACCTCATGCTCCAGCAAGTACATCCCCAGCAGTGCTACAGGCCTGGGGAGGAGTGGCTGGAGAGCTGCCAGTCAGAGAGGGACCTGGGGGGTGATTGACAGCCGGCTGGACAGGAGCCAGCAGTGTGCCCAGGGGGCCAAGAAGGCCAATGGCATCCTGGCTTGTGTCAGCACTGGCGTGGCCAGCAGGGACAGGGAAGGGATCTGAGCCCTGGGCTCGGCACTGGGAAGGCCGCCCCTCGATTCCTGTGTTCAGTTTTGGGCCCCTCACCCCAAAAAGGCCATTGAATGACTCGAGTGTGTCCAGAGAAGGGTAACGGAGCTGGGGCAGGGTCTGGAGCACAGGTCTGCTGGGGAGCGGCTGGGGGAACTGGGGGGGTTTAGTCTGGAGAAGAGGAGGCTGAGGGGAGACCTCATCGCCCTCTACAGCTCCCTGCCAGGAGGGTGCAGAGAGCTGGGGATGAGTCTCTTTAACCAAGTGACAAGTGATAGGACAGGAGGGAATGGCTTCAAGTTACACCAGGGAAGGTTTAGACTGGCTATTAGGAAGCATTTCTTTCCAGAAGGGGTTGTTGGGCATTGGAATGGGCTGCCCAGGGATGTGGTGGAGTCCCCATCCCTGGAGGTGTTTAAGAATTGGGCTGACCCAGCCCTGAGGGATCTGGTGTAGTTGGGAACTGTCAGTGTTAGGTTAAGGGTTGGACTGGATGATCTTCAAGGTCTTTTCCAGCCTAGAAGATTATGTAATTCTGTGATTCATCCTTTTTCTGTGTACCTCCAAAAAGATTCTGCTCCATCTCTTCTATAACATTTCATTAGGCAGTTGAAGACAGTAACATGATATCTGCTCTTCTTTTGGCTGAAAAAAATTTGTTCTCTCATCCTCTCCTCATATGTCATTCATTGTTTCAATCATTTTAGTGTCCCTCTGTTGTGCATTCACTGTTCTCCCCTCCTCTACTAAGCCAGCATCTTATACAGGCAGTCAGTTTAGTCAGGCTTCATTTGACCTTGGTGCTTGCTATTCCCTGTTGCCTCTTGTCCCTCCTGTGCCTGGAGAGGGCTTCCAGATTTATTTGCTCCATAGTTTTCATGAACACTGAGGTAAGACTGGCTGGGCTGTAGTTTCTTAGATCAGTCTTATTTTTTTTTTTCTTCAAAGTGGTTTTGATGTTTGCCTTTTTTCAGTTCTCAGAAGCCTGCCTTGTACACCATAACCTTTTGAAAATGCCATAAAATTACTTTTTCCAGATTTCTCGGGACCTCCAGGTGTGTCCCACCTGCTTCCATGGATCTGTGTATGTCAAGTTTGCCTAAGTGATACCCAGTTTAGTCCTTCCACCGACTGTATAGTATTACAGTCCTTTAAACTCCGTTGCTAGGCACGGGATCTGGAAACCTGGAGAGCAGACTGTACCACTAAAGACTGAGCAAAGGAAGGCATTGATCTTCTTCCACGTCCTTTGCCACTAGGTCACTGATCTCATTCAGCAGTGGACACAAATTTTCTTTAGTCTTTCTTTTGCTGCTAATGTGCAAATAGAAGTCCTGGTTTCTTGTCATAACCATTACCAGTTTCAGCTGCAGGTGAACTTTTAGTTCGCTGATTTCGTCACTGCATGACCAGGCAAAGTTTCTATATATGTTCTGGTGGCCCATAATGGTTTTCACCTTCTACCCACTAATGTTTTGTTTGAACTCAGTTAATCAAGCCATCCTCTTGCCAGAGCTGCTCAACATCCTTCACATCAGAACAGATCATTCTTTTGCTCTAATTTCATCCTTGATGGGCTATCCCACACCCTCCTGCCCTCCAGGTAGTGTCCTATGAGATCTCACAAACAGTTTCTTGAAGAAGCTGAAGTCTGCTCTCCTGAAGGCAAGCGATATTAATTATTCTGCTAGTTGCTTTTCTTGTTTCCCTCAGGATCTTCACCTCCACTATTTCACCTCAGTGAAGTTATGCACAAACATGGAAATGAGGATTGAGGCTAGGTGCAGAGCTGGCCATATGACCTTGTCTGGAGGGAGAACATTTTCAAAGGTAAATATGCTCTTTATCCTGGTAAAAAACCATATAACATTTGCTGACAGAGTTTGATGAATACTATTTTCCCCAGCTAAATAAGGCCATAGCACTAACTTATTGCTGTTGCTATTTTTAACTTGAATTAGCAAATATGAAGATGAAACAATTATTTATCATACATATCTTAGAATTCACGTATCCACAAATAACTCAAGAAGTATTTAAGATTACTACATTAAAAATGATGTTATTTCTTCAATGTAATTTAGCCATTTCAAAGATGGTGTGTGAAAAGAAATAGATCTAATCTTGGTGAAAGGCCTGCAGATAAGAAAAGGCAGATATGGACACCATAAGGCAGATATATCAAGTCTCACCTGCAGAGAAGTGAGACTCATCTAATTGCCTCCTCTCTCACTCTCTTTCCCTCCTAGAGAGGCGAGTACTTCACTCATTTTCAGCACAGCATCAGAACCTTCCTTCTGGTCCATGACCATCACATGCCAGACGTGGCTGGACAGCAACAGCCTCACCTGGGATCAGGTCTCCTTCCTGAGGTTGCAAAGCAGGAGGGAAGACAAGAGACCACAGTACCATCTGGTATTGCAATGCATGATGGATGGTAAATCTCATTTATTAAACGTAAATTTACAAGAGAGACAACTTTCCTAAACCTGGGATCTATAAAGGCTTTATTCCCTACAGGTTTTCGACTGTCTATAAAGACGTGAGGTCGTATTCAGTGACACCTCTATGGGGCATTTGTTTTTTGTATCCAGAATTTCTTTTCAGTGAAATTCTAGCAATTAATTTTTAGGCCTAGATTTCTTATTAAAAGTACTTGAACCTGGCAAGCATATCAAAAGCTTTTGGGAAGGGTATGGAGGAAAATCATACAAATATAGGAATCGTAACTGCAAATCCCTTCTTTCTTAAGGAAGCCATTTTAGATATATTTAAAAAAAATAAATAAAGACCATAGGGTGATAAAAGCACCACAGAAGGGGAAGGTACCTGGAGTTGTAACATTATCATATCCAAAGCCTTTCAGAATTTACAAAGAAAGAAATTGTCAGACATATTTATAACAATTTGATTCTTCATAGAAATATGTAAATCCAGGTACTGTATATGTGTATTCATATCAGACTGGAACAATCTGCACAAATGTTGCATATACTAACATCATTCTGACGCAATATTAAAATGCAGATAGCTGGTAAAAACAATATCTAAGATACAGCTTGCAATCGTTGATAAACTAGTGTACTTACTCTCCGGAGGTACAGGGCATGGCAAGCCAAGCCTGAGAACTGAAGCCTGTAGCACATCACACTACATCTTGTATGCTGAATGCAGTCGCCACAAGCTGTATACAGCATTCTCAGAGAATATAAGGACAAACTTTTCAGAGAGAGAGACACACACATTTATAAGGGAAGACAAAGTCTGAAATAGATTTGCAAGTTCTGCCTATAAAATTATTGGAACAGAGAGCTTCATAATCCTGCAGGACCACTCTGGATTAAATTGGTGACCTGACATTAACTGATGACACAAGTCCAAATGAGCCAACACTTTATCCAGGTGAAACTTGCAGCAGCATTTTAAATGGGAGGAGCAGGGAAGTAAATGAGAATCTGTAATTATCCCAAGCCAATTAAGACCATGAAATACATTAATTGGTCATTAATATTTACAATATGGTACCTGTTTTTTCCAGGATGAACGAATGCAACATTTGAGATTTCTGTATGCAAAGGAGCCATATGTAATCCATAAATCACCTGGCAAATTTTGCCACAGTTTTAGAATTCTGGTTAAGAAGTGTTTCAAGGTTTACTGGTATGCACAGCACCTCCTAAAGGTGAGGACTTGTGATGCTTCTTATAACAAATATATGCCTACCAAGTTGATTGTTCTAGACATCAAGTAAGGACTCCAGATTTACCCTGAAAAATGGAAACTACTAAAGTAATACAGAGATTCTGAGATATAAAGGTAGTCTTCTGGTTGTTTAGAGTTTACTGGATATTGACTTGTAATTGCTGTACAGCTAGTAGAGGGATGTAATTTTGTTGAAGAAACAGTAAATTCAGGTGAAGTCAAGAAGTTTGTCTTTTAGCTATTATGTAGACTGTTTCCTAATTTGTATAATTTTCTTCAAATAGACCTTACAACAAAGATTCACTCTACTCTAATAAACAGGGAATTACATCATTTTTTCACTCAGCATGTTGTAAAAGATACAGTGTTTCTTTCCTTTACTCTGAGCTTGCCTAATTTCCAAAAAAACCCTCTAAACTTCAAAGCTGGAACCAATCAGTGAAAATTACCGGATTTGAACTGCTACAGGATATAGTCTGCCTTTGCAAGCACTTCTCTTTTGCGTTTATATCTGTGTTTGATTTGTTCTTGTAGTAGGCCAGAAGTCCATGTCACCCTCAGGAGTACTAAACCTTTTGAAGAAGTGTTGTGTGACTTAACTGTGTGTTCAATTTACTTACTGCAGCAAATATAATTTTCAAAACACACATGAATAAACAGACTGGTGAATTTTCCCCAGACTGGTGAATTTTCCCCTCATTTATGAATAATGATAGAAATGGGAGAAGACATGTGAGGTCCTAAAGTGATCTGCTATGGCAAATAGCATGTGGTATGAACTCTTTCACTTTCCATATTAAAACAGATTAGGATTTTTTTCTCCAAGATCTCCGGTTGGTAGGTTTGTACAGAACATAGTTTCTCTAATGAGTGAGAATATTCTCCCACTTTCTAGTTTAAATTTATTTTCAGCACTTTATACCCATTTTCTCTTGTGCAAACATTGCCCAGTAGTTTAAATAGCCCCTTTCCTTCTCTCATGTTCCCATTAAAACTTCCCTGATGCTATTTTAGACAGCAATCAAATCCTCCCTCATATCCCTTTCATTTTGAAAGGCTCAACAAACCAAGCTTTCTAGACTGCTAAAAAAGCTTCTCCATTCCCTTGACCTTCTAAGTAGCCCTTTTCTGCATTTGTTCCACTTTGCGTTTTATATCTGGGATTTCAGAGTTCATTTATATTAAAACTTTACATGGAATTGGCAAATATACATATGAATTTCTTGTTCCTGCACTTAAAGGGAAGAACAGTGTTGAAGTTTAGAAAATAGTCCGCTGGTAGTGTTCTTGATTTTTCTGATCTCTGCTTGTGACAAGCTGCAATTTTGGGGACAGGGTGTTTTTTTATTATGGAAGTATTTTAATTTGCTTTAAAGTGTAGGGAAATTATATACTAGTTATGCGAGACACAGGGGTGACCTCTACAGACTAAACTTCAAGTGCATATTTGCCTGTAAATTTGTAATGGAAATTTGATGACAGAGCAATCCCATTCCTCTACCCTCCTCCCAAACCACTTCTAGTTATCAGTGGCTATTATCCTCTTCTTTGAAAGTACTGTTAGGTGTATAGTTTTTCTTCTAAATAAGCACAAGACCTGTCACCAGATCAAATAAATGTGGCATGGACAATACTGTGACTTCTCATCTTCCCACATGCATGGATAGCACAGGACTCTCAGTGAGGCAGCACCAGGCAGGAGCTTCCACCAGGTTGAACAGAGTGTTATATCAAGTGAGGAACATTACTGTCAAGAAATTATAACCTGAGCATTGACATAAATGTTGACAGCACCATTTCCACTGATAGTGGTATCAGAGCAGATGATTCACACAGGACTGCCCAAAGAGTGATGATTTAGATGAAACGCTCCAAAATAAGAAAAAATTCTGAGAGGAAAACTGCAGATGACAAGGATTTTATCAGGCCACTGCTGAGATGGGGCACACTTTCTCTTCTGTTCTTGGAAGCATCCTGCCTGTAGAGATAAACTAACCGCAATGAAATCTCTTTCTCCACCCATTCCTTTCTTGATGGCAACGAGAGTCATGATAGTAGAGCATGATAAATCCTGGATGGTAAGTGAGGGTGTTTAACTGCAAAAAATGTCATGTTTCAGCTATATTTCTACAAAGCTTTGTAGAATTCAGGGCCAAATCTGTTAATACGTGAGCCAAATGAAACCAATAAAGAGGTCTGAGGAATTAGCCTGGCCCATAATTTCTTAATGCAACATTTGGAGTTTTTCAGTCTGATAAATAGTAAATGGATGTGTTGAACAGTCAGAATTTACTCCAGTGTAGAATTTGCAAGGTTTGAGTTTTTTATGTGTGTGTGTTTGGGAGTTGTTCCTTTCTTTCCTATTTCATACATATTCACAACTCCCACTGTCTCACTTTATCTTATCCCTAGATTAAAACCAAAAAAGGATAGAAACATGTACATATCTAGTGTATATAAGCAATAAACAGGGATCACTTCAGCCTTTAATCCCTGAGGACAAATGAAGTAAATGTTTAAGAGAGTACAAGAATGCTGCAGATGGAGTGAGAAGATTAATACTGAGCTGAAACGGTGTAGGAGGATGTGGCAGTCATAAAGATACTGCTATATAAGTGATAGTCTAATGATGTAAATTTGTGGATTTTTGCAAGGAAAAGAAATATGTGTTAACAAATTTTCTAATATAATTGGAAGAAAATTACACTTTTTTGGTGTTGGAAACTTCTCACCCCCTGCCCCTGAAACTGGGGATACAAACGGTAATTTGGAAATAAAAATACAATTTGACAGAAAAGACAGTTGATATCTGAGAAAAAAACCCAGTGAGATTATAACAATCAAACTACAGTGTATCCAGGGATGCCAGGCACAGTGATTTTCCTGTTCTGAAAAATTTATGAACAGCTTCTTTAAGACTACAAGTGGTGAAGAACTCTGAGTCATAAACTAACAGATAGTTCTGTTGAAAACAAGGCTGTTGAGAGATGTTGGGTCTACATGGGTGTGCAGAAGTCTGGTTTTGAGGGAAGATTAACATGACTGTTGCTGCTTGCTATTTGTTCTGGTAGCACAATAGAAGGTAACCTGGTTATATAATTGGTAAGAATGACATGTAGATTATACAGTTGAAAAATGGTGATATAATGTGCATTTTTCTGACATTTGGATCTATGTTGTGTCCCATGAAAAGTCTTGTTCCTGACACTAAATGATAGACTTCCTAAACAGGTGATACCAGAAGGCAAAGTTTGACTACTGCTCCGTGCCTTATTATATTGATGAATTTACATATATATTTAAAAGAAATTTAAAGTTAGCTGGAAAGATCAATGAAAGACTTCACTAAATTTTTTTAGAAGCAGAACTAAATTTGATTTTTTATTTTTTTGAAGAGAAGTATTTAGTAGCATCCGTCACCAGTTTTTAAGAAAGGTAGAATTTGTTTTTCATTACACTTAAGCTGAATAGAGGTATTCTATAATACAGATGGAGGATGTAGAGATTGCAAGAAAGGCACAGTGATGGACAAATACAGGACTTTTCCCACCACAAATAAGTTTCAGCTGACCATATTGCATAATATTATCACCCTGAAGTCAATCTCTCTCTAATGTTAGTGTGGCTGGGACTAAAGTAATAAAAAAAACCAAACAAACAAACAAAAAAAACCAACCTAGATGTTTGATTTTAAAGGTAAAATTGAAATAGTTAATATAGATTAAAGATAACAAGTGGCCTGCAAGTTTACATAATACAGTTTGGTATTACTCTCTACTGTTCGGTCCCTTTTCAAAATCTTAGCTTCCCTCATTTATTGCAAAATCCCTCTATTTTTGCATCAATTGTGCTTCTGTTAATTTGCAAACACCTACTGGATTTACGTGTAGGTAAAAATCAGAAGTTTAGAGCTGATTATCAATATCTTGCAAAACAGTACCCATATATCTATAGTTTTGAATGTATGTACACAAAATTCCCAATCTGTTACATATAGTCTGATCAAATATTTATTTCTCATAATACTCAAAGATATAAAATTTTAAATACTCATAAAGCTATCCTGAAATCAACAAGTACCCTCACTGGGAAGTCTTTCTCTGATCTGAAAGGCAGAAGAATAGCTCTGAGTCCAGAAGACAAGCTTCCATTTAAGTTATAACTGGACAAAAATTATTATTAGGTCACTGCTTTTATCCTCAAGCTTTAGATGTCCCTGGAACAGTATTAAAAAATTGTCTGACACTTTTGTCATGAATATCTTTCTATACATGTAACAGTGTGTGTATAATTAAGTTTGATCTTTTGTATTTTGCAATACTTTATGAAATGTAAGTTCATTTTATTCAGTATCCTTCATTTCTACTTACACAAATTTTAAAAGTTTTATGATCTCATAGTCTAATCTGCCTAGGCCGTATTCAGTGTTCGGAGGGCCTTAAGTAATTGTCTTCATATCCTCTGGTCATGCTTGGGACTAAGTCCACTCTTTATACAACAATTTTTAGGCTACACAAAGGAATGTTGCTGAAAAAAGTTATAAGAGACAAATCGACTCTCCTGCCCATGTTCTTAATCACCCATATAATCCATTCTCTATTGACCAGAGATGAGGTATTTGAGAAACTAGCCTGTAACCCAAGACTGCCCTTCAATTTTTCTTAGAGAAACAGCATTTTTCACTGCAGGCCTTTAAAATTAGAAAACTGTTTAAGAAATTTAGTCACTTTTGTTTCTTCTTTTGAGATAAAAAAGAAAGGAAATGCCAATATAATACATGTTGATTCCTTGCAAATGTGTATCTTATATTTAAAAACCATTGCCTTTTTAGCAGGCTTCTTTTGGGAAGCTAGAGAGCGATGTGGAGGTTTAAGAGCAGCCCAGGAGATACCAGGGGAGCTTGCTGGAATGTAAATGTTGCAGTACAGTAATTATTTTTAAGATCCAGGTTTAGAGGGAAAGGGGAAAGGTGAAATAAATTCAAAAATGAGAAATAAAGAAGAAAGGGGGAAGGGAAAGAAGGGGAAAGAAAAACAAGCTGGAAGGTGAAGAGGAAAAAAAGAGACTATGAAGGAGGAATAACAAGGGATTAGAGGAAGGGGTTTTACTCTTCAGCCCTGTAATATCCTATTGCCATTGCTAATAGGAGGCCACAGGCTCTGTTATGAGTTTAAAAGGCCTCAGTTCTGTGGCTTGCCAGGCTTGCACTGGCGGAACTTTTCTTTACCTGCTTGCAGCTTTGTTTCATCTGGTTTAGCTGTAACTGCGATTTTTCTAATTAAAAGGGGACTATGATTGGTTTATTTTAATTTTGCTTACCTTTGTGTGGTACAACCACAGCTATATATAGATGTCAACAAGAAGTTATTTTGCATAGAGGAGGTATCTGTGACTCCAACACAATGATGTAGTGTAGAAAAATACAGACCTGGTATCACAGCAGAAGCCTTGAGAAGGGGGAACATGGGTTGCAGTGTAGAGGACTGCAGGTGTGGGATGATAATAAGTGGGTCACAAGCTGGGGATGGAGACCCCACAGCTATAAACAACTCATCCACGGTCAGTTAACAAAATACAGACCTGGAGCTGGATGAAGCTAGTTTTAGGGATAACAAAGAGAACAAAGAAATAGTATCTAACGTTCATAAAAGGGAACATCTATACTACATTTGGGTGTAATATGGAGATGCAGACCAGTGAAGAAAGAACAAGGTGAAAGAGTATGTTCAGACGTATTTAAAAATGACCCCAATTGGATCCTAGAGAGAGGAGGAAGAAACTGTCAACATCAGCATGATGTTCTTCCTAGCCAAGGACTCCAGATGCTGATAATCTGCCGTAATCCCTTGGCACCACTACTACCACCACCATCAACCTTGGGAAACAGAGGAGTAAGGGAAGGGTGAACATAATAGCAGGATGAGGGGTAGAAACTAAAAAAGGTGTATAGTACAGTTTTGATCCTATTATTGTTATTGTTTGCTTGTTTTCTCTAACGATATGGTGTTGACTAACCATGATTCTTGGATTAGATTGTTAAAATTTCAACTATACTAACAGTGAATGTTTATCTTCACATATATGGTGTGTTTCTCCTTTGCCCATAAAGCAAGATTTTTATTTTAGTAGGGGAAGGAGAAAAAAGGGAAATGATAAAAAGGGGAAAGGGAAAGCAGAACTGGAAAGAGAAATCAGAAGGGGAAAGTGAAAGGGAAGGAGAAGGGAAAGCAAGTTACAACATTTATTGCTAAGGAAAACAAACCTGTCTTTATCAGAGATGAGGAAAAAAAAAGAAACAAAAATATACTAGCTGCAAACTGATTTAAATGTACAACTACATACATTGGACAGAGCTTCAGGGATGTGTTTGGCTTTATCTGCCTGGATTATGTCCTAGCACAGCGGTCATCTTTGGAAAGACTTGAAAGACCTTTCCTTTCTTTTTCCAATCAACTCTAGTGTCTTGGTTTTAGGAATATTACCTACACAGCATAGAAATGAAAATTGCTCTCTCTCTTTTTTTAATTATTATTTGTCTGCACAGTAGAGAATTGTCTGTTGGAATTTACTGCTGATACAGAACGAAGTACAAATGACCTGTAGTAGTGGGCTGTTCTTTCAGACCTCCAAAGGCACTTGGCATTGAGCTGCAAATATACAAAAGCCTCTATAAGGTCACTCCTGCTGTTTTTCACTACTGGGCTCTGTAGGCAGCAACACTGCAATGCAAAGATAGATTAAAAAAAAAAAAAAAAAAAAGGAAGAAGATTTCATTTGGTGCAAATTGACTTTGGTGGAGCTGTGTTAGTTTACACTGATGGGAGATATGTTCCAAGAAGTCTACAGAGCTGACCTTACCTTCTCCTCTAGGCAAACATTGCATTGACTTTGCTGAGAATCTGTTTCCAGCTGTCTGCATTTTATTTCAAGTTTGAAATACTTGGAGGGTGGTGGGTTTGGGTTTTTTTTCCCTGTTTGTATTTCTAAACTCCAGCTCTTGCAGTAAAGTGATTACAGAAAAAAACATCAGTTTTATTTATTGTCTGAAGCATCATAATACGGAGAAAAGTTCTGTGATCATAATGAGCAAGTCATTGCTTAAATTCCTCAAACCACGTGGAAAAAAAAAAAAAAATCCACATCCTTAAATATATATTCAAGTAATAAAGAAAGAAAGATGAAAGGAGGAAAGATTAGAAATTTTTTTAAACCAACAACATTTTTAAGAACATAGCTATATTTTATAGGAGATTTATCAAGTGATTACCAAAATTTAATTATAGGAATGTCAGATACTCCACAGTGTTACAGTGTCATTCATTTCAGCAGATTTATAGACATAATGTGGAAGTCAAAAAGTAAAGCTGTGTCAAGAGTTTCTATTCAGAGATGAACCGCAACAGAATCATGCCTCCTCCTTGGCGATGGCTGGCATTATGTGTGTGCATTCACATGCATGCGTGTAGATGCTGGATGCATGATTCCTGTGTGTGACTGTCATTCATCAGACTAGCTTTTCATTCATATTACAGTATCTAAAATTCCTGAGGGGTGAGTCTCGCTGGCTTCAAATCATATCTTCCTCTCAAACCTGCACTCATTTGAATTTTAAATAAAAAAAAAAAAAAAAAAAAAAAAGAAAGAAGTAGCTAATACTTATGTGTGGGGAAAACTGCAACACACCTCTCTCTTTCATGCTCCAGCAGAGGTAAAGACAGTACCATGCTTACCGCCCTTGTTAAATTTTTAACTCCAAAAAAACATACACTGTCTCATCATCAGAATGGAGCAACAGCTATTTTGTTTGGATTTCAGTAAGCAGCATGCTAGAATGATTCAATGGAGGGTAAATAATGGAAAAAGTAAAGATTAAAAAGGAAAATAATCCAATTCTCATCTACCTGAATGAAAAAAAGAAAGTACCCAAGCAACTTTTATCAATTTAGTATCAGAATTTAACAGTGAATTAGATAAAATCTGAATTAGAGTTGAGGCTAGAATTAATATTTATTTGGATAGCTGAACTAAGACAATCAATTTGCTGACTTCTGTCAGCCAGGAATCTTATCGTGCATGGTGGGGTTTTTTTTGGGGGGGTTGCTTTTATTTTTTCTTTTTTCCCGGAGTATTTCCAGTTCTCATTCCTGTGGGCTGTAACTCTCACAAGATGGAGTTTCCTCCGCCTCGCAGCCAACATGCAGTGGTTTCAGAATGTCTGGGGTCTGGTACTGGGTCTCACTCCAGCATGGTTTTTTGAACTAAACTTAGTTGTATCTCAATTTAACTGTGCATAAAATAGTTGTAAATGTGTTTATTCCTCACAGGGTTTGGAGAAGTTATTTCTTATATTTCCTCTCTCACTCACTTTTATTGTTCTTTCATTCTTTATGTTTTCCTATCTGTCTTATAACCAGCCATTAGAGTGAAATCCATCCTCTATTGAAGTCAACAGTAAATGTCCCCAACTTCGCTATTTTATATATATAATTATAATGTCTTTGGAAAAGACACTGTGCTTTCAGTAAGATTCTGATCTATGCCCCCCACTTCACCTGAAAGTTAGAAGGCCCTTAGCCCATCAACTTGGCTGCTTCTGTGGCTGGAAACACTTCTGGAGGAGGGCTCATCCTCTCAAAAGAACGATGTCCATGTAATGTGGAAAGAATTTCCCTCAGGAGATACTTACTCTTCTCCATTGACTACAGAAGGAATCTAGGCAACTACCTTAGATGAAGTGCCTATTTTCCTGAGTGATAAACTTAGTTGAAAAGGATGGGAAGAATTCATCTTACTTAGGTTAAGATATCTAAGTTGGACATTTCACTATGAACTAGTCATTCTAAACTCCTTTTATAGGTAAAGGAGAGATATAAGCAGTTTTGCTTATTCCTCAGGGCTGTTCATTTCATCCCAAAATGACTTGTTAGAATAGGTCTAGGACTTACAGACTTCCAAAACTGAGAGAGATGAATCTGACCTATATGCTCAAAAGTACTCAGCACAAAATGACTTTGATTTTAGTCATATCCAATGCCATCAGTATAATGAAAATGATAAATAATCACTTTAATATTTGGTGGGAGTTCTAGAGAAGCAGAAGAAATAATAACCTCTCATTACCTGACTCATATGACAATCTTTGATTTTCCTCTGCTTCTTCATTTTGCTTCCATCTTCAGAGATTACTCGTTTAGAGATTCTTCATTCCTTTTTCTTCTGCCATCTTTTAATCCAGCAGAGCAAGCCTTACACTGACTGTGTGGATGCAGTGGCGAAATAAAATTTAGTTACATACTTGCCCTTTTTTGTCTGTTTCTCAATATCTAAACAGACAGGTTGTGGTAATCTCACACTAATATCTACAGGGAAGTGGGTACCCAGACAGAAAACTGAAGAGTGTTCTTTGTGTTGCTAGGAAAAACTATAGAACCTGTGCTAACACTCTCACCAGCTGAGAGTTTCAGATGCTTGTAAATAAGCTGGTTTTTGCTCTCATTCCAACTGTTCATGTTGATCCTTATTCTTTTTGACTGTATGATTTTTATTAACTGTTGTTTCAGTAAGAAAGGTTAAAATGCTGAACTTAGAAAGAACTTTCTTTTTATGTCCCCAAAGGATGAAATTTCATGCTCTTTTCAGATGCCTTTGGCAACTGTCAAGGTATTTTGCTCTCAAACTCTTGTCTAACCAGGAGAGCTCCATCTCCTCTGATTTTAATGTGTTATGTTTACAGAGCTCAAGAGTGTATCTGTACTAGTTCAGAACAGTCCTATGGAAAGTTATGAAAATTAGGACCAAACTCTTGACCTTAACCGTTGATTCATTGATTTGTATGCAGGAACGGTGGACTGTTTGCTGTAACTCATTGTTCCTTCAGAAGATTGTTTTATTTCACACCCAGTGGAGTCTATTTAACATATCTTCACTCACTCATTTTTACTGCTATTTGCAGACGTGAAGTGTTATTAAGTACATTAGTTGATATCCATCAAAGAACTGATACCTGGACAAACCTGCACTGAAGCTTTACTTTGGTGTGGCAAATTTTTCCTGCCCTAATCTTGTGTAGTCTAGTTGTTTACCGTTTGCATCTAGAAAGTTGTTTTTGTCAAGCCCTAGAGTAGCCTAGAGGTGTGTTTAGTCCAGCAAAGTAAGTCTATTCTTCATTGTTATTAGTCTCTATTGCTACAAATATCTTTGGCTTAGCATCTAACACCACAGCAGCCTGTTACAGTTGTTGAAAAACCAGGAGACTAGATTTAGCCCTGATGGGCACTTTACATAAAAAGACACTAAAGAAAACTTCTGGGTTGAGTGTGAAAGAATTTATTATCATCCAATATACATATACACCTTCATCTCCTTTAAGATACAACAACTGCCTTCGTCAACAGAAGTGTAAAATTCTGTAAAGAAAATTTATGCATTGCATATCCAATACACATTGTAGATGGATACCTGAAATTGGGTAGCATGGACTACCAGCTGCTTTTGCCTGCTTTTTTAAAGCAGCTCCAGAACAGGTAAAGGCAATGCATGCTGTACACTTGAGAACTATTTTTATAAGCTTCAGATCATGGATAACTTACCACCTATCCTCAAGATACATTTCACTTTTAGTATTATTTCTGTATGTTGCAATACCCAAGCGTTACTTCAGCATTACTACTTCTACTTCTGAAAGATTGAAACTGTCATTCCCAATGAGATGGAGTTATGACTGTTCATACTGTGTAATCCCTTTCATAAAGTCATTGTTATGGCACTGTAATGTTCTCTTATTTTAGTGGCTATTCAGATTGATTCTGAAGGGGAGGTTATGAACTTGTCCCAGGCTGTCTGTCTAAAGTGTGTATAATATTGTCAAAGTGTGATACAGTAACAAAGTTAATGTGAAATTTTTATTTGTTTGTCTGCTTCTGATATTTTTGGGTTTAAGGATTTGTATTGTTCTTTTTATGCCCATAAGGAAGGGGTAAAAAGAAACAATGTATTGGTTAAGAGGAAGAAAAAGAAGATTAAGAATCTACTTTCTCATTTGTTCATCAACCATACTACCTATATTTTCTGCTGAATAATATTTACTTCAATACTGTAATGAATATATCCTTCTCAGTTCTGTCTTTTGGGAAAAAAACCTTTTCCACCTCCAAATGAAGAATGTCAGGGAGTTAATTTATTTTTTCCCCACATTAATGGCCTTGGCATTAGGACGTATAGGATTTCTTCCTTCTTTTTCTTTTTTTTTTTTTTTTTTCTGTTTTTGTTTGAACCTCTGTCCTCTGGATCAGTGAATTTTTTCAGCTCTGCTGTGTGTAGTCTATTTAGCAAATCTATTCCATGTTTAATATTATATAAGTTTTGGCATCTATGAGTCACCATTGAGAAAAGTAGAGGTCAGAACTTGGATTTTCCATTACTTCTGTTAATTTAGCAATCTGCAGTCAAGACTCTTACCTCAGTTACACCGGATGTGAATTAGAAGAACTTCTGTTGGCTCTATTGGAGCAACAGCCTACTTATACAATAGAACTGAAAATGAGAATGCTCCTTTTTTTAAAAAAAAACAACAAACAAAACAAACTAAAACAAAGACACAAGCCCACAATTTTTTTCCTCATGTGTTTTTTTTGGGTTTTGGTTTCTTGTTATATTTGTTCATGAGGTAAGCTGGTTTAATTTCAATATGAAAAACCCTTATTGAAAGTGAGGCTCAGTAGAGTGATAACTTTCAGACAGTCACCCTGAGGTCACATGTTGAAATCATCAGTAGCAATGAAGCCTCTTTGGCAGATATAAAAACTCTTCAGTGGACTTCAATACATGCCAGAAGAGTTAAGTTCCTCTGGAGAAGTGTCGAGGGCTCTGAACTTGCCCTTCACTGAAGAAAATTGCTGAAGCAGAGTCGATAGCTATGACTACAATTCATAGATGATGAGAAATATACATTATATTTTGTGGATAAACCAAATCATTCACTGCTCTGAATGGTCGGTGTAGCACTTTTTGCCAGGCCTATCTATAATTAAAGTAGTATCTTATATTCAGTGAGGAATTCTCTGTACACCCTCACTTATATCAAGCAACTGAGTGTGTCCATTTTCTTATGGGCAACCTGCTTATAAATGCTTTTTGTTTTATATAAGAGGTTAATAAAATAAAACTATGCCAGAAGGGTGAGAAACATACAAAACTGAAGTTGAGTAAATTTTACATTTTTCATAATTTTCCACTTCTTTCCTCCCAGTTGCTCAGTTTTCCCTGTTTTTAATCTGATTTTCAATGTTACTTTGAAAGATAAAGTAAGAACATAAAAACCAAGAACAAATTACCCAGACATAAGTATATTTATGTTTGAGATTTAGTGAACTTAAAACAAACTCAAAACTGATTCTTCTTCAGAAAAGATAAACAAAACAAACAACCAAACACCAAAAGCAAAAAGAAAACTAAAAGCCAAAAGCTTATAATGGGGGAAAAGAATGGGAAGGAACTAGGAAAATACCCTTAAGTGTGTGGAACAAAAAACCAAACAATAAACTGTTTAAAAGTGACCTCTGTGAGTATAAAATGCTTGCACATAGCTCTGCCTAGTCTCAAACTCTGCTCCTTCTTTTTCAACCCTGAAAGGCTTTTGTTCTAGAGTCACCCTCCACCCATCTATTGCAGTTACACTAATAAACCAGAACAAGTCTATGTATAAACATTATCTTGTATAGGCCTTTAGGAGCATTAGATACATATACTACCACATAGCTGTAGGTTGCAGTGGGAAGAAAAAGACAGCATCACAGTTTCAAGGTGAGTTTTTTTTTGAGAAGCAGTCAACCAAACAAAAACAATGCTAGAAAGACTAGCACTCCAGATACCTTACCTGTGATAATTCTCAGGAATGTAAATGTTTTCCTACATTTATGTTGGGTGTCATGGTTACACCAGTTTTAACAAACTAAACAGTTAAATGGAATACTAATCTATACTAGAAGCCAATTAGCTCTATAAATAAATTCTAATAGTGGTTCCCGACTCACTTTTGAACCTTTTGACTTGAGATATCCCAGTTTCCAGATGTGTTTTGGGCTTAGTACAAGCCAGGGACCGACCAGTTTTTACACACCCACCTTCTTTTAAAGGTGAAAAGCATTTAATAATATGGACATAGCCTTTTCTGTGCCAGTTGGCTTCAGTGCCAGAAAACGGTGCTGGGCACATATGAACTGACAATTTTTGTGTTTATTTTCAGCTCTGTCTAGTTATAGATCCATAAACATTTATTTTCTGCCATTGCTAACAAATCAAATAATCATGGAGTAGTTTAGGCTACAGAGATTGCTGGAAATCATCTTGCCCAACCTCTCACTCAGAGAAGGGCCAGCTCAAGCTGCTCACGCCCTTGTTTGCTCAAACGTTGAATGCCATTAAAGGACAGAGATCCCACAAGACCTTTGGGAGCCTTTCCCAGTATTTGATCACCCTCATGGCAGAAAGATTTTGCTTAGATCTAATCAGAATATCCATTCCATCATGGCTCTCAGATTGTGAGTCCATACTGTGAGTTCACCAGCAAAGAAACTCACGACAGGTGCCAGTCCCATTCATGTGCTGCACAAGCAATAGAAAGCCAACTGGTGCGGACCTGAGCAACCACACTGCAAGAGGTGAACTCCAGACAATGCTCTGGTGATCACCTTGTGCCTTGGTTCCCCTGCAGGGAACCAGCTCAGAGCACACTACTAGTGTTCTCAGTTTTCTACAGCAAGAATGCAAATACAGACACCAAGCACATTCATATCACTAGCTTACCAAATCCTTACGGTAGATATACCTTATGTTTTCCCTCGGTATTCATAGGAGAGCATCGGGCATTTCCAGGGGATTATTCAGAACTCAGGCAGGCAACAGCAGGCTAACGACCAGCCTTGGCACTGCAGTGTTCTTCAAATGCTCCTTCTACCTTAGCTGTCAGCTTAACTTTCTTTGTTGACAGCTGTAGGTATGGAGATCGTGGTGACTTTTAGTGTTAGCAAAATAGTGGGATTGTAGCCATTTTAGTATCCTTGGTAATCTTTTGCCCTGAGCAACTATTTTGCTTAGGCTTTGAGTTAGTCTTATTCTTCTGTCTTTAACAAATACGTTTGCTTTTCTTAAATCTCTTTGAAAATAAGTTATTTGCTGATGTTTCTGAATGCATGTGTACGGAAAACCACTGAATAATGTAATGAGATAAAAGAAAGCAAATAGGGCATTTGTAAATCTTTGCCAATACAGCAAAAGGAAAATAGAGCATAGAGAGCATAATCTGCTAAACATGACAAGGAAAAAGGCAGGCAATTAGAGTGAAGAGTTATATATTCTGTAATGTGTGTGCATCCATATGGAGACAAAGTATGTGCGCAAGTATGTGCACATACAGCAATAAACATGTATACAAATGCGAACATATATACGAATGCACACACGATGAATTTCTAATTAAGATGAGAACAACATTCAAGCTTAGACTCAAAAGTTATCAGAGGCCTTGCAGAGATTCCCCCTGGAGTTTCTGAGAGCTGGGTTTAGTAGCCAGTAATTTCCAATTTATTAGATAATGTGTAGGACCATGGTGCTGATTAGCCCTTAAATCACGCTCTCCCTGGAAAAGTAAAGTCTTTAATTTCTTTAATGGGGAAAAACGTGTCTCTGCTTTTCTCTTTTTCACCTTCAGAAGCTCTTGGTTAATTGCGATCTGGCCTCAGTATTTATTTTTGGGTGCTGAGGATAAACAAGGGTAGTCCCGCTGAAGGAACATGCAAAGGGGTCTCATATTTGGGGAATTGATTTCTCTAGTGAAGAAATGATACATCATTTTAATTCTTGCATTTTAAAGTGATGCCTGGGGTTTTTAATCTTAAGTCTCCCTTTGACTTTAATGGGAGTCATGTTGCTGAAATGAGCACGTGATGCTTTGATAATTGAAAGGGACCATGTGTGATAGAATCATAGGCATTGGAGAGGTAAAATACCTGTTCCACTAGGAGATCCTGCCAGCTTTCCCTCTAACTCAGGAAATGAAGGGATTTACAGCTCATTTATTAATATATTGTTCAGGCCATCTATAAATGAATCAGAATAGCTGCCTTCACTCCATTCACTGGAAGATTGTTGCACAGGATAAATAGACTTTATCAAGTGGAAATGTTCCCTTCCTAGTCTCATCCCATCACTTGTTATTCTTTTTGTGATCCATGAGTAATCCCTCTCACTCCACATATTTTACACCATTTTGGATATTTTCAGAACATTACTCTGCTTTCTCCTAGACCATATTTAGTTGATTTATATACATTTTATTATTTTAATGTACTGACTTCATAAGTCAAGTCTTAAAGTCTCCACAAGGAGTTTGTCTATTTCTTTTCCCTGAATACTCTGACTCTTGGGGTCTTTTACAGAGACAACAAGAAAAACTTCTAGCTCTGCTACCGAGGTATGCATTAAAAATACCAGGTGGAGTAAAACAGTGTGAGGGGGTCTCAGAGATGATCTGAAAACCATATTGAGGTACAGAAATATTTATTCCCTGTTTTTATTAAGTCAATATAATTTCTGGAAAGAGTGTGCACACCCCTTTTCTAAAAAAAAAAAAAAAAAAAATAATATATAAATTATTTTCTCCAATGAGCAGTTCCAAAAGTGACATCAAAGGATTTTGGAGATAATAAGGTCCTTGACCCTCTCAGAGTCCATTACTGTGAATACTGAAAGAAAGAAGGAACCGCGAATCAAGATCTTGTGGTTTAAATATTGCCTATGTTGTCTGTTGTTTTATCAGTTTACTCTGTTCTCACCCTGTCTAATGTAAGGTCATGACAATTTCTCATCAGTAACACAGAACGTCGTTATATATATTTACTCTCTCTATTCATCCTCTGAAAAAATCTTGTACATATTTAAGTGGGAAGAAGGAAGACAAATGAAGATAATATACTCTTTTACGATTTGTACAAGGCAAAACAAAAGGAATTTACTGCAGCAACGTTTCTGCAGTTCACAGTGTAGAAAACACAACAGGGACTTCAGAAAAGAAAATAAAAAACCAATCAAAATTTGAGCATGTATTTTTAAAGCATAGCAAAAATATCTAAGGAAATTAATTGGGTAAAATAGTCATTAAAGCACAGTTGAGGTTGCCACCACAAATCATTTAAACATCAAAAGCAAAACTTTCAGTCTTTTAATGTTAATTTTCTCCTGCACCCTGTGAAGAGTATTTTCTGGTTGCTGCTTTATCGTATTTCCATCAAAAGGCCATGGAAATAGCTGAAGCATCCTGGCAGTGAAAGCTGAAATGGAGACATTTTGCATGAAAGAAATGTGAGAATTTTCATCTGCTTATTCCAGTTAATTATTAAGCCGCCCAACAGTCTTGTGAATCTGATGGAACATGCATTCTTGCTTTATAGTAAGGGGCAATCAGGTATTAAAAGAACAGGCTATAGTGAGGGCAGAATAACAGTATTTGTTTAAGTACCAGCAGTGTACCAGGAGGCCAGTTTACAATCCTGAAAATTCCATGGATTTCATGCTAGTAATATGCCTTTAGCACCTGCCCGAACTTGTAATAACTCTGAAAGGTGTGTGGGCAAATGCACCTCTGTAGATTTCTGCATATTAACCAGAGGTGTCTTCTTTAACAGCAAAATACCTTCACTGATAATAGAATCATCCAGTTTTCAGTAAGAGCACAGAGCAAGACGTGCTTGCTAAAAAAACAGGAAGTCTGGCTTCATGTCACTTTTTGTTTTAAAGGATTTAAAGCATCAACTCCTGGTTACTTTACAAGTATTCTACCCAGCAAACTATAAGGTACAGTCGCTGGGGAGGTATGAGGGTGATAGAACACCTTCTTCTAGCCTGAGATTGAGCTGCTCTTCAGATGAGAAAACAAGTCATGAGTCCAGGGTGAGGGATATGTGTTTTCCATTCCCAAATGTTTGATCACGCAGTTAGGAAAGGGAGCTGTGTACTCAGAACTGCTTCTTGAATATTTCCCTCTGGATGTGTAAATCAGTCTCCGCCCCCAAGCTCCATCTTACTGCTCTTTTTCCATGCCACAGTTCCTGTTTTCTTCTCGGAATAGAAGCCCACTTTCAGCAAGACAGAGAGTTTCGTGGGAATTATTGTCAGTGGTATAAGGTAGTAAGTTCAGTAGGTCTTCTAATGACCAATCCACAATACAAAATTTTAACTCTGCTCTCTTGTACTGTTTGAATCAGAGAACTCTAGTTTAGTGCTAGTTCCTGCATGGGTAGAAGTGCTTAAATTCACATATGTCATGATAAGAGTTTCTTATTATATAATTTTAAGCAACACTCCAATCAGTATATAAGTACTTGGGGATCCCCCAAAAGACTCACAACACTTTCTTCCATCGTATTAATCAACCATTGTAAGTATGCAGTCTCTTAGACACTGTAAGGTGACTCAGGTATTTGGAACCACCTCTTTGCAGCCAGAAAAACATATAAAATGTTTATTATGATTGGGATATCCATAGTAAAACACTGAAATGGTTTATGGAAGTTTTAGCCCAAATAATTGGGTGCAGTGAGATGGGAAGACAGAGGCCGAGCTGTGATTAGACCTCAGCCGTTGTGATTCCCAGTTCTCCCCGACATAAACATTAGTGAGAACAAGAATGGTTCTGGTACCACAATGACAGAACATGTAATCCTTAGACTGTATAATATTTTTATAGCTGTGTCAATGCAATTTTCTTTTGGTGGTGTTTCAAAGCTTGCACATTAAATATGAGACTCTGAACACCTCCAATATTGAAGCTTTAGCTCAGTAAAAATAATAGCATGAAAGCATCAAGCCCATTCTCTTGAGTTTTCATGGTCTATTTCTTTGCTCACAGCAGAGTTGGATAAAAGTATTTACCTCTTAAATGTTTACCTAATACAGTGTGAAGTGTTGACCTTAAATGGTCTTTACAGCTCATAGACCATAAAAATAAAATTATGAATGAGCAATTTTTATTCCAACAGAGCCAATGACTGTAGCAAACTATGTTTTTTCCTACTCTCATCCTAAGAATACACGTAATATCATTTTGTACAATTACTATCATTTGCAGATGTCAATGGTCACTTTTTTACTTAACTTTAAAGCCAAAGGCATCAATACTGGTAGAAAGGAGGAAAGACTGAAGTTATTAGGCAATGTCTTCTTGTATTCATTGCTAGAGTCAGTGAGCAAGACCTACATTCTTGTCGTAAGGACACACAGAACTTGCCTCAGCCAGTTAGACCCAGCTATCTGGGCAGTGACCAAAAGAGACTATAGACAAAGAAGCCCTGAATTTAGCAGTTCAGCTCAAGCAGTTAGGTGCAAAGCAAAAAACTCTCCCTTTGAGTTGTGCGATAACTAATTTCTCAGCATAATCTCAGCTCTCTGCTTAACGCTGGTCATGCCAAATAAGCGTTAAGAAAATCCATCCGTGGGTTCAGTTAGTACCTTGTTCCTCCTGTGAGCAGGTTTTTTCCCTTCCTTACCCTCACAAGCAGCCAAACTGCCCTAAGCAGCATTACAAATCTAACATTTTCTCCGCTGTCTTGTTTGACTGTTCCCACTCTCTGAGTAAACCTTTTCCCAGATTCCTATGCTGCATCGTCCTTACAAACCCTGCATTGCTGAATTCTTTAGCAACCATCTGCCTGCAATGTATTTCACACGATGGGTAGAAATCTCTTCACTCACTTAACTAACAGGCTACATATGCAAGGTTTGCCTTTTTCCTCTCCTTCCATGTTAATCTCTAGACTAGAATACTGTCCACCCCACAGCACCAGACACATGCTGGGCCAGGACCTGCAGACCATGGGCAACCCATGCCAGAGCAGGGACATCCCTAGAGGACTGCAACCATGGCACACTCCTCTATTTCAAGAAATGCACATTTTCTAAGACATCTGACTTTACAACTTTCCTTTTTCTCTTTTGGTTTTCAAGTGCCTTTTCAGAGAAGCCAGGCATTTCTAATGAGCAACAAACCCATATATATATATATATTTGTTAAACAAAAAATTATACTATAATCACCAATGTGATGGTTGCTTTACTTAGGGTTTGTGATGAAAATGCATTACCAAGAGAAAAACTGCAGTGCACTTGAAAAGTATTTTTTCCCTCTTTCACGGATAGTGCTTTGATCTCCTCTTCTCATGTTTCTGTTGTTTTGTTTTGTTTTGTTTTTCCTTCCCCTTTCAACCTGAGGCATAAATGATGAATACTGATGTGACAGAGTTTGGTCCTATTCAAAAATCCAGTACATTGGCATACAAACCTGTACAAGTTGTTTATGATTTGTAGGTCAGGAAATCTGTCTAAGATATTTAATTATTTTGTGAGGAAAGAATTACGCTTTGTAGTCATTGGATTGCAAGTTAAATAACTTCTGCAGTGCTCCTAGTTTTAATACAAGTCACTGTGAGATTTGTTGCAAGCAGCTCTTTCTGATATGATTGAAATGTATTCACATTTTGACAAAAATATTAACAAATACAGATAAATTTAAAAGGGCTTGAGACGTTACTCAGATCCATAGCTCAGCTGGACTGATACTGATTCAGTGTAGTTTCTACAGAGATAACTTTGCCTGTCTGACTTTATGGATATATATAAAGAAGTAACTGAAGAATCTGTTCATTTTTAGAGATGACCCTCTCAAAATGAAAATATTGAACAATCTTGCAGAACAACTTTGTTCATGAAAATGTACTAAACTTTGGTGATATCCTAAACAGTATTCAGACTAAAATTCCATGTTCTTGATGAAGCAACTACAAGGTTCGCCTAAGGTATTAATAGGGCAATGAGGCTATAGAGCCTAAACTGACAGGATGTGGCTGCAGCACTATTATGTTATTTAAACTGGGAGATTGCTTGCCGGTAAAAAAGCTGCAGATTACGAAGGAAACAATACAGCAAATGCTTCAGGATATTAAAAATCATGTAAAAAAGATATCATATTGAGCTCCTCAATTTCAGATTGTAATAAAATTGGGTAAACTATTCACTGTGGCTAATTTATTCAAAAGTTGCCCCTTCTTGGGGCAACTTGATTCTATACTCAGAGAGATTTGGATTTCTTCAGATTAGTTACTCAATGTCACAACTACAGGAATGGCTGTACTTTTAATATTTTCTCTGGAATTTCTCTTTTCACACTCTTCAAGTCTTACATTGTGCATATGGCTTTCAGAGGATATGAGTTACATGAAGATATTGCCATGGGGTAGTGATGATGGGTCTTTACAGGATTATTCTTTCATAGCTGTCCTTGTGCATACTAACAGTCTGCAGTAAATACAGAATTCAGGTAACATTATCAAACTGTATACTAAATTACCTTATAGTAATTTGTCCAGGAAGGCACAGTCTGAGAAAAGAATCACCAAGTTCTCACTTTCAGATTAGATTTTGGATATAAGATGCTGCTCATCTTCTGTAATTTACTGACTTATCTTAATGAATCAAGGCCTATGCAACTCTCTTCCTTAAGAACTAGCACTCATAGAATGAACTAAAGCATCCTGAGATAAGTAGTACATACCTTTTCCAGTAAGATAAAACCTTAATATGGAAACCTTTGAAGCATTTCACTCTGTGCACACACATGTATCTTATTAGCATTATGTCTCAAAGATGGGGCAGATTGATGAGAGATCCTCAACAGCTAATGTACCTGTACTGAAAGCAATTCCAGTTCAGAGGATGGGTGTCCTGGTTTATGCAAGCTTCAATAACAGATAATATGAGCTGTTTCTCAAAAAGATTCAATACCTCACATTGCACATGATAATAAAATGTCTGTATGACCACCAGACCAGAAGTTACTTGAATCTGATGTACCCTAAGCAAAGGAAAAACTTCCTTCTGTTTGCCCCACCATCCATGTGCCCTTAAAAGAAAAAAAACCAAACCTCAAGATGGCCTCTCCGATCCTCCATTCTTCCAGCTTAGTGTTGGGAACTAACTCTCACAAGGTATTGTTTCTTTAACACTGGCTTGATGCTGAATTTCCCACCCCCCACTATTTTCAGCTCCTCGGGAACCTAATAACATTCTAAAAAAATACCTAGACAAAATTATGGAAGGGCTGATATAGAACATCTCTGTACATTATGGAGACTATACCAAGATATGTATATCAGAAATTCCTTCTCCATTTTCCTGAGTGGCTTTCTTAACAATCTAAATATTAAATTAATTTAGTGCATACATATAAACAAACAAAACATCAATATAAGCAGGTCATAGCATAATATTTATAGATACTTAGAAGAAACTTCAAATCCGTCACACTCAGAGTTACTGGATGAGTAGTTCATGTAAATACACTGCAGCCCATGGGGAGCTCATACATTATTACCAACCATTATTGTGCAAATGTTCTCTTTCTTAGTAATTTAATATCAACACTAATTGTCCACTTAGACTGTTTATTATTGGTTTTGCTTCTTGGATGACAAACGTGGGGGGAAAATCAACTATTCTGCGAGATCACAATCAGATTTTTATTAACATTGACTAAATAATTGCTGGGATATCCCTTACAAACTAAACCTCTAGCTAAATGAAAAGTAAAGATCACTGTAAAAAAAAAAAAAAAAAAAAAAGGTCACAAGGGTATGAAAATTAGTCAATTATGACTGATAGCAGGTTTTCTTTGTCATGCCCAAACTCAGATGGAGTCTCTGCCTCAAGGGCACAGTTATTTCAAAGCTAGGACAATCTACATATATATGCTTGAGAATTAATTGCAGATATCTATAGAGAAGATATATTTTCACATGAGTATTTGCTTTACCTCTTTCCTAAAAGAAATTTGTAAACCTTATTTTGTGAACAGACAAAAGGACATATATACTATCCAAATAAGTGTGTACCTAAATGAATACTTACAAAAAATTTTCTATTTCTGTCTCTCACAACTGGTTCATATTCTGATAGTGAAAGAGGGATGTGAGCATATGACGAGTGGTTGGCAGGTCTGTAAAAAGTTCTGCTCACTGCAGATAAAAAATTCATACTTTTGACAGCAGCCACACAAGAAGCACTATAGATGCCCTGCTCTAGATCATTGATGGTGGAGGAAAAAGAAAAGAAAGGAGAAATATAGAGAACAGGATTTAAGGATTTTTTTCTCTCATAGAAATTCTATATAAAGACAGAGGAATACGCTATTACTGAGTGTAACTAAAGGAAAGCTTAATTGTTGCTATTGCTGCTGTCTGTTCTCAGTGGATAAGTAAGGAACTAGATTTCAAGGGGTTTTATACTTTATCTGCTGCCTTTACTGGCCCTAAACAAATGGTTTAAAAAAGGAGGGTGTTCATTGTCTGAGGAGCTGATGAACTTCTCCTTTATTCCTAGATGTGTATTGTCTGTTCTTTTGTTTTTAAAGACAGATGATAAGAACTGACACAAGGAATTTTGTGTTTGTAAGGTGCTGAGGTTTTTTTAAGTTCTTCACTAAATATATATTTTATACTCTATTGCTGAAGGGATTGCCAGCTGGACAATATTACTTAATAAGTTATTTAAAATATCTTATGTACCTCTTTATGACAATTTTCAGGGGTGGGGGGTTTTAATACAAACATACCTTTCCCCCAAAGACCTAACTTACGATTTTACTTCTTAATGCTTAGCTTTTTAGTGTAGTTATATGATTAACACCACACCCCCCCACCCCCCCCACCCCTAAAACTCACAGGATAAGTAATACAAATAAACATGCTCTTTACTGTGACGGTGGTGAGATTCTGGAAGAGGTTGCCCAGAGAAGCTGTGGCTGCCCCCTCCCTGGAAGGGTTCAAGGCCAGGCTGGACGGGGCTTTGGGCAACCTGGGCTGGTGGAAGGTGGCCCTGCCCATGGCAGGCGGCTTGGAACTGGATGATCTCTAAGGTCTCTCCCAAGCCAAAACATTCTATGATTCTATGTTGTTCTTAAAAAATAAAGAAAAAATTGTAAAAAGAGAAGAAGAAAGATGAAACAAAAGGAAGACAAGAAGATTCAAATGTCAATCATGAAATGATCAAAGTGCAATTCTCATTCACTAGGTATGGCATGTGTCACTCCAATTGCTATGCCCTTCAAAATATTTACTTGTTTTCATTGTTTTGAGAGCTCAAAGTCTATTACAAGATCTTCAGAAAAAGACAAAGTTGACCTATGTCATCAGAACTGTTGAACACTCAGCCAATATTACATGGCTTGTCATAAATTACTCCCAAAGGAGTTATGGTATCTAAGGAAGAAAGCTCTAGTAGTGGAGTTCCTTCCCTGTACTCTGTACCAATGAAAATAAACCATTGTTTTTTAAGTTTGTCATCTTAATTTAAGTATTTTAAAATCTATTTTTATTTTTGGCTGAGGGGCTGTGAGGTGGGGGCTTGAATTTCCTGACAGGATTTACAAATACGTGAGTGCAAACACAACCATCTGCAGCCAGGATGTGCGGGTAAGGCATGTTGGTGTGAATAAACATCACACAAAGAACCAGCTGTTGCAGGTGGAGCGACGCAGTTCACTCATAAGAGTAACAATATATTTATTGATATAAACCAGCACTTTCTAATAATATAGTTATTGATATAAACCAGCACTTTAACAAAGTTTCATAGTAAATCCAACTGTTTTAACAAGATCTGATGGCAAGATTCACTTGATTGTTTATTGCAGAGGACAGGATCAGACAAAACTGTCAGGGAGATCCTCCTGTTGAATCATAAGGTTCAGAAAGGACCCATTTGCTTTCTAAAGTCCTCAGAGTGGAGTCCAGATGCGGATGGATCCAATCCTAGTCCCAGACTTGGTCAATGGTTTATGTCTAAAGCATTATATATGTGCAGTAAGTTCTTTATACACCTTAGCTAAAATTTCAGTGTTTCAGCATGCTTATTCCCACTTCACTCACCGAGTATCTGATGCAATGAGGAATCGCTCAACCTCAGGGAGTAACCTTGAAAGGCATCCTACTCAAGGGGAGATCCTTGTGTGTAGCCTGCTGCCATGCAAGAGAGCTCAATGGGCCCTGGGCTGTCTATTATTTATAAAGTAAGATGATTGACTTACTGTCATATTTGCATATCAACCATATTTCAGCTGGCGCATGCTCAGCTAGCTCTCAGCTACTGAGAAAGATTCATATCTCTTATCTATTGTGTTGTTATCTGTCTCCCAGCGTCCAGTTTAAATCAGATGCAGCCATCATGACTACCGCTGGTGGATATTGCTTTAAGCACAAAGTAGGTGGGGACCACAGGTGTCACACCAGCAAAAGCAAAAAATTTAAGAATACCTTTGTGCGTGTGTCATTCTGGCCTACAGTAAATCCCAAACTAATTAATTCAATGATTACTGATTTTTCTGCTACAAACCGCATGAGTGGGATCTAGTGCTCAGTAAATGCAGGAAGCAAAACTTCAGCCAGAATAAAAAGCCTGGTTAACACTGTCATATTCAAGCTCAGAATGGGTTCTCTGAAGGAAAAACAATCAGAATTCAAAGGGAAAAAAGACCTGAAACAATTTGTGATTTCCGGAACTCATCACTGTACAAGTAGGCTGAAGAGGACATATGAATCATGATGGAAACAAAACAAAGGGACTGAATAGTTGACTACAGCATATTTTTTATGGAAATGGTGCTCCTGAACTTGGAATACATCCAGCATTGGGACACTGGGACACCTTACTGGCAACCATGCAATTTGGAAAATGTGTTCAATTAAAACAGCAATTTCTTATGCTGAGAGCTGGAAGCTTGTGAATGGGGCAAGAGATGGATCTAGAAGAAATTGAGGCAGAGTATGTAGCTTAAGCTTCAGGACAGCAATTTTATCTGGAATGAGAGTTTCAGAGCTAGCATGTATCTCAGAACTGGAGCTAGACTAGATGCATTGCAACTAGGGATTACAGAAATAGTTTGAATTTGGCACTGTGAAGAAGACAGAGTAAATTGTAGTGAAACAGCAGTTGGATCATCCTTGAGGCAGAATGAGATGACCTGAAATCATTTAGCTCCTTAGCATGATGTGATTAAGAGAAGTATATCCATGTGCCCACAGTGCTCTAGGGGTTAACACTGCTGAAACATGTATGTATCCATTTGAAATAAAAGAATCCCTTTACACCACATGGTTTTCATATTTGTTTTAATTTGTAAGTTTGAATTTATAATTGTTTAATTAGGTAAATTGACTTTTAAATTTATTTCTTCAAAATTCAATAATGTTTGACTATATTTTATCTGAAATAATGAACGCATACTGTGATAATAATCATGATAGAATGAAAAGAAAAAAATAATTCGAGAGATTCCTGTTATCTAGCAACAAGTTCCATCCAGTGGATGTAAACTTAATTGCAATATATTTCCTTAATGATCTGGCCTAATTGGGACTCAGAAATATAGTACCTTTTGAATGTCGCCTTCCTTTAACAAAGTGTTTGTAGTCTGCTTTATTTAAAGCACCTTTAAATGATTAAGTTTATGTATAAGTAATGATTTTTCTGAATATTTAATCAAGACTTGCAGAAAAGGATTGGCAGAAAATCATAAAAATTAGCAACAGGAATGACCTGTTGGGTCATCAGGCTTTCTTTCTTTCATTTCCAGTCATAGAAGAGTTTAGGAGGTTTCCCTGCAGTACATTTTCTAGTGCTTTGTCCATTCTTTAGAATTTGAGCATTTCATGTTGAAAGAATGGCTGGAATACAGATGGCATGCTGGAACCAAGTTTTCTTCTCCCTTCCACTGCAGTAAATTAAAAATCTCATCACCACTGAAATCAATGCAATTGTTTCTTGTTTCTATTAAGGTGAAAATTAGGGTGCAAATTCCAAGCAAAATCACCAGTGGTCTGAATCATCCTTTTGTGTTGTCTGTTTTCTTTGATGATAAAGGAACCCTCCAGTAACTACTTTCCTAACTTAGATTTACTGTTCTTATGTTAATTCACAATACTTCTGCCGATCATTCATACACATGCACTCATTAATACTTCAATCACACACACTCACACACACACACACACTTATAATTTCATCCAAACCGTACCGAGAACAGCATGAGAGCAATACCTGTGACTAATAAGTTGTAAGTACTTAAGAAGGAATGAACAAAAGGTGATGAAGGTGACATAGTGACACCAGCCACTTCTGCTGTTTCTCAGGATGTTCTGCAATTTGAACGACCATCAAAATGGAAGAAATGACAGGGAGAGACACAAAATGGCATGCTTCAGCTACCCAGTTGTCTCACATTGGACAGAGCAGTACAATAGCAAATATTTTTGTCTTTTCACTACCTTTTTATGGTTTTTTTTTTTTTTAGAAGTATACTTTGTCTGCTTTTGTTCTTCTCCCCACTTCCTTTCTCTTTTTCTTCATTTTTTGTTTTCCTTTTTTTTTTTTTTTAAAAAAAAAACAAAAACAAAAAACAAACAGCAAACAAACAAAAAATGGGAAGGATGTTAAAAAGGTACTTGACCCTAAAACATAATTGCACTGATATTTCAAACCATTACACTAGCTTCTGCTGCATTCACACTAGCTGCCAGCCATGAATAAAACACTGACACACTGAGGCAACTCTAAAACCAAGTATATATCACCTACACTCAAACTGTCATGCACCTTTTATTGTAGTTTATTTTTTCCCCTGTTATTGCTCATTACCAAAACATGTGTTCATGTAAGCAGAATCTTTCTTTTCCTTTATCAGCCTGTACCTCTCCCCTGATTCATGAGTTATGCCAGAGACTAACTTTAGTAACATCACTATGGTTTTCATCACAGGAACTGCAAGAGGTCCGAACCAATCAAGTCCAATCCCTCAGCAGATCAGGAAGGATAGACCTTGTATAAATGTGTTACAAATTAAAAAAAATAAAAAATAAAAAATAAAAAAAATCAAGGGATAGACAGAACATAAGAAGGGAGCCAAAGATATTTTTTTACAGGGAGAATTCAAAGGCTGATAGATATGGAGATCTGTATACTAAAAGACATAAGGGTGAGCCAGATAACTGGACAAGGACGCAGTGTCAGAGCCCATGATACCAGTGATATCCAGGTTATCCAGAGAGTCTGTCAAAGGAGATGATAAATATCACGGAATCACAGAAAATTGACATAACTCTGCACTGTCCATGGTCTTCTGGAATTACAACTGAACACTAACAGTTATTGGTGGATGTCTAAAATGTCAGTAGGTGCCTGTCTATGAGCACATGTATTGCTCCTTTTTTAGATTTTTAAACACACTTTTGTCTATTTGTGAACCTTATTAAACCCCGTCCTTTTCTTCCCAGAAACATGTCCCAAGTAACACAAAATAAGCACACTAACCGTGTTACAATTTCAAGATTTTTGCATTTAGTTTCCATGTGACCCCATGAATCTTTTATTCAAAGCTACACCAAGACCAAGATTCGAGGTACGTATAGGGGCTTGCATCCCATTTCCTCTGGAGATGTTTAATTCTTTGTTGAATCTAGAAAGCCTAAGTAAGCATCCCTGGGATGTATACAACTTGGTGCACTGAGCTTGCAAATGACTCTGCCAGCTAGGTGATTGAATTCACCTTATGTACCATATTTACCCAAAGCCACAGTGAAACTCTGGGAGAGTGTAAAAAGTTGGAAACAGATTTCCACAGTCATCAAAATAACTCTCATAGTAAAGAACTTGGGGGTTTCAACATGTTAATTTACAATTTCAAATGAGGCAGAAAAAAAAGGATCGTTAGAACATGTTTTGCATAGTCTTTATATCACTAAAAAAAAAAAACAAAAAACAAAAAACACCAAGCAACCAAAAACAAAAGACCCAACCACCACTGGAACACAAAAAAAACAATTACTGAAAAGAAAATAGAGTGCAAAAATATTACCAGAACATTTTTCCTACAAACATGTGGGAGTCATTAAGACTCTGGATTCAGTCTTCACATTTTCTTCCATCTACAAACACCAAGAAGATGAAGGATGAATCTCTCAAATTATGAATTTTAATTTGAAAGCAGAGAAAAGACTGATACGGATCACTCATCTGTGGTGTGCTTGGGACCAGTTTGCCTAAGAAACCTTCATTTTTTACCTCTTTTAATTTTTACATTAATTCTGCATGACATTTTGAAAAGGCGTCTCTTCAGTTTGATAGATGACTCTGTGGACCAAGTGTCTTACTTCAGGTTTGAACCCAACCCAGTGTTTTGCCAAGCGGGGAAAAAAAAAAAAAAAAAAAAAAAGAGTTGTTTTAATACGTAACTGGTTAGTGTCATTCTTTGCTCTCGACTGCTACTGCAAATACACCTCACTTCGCCTGCAACCACAAGACAGTCGATGATCCTTGTGTCAGTGTCAGGACTGTTTCATCAATCAGCCAGCAGGAGGTGGTCCGAAAGCCAAATTCTGAATGCTCCCCTGAGGTCTTAATGGGTTACCTTTGAATTGGAGCAAGCCCTCATGGGTCCCAGGCTGTTTGAACCCCATAACTGGGTCTTCCACATAAGTAGCTATCAAGCCAATGGGTCTTCTGGGTTCTTACTTAATATGCTTAGAGGTTTTGCTATTAGAATAAATGCCAGTTCTTTTTGTTACTAGATTCCCCAGGCTTCCAGAGTATGGTTTTAAGCACTCTAAATGCCACCAGTACTCATTATCCCACCTCCCACTCCCCAGTGGAATTCTTAAGTGACAAGAAGCTGGAAAAATACAGATGGCATAATTATATATTTTGCAGTTGATTAATCACCACAAAACATTAATCACATTTGGTATAACAATACATAATCAAATTCTTTATAGTAGAAATTAAGTTTCTTTCTGATAGGGAATGGATTCCTTTAGGATATTGACATGGCTTTTCAGCATCTGTTTTGCACCAATTCCACATCTGCATTTGATTTAATCAGCTCTAGGGCTCTGCAAAAAGATGGCTTTAAGGTTTGTTTCACGTTTCTAAGTGCACATGTTAATAATAGCAGAAGTGCAAATAGAGATATATCTGCTGTAACAAACTCTTTGTATGCTACACTTATTTCCTGCCTTGAATGAATCTTTTACTTTTCTTCTTTTAAGTTAGTTTGTTAAATGGAACATAAAATTTCTTTCGAAATAATTCAAGTTGGTAATATATTGACAGAAGAAAGAGGGTCTAGATAGTACACCAAAGAATGAAATCCAAATAGCTTATTATAACTGTCAACATCAAAGGCATGAGGAATTGTTATTGGCCCAGTGGTCAAGGCATGATGCTGTAGCTAGTCACATCAGATATACTCACCACTTCATTGTGCTTTGTCTCCCCAGTCTCGATGGCCTGTCATATACAGCTCTCCCGCCAAGGAATGGTGTTTGTTCAAAGCTGTGATTTTACACCATTGGCCCATAGTTCGTGTGTTATCCTAGGGTATGCTAAAACTGGTTTCAGCTCTGTCTTTAGATGCGGCTGAAGGAGGCCACAGTTTCCACTTCCAAAAGTGTGCTTTACCAACCATATTATGGAACAGCCAGGGGCCAGTACATATTCCATCACTGCTGCTAAATCTGGGTCACTGTGCAGTAAAGCAACATAAAATGTGTAAGCCAAAGGCAGAATAATCAAGCAGAATCTGGATTTAATTGCCCACTGCTAAAGGGTACTCTCCCCTAGATAAAACATGTAAACATAACTAAAAAGAGAGTCTAGAATCCAGGAAGATATCTCCATAAGATTAACTCACTGTTGCTCATTCATGTTTTAGTCCAGCATGATATGCCTTTCTGGTAGATTAAATATTCTAGCTGCAGCACACAGGCTAGAGAAAAGTTTCTGTTCAGGCAAGGGATAATGAAACTTACTTGGGATGTGGAAGCTCAAACTTGTCTTAAACCCAGTCTGATGGAGGCTTCTGAAGATGTTTCTTCCCATTTACCAAGGAAGTATTTTGACCACCAGGATAAACTGGAAAGGAGGCTTCATCCTCTTTCAAGCAGTCTGCTCTGAGAAGGCTGTTGGCTTCAAGTGGACAGAGGTATTCTCTGTTCAGCTTGGATTTATACACCTTTCCGTTTCTCCCATATTACACCTTTAAGCATCCTCCTGTCTCATCTGTTAATCCCATGGAGATATATAAGTTATCTATACAGTCACTGGCACTTAGTTCCTCTGAATTACATTTGGCAGACATGTAGTTTCTCTTCTAAGTGTATGGGAGACGTCTATACCACTGTGACAGACTCAAGACTATTAGTCAGAAAACTATTCTAAGAAGAAAAACCTGGTTCAAATATGAAACCACTGATTTCCACTGGAGCTTTCTCAACTGAGGTACAGATCATCTCTGGAAAAAATGTCAACAAGATTATTTTTTAGCGTTAAAAGAAGATTTATAAGAATAGTACCTCAAACCACATATTAAAACACTTATTTAAATAAGAGCATTGTGTAAGCTGATTTCTAAGAAAAATAGTGCAAATGAAAATAAATAAGAAACTGTATCTCACATTTGGTGTATTCATCTCATGATTTTAATACCTAAAGAATATGCATGCATTGCAAAAATATTCGTGATTGTATGAGGGACAGCAAGAGAGAAAAGTGGCATATTTATGTGTGTAATACTATTTGCTTCTACATGAACATTATTTTTAAATTAACCATGTAACCTACAAGGAGTTATTAAAAAAACAAACCAACAGAAACAGACACACACACACACACACACCCTACTTTAAACTAAACTAAATCAACTAGGTTTTGAAACAAAGAACTGAGGCATGTTTTCTGAACACAGTATTTGTCAGCTGGTGCTCAAAATTTGGATGTTACTGGCTTCTATGAAACACTTTTAGAGCTACGAAGAGTGGTGCTGTAGAAATAAAGTGACTGATGTTCTGCCAATAGAAACCTCAAAAGGAGGTTGAAAAACACAGCAAGACTTCCTTCTGAAGCTGGAGATAGGGAAGCATTATGTTTTATTTTGCCCTCTAATATAAGCCCCAAAGCATTGTTTCACTAAAATGGGTCTGCTACCTGAACTGAGTCCAACTCAGTCTCTTAGCACAAATGCAGTGATGAAAAACCCATTCAGCGTGTCACTGTAAAATTTCCTTGTTTATTGCTGGAGTGAGCAGAGCACAGGGTCTTCACATCCACAGGTTTTGACTTCTATTTTATCGCATACTGAGGAGATGCAGAACCAGATGTGCACTGCTTATTCATACCAGGGAACCACTACTTCCCCGACATCCCCACTGATAACAAGAGGACTGCTCCAGTTGTAACTGTTCACAGTTATGAGACACTGTGTCTGAATCCTTAAGGATGCAGAAGGGCACTGCCATGATCAATAGTAGGTGGGAAAATTGCTTGCCTACTTTGGAAAAGCTTTTGTTTTGACTGTCCATGAAAAGTTCCCTTGTCACCTCAGTGTGCTTTTGAGTCTTTGAATGCAAAAATTTTATTTCCTAATCATGTTCCTCAATGAGTAAGGAGAATTCCAGGATTGTGTTTTAATCCTGGACATATCCCTTTCTCCCCAGAAAGCCTCTACCGAACAAGAAACCAAAGATCTGGCCAGGGCTTGTACAGGAAAGGAATCATGATGCTTCTGATATAGTGTCTTTTGAAGAATGCCTGCAGAATTTCACAGTGCCTTAAAAAATATTTTCTCAATATCTTTGAAATTAATCAATCTAATTTAGTGAAAGTCCTTTAGTGTGTGATGTTGATCCTTGTTAAGGCGAATTTTCCTTTCTAGTGTACTTCATGCAAAGAAAATTTCACATTAACACTGCTGGATAATCTTTTCACCCTCAGTTTGAATATTTAAAGTAGGATATAAAATATCATAGAGGGAAGAATCCTGGACTGTCAGTAAGTGGAAAAGCAATGAAGCATAGGTATTTCTCATCTCTCTTCTTGCTGTCCAGCATTACTAGGGAGAGACACAGAATCGTCCTCTGATATACTTGACAAATGTTAGAAACTTTCTTTTCTGATCACTGTGCTCAATACACTCTGGAGTCGTTTTACATATTCTCGTGTAGGTATTTATGCCTTGGTATTCTTAGGCTTCATAATTTTTACCATAAATTTCTAAACGTCTAAGAGAATAATGTAAGTAATTGGATGAATTTATGTTTGGAAAAAAAAAAAAAAAAATCATCAAGATGCTATGTGACCACAGCATACTGTTCACTCTAAGTAATGACAAGAACATTGTTGTAGGGAAGCACAAGAGTATGTTTCAACTGCAGTTGCAGTTAGGTTTATTTAGTAGATGTATATAAACAAGTAGAACTCCAGTGCAGATAACAATGAATCCTCAGTCTTCATTATATTCTGCTGAATTACATTACTGTGGGTACCAAAATGATATGGGCTTGAGCTAGATTATGTATAATATTCCTGAGTTCAGATATATGATAAAAGTACAAGTCATGTCTATTTCTTAAAAGAGGTTAAGTTACAACAAGAAACAGAAATCACTAATTAAGTAACAAGATGAGGATAATATTCATTCTCCCAGAAATGGAATAGCTGGTGGTTCTAACAACATCTTCACCAAGCAGGTAAAATATTTTGAACATACAATATGAGTCTGTTTACTTCAACTATTTAATTAATTTAAATTGTTTACAAAAATCTCAAAATTGCAAGAAATAAAGATTGTAGAACTCCTAAAATCAGAGGAGAATATTTCAAACCTGAAAAAAACTCCAGGCCTATTTCTTTACTATACCAGCTTTATAAATAATATAAGTACCTCATCCTAAAGTACTTGGCATCATTTTTTGAGGACCAGCTTTTCCAGAGGAAGATAGATTGCATGTGAGAAAGTCACATACTGGTCAACATAATACAAGACATCAAAGAGGATCTTGAAAAGGCAACTGTAGATCTGCCAAGAGCATACGACATTCTAAAGCACCAAAGATCCCTTACTGAAAATATGCCATAATGAAAGATCTGCCCTTACTATGGCTGATTCAATTCCTATTTGGTGCTTATGTTACCCATAATTGTGTAAGGCATATATCTTAGTCTGGATAGACATAATGGGTTACTGAAGAAGAGTATATTGGCACCTATGCAGTTCAGTCTCTATTTGAATGAGCAACCTATCCAAAAGCTTCAACAACCTTCCAATAGCCAACAGAAGACAATTTTTGTATCACTATAATGTGAAGAATTTTACTCCAAATTAAAGTCCTATTAAATGAACACTGAGCTTTATGTCTATATAAAACACATGGCCACATACCTCAGACCCAGTGATCTAGGATGATATTTGTTCCACTCAACTTTACCCACGCAGAAGCTGATCACTCAGTTTATTCAATTATCTTCAAATAAAATAAATTAGTCTATGAAGTTGCCCATCTCTTTCTTCATTGACTGTAGAATAATCATGGATAGCTAATGTAAACTGAACAACTAATTTTGAAAAGGCTGAAGGTAGATGATTTGTGCCGTGGGAAAGCATTCATAAGGAATTTTGCAATCAGAGGACTGGCTGAGGACACTAAACATTCAGTAAGTGCATTTTCAATGGTCATTGGGTGATCAAAATAATACAAAAGCCTTTTGCCACAATAGAACTGTTTAAAAGCTGTTGCAGAATATACAGCTGAAAATGAGGCTTTTGTATCTCAACATTTAATAAGTGACTGTAAATGAATGTTTGTGTTTCTGAACACATATCTGCACATCTGAGAAGTAACTGGCTAATCTACAGACACCAGAATCCCCTCTAAACAAATAAGAGTAGGGCAAAGGTAATATTTTTAAATGGAAATATTTTAATTTAACCAATTTAAATGGGAGTAGAGAAAAACAGATCTGAGATATTCATCAGTTTGTGTACTCCTGAAATATCTGTATAATGCTGTGGGTCTGCCCAGATTTACAGACCAAGTCATAACATGAACCTGATTTGGAGAAAATATACAGTGGTAATAGAGGGATGTCAGTGAAAGGACTGCAGTGTATATATACCTTCAAAAGTCCACTCCAGTGATATCTCTGATATAATAGTAGACTAATATAGAATCATATGCTAATGCTCTTACTCACATTTCCCTCAGTTGTTTCACAAACTAAACTTCCCTAGACATTCATAAGAGTTGTACCTGAGCAAGGACCAAGCAAAGGCAAAATCAGCAACTCAGGAATAAGTAATTTTAGGAAAGTATATTGATTAGCTATCTCTATTCTTGTTTAAACACATTCCTGCTACATTGTTGACTGAGAGGATTTGCATATGAAAGCAGAATGTGCTCCACTGTTGAGGAAAGGGTGAGGTGCTCACTGTGTATTTATGGAAAATAAACTGTTAAAGAGTGACAACCAGCTCTGAAACTTAAGTGGTAGGAAGAAAAGAGAGAGAGAGGAAGAAAGAAAGAGAGATAGAAATCTTGCAGCTTTTGACAGGTATGCATAAATCTTCCTGAAGTGTACAGTCACCTGAGGAAAGAGAGTGTGAGAGACCATTAAACCTTAAGAGTTTTGCAAGATTCCTGAGGAAAACGTGTGAGTTTGCATAGCATAGTCTGGCACCTCCAAATGCAGATTGAAGATCATCAGGAAAGTTCTTTGTCTGTGAGAGATTTGGCTCAGAGGAACTGTGTGAAGCATGATGCCTCAGATATCGGTCAGATATTGGTAAAGGACAAAGTCATGCTTTCTCAGGTTGCTGAGCAGGTGCTGTTCATGATGGAGTGTGGTTGCAAACCTTAGCAAATCCAGCATTATTAAACAGTGGCGTTTAAGTGTCCTGCCTTATAAGAAACTAAACTAGACCATTCTTACTGTCATGATCCAGCCCCAGCTTTCTAGGCCAATCTTTTCACATCTGTAGCACTCCTGGGCCGAGTGATGAATGAGCACGGCTATAGTTCATCTGTGTTGGGAGAAGATAAACAGCTTGGCATCAGCTAACTCCCTTCCCACAAAGGGAACAACAGAGGAATGTACTGAAGGGAGAAAAGGGTTTTATTTACCCTTCATCCTTCTATCAATCAGTTTCAATTCTCAAATTTGAGCCCAGTATTTGTCCCTACGTGGCTCTTGGTAGAAGGTGAGGATCTATTTTCTTCTGGTTTGAGGGTGTTTTTTTTGTTTATTGCCATGAAATGCAGCAAAGAAGAAACAAGGAGGGCTGGGACTAAGTGAGGTGACTGTTAATTGCACACTTTTCTGACTTGCTCACTTTTATGTATGCTTGTGAGGACAACCGGAAAGGCAACATTTCAATCCCTTCCCCAGTATTCAAAGCTTGCCTGAGGATGCATATAACTTGTTTGTTCCTACTTTTCTTAGATGATATTCTTGTATAGCACCTCAATGGTGCTTTCACCTTTCTTCACGGAGTTTACTCCCTGTGGAAACCCAAAACAAAGAAAACCACTCCTGTCCACCACCATGGACTGTATTTCAGGACCAGTGATCAGACACAGTAATCCTCACTTCATAAATCTGGAAAGACAAAAATGACAAAGTCATCATAGAATGAACAGTTAAGAAGCTACATAGCTCTAAGATTTGGCTTGTGTTTGTGTAATTTTAAATTTTCTAACAAATGAGATCTATGGATAAACCGAAGATCAGATAATTCCCATTTTCTCTTATTGTTGTTGCGATATCAGACAAGATCCTACTAGAAAATCCATAAGGAATTTTGGAAGGTGCAACAGTTAATAAATTCTTTCCTCTTTAGTTCATAATGTTTTTAGATATTCTTTATTATGACTAACAGAGAAGTGGTGATTTCATCTCATACTCATACACAATTGGTTATTTGGTCTGCTCAGAACTGTTGATGCTACTGTGAAGCAGTCATGTCTATTCGATCTAAAAAAATAAAATTATGCTATTGTTGCATATGAGAGGAGTTTGCATGTGCTGTTGCAGAACTGTATCACAAAATATCTCTACAATTCCAGCCTATCCTTGTCTCTACCAGCATGACAGCTGACACGACAATAAAACCTATCAGCAATAGCCTCTTCCTCTCAAAAAAAGTAGAAAATAAATAAAAAAGAAAAACATGTAAAAAACACCAACCAAAACTTTTTTCCAAAGCACACAATTCATATTAGTGTTTTCCTAAAGTCTTAAATGACAAAATGAAAAAAAGTCCTACAATGCCCCCTTATACTTCTCTCTTTAAAATAAATACAGTCTACCTCTGAGAAAGAGCTAAATCCACAGAGGCATAAAAAATTACTCACCTCAGCTAATTTTAGGTGTTTATACTTCATTCCTTAGCTAGTTCTAATGTTGCATTTACACTCTATGGAAAAACAAAACCAGAAAAACACCACACTTTAAGAAAAAGAGTCTCAGCTGACATATTTTAGATTTCTAAATAAGAATAGGGTGTATGGTACTCTGAAAGTAAATATTTATCTCCTTTGTTTCTTAAGAGAGCCAAAGGATCGCTAGCTCAGGGGTAAGGTCTACACTTAATCAGATGAAGCCTGTCCTTAATACTGGCAGTAATGGTAGTGGTGACAGTAATTGAACTCTTACAGCTACCACCAGATGCCACAGGTTGAAGGCAATCAGGGTCTTTATACAGTGTTTGGGAAGAGACAAGTAATAAGAACGGGGTCTTCAGAAGCTAAAATCTGAGTGGTTTACTGAAAACCATGAGCACTCTAAAAGATTCACTTATCCATTGGAATGCAAATACATAGCCCTCAGCTTAAGATTCCCTATCTTTACCTTAGACTGCAAACTATTAATTTTATTTGAAATTGGAGCCACAGCATGTATGTCAAGTTGAATTTTTGTCCTGTAAGCAAGCAGCATGGAAAGGAAGCACAAGTGTATGAACTCTACCTTAAATGTCCAGGAGTAGTAGCATTTTCTTTGAAAAACCTTTATTTAAATACCAATAGTGTTTAATTTATGAAAGAAGAATTCTCATACCTCAGGAGGGACAGAATCTCCACTGTGTGATCAGACATTCTTCAGTGCATTTCTATCATGGTAAGAAAGAGCAGAAAAAGGAAAGAGGACATAGAAAGAGAGTCATAGAAATCAATGAACTAAGAAAGAGGAAGTGCTAGGCCCTTAAATACTTCATTTATATTAAGTATCACTTTTTTTTTTTTTTTAATTTTAAAATATGATGATTATCTATTTCTGATAAGCCACAGTAGGAAAGATAACTATCAATCCAGAATTGATGAAAAATGAAGAGGTTCCTGGATTTATAGACTTTTTCCATATCATATGCCACAAGATCATAGTATAATTTGGACTGGAATGGATATAAGTAAGTTCCAAACTCCTGCCCAAAGCAAAGTCAGCTCTGAAGTTAGACATAGTTTCTCAGGGTTTTATCTGAGCAAGTTTTTTCCAGAGATTTGCTCCTTGGCCGGTCTGTTGTCAGTCTGTACTGCTGAAAGGTGATCTTCTTTCATAACTGTAGGACTTCACAATGCTGAATTTCATAAGATTACCGTCAGCCCATTCAGGTCCATTCAAAACTGTGGTTCCAGCATCTCAGATGACTGCTCTAGGCGCCATGGTCTTGGGTGAATGAGGAACAGACAGACATTCCTATGCTATTTGCTGAGCATCACACATCACACAGGAGAAAATTTTTTGTGCAAAATATCAGGCAGAACTGAATTTTTGCCTTATGAGATGACGAGAGAGATAGGATAATCACTTGCCAAGTCCGAATAGGTTGCCCCCATACTGTAAAACAACAATATGTGTACAAAACAGGCAAAATGCCAGTGGTAGCCAAAGCAAATAAAGCTTATTGTCAATCTAGAAACTAGATTTCGGAGCAACCTCAATGCAAATATGAGCAATCATCCGGTTTGTGAAATGTGACTCCGTTGTTCCCAGGAAACTTCTGTATGAGACTGATTCAACAAGCACCATCTGAAAGTGTGTATGGCCTGTATAGAGATAGGTAGCACACATTTAGCCACATTTCAGATGACTGAATAAAATTTTCTGATTTCCTCCCTTACAGCACCTAAAATCTGCCTGATTCTGGAAGATATGATGCGAGAGATACCGTCAGTCAGTTTGCACATGACACCCAGCTGGGTGGGAGTGTTGATCTGCTCGAGGGTAGGGAGGCTCTGCAGAGAGACCTGGACAGGCTGGAGCCATGGGCTGAGCCCAACTGGGGGAGTTTCACCGAGGGCAAATGCCGGGGGCTGCCCTTGGGCCACAACAACCCCCAGCAGGGCTACAGGCCTGGGGAGGAGTGGCTGGAGAGCTGCCAGTCAGAGAGGGACCTGGGGGGTGATTGACAGCCGGCTGAACAGGAGCCAGCAGTGTGCCCAGGGGGCCAAGAAGGCCAATGGCATCCTGGCTTGTGTCAGCACTGGCGTGGCCAGCAGGGACAGGGGAGGGATCTGAGCCCTGTACTCAGCACTGGTGAGGCCGCCCCTCAATTCCTGTGTTCAGTTTTGGGTCCCTCACCCCAAAAAGGCCCTTGAATGACTCGAGCGTGTCCAGAGAAGGGCAACGGAGCTGGTGCAGGGTTTGGAGCACAGGTCGTACGAGGAGCGGCTGGGGGAACTGGGGGGTTTAGTTTGGAGAAGGGGAGGCTGAGGGGAGACCTCATCGACCTCTACAGCTCCCTGACAGGAGGGTGCAGAGAGCTGGGGATGAGTCTCTTTAACCAAGTAACAAGTGATAGGACAAGAGGGAATGGCCTCAAGTTGTGCCAGAGAAGGTTTAGACTAGATATTAGGAAGCATTTCTTTCCAGAAGGGGTTGTTGGGCGTTGGAATGGGCTGCCCAGGGAGGTGGTGGAGTCCCCATCCCTGGAAGTGTTAAAGAGTCAGGTCAACATAGCGCTGAGGGATCTGGTGTAGTTGGAAACTGTCAGTATTAGGTTAATGGTCAGACTAGATGATCTTCAAGGTTTTTTCCAACCTAGATGATTCTGTGATTCTGTGATATGTAGGAGGTCTGTTTGCCAATCAGTCAATCCAGTTTCAGAATCCTTTTGTGATCTAGGCACATGTTGGGATCCTAGATAAATAGCTATAGGAGCTCCTTTGTTTTGCATATATCTGCAGGTAGAAAACAAAGTATCAATGATTTTGATGTTTATATTATTAAAGCAAAATCTACATAAGCATTCTGAGGATCAAAATGCACTTTGTGAAGTCATTGCTGAGTCATTTGCCCATTCCTATGAAAGAAGCCTGTCAAGGAACTGAAAACAGATCTTCCAAACTTCATTACAGGGCTTCAAAGGCCACACACTTCCCTGAAATGTAATACTGTCAAACAGATAAATAAAAAGCAAAACATTGCTGGTTACATGAACTGAAACTTTTAAGAGGCTTCCTTTTGTTCTATCTGGGTCACTGCAGACAGTCCTAGCTGTTTTTTCTTTGTGGGAAATAAGTCTGAACTCACTGGCCATTGTTTCAAAGCAAAAAGTTTTAAATCGAAAAGCAAAAGAAGAAAGACAAAAAAAATCAAGTTCAGCAAACTTTTATAGTGCAGAAGAAGAGCCACTAAGCATACAGCCGTGTGTTCTCAGAGTAAATGACATGCGCTTTTTGCTCTGGTGAGCGATCCATATTTTAAACGTCCCCATATACCATTATCATGCATAACAACCTGTCACTATTATTCATGTCTTTTTCCCAATATCCATATTTTGACATTACCACTGAAAAGATCCAGTGTGCTCAGTGGCTTCTTAAAAATAAATAATTGAAAGCTACTGTAAATTATATTAAGCCTCGACATGGCTGACCCTCTCTCGCCTCAGTCCATTGCTATCTCTTTAAATGTATTCCCTCCTAAATTATATTGTAATTTGGAGGTGCTGAAGTCTTAAGTTTTTTGACTCAAATGTAACTTCCTTCCCAATGCATAATTCATTTTCACTTTGTTCTTGGTGCTGCGTGTGCAATCGCATTTTTGGCAGCCAAATGCAGGCTGAAATCAACAACTCTGTAAAGGGTGAGAATGAAATCAGAATGGACGGCTTGGCGGAAGAAATATTAAGCATGTCACAATGTTTTGTACTCTGTCTTGTGAAATGGAGACAAAAAGCTCAAACAACTGTGAGTTTAAAAGGAGAGAATGACATTTAAAGTCTGAAAATTATCCACTGCTGATGTCATGCTGTTGTTGCATTTAATTACTTTTCACATCACATGAAGTGATGGTTTCTGAATGTTTTTATGCCATGAGATTTTTTGATGAGGAACATAGTCTCCCACTTTTCATTTTTTAAGCTGAAACAAGGCAGTCAATCTCTGTAGACTTAGATGAGGGCCATCAGGCTTATCTGATAGATAGGAGTGTTACTAACTTCAGGATATTGACCTTATTTTCTGAAATAAGATCGCTGCAGAAGTCTTGAAGTTCCCATGATATTAATATGTTATTGGGTCCAAATTTCAACTGCTTTAAGGCAAAGTAGTTTTGCCGCCTTATGTTGACTGACAGTCATACCTTTGTTTTTATCTTTTCATCGTGAATAAGTAGTACTGATAACAGACTCATTCATAAAATAACATCCTCCAGTATTATGGTTTTCTTAACATGTAATTATATCTGCATGTCAGACAGTGGAAAAGACAGCAAATTAGACAGAAGTGTGGTTGTAACATGATGGATCAATGACAAAAACATGTCATATTAATATGCGTTCATGAAGATTTCACGTGATTAAGCATAAAGGTAACAGGTTTTTTTTCCTTATGAGATCACAAATTGCCTCGAAGATAAAAGGTGAAGAGGAAGTTGTGAAAATTCAAAACAATCTAGGAAAGTGAGGAGAATAGAAGGACAAATTTACAAGAAGATAGTAAATGATGCAGAGATGACATGTAATGACTCGGGAAGACTTAGGTAAAACCTGTGAAACAGAGAGATGGTGGATAGGGATAATCTATTAGAAAGGATTAAAGATGGAAAAGAAAATAGGGTCCAAAAGGCAGTTGAGCCATAGAGGCTATGGCTCTCTCCCCAGTAAAGTGTACTTAGAGACTTATAATTTGCCTAAAAAAAGTCATATGTCAATACATTATAAACAAGCACTGCTGTAGTATTAGAAGTGCCTAAATCTTATTGGGTGAGGCTGACATTTTATAACAACTTCCATAACCTGTGTGTCAGTAGTGGCAGCCCACCTGGGTAACATGATCACTCCTTTCCTCACGTCTTTCTTCCTTGCCCCCTCATAAGAATTCACTTCTATTCACTGCAGTATGTTCAATCTTCTGTCTTTAGAAGTTTTCTGAAGCGTGGCACAACTGGGCCCCTTGAGAGCCAATTCATTCCTTAAATGACCGATGTCCTCCCGCTACCTTCCTCTATCCCTGATGGGGCTTACTTCGTCACAACATTAGCTGAGAGGATAAATAGTACCTCAGCAGAACTTAAGATCAGGATGTTGTGTCCTGAGTGACACATACCTTTCCTTTTTGTGTAGGTTTTCCTCAGTTCTAGTTTATGATCTTTGCTTTTCCCTCCTGATTTCTCACTATCCATCTGTCCCAGCATTGCACCTTGTGCTCATTGTTACAGCAGTGAGGCAAGCGTTGTTTATATGATAACATGTCCCATCTCAATCTGCTTCTGTGTTATTCTGCAGGACTAGAACAGCTGTCCTGAGGTAATATGCCAAGCCCCTAACCTTGCATTATTCAAAACTCTCCTTAGGGGACCAGGAAAGTCTGTGAGCATCTACCACTTATGGGAATCTTCTTTTGTCAGTTTACATGCTATTATCACAGCCCGATTCCTCTTGATAGACAGAAGAAGCCTATTGTATGAAACAGGTCATATTTTCATTGAGTCTGTTCTTCTGAAAAGACTGAGATGCTCACCCTGACTCATTAAGACAAAGAATGCGAAGACGAAGAAAATAGTTCAAATGGGACATTAACTAATCTCCTTTTAAAGCTCTGACACAAAGAACGCAAAGTGAATTACAAGGAAGAAAAAGAAAATGTATGAAATAGAATCTACATCAGTAGATTTTGACAGCTGCAATATTATAGGCTGAATTAATGTTCCATAAATATACATTGGGCATTTCCATTATAGTAATGTCAGCTCTCATTGTCAGTTGAACAGGTGCCTATATAGTAAACCACATATGACTTCTGAGCCGTACCTTGAGTTGTATTTTCTGATATAAAATTATACTATTATATGATGGGACACAGACAGTCTTTAATTTTTCTATTAAAATTTATACAAAGAAGATATCCACCCCAGCCCAAAACGAACCAAACAAAAAACAAAAGGGACAAGTTTGTTATACTCATCATACCATAGCATATCTTAAAGTGATTTGTTGTGATGTGGAATGATCAACAGTATCATTCAGATCAATAAATACATAAACAGAGAAGCCCATCAGCAATTTTCAGAGCTATCTGGAAGGCAAAATTAAGATAAGAAGACAACGGTTAAAACACTGTGGGTTTTTTTTCAGATATTGAGTTGGTGCTGGTTTGGAATGACAGCTATGAAAAAATTAGAAAAATACGTCTGATACCCAAAAGGAAAAGATGTAAAAATGAGGGAATTTCTGAATTAAAAAGGCATGGAATCACTGAGTGCCTGTAGATGAAAGATGGAATACATTTGTTGTGAAAATGATATGACTTTTTTTTTTTTTTTTTTCCCATGAACTAAAAGGATGTAAAATTGAAGTTTTGTTTTATGCAGCCTTTCTTTTTTTTTTTTTCCCCATCTCTCTCTCTTTTTTTTTTTTTTTTTTTTTTTTTTTAAATTAGGGACATGCAGTTTGTCTGGAAACGTGGTACAGCAGAACTTTGGTGCTAGTCTACCCCTTGGGGAGATATTAACTACAGTGTTTGAAAATCTCTGTGCATCCAGTAAGCAACAACATAACAGATGGGTGAGCTGGTCACAGTAGCAAAGACTCTTCCTTGCATTACCACATCACAGGAAGCTTCTGAGAGAAAACCTCAACTTCACACAGCTTTAACTTCAAGCAAAAGAGCAATAGAATTTTTCACATCCTTACATTGCCTAAGAAGCTACTCAGAATGAAATGTCACAGTTCTCCTTAGCACAAAAGTAAACGTGGGATATAATTGTTTGTCATGTTTTATTTAAGTTGTGGTTCTATTCAAATTTCAGGCATGCTTAATTTGACCACAGCCAACTGTCTAAACAAGCAAGCTTCAGTACTTCTACTGCATCAACAACAAACTTAATAACATGAGCTTACATTTTTACATGATTTTTCTCTAGCTTACTGAAAATGCTATTTCCTCTGCTCACTGCCATAGGCTAGTTACCTGTAGTGGAACTTAGTTTCAGATATACTGAATATAATGAGGAAAACCAGCATCAGACATAAGAATACTGGCAGCAGCAATCTGTGAGAGAGGCTGTTTTATCATAATTCCTGCCTCAGCTTTCCATTTTTCAGGAAACATGAAACTGAAAAAAAAAAAAAAAAAAATAAAAAAAAAAAAGGAAAATGATTAAGAAAAAAAAAACAAACAGGGATGAAATAGACCATTAGAAACTGTGTTTTCGTTACACCAATCCTCTGGTGAAAGTGGCATGACATTGTATAGGATTCCAGCTTGAAGACTGAATTAAACCTATACTGTTTAGACAAGTTCAGTCCTGCTGACTCTCTTATGACCATAAAACAAGTTTAGTAGTGAAGCAGGAAACAGACACAAGGGGTATCTGCTGACTACAGTCATCCACTTGAACTACAACAGTCCAAGGAGTGTGCTATTGCTAGCAATTCAAATTAAGAAACTACAAAATTGTGGAAATAACTTTTCAGCCTGGCTACCCTTGTTTCTTTCTCCTTGTAGCCCTATGTCTTTGTGGGTCTTGCCTGCCTCAAAAATCCTTCTGCTGCTGAAGTATTTACATCATTGGTGCTTTTATAGGCAACCATTACTTGCTGCGCTGGTTTTGGCTGGGATAGAGTTAATTTTCGTCACAGTAGCTAGTATGGAGCTATGGTTTGGATTTTTATTCTTCCAATTCTCTCCCCCATCCCACCAGGGGGGAGTGAGCGAGAAGCTGTGTGGGGCTTAGTTGCCAGTTCGGGTTAAACCACGACACTTCCTCATGTGGTTATCAGAGCTAAGCAGACTGCATCACTCATTTGATTCCTTTCTAATTAATTGACACTACAGTGATGTTTATAGGTACTAATACCAGTTCTACTGACTCTGTTTCATTCAAGATCTTGGCAGTAAAACAGCCACCCTTAAACTTAGTTTCTATTTCCTCTGCCCGAAAATAGAGAAATTCACGATTCCACATACCTGTAGAAATAAGAAACTTCCAGGGATTTTTCAAGGTTTGTACAGAGTATGGTGTGCATTCACTAAGTGACCTCAGAAAAGCAGACATGGTCAAGATTTGAGCCTTAAAAGTGTTAAATCTAAAGCTTTCATCATTAAACAACAGCATTATTGACAGATCACTAAAGCTTGTGTTTCTTGGAAGGGTCACGCAGAAAGCCCAAGTGAAAAATTATGGAGTAGCATTCTTCATCCAAATGCTGTAAACCTTTTGGGTATGTATGCTAAGACATAAACACTATCACAATGGCCTGCATTGTGAGGCTTTGAACATTCTTTTCCTCTGAAGGTCAGTGTACTTTGTAAATGCTCTTTTCCAACATATTTTCCAGTATCACCTTTTGCTCATAAGTGTGAAAATAATGTATAAGGGTTACACCAACCTCCTGCATGTTAAAAAGTCAGTGTTTTCTTAGTTTATGCTCATTAGTTCAGCCTTCCCTAAACATATGCATTATTCGTAATATCTGTTCTTCTTAAATTCAATCTATCCTCTGTGCCACTTACACAGAATTTTTAAAATGTATTATATTCCCCCTTGTCCTCGCCAGCCAATATGGGACTTTACAGCATCAAACACTGAATTTACTGAGATGAAAAGTTAGTGCAATATTGGTCCCGAAATGTAGGTGGTAATGTTATCTTCTCATAGCTACATATACACCTCTCTTGAGGAGATTTCTTTTAGCTTAAGTCTTGGAGACAGTGCTTCTGAGTCAGTATTATGCTGTGATAATTCTTTGAAACTTTATTTCTTTATGTTAGCACCACTGGACAATATCATTCTTTGAGTGAAACACCATCATCTGCCAGTAGCTTATATTCAGACTAGTCCCTGTAGCACAATTCAGAAACACATTTTCTATTTACATTTGTCTCTCCCTGCTCTCATTTCACTTCCCAGAGCTTTTCTCCCCATACTGTAGTAGGCCTGAATTTTGATGAGGCCACAACACGAAGCAGTCATCACGAATGACTTATTTAGATGCACAACTTTTAGCATACTGCTGATTCGGTTACTACATCAGTCAAGTTTCCTGACTACTCTTCCTGAGATGTAGCAGCTCCAGAAGGATTCGGAGAAAAGCTACGATAGCCTGAGAGTTGCATTTGTTCCTGTTTTTGCTGTTGCCCAGCCCTGATGAGAAGAAATGTTCCCATTAGCTAATTACTTTCACAGCAGTGACAGATGGCCGAAGGGTGCATGTGCTGGAAGAACAGAGAGGAAAAGGGTTAATGTTGCAGATCACCTCATTCCCTTTTTATTTAGGCTCCTCCAAAGCTGTTGATTTAATGGAGTGATTTCTGATTGGGTCTGGAGCAGAGCTTGGAGAATCAGGCCCCTGAGGTTTAGTGACCTCCGGGTGAAGGCACTGCAGGTGTGTGGCTAACAAGGTACTAATTGGGTACCACAGTGAGGATGAAAGCAGTTACAAGCAGTTGGTCAAGAGGCAGCATTGCACCCCAAAGAGCTACAAGTGCTGAGCTTCGTGACTGGGAGGAGAGGCAAGCAGCACTCCTAGCTGGTATACTGCTGAATCCTGCGCTGCGAGTGTCTTCTGCGGGAGGAGCAGCCTTTTGCTGGCAGTGCTCCTCTGCGCTTTTCATGCAAACTGCTGAATCCGAGAGAAAAGTTAAGATATTTAATTAACAGGTGTGGATGTGGCTCAGTTAATTATGTTTCATTAAGTGCACAGATACAGAGACAAAATCCTTCACTGAGAGGATACAGATTCCACATCTTCCTTTCTTCTGAAAGCTTGAGCAAGTTGTGATACCTTAATTTCTCTATCCTCTTCCTCTCTTCCCCCATCTTATTTTACATTTTCAGCAACATGAAATCAGCTTCCCCCTTACTCCTTGCTGTCAGTATACAAAATGACCACCTGCTAACACAACTTCACCATGCTCAGGAGTCCCCCACAACTGAAATCAGCAGAGAAAAAAGAAAATAAAGGCTATAGGCAGGAGCCTGAAGGTGTATTTCCAAATTGAGCACACTCAGGGGTGAACACATTGCTGTCATCAGTAAGGCAGAAGCAAGAAGACTGTGACTGTGTTTTTGTTCCTCCACCTGCTACAGACCCTTGTTTTTGTTTCTCTGGCAGATTGCTTGATTTTAAAACAGTACTTTTTGCAAGCAAAGAAAGACAGTAGCCGCTTTGGGACTGTATTGATCAGTACCTCTATGATAAACCTGGTTTATACAGCATTTCATTTAAAGCTTGATGCAAGATTTACATGCCTCCTTCATAATGCAAATTCCTCATCCTTTCCAGGCAGCTGCTCATCTCTTTGTTTACTTTTGCTTTGAACAAAAGATGCAATATTGACAGCCTTGTCATCTACAAATGTTTACCTTTTGAGTAAATGGGAGTAGGGGGAGAAAAAGGTAAAAATAAATAGCTAATATATTAGTGGGAGTGCATGTAAAATGTTCCCCTGTGTGGTTTTGTTGTGTTTTTTTGAGTTTTTTTCTTATGAGACATCAGCTGCACTTTAAATTGTTGCTGAGATGAATGGAAGCTAATAGGATATGTTCCTGAAGTTTGTTTTCTAATCAGATCAGACCGGATCTTATTAGTAAAAGTGACTACTCTGAGCAGAACTGTCTGTGGCTAAATAATCAGTTTTGTTATTGAAAAGTGATTAAATTGCCTAAGGAAAAAAAATATAAATAATACCTGTTTTACTAAGATTTAAATTAAGGGCCTTTTTCCCCCCCTAATCAATCTATTCTGAATTGCTTTTCTGTTCTATTTATTTATTTATTTATCTTAATTCTTATTTATTAATTTCTTTTTCAGGCATATTGTTTATCTACTAACATGCAGCTGTATTGAACTCTGTATTTCAGACTATACTGCAAGGAACACTGATGCCAGGTTCTTCCATTTAAATAGTGAGAAACTGAGGCACAGGGATGGAAGATGTAACTAGGAGCATTGTAATGTGTGAATTGGAATAACAGTGAAGTTTAAACTATGCTGAAGAAAAGGAGTAGTGCAAAAATATTTTGTGTAATGGGCTGCGATGATGTATTTTTAATAAATAGGATAATTTAAATAAATAGGATAATTTTGACAGGAAAAGGAAAACAAGTGATGATTTTCACACAGTTACGGTAGCTCAACAGATTATCTCAGTTATCTTTACTGGTAGATTTGCTGGAAGGTAGAACTTTGGATAATATGCTTAGCACAAATGACTTTGGAGAAAGCCTGAACTCTTCCCTTCCTTCACTTCAGAAAAGACAATACTCAAAAAAAAAATTAGACCATAAATTATATTCTTCATGATTTAGACCCTGACCCAGCACTTAACTTCAACCGAGTTATTAGATCTTTTTGACTCTATCGCATGTTTAAGTGCTTTGCTGACTTGAGATCCTAATGAGGCCCCCCGCAATGGGTCCTTGTTGGTCTCTGGTGGAAATTTCATCTGAAACTTTCGAACAGGGAAATAGGTGTCTCCAGATTCCCATTTTGTTTTTCAACTAATTTTTGCAGCTTGAGAACATCCTTCCCCAGTTCAGGCTTGATTGCTTGATTACAACACTGAGCACACTGATGGCACTCCAGAAAGAATGCTTCATAATTAGCAGTACTGATAAGGGAGAGACACAATGTTAAAATAATAGTTAATAGGCACACTGCAACGTTAATGGGTCAGATTCTCTTCTCACCTTCGCAGTGCAGTTGAGAAAAGTTTATTCCTTTTATTTCTCCTACTTCGAACTGGTAATTGCCTATGTTAAGCTCAAGGCATCTCCTAGTACAACCCCCCCACACACACACCTTAATTAAACATAAAATACTTCCCCTAATTTACAGATTTTACACACTAAGTCCCCATCTTCAACAGTAACGAGTATCAGTTGTAACGTCCTCCATCATTATTACTGTCACCCTGAGGGAACAGATGAGCGTTGTGGTGCACTCTGGAGGAAGTGAAATTTAGATCCCACAGGAATGACTTGAGGATTTCACTGAGAAACTTTGGTGATCTTATTCCTGCTTAACCAAGATGTTTATATGTGAGAAGAGCTCATTTGACCCCAAGTATTCACATATAGAAGAAGGTCTCTTAAGTAACAAGGTCATAAAGAATTCAGGGCTTGATTGAGTAAAACCAGCAACTTTTATTTGACCCAGACAGAAACTGTAAATATGCAGGACTCCAAGACTACAAGGAGTTGACTTTGGAAATAAAATTATCTCCACTTTGGCTTTCAAAATGGTCTGGATTCTTCAAATCAGGTGTAAGCTACTTGTGGCTGTTGGTTTGGGACTCTACAGTAGGGTGCATCCCCTGCCATTGCCCTCTGCACTCCACACCAGACCTCACTCCCTCTCAGATCAAAGGCGTCTCTCTAGCCACAGCGCATAGCTGCAGGCCAGCCTGGAGGCAATAAAAATTAGAAGAGAAGGTAGCTATTTTCCTGGCATGAACAGGTAATCAGAGGCATCCTTAAGACCCCAATGTAACTCATTCTTCCAGAGGTGGTTGCAGACAGTATCTAAATCTTCAAGCTCAGAGTCATTATTATTATTATTATTATTATTATTATTATTATTATTATTATCCGCCCCAGCTTTTTATTTTATCTGCTTAACCTGCTGGTTTTATGTTTACTTTCCTATATTTATAACACACACACACCCCTCCCCCCCAGGAAGCCCAGGAATAAAACTCTCTAAGTAAAAAATGTGTCAAAAAACCCTTGAGGACAATAATTATTTAAAAAAAAAAAAAAAAAAAGTCCATGTTCTTTATTTTATCTTTTATTTTTGTATTTAGGTGATGTTTGGTGACTTTAAAAAACTTGAGCTCAACAAGTTTTTTTTCCTGAATTTCCCCTACGGCATATGGAGGGCATCCTAACTTTGATGAATGGTAGGATGGAAGACCAAGAGACTTTGTTAATATGGTTGTGATTTTACCAGTGCATAGTTACACATAAATGTGTGTAGATATATGCAACATATATGTGTATTAAGTATATGTAATACATGCATTGTGCACTCAAACATTTTTATATATATACAGAGGTACATATGTACCTATACATAACATCTCAACTTTTCAGGCAGGGTGTAGAGAGAGGAAGAGACATGCTTCCCTGAGGCACTGTTTAGTTCTGAAATGAAATATTTCAGTATTCGGAAATTACATGCAATCACTGGTCCTTCAGTCCTTGCAGTCCTTCATCTCCATGTAGCATTCAAGACTATAGTTTTTTTATTAACCTGAGGCACTGTGATGGAATAAAAGGGGGGTGGATTTGCCTTTCATGTTTCCAGAAATGGCCTCCTGTTCTTCTCCAAATGGAGGCCCAGCAAGTGTGACACTTCATAGGCAGCTGTTCTGAAGACGATCAGGATATTACCACTTCCTCTCAAGCTAGTGGGCACCAAGCAAGCATTTGCAGAGTTCAGTAGGAAAACTGGAGTAGTGGGAAATCATATTCAAATATCCTTTCATTACTCTTCTGAATATGTGGATAATGGCTATTGGGTATGTAATGGGCAATGGGGATGGGTCATATGTCCACTGAGGTCAGGAAGTATATATACCCGTAAATGCTACCACTGAGTACTCAGATTTATTTTGGGTGAATTATTCTTTATGGCTATGAGTCTCAAGATGTCAGGGACAAGTAATGGACTGTGAACCTTTAGCAGATCTGAACTGCTACTAGTGGATATAAGCCCTGATCTCTGAAGGTATTTGGTTCTGATTTTTTATTTCAGGTCCTTCTGTGTATCCATCAGTTCCACCACTGCAGTGGGACTAAAATGGGATAATGACTGTATTCCAGGGCATTAATGGGCAGAACATGTTTGCAATGTGTTTAGCTGCCATCAATATTAATGCACTCATTTGAGGGGCAATAAATTGATAGAGTGTGGCCTTATAATGCATAAAAATTGCATCAGCTTCAGAGCTATAATGGAAAATTTCTCCATGAGTAGAAGTAATTGGGGAAGGGGCTTTTCTTAAAGTCATTTTATTTGGCACTTTGAATATTTAGCCTTCGACAAGATCAGTCTTGCTGTCTTCCCTTAGGATCTCAGTGGGACAAAAACTTAGGGTTGTTGTGATGTAATAAAAACTTAAAAAATAACAAGAGAATAAACTTTAATGACCAAGTTAGAAATTAATAAACTATATTTATCTCCAGCTTTATGAGTCTGAGAAAATGACTGAATAATGTCCTAAAAAAGAGCAAACAGTGTATTAAGACAATTATATATCTATTTAAAGACCTATCCCTTCCTCTCACCTCCAGTCAAAAGGAGATGTCAAAACATCTTAGTGAGTGGTCACTTGGGCTGTATCTATATCAGTAAATTATTACATTTCTGTGCAGTGAATGTAAATATCTAACTGTTGTTAGAAGTATTCATGGCCTGATTTTGGTCTGGACCAACTGGTACACTCCCAAATAATCCTTGTTCATCACTGACCATTAGCATGCGTTAAAGGCCCAACAGGCAGTGGGAAGGTGGCCATCCTCTTCTTAGGACTAAGTGTGTGGATTAGTAGCTTGAATGCAAGACATTTTGTGCTTTTTTGCCTAAGTGACCCAATAGTCCCAGGTATTTATTTAATTTATAGCTATAAACATAGCCATCAAAAACTTCTGTGACTAAGTCATTTAAGAGCTGGTAAAAACTGCAGTATTTATTTACTTAAGATGGAAAGCATATATATGCTGTAGCAGGTTGACAACCCTATTTAAAAGAAAAAGAGGCGTGTAGAGATTAATGCACCAAAATGTTTAAATGTATGTACACAACAGGCAGAAGGAAGATTCAGTTTTGTGTGTGGTAGCTGACATCCCTCATGACTGGTAGTGCCTCCTCTATTCCATGCTCTTGAACAGGAGACCAGTTGTGACAAATGGCACTTTGGTTAGACGAGAAGGGCTTGATGTGTGCTACAGAGGGCTCACCAAAACAGTGTGCCAGCAGATTCAGCCTCTGTATTAAAGCATAGCTGGTGTGACGCACAGTTTTACAGAATAGATGCTGTAAGGCATGGAGCTAGAGTAAACCTACACCCAAAATACAGAAAAATCAAGTCAGACAATGGGTTTCTCCTACAGGCCAATTTAGCAATAATTGGCAGACACTGTCATAACCCAGACAGCAAAATGCAAATAATAAATAGCATAGACCCACACAGACCATGCCCTCTCACAAGAAAAAAAAAAAAAAAAAAGGACTCCTCCTCATATCTTTTGATTGATCCCCCCTTCTACCAGCACCATTCTTGCTGTGCCAGGGCTGAGGGCTGATCCAGCAAACCAGACTGACAAAGAGGGGATGAGGCACTCTGCAGCCTGCTGAAATAGAGATGTAGGGAGCCGAATGACAACAGCGTGCTGAAAAACGCTGTAGCCCATGGCTCCTCATTATCCTCATATCTGTAACTCTACATCCTGACCTGGGGGGGATGCCTTAGGGTACCTCCATACATATCCTGAGGTAAGAAATATCCAGCTAAGACTGAGAGGGAAATGCTGCACAACATCAACATTGAGAGCCACTTTGCAAATGTAGGAGTTCAGCAGGTTTGCTGTTCATTTTTCCCCTTGGGTCTCTTTTGAAGGGCATGGCCATGAGAATATAGTCTTTTCAATTTGGGACAGGCCACAAGTAATCTCTAAAAAGCTGTAGGCATGATGAAGATGATGAGGAGGGTGATGATGGACCAGATGGCCCTGCAATGTGAAGAGACCATAAAGAAAATGTGAAATACCTCTTAGCCGTGAAGCAGAAAGTCTGAGAAAAGAGGTAAAGAACAGTGTGGAGATTCTCAGAGGGGCCCATGAGAACTGGCTGCCCATCCTCCATCACTGTTCTGGGTGCTGATGTCGCTGTCACTGAATTTCCCACTCCATGAACCCATTACACCTATAGGTGACTTTGGGTCACCTTTACTAGTCATCTCACACTAATACAGTACCATACTTCATATTACAGTAACCCCTGGGCACCATACTCCTGACTCAGGATCTTGACATATTTGGCATTTTTTAGAGAAAACAACAGAACCTGCCCCAAACAGCTGGTGGGATCTGGGTTTGTGTTTCCCTCATCACTCTTTTTTAATTCCCAGGCACAGGTGGCAGTGATCAGCAGATGTCTCAACACAACTGTCATCTTCATGGGACCTTCTGCTGCCTTGTTTTCAGTTCACCAGGGCACCACATCATGCTCAGAGTGGCTCTGTGTACTCTCTCAGTGGCGAAAGGGTGCTCGCTGAAGTCTGGGATGTAATCGCGCTGAGGAAAGAGGGATGAAAAGGCAATGCAGTCAGCAGCAGAGGGGCTTTTCAAACCCCAAAAGACCGTGGTTTCTTTTACTCTTTCTTTCAGTAACTGCTTTCTCATTTACATTTAGAAAAATGACATATAGTAATTAGGTTTCCTACTCTGCCAAAACTTTAAATAGGATCCTGTAAAAATAGCCTTTAAAATTTCAGGTCTTTTTTTTTCTTTTTTTCTTTTTTTTTTTTTTTTTTTTTTTAGGAGATGAACAATAGGACCAGTCTGCTTTTTTTAACACTTTTTTAACAATAGTCATTCGGAAAAGCAGGCTGAATGCTGACAGGTTTTGACTAACACAGAAAGTTTTGGAGCCTATTGTGGCACTTTCTGTCTCTTTTTGCTTTCTCCCCCTCCACCTCTCCCTTTTGCCTCTTCCTTTCACTCACCATTGACAATGTATGCATTCGTAATTGAAGAAATTCTATTCTTAACTACTTACAGTTGTATGAGTTGTCGCTCTTGTCGGTGGTACAGCTGCTGTTTCTGCAAACTAAACATATTCGACTGTTAATTTCCCATTGAAAGACATTGGAAGGTTCCTGAAATTAATGGCGTAAGACAAGTTTACAAACTGTTAGGCTCTGATGTGAAAATTAGTGTGTCTCCTTTGCAGAGGCTAGGTAGAGGAGGTTGGAATAGCAGTGAGCAGCCTACATACTCATAAAACTCCCCAGCAAGGAAAAAAAAAAAAAAAAAAGAAAAAGAAAATAAAAGAAAAAAAGATTGCCCATATTTCAGGGGCTTGGAAACTGCAAGAAAGAGAAGAAAAATATTAGAGTATATGTAACAAGGGAGAAGGAGAAAGCGGGTTTGCTGGCACTAAGAGGAAATTGCAGGACCTTTCGCGCAGAAAACTCTATTTTACTCTGAGAAATCAACAGCTTTGTTAAGGACTTGAAGTTGGCATCTTGCTCCAGTATAGTATATGTTGAACTCTGAGTAATGTTTGTGGGATATTGCAGGGATTTTTGAGACAGTAAGTCACAGCAGACAACTTTAGTTACTTAAGAATCAAAACTACCAGAGGAAGAAATCATAAAATCATGGAAGTTAAATCTTTTCTTCTATCCATGTAAATCAGGAGCGATTCAGATAAAGCCAGTGGAATACTCTACCAGATAAAACAAGGTGATGTGAGAAGAATTTGCCCATTTGCCCTATTTCTTTCAAGAAAGTAGTCCTGGTCAGTCATTTGCTCAAGAACACAGACCTCAGATATGCAGGCAGACATTATGGTTGTAATTAACAGGGTTCTGAAACTGTTCTTAACATAATGTGTCATAGGAACCAATGAAAGTCCTTGGCCATATCCAGGTTCTTCTAATTTTCTTTAAAAATCTCTGTTAATATCTCTTTGAGGCAAATGGTAAAAAAACAATGGCTTCTCTGCTTTAGTATTTTTCTATCAAGATCCTTGATGAAAGGTTTCCAAACATGATCTGTTCTATTTTATTTTATTCCATTCCATTTCTTACACCAGAATCATCCCATATTATCTGAGAGGATTATTTTGTATTTTTCTTTTGAAATTATGCCATTTTTAACCACAGATAATATCTTTTGGTGTAGACTTTGTTATCTCATTAATAGTAGGGCTAAAGACATCTTTAAAATTATTCATTTTATTTAATTGAGATAAATGCATGTTAAAATAAATTATATTTAACTTGTCAAGTTTTTCAGTATAAATCACATTAAAAATACTTTTTCCAATTGAAGGAAATAACACTGTATTCTTACTGTTGTGAGGCACCTGAAAGGCTTCTAGACTATGAAAATATCAGGAAATAGTTATAGCATATAATATGTGTTGCCCAAAAGGTTTATGAGGTGGTGGGGAAAAGTAGCTACTGTTTCACTGTCCTGTACTCCTTCTAGATGATCTGCTCATCACCATTGTTTTCCACAAGTTGTAGGCTGCACTGGTATCCCAAACTAAGATGAACACAATTTTATATCCTACATTTATATTTTGCATCTGTGTAAAACCAACAAATAATAATAAATATATAAATAAATAAATAAAACAAAAAAACCAGAAGATTTTTCCAGCGGCCCTTCCAATGCATCCACTTCAAAACTATAGTATGTGAAGCTATTTTTCTATCATTCAGAGAAACTTTTGAGTGATCTTGGGACAGAATAATTCTGTATCCTGTTAAAAATTCAAACTAAGCAGAAGTAGGAATACAGTGTTAATGCCTATGTTGAAATTCTATCAGCAAGCAAGGGAAGAACTCAGGCTCTTTGAAAAAATATCATGAGAGCTTTTATAACAATGGATGATCAGTACTATTCTATGTGGACCTATCTTAAAGGGGCTTTTAACAGTAATTTATACTGTTTTTCAGATTATGTGTTTTCTTGTGTATATGTAAGTACTTTCATGCATCACTCATCCTCTTCGTCAACATCAATGATCATAAAAGGAAATATATAGATTAAAATACTTGAGGTGAATGTTTTTCTGCTTTCTTTCTAGTGAACTGAGTCATGGATGAAAGAAAAAAAAAAGAAGAGAGTTCAACTGAAAAATACATGTCCTGTACACCAAGAACTAATTTAATAAGCAGCCTCTCCCTGCTAGTGGGCGATTAAACTAAATTGCCAGTCTAAACTTTTCTATGCTGCATTTCAAATGTCAACACATTACATTGCTATTCCTCTTAATTTCTCACAAAGAAAATGCAAAATGAATTCATTATGCTGGAGTAAGTGGAAAAAATGATGAGTTTCTCCAGAAGAGTAGGCAATGGGGAGAGATTGGGCAAGGCGATTATATTGAGATATTTGAATAGCTGGCCATTAGCAAGAGGATCCCCATTACTTTGCTGATAATTATATCCTCTTCGCTATGACTTCCCAGTGGAATAATACAATGTTCCCAGTGCAGGAGATAATGAAAAATACCATTCAGGTGGTACATATATGCCAAGAATATTGTGTTGTATTTCTTCCCTTCCCCCATCATGTAGATTACAATAGCGCACACCTACGCGATATGTTAATGTGTGTTTGGTTGTTCAGGGCTGTGTACAGGGCAAATAAATGTATCTTGAAAATGGAGCTGGCAGTGGAATATCATTCTCCCAGTGTAATTATCTCCCATGTTTAGTGGGCCCGGTGCATTGCTGAGTACATTTTTGTTAGCTATTATGCAAATGACTTTCAAAGCCCACCACACTGTAATAATGAGGACTTTGGAAGGGTTCTTATAGAGATGAAGTTATTTCCTTTTTTTTTTTTTTTTTTTTTTTAAAGAGAGAGTGGTGGTGAGAACTAGGGCTGTATGTTTCTTCTAATTAATCCATCACTTTGCAGACACGTTTCTGTTCAGCAATCAAGGAAAATGAAGCAAACAAACAAAAAATGAAAGAAGGAGGGAAAATACAGCATGAGAAGAACACCCACTCATTTACAGTAACTATTTTTTTCCAAGTGATACATAAAATCTCTCATGTGTTATTGCTGCCTTATCACTTCTTGGCATTTTTATTGCTGTTCTATTTTCAGTTTGGGGGAATCTTGCTGTGTACTGTATATCTGTCTCAGATTCATTAATTTTCACAGAAAACTCAATTTGCATCAAAATACTTTGCTGTTTGGCTGTTGATTTACATATCTTGGGGCCTCATGGCTTGTATGAGAACTTCGTCTTCAAATTATTTACAAGAGGGAAGAAAACCAATGCCATTGAAATTGTCCAAGTTTGAATACTGCAAAAGGCAGTGAAATTATACTGTTAGTTCCTCTTATGAAAGCATTATATTGGACAACTCATGTCATTAGTTTGGTTTGATTCATTTTTGCTATGTTGTAGTATTCAGTAAGAACCATAAATGAATGTAGATTAAATTCAAGAATGACCTGTGCTTACCAATTTTTCATTGTATGTGTTCCCATAAAAAGAAAGTCTTAAAGGTTTAGAAATCATAGAAGAATAATTTTTCAAAATATACACATAGAAATATTCACTTGGATTCTATTAATGAAACTTATGAAGGAAGCCACTGAAAATTTATGGGGCTGGGTTCCCTTCTTACTTATTTTGCCGTCACTCTAGCATAAATCAAAATGGCTTTAGTGAAGGGAGATTAAATAAGTATTTCTTTTTTTGTTTTGTTTTGAGATTTGAGGTACGGGTGACGTGGGGGTGGAGATACCAGAGGGGAGCTGGATCACTTTCTGTGTTCTTAAATTTCACCTGCTACATGATGTAGTTCACTTCCTTTTGGAGGGAACTTTCTTCTGTAAAAAACAGTGGACAGAAAAATGATGTCTACCTGGTCCAGGTTTTTGGTTTTTGTGTGTGTGTTTTGTTGGGTTTTTTTTGTTTGTTTGTTTTTGTGTTTTGGGTTGTTTTGGTTTTTTTTTTTTTTTTTTGTGGTTGGGTTGGTTTTTGTTTTGTTTTGTTTTGGTTTGGTTTGGTTTGGTTTGGTTTGGTTTGTTTTTTCTGGAAAGGATGTGAAAGTGAGGCAGAAGTTCCTGGATGTCTTTCTGTATGTGGGTATCTGATAAATCTTTCAGAGGGGATGAACGTTTGCAATTTCATTCGGCACTGTCAGATGTCTTGAGTATCCAAAAAATATGAAAACCATGTCCTTTGGAATAGAAGCTGAAATGATGATGTGGAATCTTATAATTTACACACTAAATCTGGAGAAATGTAGCTGCCAAATAAAAGAACTTGATAGCATTAGTTGCAAATGATGAGGTGTGTGAGCACCTGCAATGAGTTGGACTTGCTTCTTATGATCTGGTGTATTAACTTTCCTTCCTCTTGTTCTCTCTTGTGTCACTTCACACCTTCCTTTTCCTACTGTAAATCCTTTTCCCTCTTTTTTTTTGTTTCATCTTCCATTTTCTCAGCTACTTTCCTTTTTAAAAAAAAAAAATATTTTTTTCTAAATATTCCTTTTCCTTACATGAATTTGTAGTTCTTTTGTGCAAAGATAAGCTTTGAGAACACTGAAAACATTCATTGCTCTTTTACTTTTTTCTTAAGCAGTACTAATTGTATGGACACTGTATGAATTGAAAACTTTGAATCCTAAGTTAAAATGGCTGCTTGCTTCCACTTTTCTTCCCCTAGCAATTTGACATATGAGATGAAAAATGACCGAAAGTTTTTATATTTTGCTAAGCTTGTGATTCCTAATCTACCCCTTCACAGCAAGGACAGACAGGGCACCTTTGAATAAAGATGCTTGAGTAATAAGCCAAAGCAACACGTTTTCCTCTGTTACCCCAATTTTATATAGAACATGTGATCTGAAAATGTAAGTGTTATGCAAAGAACCTTTCAACTATTTGATAACCTTGTAGTAACTAGACAGATGTAAACGCTTGTTGCCTTTTGGAAAGAGTGATCTTCTACCTATAACACGTATTACAATTAATATACATGCATGTCCAAATACTATCAGGTTTTGGTGAGAACACACTGAAAAAAAATCTGCTTCCATGCATTATGTATAAATTAGATGGATGGATTAGATGGGCAGAAAGATAAAATGTTATTTCATAATGGGGTTTATTTTTTTATTTTATTAATATTTGCTTAAATTAATGCTTAATGTTTGATTTCATTAGTGTTATGCCTAATGTTATTTCCATTAGTTTGGAGGGATTTTTTGTGTTTTATGTAACACAGCTTGAAAAGCTTGGACAGAATCATGAAAATGGAATAAATCTGTTAAAGTCAATCTAATTGTGCAATCTACTCAGTGGTCTTGAAAATCAATCAATACAAAACATGTTTTACATATTTCAGTATGAATTTCCTCCTGTCACTCAGCAATGGTTATTCACCATAAAAATGTATATTAAAAAAATATATGAACTTTGAAGACTGGAATCTTTTTCTTCTATATGTGTTCAAGAAAATAATTTTAGCTTGCCTTACAAATGACCTAGAGAGGCCTCCTACTGAAAAGTGATGGTTTTCATTCTCCATCTTCAGTCAAATTTTAGCATCCTTCCTGAGGGAGCCAGCTGTCACTTGGTTAAGGGTTTGGAAATCTAGGCACTAGCCTACTTTTATTTCATCAAGACAGTTCAGATAATGTGGACACTTCCAAATAGCTATTAGAGAGAGTGTTAGTTTCCACTTGGTCATTAAGGCTGGGATTCATTTGACTAAATACCGACATCAGTGAGGTAGCCACATATTTTTTATCTTGTCACCCCAGTCAGTGAGGGAAACAAGGTCATGATTCATCTTGTCCTTAAGAAAATATTCAGAATATATGAGATTAATTACTATTCCTCTCCCTAGACAATAATGGAGCCTACCTGAATGACTCAGAGGTAGATGTCCAGTTTAGATATATAAAAATAAAGATGATGAATCACAACGTAAAGATTTAGATTTTTTTCTATCAGCTCTAAACCATTTATATTAGATTTCTCAAGATTATTTCAGACTAGCTGTTTAAAGACTCGTTAAACCTGCCCTAGTCTGATTTTTGGGTCAAAACCAAAACAGGTAACCCTGAAAGGTCATTCATCTGACCTTGTGTTAGGCATCTGGTTATGTCTGTTGATTATTTATGTTTAGCTTTTTATCATGGAGTATGATTCTGCCCATAGAGGTTTTTGGCCTGAAAGACATATCTAAATTTAACATCTGTCCCCATCTTTATTGTGTCACTGAACGTAGCCATTGTAATGCCCAAATCTTGTTTCATGTCTTTTGAAGGTTTAGATCTTTAAAGTTCTTTTGGGAACTATTTAGATTATACCTCAAAATCTTTGGACATTGCACTACCCTTATATAATATTTGCCCAGACCTTCGTTAAATAATACATGAGAAGCTTTGGAGCTCTTGACACCTCATCTTCACGTTCTTGGAAGCTCATTCTTTGCATTTGAGATCTGTGCTTTCTTATCAATTAGGTCAGTGTGTGCTAGGCATGTGATATATACTGTAATGTTATCACTGTATCATTTGTACATGACTCACTTTTTACTTCAGTAAAAGGGCCAGCTGTTTACATCACTACTACAAAGTTCCCCAATAGCAGCAAGAAAGCAGTGTTGTTCCTGTGTGACACAGGTATCACCAACATTGTGCCTTCAGAGTAATCGGAGACATATCCCAAATGCCCTCAATTTACTAAGCTATCCAACAAAATTGTATGTATCTTTCATTGAAGTGATACATAGGGTTAAGGAGAGCCCTTTAAAACAGACCAGCTACCTGCACGTTTTGGTTCTCGTAAGTTAGCAACAAGAAGTGAAAGTTACTACAGGAAGAAAAGGTTACACAAATGAGTAAAGAAAGAACGAGGGAAAGATCTGTCAGCCTGTCTATCCCAGGAGAAAAAAAAGCAAACAAAAAATCAAAGCTAGAAAATCTCTCCCAACATGCATAGAGTGATTGTTACCAACTGTTAAAAAACTGTGAAATTACTTTTGAAAAATAGGTCCTGGAAATTCTGTTTGTAAAACCGTATTTTTCCTGGGACAGGTGAAAGGGGCAAGTTTATGAAACAAAAATTTAGTATGGTTCCCAACAAACTTGTAAAGGGAAGAAGGCTTATTTGATCATCACTGCTCCTTTTACCGTGCATCTTAGTGCCTGCTCAGTAACAAATTTTGCATTACTATTGCCTCTTTCTTTTTTATATATACCTTTTCCTTTCTTAGATACACATTTTTTGTTCAACTCTCTCCAGCCAAAACATCTGTGACACATCAGAAAACATGTCTTTATGACTGATATGTACAGTAAATATGCTCAATTCAGAGAACTTGCTGTAAAAGGTCTACCCCAGCTGTCTTCATGTCCTCCCTCATGACCCATGATTGTGAAAAATGGTTACCTTAAAACCAGGACAGTAACAAATTTCACAGTGGTGGTCTTGTGCTTCATTTTAGCATTTACAGCAACCTTGGGATCTGACTAGAGAACCCAAGTTGTAGAAGGTCAGGGTATGTGCTAGCACCATGCTGAGCAGATGAGATCATAAACACATGCTGAATTTGGCCTATGCTCTCTGATAAAATATATTTGTTAATGTAGACATCAAATAGTTTAAGAAAATGTCCCTAAATCTGTTCATCCTAGCATCATCCACTCTAGAATACAATTATAGGTTTGGAGGCTTTTTTAAAGTCTTTAAGGGTGTAATTTAATATCTAAGATTATTTTAATTCTGAGTTATCCATTCTGCTAATCCACTATAATCCCATTTTCCAAATGATGATAAAACTCACTGAAGACAAGAGATGCACAATTTATCTCAAATTTGAGTGTGTCTATTTTTGTGTTACAATAAAATAAGTGCAGTCAAAATGTCTTACCCACATCCAGTGATGAGAAAAGAGTTGATGTTAAATTTTGTTACTAATAGATGCTAGTCTTTGTCTTGGTTTTGTTTGTTTGGTTTTTCCTCTTATCATCTGAAAGGGAAACCTGTGAGTGCATTAAAGTTATTTGTCTAATAGCGTAAAACAAAGGGTTGGGGAATGAACAAAATAAACCAAATTGTTCTGCATTTTAATTACAGGTTTTTTATTCTGGAAGCTTAGATATCCTTGGGTATAGGATATTCAATATAAGGGCTGATACTTTGTGTATGACATGGTGTTCTAGTTACACATCAGAAAACAGGTTATGTGAGAATGTGGCAGCCTGTGTTATTAAAACGTGTAATACTGGCTAGGAGCTAGGAGTTATCTTGACTTTCTAAATTCTCCAGGCCCCGTTATTCCAAGACCTATTATTCCAAGCTCCATTATTCCATTGTCTAACCATTCCCAAATATAATTGTGCCAGAATGTATTTATCCATGGAGACCAATTAATTTCCATCTGTTACTACTCAAAGTAGTATCCATAGGACATTTCCACAATTTAGTACTGTGTGGTATGCTATTTTTCATAAAATGGAGAGCTTTTCTCATGGCCATGTCTACCTGGCCTTTCATGGTTTCATAGACCACAAGATTCAGAGACCTCAGACACAACCAGTCAAATCTGTACCTTGCAAATTCTTTCATATCTGCCTCTAGCAGATATAGTCAAATCTTGATTTTGTTACTGATTTTCTCTTCTTTTAGAATTTCCTCTGAAGAATTTCAGTCTCCATTAGCAAATGTGTTTCTGTGGAGACATCAAGCACACATCAAGGAAGACTAGAGGAAAGCACAGTTCAGATTGTCAACTAGCTTGTCTGGCTCTGAGTTTCTTCATGAGCTTTTCAAATATACCTCTGCAAAATATGTAAGGAAAACACTCCAAATCTGATTCTTAACTCTTTGGGCAGTGTTGGTGAAGAAAGAAGGATGGAAAAGGTAGAAAATAGGGTGGCGTTTAATTTTTTTTGCATTTCCCTTGCTGTTGCAATTCATATATTATGTCAATGACTGACAAATTTGATTTCACAGCACCAAGTAACACTATTAGACATAAAAAGCATTCCTTCAGAATGCAGACACTAAATTTTAAAGTTTTTATCTGAGTGATTTCTGGACAGAATATCATTTAAATCAATGAGGTTCAATCAAGGTTAAAAAAATTCACTTGTGTGGAGATCCTCATAAGGATATGGCATGTCATAGGTAACCACCGCTGAAGGAACCAAAGTATGAGAGAGCAGATGGGAAAAGAATTAATAATCAGTAATGGGTACATAGTGGTGAAGGGTTTATACTCCATGTAAAACCAACTAACATAAAACACATTCTCTCTTTGTTGTTGTTGTTGTTTGTTTGTTTGTTTCGTTTAAACAAAAGACAACAAAACCAAGAAGATGCTGTTAATTACTTGTACATATACATGTTTCTGGGTTTGGGTACTTTAAGCAATTTCTCCAGGCAGCTCTTGGGATTTTTGATAAAGAGAACTATATGAAATCAAAACATCATTACAGACACATCTAGCTTATGCTGGTAGGTAATCCTTTCCATCAGGGACTGGATTTTACAGAAAGGAATTTCTTCACTGAAGAGAATTCAGGCCCATTCTTTGCCAGACTGTTCCGATGCCAGAAATCTTTCTGAGGAGAAGTTAACTCTGTCTCTAGAAATAACCCCTTCAGAAGCCAGTCAGAAACAAATTGGTATCCATATGGAAATGTGCTTAGGACTTACACATATGTAATTGTAATTCAAAAAAGATTTACTCCTGTGGGAAGAAATATACAAATTCATTTAAGAAAACACAAAAAAAAACCCGAAAAAAAAACCAAACCCAAACAACACAACAAAAAAACAATAACCACCAAAAAAAAAAAAAAATCAAACAACCACCTTCCAAAAGAACTAGTAAAAATTAAAAACTTTATTCATACTTCTCCACAAAAAAAATCCCCAACCGTTATTTTCAAATTATTTTGCAGAGTCATAGAAATCTCAGTCAGAAAGAAGCGTAATATAGTAATGGATATTTTAATGTTAGTGTTCTCAAGCGACTCTAAATGCTTGTTGTCCCTAAGTCATACTCTGGCCAATAATGTCTCCCAACCAATTCAAGGTTGATAAGAATTGAGCTTCTAGGAAGAATGTCTTCATGGACTCTAAATGAATCACAAGGCTACCACCTGCTATCAGTGTAAGAATTCATGTGTAGATATCACTCCGGATTCTCATCCTGTAACCCTTGGGATATGAGATCAAAATGACAAGTGGTTTCTGTTTGATTAAACAGAAAACAGAACTGGATGTTCCAGTTGCCACCTCTCAGGATAACAGTGCTCATCTTCAGCATCTCTGTATCATTGTGTGCTAAATTATCTTTTCCTGGCAATGAGTTTTAAGTTTTGTTTTGTGTATGTGTGTTGGAAATTATAGTTTTCTTTCCTTGTGTCTTTCCTTCCAGCTACTTTGAGCTGGTTTTGTGTCTTTTTTTCCTGTATTTCTAGATCTCTGGAATTTAGACAGTTAAATACTTCTGAATTTCTTGTGTTTATATACCACTACAGATAGTCAACAGTAAGTGCAGTTGTGATCACATCCCAGGTACATCTTAAAAATATGGGTGAGATGCTGGTATAATTGCAGTTAATGGCAAAAGCACTTGTTTTTAAAATTAAAGGTATTTCTATTTTTTTCCCCCTTCTTTTTGTTATTCTTTTATAAGTTCTTTTGTGCTCTGAAAAACCTCCTCACTGCTCCTCTGAATAGCAAAAAACAGAGCTGTCGATAATGGACATAATCCTTGTGCTTCTTATGTAATTGTAACTCCACTGACTGCATAGTTCTTGATTTTCCTGAGTAGAAAAGGAAAATAGGCCATTATTCAAGCCAAAGATGCATTATATTTAAGTCAAGTGATACTGTCACTGATGGGTTTGTATGCATCATCTTTCCACCGCAGTGTCACCGTTCTTCTCTCATAACATGTAGTAGATAGATATCTGTTAAAATAGGCACACTGCCAATCAGTTGCACCTGTTAATAAATCATAAAGACGCCCTATTCAAAGACTGAGCCCTCTGTTTCAAGAGTCTCTGCAATATAATGTAACATAATTCACAACTGAAGAAACTCTTCATGCAGGATGACATCAATTTTCAATCTGACATTCAGACAGGATTGCTATATTATGAAGAGCATAATTACAAAATACCGTCCCTGTAATACTGTGCTTTTGTATGTATGCAGATTATTAAAAATGGTTAATCTTACAATCATTGCACATATGTTGCAGTCAACAGGGAAGAGAGTCTCAGCTTTTGTGCATTGGTATAACAACACTACGGTTAGTGGAGTTGAGGTCCTGGCCTTATTTCTGCTCCATTATTGAGCTGTTGTATACAAAGGATGAAATCTGTATCTCCATTACATCCTGCAACACTTGAGTAATTCTTCAGATATCAAAGACAAATCTTGTATTCACGTTGTTTATTTCTGACTCAGCATTTGAATACCATTAGAGTGATAATATCTCTTTTTTTAAATTCTGAAGAATCTCTCAAACCACAGGTACAGGATCAGAAATCTGAGAGAGAACCCGAAAGATTAAAAACTCTTAGGAAGTCACAACTGCCCTTCTCATTCCATACCATGTTCTTATAAACCAGGACCAAACAGAACTTTCTCTTTATTCCTGACTGAAGCATGAATAGACATCTAAAATGCAGGGTTTCATAGCTTCATATTAATACTGTCTACTAAAAAAATTAGAACAGGTCACACACCCTCTTAACATTCACAGGGCTCTTGACTCAGAGATGGTTCTCCAGTAAGTAATGATAATGACCTTGCTGGAACCAGCAAAGGTGGGAATTACCTTACATTAACATGGAAACATGGAGCCAGCGATCCCCTGCTCTAAAACCATGCACCTTTGTAGGCTGCACTGAACAGTGACTCAACCAGGCTTCAGAAATGTAACTATTATCACTGACAAAACAGGATCCTAACACTGAAATATACATAGATGGAATAACTCCATGCTATGAAGAAAAAGAAGTATGGCACTAGCTGATACAGAGGAAGAAAGGAGTGAATTTTTATTTCTTAGGAATATTCACTATATTTTTGAAGGGCCGTTTCATCTGATGGCAGAATTGGGGCAGGTGAGTGGGAATGAATTCTTAAAAGAAGATTTTACTTAGTTAGGGGAAGTATTTCCTACTCAACTCTGGAATATAAGCTTAATATTGAAGGAGATAATAACTGCCTCATATCTCTCATGGGTTGAGATTAATATGAAAACCTGATATCTACTTATTACTTGCATTTGCACCAGTGTAGCCTTGTTCTTTTAAATTTAATGTTTAAATTTAATGTTCTTTTAAAATTCCAAATTATTTTAGTAAATCAACAGAAGCAATTTTATAAATATTAAAAATGCTGAGACAGTAGGAACAACTGTGGGTTTCAACCCTCTCACACCCAGCATCATAAATCCAACCTGACTTCAGTAAAACTAAAGGAATTACGCTGTTTGTGAATGCTGAAAAAAGTTCCTTGTATGCATGATCTCCAACCACAGTGTTTCATTACAATAAAGGTAAATGGCAACCCTCTTCTGTACCACACACAAATCCAGAAAGTGCTGCACAAACTGAACAAATAGATGTGAGGATTGCACAGAGCTTATTCCTTTTCCAGCACTAAAAGCAGTCACAACCTCAAATAAAGCTGCAGCTTGCAACTCATTTGAAATATTATTCAGTTAAGCTCTATTTATTACCATCAAAAATAGCACACACAGGAACAGCCAAAACAGTCCCGTTTCACAAAGCACAACCGAGATCAGCTGACTGGAACTCACACTTATGTTCATCAAAGGGCCGTATTCTCATTTTGTGCTCCTTGTTTCTATTTAGAGTTAATGGTAAATGTCTTTTCCTTATCAACTGTCAAATTGTCAGAACACACTTTGAATGTTCAAGGCTGAAGGATTCAGGGGGTGTCAGAGGGAGGGGGAGGACCATCTGCTTTGTTGACAGAAGTTTACTCCCAATATTTTATACTGAGTAATTATTCAAGGTCCCTTGTATTTTGTGTCTCCCAGAGAGGATGTATTAAAAATGTCCACTATTAAATGCTTTTCATACAGAAAGCAGGATTTTATGACCCTGTAACTGCAGGATCAGTGGTTTTACACTCTTTAGCCTCTGCAATAATGTGTGCCTGGTTCCCCCGTGCAGGCCATACTGTGGTTAGTGTTGATTCAGTAAACAACATTTTGTTTCATCTCCACGGATATTAGGTCTATAGAGGACAGATTGCATTTACTGATAGTGCCTCATGGTCTTAAAAAACACTTGTCTAATTCTAGCTATCATTTGTGGTTTGCTTTATTTTAAACAAGGGTAGAAGTTTTGAAAAAGAGATAAAGTAGAAAAAGAGATAAAGTAGAAAAAGAGGAGAGGAGAGGAGAGGAGAGGAGAGGAGAGGAGAGGAGAGGAGAGGAGAGGAGAGGAGAGGAGAGGAGAGGAGAGGAGAGGAGAGGAGAGGAGAGGAGAGGAGAGGAGAGGAGAGGAGAGAGAGAAGAGGAGAGAAGAGAAGAGAAGAGGAGAGAAGAGAAGAGAAGAGAAGAGAAGAGAAGAGAAGAGAAGAGAAGAGAAGAGAAGAGAAGAGAAGAGAAGAGAAGAGAAGAGAAGAGAAGAGAAGAGAAGAGAAGAGAAGAGAAGAGAAGAGAAGAGAAGAGAAGAGGAGAACTTTTCAAATTAAGTGTGGGAAAACAAGCACCCCAAACTCTGCTTCAGTGCTTGCATAAGGGCAACATTTAAATAAAACAAAACAAAACAAACAAACAAACACCAAAAAACCCCCCACTCAAGTATCCTGTTGATCAATGAACCCTTGTAATTTCTATTGTTTTTAATGGAAAGTGTAAGGTTTGTTGATTTCCCATTGCCCACTTTTTTATTTAGAGGCCAAGGTCATTAGTCATGCAGCATCTTAACACATTATTTTTCCTCCTTTTGACTAACACATGGTAATACATATATACCTGAAATCTTATCACATCCTTTGGTTTACTAGCCCTGTTAAGAAGTTTACATAAGAGATATACATAAGAATTATAATTACCTGATTACATACCTGCCTGTGAGAACAAAAGTCTGGCTTCTGTCAGAAGGTACAGACTGCAGGGATCCCTTTCAGGGCTGTGTTTCTGTTTTCTCTGATTATTCATGCAGGAGAGATTTCTGTAAGAAAAAAAATTATGGCAAATTCTGATTTTTAACCTTGTTGTCTACCTAGGTGTAATGACAGCACACAGGGAGATGGGATATCTGTCCCTTATTACTGCTGCAAGGAAGTCAAACAGTGGCAGGGAGGATAAAGCCATAAGCCTATCCTCATCTCCAAAGTGGCAGGCCCAAAGCATGACAACTGCCTTCTCAGAAGTTTATTAGGCAATACCAGTTCTTGAAGAGCATGTTGAGGTTATTATGTCTTTGTGACACCATCAGCATTTCCATGTCAGGAAAACTAAGCCCTTTCCACACAATCATTCCCACTGAAAACTCAAGATAGGGCAACAGCACATTTCTGAATAAACAGAAGAATTACTTAGGGGAGCAAAGTCAGTAGTCAGTACCAAGACTCAGAATTTAGTATTCCAGGAGTAGAATTCTTAAACATAATATGGATTTACTGGTTAGACCTTTTTTCCATTGTTGAGACCTGTGCCATACACATCTGTCCTCTTCTATACCTGTCTGCCCCAGTATGGGATTCATGTGCCATTATTCAGAAACCTCACAACATGTGGCCATTGATTGGTTTGCTAGACTCCTCTCAGAAATCATCCATTAATGGTCACTATCCAGACCTTTCACAATTTAGGATTTAGGGTTTGTCTTTCTCCTTTTTTTTTTTTTTTTTTTTTATTTTTTGGTTTGGGGTTTTTTGTTTTGGTTGGGGTTTTTTGTGTTTGTTTTGTTGGTTTTCTGTTTGTTTTTGTTTTGTTTTGGGGTTTTTTTGGTTGGTTGGTTGGTTTGGGTTTTTTTGTTTGTTTTTTGTTTAAGTCCTGCATCAAACTCAAGTCACCTTCCAAGCACCAAAATTCCATTTTTAGTGGTCATCTCTCCATTTATAAAATTATGTCTTTACCCCATGTTGGTTTTCAGGTCTATTTAGGAATATCCACTGTGTCAAATCCTCATCCTTGTAGAAAAAGCAGAAATGCATGATTCTTGAGATTGCACCATCCCCCTGTTTCAAGGTACACATATTTGGATGGAGGATTATCTAAGTTAATCATTATCCAGTGTTCCAGGTCAAAGAAAGATTTGTATTTCTCTTGACAACAGATGTCTGTCCACTCAAACACCTTCAGTGATACAACACTTTCATAAAACATACCAGTATTCTTACATCATGCTTGCACACATTATCTGCATTGTCATAAGAAGAAAATAAAACAAACAAATTAAAAAGATGGAATAAAGACTTTAGAAATGTTGAACACCATGAATGAGATGTCTTTCACATCCAAGTTACCCCAGTTCAGTTTAAACCCAGACTAACATTTGCTGGAAGTATTGTGTCTCAGTATACCTGTCTTTCTATCATTTTATATATATATATATATATATATATATATATATATATATATATACATAAAAACAGTGGCACTCACAATTCTCCCATGACAGTAGCTAGCTATACCTTTCCTCACACATTCCCCTCCCCTCTCCACCCTTACCAAGTAACTCCTGCTGGGGAGATGCGCCAGCCAACTCCCTTGATGTGTCCTGCCCCAGAGATGGCAGCCAGATGGCCTGACATCTGCAGCAAGAAGAGCTGGCAGGTCGCCCTGAAATCTCCCACTCAAGGGAGCTGTTGTTATGTACTGAAGTCCTTATCCCTAGAAAGACTTCTGTGAATAAAATATATAATACATGATAAAATACAATAAATCCTAAAGAAAAGGAAAGCAAATAGTATTTTAAGACAGCTTTACACAGCCTCAGAATCAACTTTTCCCCATGGGCAATATTTGCTATGGAAGCCCACCAAGTCTGTCATCATTCGGTACTCAAACACAATATGTGGCATAACACACACTATGATTTGAAATTTTTATTAACATCCATTAGAGGAGGCCATGGTATGGTATACACAAATGGTAGAACAGAAGTGGATCGGCCCAAAGAGGAACAATCATAATTTATGCATGCTGTATCACTTTTCATGATCATGAGTTAAGTACATTGCACAACTTCCAGAGTACATATTTCAGGAACTTTACTGAGAATTCAAATACCTTTCAAACAGGGGCTGTTTTGCACTCCATTGCTACACGGTTAAGTAGAGAGACAGACAGATTGACACAGTTCTGAGATAGGAAAAAGTAGAGGGAAATAATGTTAGTAATATAAAACACCTCTTAAAATAACATTTTCTTCCTAAAGCAATGAGTAATATTATAGTTTCAAAGACCACATGTTCAGGATTGACTGTGCAGTATCTCCAAAGGAAAGCTGTAATCACCCTGGCCCTCTTAGAACTATCTCCATTGAGTAATTGGATAGGAATTCTTACACATAACACTAGTTCTGTAAGCACTTTATTGCCAGAACTTTAAAAGAGATGTTCTACTATGGGTTTAAAAAAAAAACAACAAACCAACAACAAACAAACAAAAAAACCCCAGTTCCCAACAAATTGCTTTTTTATAGTAATTTAACTTTGAAAAACAATTAGAGGATTTGAATATTAAAATAACAATGAGAGAAATTGAGAGAGTATAGATGAAACAGCAAAGAACATATTTTAGTATCATATAAATTTGCTGTGGGTCTCAATCTTTCTGGGAGACCTATACATGTATACATAAGGATGCAAAGCTCAAATCTGAGCTCTGAAGGATGTATTTATTTTAGATTCAGATCAAAATGTTATTTATGCACTCATTCGCAATCCAGAGTTCCCCAAAGGTGAAAACTAAGTTCAAGGTTAATTTTGTTGCAAGACAGCTGTTCACCTTTTGCTAAATTCAAAGAGAAAAAGAAAGCAATATCTGGGTGCAAAAAAGCAATACCAACAGAAGCTACTCAAACCAATCCACAGGTCAAATACATTACATGCATATTTGCCATCTTTTAGTTGTCCAAAGCAATATCCACAAACTTGTTAGTGTTTTCCCTTATACACAGCTAGGCAACAGGCTCTAGGTATTTATATAGCTACTGGTAACATCTCTTGCCCAGAAGGCAGTGACAGACAGAGAGAGACCAAAGAAATAACTTTCACAGTTTTTGTGTTTTCCCAGCTATCAATCAAATTCCCTCTGACATTGCTTCATTTATGGATTATTGCAAAAACACTGAAACAATGTGCAATGATAATGTTGTAAAGCTACAGAAATGAAATTGGTAGGAGTAACCCATTTCTCACTGTGTTCCCAAGCACCTCTCTACTCTGAATCCCCAGCATTGTTTAAGCTTCAGTTCTATATAAGAAAGCTAATCAAATGACACTCAGGAAAATTGACTTGGGTTTTCAATCTAGTTTCAGATCTCTATTGTACTTATTTCAAATAGCATTTGCTATTCTCTGCATATCCTTAGGAACATGCCCTGTCAAGAAATGCCATACAACTTCAAACCATGTTTTTTCCCACCTCTATAACTTTTTATGTATTCCCTTTTTACATTTTATTACAGCATAACATCTAAAAATGAAATAAAGATTACAGGCAACGCTTCAGGACCTGTAGTTCTATGGCTTGCCCTGAATATCAAATCTTGTTGATAGGAACTTTCTGCTATACCACTGTAAATTGCCAAAATCTCCCCACTGACCATCACTGTAATTATTTCTGTTTGGAAATGAAAGATTTGATCGGCAGACTGATTTTTCTTTTCTTTATATTTCCCACTCCTTTTCTTGTCTATCTTTCTCCCATTCACCTGGACTGTGCATTTTCTCTTGATGGGGGATTTGAAGATTAAATCTGTATTTATTTACCATAGTTATCTCTAGAAGTAAAAGAAAACAACAGATTGCAGGGGGAAAAAAAAAAAAAAAAAGAAAAAGGAAAAGGGAAAATATGAAGCTGGGAGGGAAGAAAGGATGGGCGGAGAAAACTCACAGAACAGCCATTCCAGGTACTAATTTAATAGGTACTTTTTTTTTTTTTTTTTTTTTTTCCCCTCAAAGTACAAAAAATAAAGTAAGACAAAGAGGTTGTTACTCCCTTTGCATCCAGCACCTGGGGGTGTTGGTAGGATTGCTACTGACATTTAAAACACACTTCCGCTGTGTATGTACAACCCTTCATTGCATAAATGTGTCAAAATCTGAGCAATAGGTCAAATTTAGTGGCAAAATAAGCCAGGTTTGAGGAGTAAGTTACGATTCAAATCCAAAGAAATCAGAAAACACAAGTCAACGCATCAGTAAAGAAAAATCAGTGTCAAAGCATGAAGTAGAAATGCAGGCTGAGCGTATGTACAAGGGGAAGATCCAGGGGTTTTTGTGTAGGAACCAGGTTGAACTCCAAGGTCAACATCAGAGTGGCACTAAATGGGAGTAATATCTTTGTGTCATAGAAAAATGGCAGGGAGAAAAAAATAGAGGGTTTTTTTGTTTTATTTTCCTTTAGACTTTAGACTGAGACTCAGGTGTCGTGCAGCCTCCATTTCCAAGACTGCTATTGATTTCTTAGGAGACAAAGAAGTGCTGCCCTCTGCCTGGGCCTTGATTTTATCCTGAGTAGATAGGAATAATCATTCTCTCTTTTGTCCTTGTTTCTTTAAGGGACACCTATCCCAAGCAATGCAGTATGGTGCAGTGAGTAGATCTGCACCACTGAAAGATTATAAAAGTGAAAAGAATGATGGGGTTCTATGCAGAAATGAAATTGTAAGCCTCAAAAATGATGTAGGAATGATAAGAGAGCATTATGCCACTGTGCTAGCTAGATTACTAAGAAGCTTTATTAAAGCATCACACTGATGGGTCCAACTTCTGATTATAGAGTTTGTTGTTTCTCTTGGAGATCCTCACAGACGTTTCTGTTTCACTGTGTTGTTTAGAGATACCTCGAATCTGAGAATAATCTTGACACCAGGTACACCAAGATGGGTGGTTTTAAGTTACAGAATTATTATTTTTTTATTTATATGCCACTTATTTCAACCAATTTGCTTAAGAAATCATGAAGAAGTTTTTAAACAGAAATATGCCAAACAACTTTCAATTATTGACAAAGTGGGGCAGTCACTGGTCCATGAACAATGTGAATTCGCTATTGTTGCGAGATGTGTCTACACACACACACACACATATATTTAATTCATCTGGAACAAAGCAGATTTTTCTTTACCCCATTAAACATTATAAGACAGAGAATTCAAAAATCAATCATATCATTAGCAAAATATTAGAACAGTTGAATCGTCAGTTTCTTTATAATATATAAGGATAAATATAAATACTAATGGACATATTTATAACTTTATGTAATATCCGTCTATTGACAAAACATCTATTATATGAGCAGATAACTCATGCACATAACATACACAAAATCATTTTAGATAAATGTACCTCAAACGAGGATTTACATGATACCCAGCAGAAATAGATATGACCTGTTTATCATCTATCTTCCTTTTCCCCTATTTAAACACAGGGGCAAGGTTTGATCTCTTCTGTTTTTCTGGTACACTCATCCCCAAATTTTCAAAGAAAATTACTAAAAACCCTGAGACTGATTCAAAGTTCTTTATGGATCCTGATGTGAAACGCAACCAACATAAAACCAGAATGCATAAGGATATACATGTGTGTACTTATTCTCGTGCTCTTTGACTTTCACTGTTTTAGGGTGAGTGCCTGTCCATCATCCAACAACATAAATTTTGTTAGTTGCTCGAGGGCATCTGCATCCTATGAAAAAATATCCCAAAATTTATGAAAAAAAGCTCATTTGTAGAGTTTTATTGAACAAACTCTCTCTTTTTTGCAGAAAGATCATGTTTTTTTTCTTAGCCCTCTTTTAGTGTTGGCATATTGTATGGACTTTTATAGTATAATTACATTTTGTGTATTCTTCCTTTTTCATTTTGTCTTTTATTCTTATACTATTATCTTTGTAGACTTTATAGAGTGCAGCTTTATGGTCAACACATGCCAAGGCAGGACCATGCTCCTGATGAAGCAGCCAGCCAGGTTCTGCAGTCTTTCCTCATATTTCCACCCTATCTCTTATATTGGCACTAATAATGGTGCAACTGCTCAGTGAATCAGATCAACCTGTTGATCTGACAGAAGAGTAATCAGATTTTTCCGGGGCTGGTTTGGATTAGCTCAAAAGGAATCATATGGAAAGCATAAGTGAAGTTGAAAAGAACGAGGAAAGATTTGTTGTATCTTCACTTCATCAGTAACACAGATAGAGATCAACATAAGCTGGCTTTGAAATTTCTTCTCATTTTCATTTTCTTCCTTTCTGTATTTAAGATCAGTAAAGGCGTATTGATGTAGCTAATCTTTTCCCTTACTACAGTTTCTACTCTTCCTTCATATTACGATAAATTTTTCTTTTAATATTGCTCATTTAAAGAAATACCGCTTCTCCATTACTTCTCTTTCATGACCTATTGTTTACAAATTCTCTGTTAAAATATATCATTCTGAAAACCTATTTATTAATTCTTTTATTTTATATTCCTCCTTCATAACTATCATGAGCTCTATCTTTTTGTGGTGCTATTTGTCTTCTAGGTTGTTAATCGGTTCCTCATTTTGGATGAGAAGATTCAATTAAGAGGCTCTGCATACAAATGAATTATCCTCAGCACGTCTGGATGGTGAAAGTTTCATCCACCACCAAAGGCTGGTTGTTAGGTGTGTACATGAATGTCTATTATGGAAACCAGTTATGGCTGAGGCTTATTGTTGGGATTCAAGAGGACTTTCTGCGAGAGAATGGCCATGTGAGCAATCCTGCGTGAGAACAAGACTGATAAGAGCCTCAGCCTGAGCAAGAATGTGATAAGGATGTGACCCTGAGTGAGGGGGGAGAAACTCGACAAGACAAACAACCCCCGGCAGGGGCTGGGATGGAAGAGGAAGTTCCACAAGGCAGGAAGCCTGGCAAGGCTGATGGGGCACTTTTTATCCAATCATACGAAGGTTTAAAGCGTGGGCTAAGTTAACTGTCCAATCCTGAGGACTTGTACTGCATGTTACTCACGTGTGCGGGAGAACATTATAAAAGGGCTTTCTTAGTTGTAATAAACGGGCATTGCTTGATCACATTGGTCGTGTGCGTGCTCAGCTCTCCCACAGCTTATCTTCCCTAAACTGTTTTTATTTTGGCTGTCTATGGCTGACCTAACCAATCAAGACTTCTTTTATACTTAGTGGTGAGAAATAGGCACTTTCAGATGGAAGAACCTGTTCAGGACCAGTTCTTCCTTGAAGTACCTGTTTCTCTACTGGATTCTGAAGGAGTTGAAACTGAAGAATTCAGATGTTTAACTTTTAGACATCTACAGCTAAATGAAGTAAATCCTACTACCAATGAATCAATACATTTAAAACTGTAGGGAAATCAGTTCTAAATTTGAAACCTCAATTTAATCTCCTAAAGGCTATGGACGTCAATCCACAGTTACATTTAAAAAAACCCCCAAACCTTTATTTTTTTAAATCCTACTGTAAGAATCCTTTGGAGTGAACAGAAAGGAAGTGCAAATGAAACAAATCACCTTGTTTCCTTAGTGATGTCTTGAAAATGTGTTCTTCAGATCAACTATACTATGATGGTGTGTTCCCTTGAACCATCTATAGTATGACGCTGAAATTATATCTGTCTGATGAATGTTGTTCTTACTTTAATATACAAACTGTAGTTATTTCTCCCTGTTTTATACCATCAGGAAGAGACAGCGACCATGAAAATGAGTAAGTAGATTTTTTTTTTCCTTTGTCTCTTTCTCGTTCTCTTAAGACAGACTGTTAAACCTCTTATTCTCTCCTGATGCTACTACAAAGTTATGTCAGTTATTAGAACATGTATTTCACCATATTTCAACTATATTCTTAGATGGCAAATACATTTTTTTACTTGCATTCTGTTTTCAGGATAGCTGTAAGTGGCATAGCCATTGTGTTTTCAGCAGTTCTGGATGGGTCATGCCCTTCATGTACTACTGTTGTCCATCATGTATGTGGACTCTCTTAAGGACAGACTTATCTTACATAGGACACTGTCATATCTCAGTAAGCTGAAGTCAAATTACAGCAGTTTATACCTACTGAGAACTTGCATACCAGTCTTTCTATTGATAAAGGAGCCTATGATTTGGGGACATTTTGGGTAAAACAAACCAAGTTTTATTGTTGTTGTTAACTCTAGAAGAAACATTGAATTGCATGTATTAAAACAGTTGGTACTGGACTGGACTTCATGTGGAACTGAAAGCTAATTTAGAAATTAGGACTTCTCAGTCCTAGTTCCAATTCTGACAACCATCTGGGTTACTTTCAGCAAAACATGGAATTTCTGTTTCTCAGTTTACCCATCTGCAGTCTAGGCATAATGTTTTGTCTCATGACTCTTTCAAGGTTTAATTAATGAATGCATGTTTTACAGCTAGTTGAGAACCACAGATAAAAGGGTCTACAGAAGTGCAAAGCATTATTATATTGCAAGAAGCCTGATTTTCTTTACTATCAGAAAAACAAGACTTTGTGCAGACTTAATTGGTTTTTTTAAAATTTATAAAGAGGATTAAGAAAACTGAGCCTATCTAAGTCTCCCTACTGGTAAATAAAAAGGGAAAGAAATAAAGACTAGAAGCAAAGAGGGGATTTATGATAAAATAAATAAATATATCCAAAGAGTAATACAGAAGTAACTGTTAAAACAAGAAAATAAAGTACTAGATTTTCTGAGCTATGAAGTGGTAGATGAATAGAAATCAAAATTTTGTTTATGACAAGGTTATGTAAAGGGAATGTTGGAAAGCATCATGTTTTAATCAGTTATCCTCACTCAGTTTCATCATACCCACAGATATAGGAGAGTTTAAGAAGATCACTGAAGCCAGAACCACTCTCTCTATGTGTTAGTCATTTAATACTTGATATAAAATTAGGGAATCATTCTGCGCTACCCAAAGGAAAAGAGTAGGTCTTTTATTTTGAATCAGTTGGAGAAGACTATAATGGTAGTTGGTATCAGAAGATTAAAACCAAATCCCTTACAGATGGAAATCAGCAAAGCTCCATCCAGAATAGCTCCATTGTGCAGCTATGCCAATTGATGCCAGCTGAGAACTGGTCTCCAAATATCACTGTAACTTTGTTCTTGATATTAGGATGGCCAAAAGAACAAGCTTTCTTTTGGGCTTTCAAAGACGTGGTGCATTCAGCCCATTTGCTAATATTCCTTTTAGCATTTTCTCATCACATTTTGTTTTTCTATTACCAGCTGAAAGCAAAAAGCATGACAGCACGTGCTAAAAGAATGAAGCCAAAATGAACTGGTGTGTTATGAACACTGAAATAAAGTTTTTCAAGTTATATTATATGTTCATTTGGGGCATCTTGATTTTAAATTTCTAACTCTTAGGGTTTTTAGAATTTGTTTGGAAAGTGAAAAACTATTTTCACAGTATTTTTTTAAATGTCAAAGCTACTTTGTTCCATTTGTTCAGTCAGAAACATTTTTAGCCGTTTTTTCTGAGAATACAGAGTATATACTGTTTTGAGACATACCTGTACATTTACATATGTCCCTTTCTATGTTTTACACCGAAATCTTAAAAAATGTGAATAATAATGTGATATTAAGTTCTTCCAATAACCACAAAAAATTATGGTTGTTTAAAGAAGAGAGAAATCTTTTATACGTGGAAACCTTGCTATAATTTCACATCCTGACCAAAACCATCATGCATTATCTTTCAGAGAATCCACACAGGAGTTCATTGGCTTTGCTCCACAGAAAAACTTTACTGTTTTTCCCAACTTGAGAAATTTTGTCTAAAACATGAAAAGCAAAATATGATTCTCTATTAAAAGCAACAGTTTTTCAGATAGAGGTAATTATCTTGATTTCTCGTATGGTTTGTTAGGTTTCCTTTTTGAAAAGGAAGTAATCCTCTTTGTTTTCTTAAAACTGCATTATAACCCTGTGAATCACAGTATTTAGTCACTGATTTTTGTTTCCATGAATGACAGACTTTATTTCTCTTGTAACCAACTACAGGTCAGTGATGCAATCTTGGTCTCCATGTGGTGGTTATCCTTGCTGACTCTCAGCTGTGATCTAGAAGCAGAAGAGGTGTTTCCGAACACTAACCAGCCACCATCACTCCCATTTCAGAACAAGGAAAGATAGTAGAACTAAATAACTTTGACTTTGAACAGCAGCAGGTGTAGAAGATGGTGACTATGATGATCAAGTGTGTAGAAACATATTTTGTATGAACAAGAAGTAGTTTCTTCGTTTGTTTAGCTCTGAGGGAACTGTTCTCAGCAGTCCATGACAGGCAACCAGAAAGAACAAGTCTACTGTCAATAGACTTCAAACTTCTGAACAAATGTTCAGTCTTCCAGTGCAAAACTGTCGAGGACTGGCAGTCTGAAAAAACCCTAAAAAACAGCTAGCCAGCTGACTGGTACAAACATATCATAGGTTAAACATCGAGGACAACTCCCTGTTCTGAAGGACAATACATTCCCCAGGTAAGACCACACCAGGGAGAAAGCCATCTTTGGGAGTAGAAGGATTCATGAAATTAATAACTACATACGATACTAAGGAACTGAATAACCAAGATAGTCCATTCCAGATTTTCTTCCTTTAAGGACTGATTTTGAATATTCTGTTACTGATATGCTTCCTCTGAGTTCAATAAAAGTTACTAAGTGAATACTGTAGCTTTACTCCTCCGCATTAATGAATTAACTTTCAAGATATTTCATGAACATGACCACTTTTTGACTAGGCAAACCAGAGATGAAATATCTCACAGCTTGTGCCCAATGTACTCATTACAAAATCATACATGAGGAAATGTTTTCCTTTCTCTTTTTATTCTCATAGGACGAATGAGAACATATAAAGAGCAATACTGTAATGACACAGTAATATGATGGCTTAATGAGTCTTTTCATCTCTGTTCCCTATTCTTCTTGTGTACATTTTACTTAATGCACATAAAAGTAGCAAACAGAAAGATAGGGGCATGAACAGTTATATCTCTGAAGATCATATGACGAAACTGTTTTATGAGCTCATGGTCAGTTTTTGCTTTTATCCCATCAACAATTTTCTGTATAACACAACTAAAGATTGTGTAAGGCAAATTCTTACATGCACATGAATTACAGAATTATCATCTTTGGAAGATGATTCTAAGCATTGTCCATCTCTTGCATGTACTGGGAAATTCATGATGCTGAATTTAATAACTAGCTCGGTGCATTTAGATATTAAATGCATCTATGCCTGAGAACTAAAGGTAAGAATATTCCAGACAATGGCAGAAGGGAGCCAAATAGCTGGAGTGGAGAAAGAACAGCTCTGATTGCTTTTATATGGATCCTACATTAAAGAACCCAGTGGAGCTGAATTGTTCCCTGTGGGGCTTAAAAGTTTGATTTTCGTTTTTCCTCCATACAGGAAATTATGGTGATTGCAAATCCTAAAGCACTAAAGTTATTTAGAATAGAAGCTGTAAATATATACAGTAGAAAATAGGCATTTTCCTTGGTTTATGGCTCTAAAGGATTAAAGTAGGATTAAAAAGTGAAGAAAATAGATTTCAAAGCTGTTATGTTTTCTAACAGTAAGTGACACGACTTCTTTTTTATGGAGGAAAGAGTAGAAAAAAGCAAAAACATAAGAACAAATAACCACAGACAATAAATAGTGAAATAAGAAAATAATAAAAATAATATTAACTGTATTGTAGTAGTGATATGCACACATACACATCTACATACATATATATATATGTATGTTTGTATATATATATATATATAAATGTATGTACATTTATACAGTTAAAGCTTATATTTTTACAGGAACTTTTTTTCCTAAAGGAACTCAAAACCTCTAATTGAACTATGTACTGGGCATTCACTGTAGAATCACCTGTTTGCAATATCACTTTTCCAGTTTAATTTAAATAGTGTGATAAACGGAGTTGAAAACAGATTACTAAAGGTACTCCTGGAGGGTGTAAGAGAAGTAGGAAAGTATACTGCTAAATTCTTAGGAGCTGAAAATTGTCTATATTGTTTCCTTTCTAGTCTCCTGAATACAAAAAAACCAAAACAAACAAACAAACAAAAAAAAAAAAGATGAAAATGTAAAATCACCTACTTTTACAAAGTAGCATTTAAACTGTATGCAATATTGTGTGCGGAGTAAAATTTCCAGACACTCTAAAGTTGCCTTACCATCCTTCAGGGGCTGGTCAGGGCTGAGAATGCAGAAGGCAGAAAGGTACCTAACATCATTTTAACTTCTCTCCCTGTGGTTTCTGTAGTTAGAGTGACCCAAAACTCGCTAGAACTAACAGAAATATTTTTACTAACAGAAATAGAATAATGGGAAATAGGGACTTTTAACTCCATAGAAATTGATGGGGCTTGAGAACATGCAACACCTCTTGGACAGTGCTCAGCACCAAACTAGATGAGCTTGAAGTTCCTCTCTATTTTGTGGCTGAGAAATCCACTCGGATTCCCAGCAGCCATTAATGTAGTAAGGGTCCACTCCACACCTTCATCTCAGAACAATTCCTGAGAAATTGTGTTTCAGAGTGTTTTTTTTTTTGAGAGAAACAGATTACATACACAGAGTCTACTGACAATATGCAGTGAAGTGTGCTTGCTATTGAGCACTCAACGGTGTATTTTATGTGGCTGTGAACATTTACATCAGGATTATTTAGTATGCCCAAATGAAGTGTCATAGCTGAGGGATGACTCACTGTTTCAGCAATGGCATTAGTGGAGAGCAGAACCAGAAGAAAGATTATCCTGCTTCTGCACTTTCTTGGCAGAAATTGCTGCCACTTTCATGGGTTCATCGGCTGGATCTCTATGAAGGACTGCAGATTATAGTCCCTGAAGTGAGCAAGGAGGAAACTCAGAGCTCATTTCGTATGAGAACCAACAGTACCCATGGTAGATGAAACACAGGTAAGACGAAGCAAACATATGAAACCTATGAAAACTGGGAAGAAAAATGTTCTGACCAACTCCAGTGCCATTTAACACCTGACCAAAGAGGGCCCAAAAGAAAAGAAGAAGGCAAGTTATACATCCCTTTCAGATCTAGAAAGAGACTATGGTGATGTACTGTCCTGGTTTTGGCTGGGATAGAGCTAATTTTTCTTCTAAGCAGCTAGAATAGTGCTGTGTTTTGGTATTACAAAAAAATAGAAAACACAAAAAAGTCTTTTTGACTGTGTTGCAAGCAAGACTTTCACCAGTTAATACAAAAGTAGGTAAACTCCCCCCAGCTGCTGAATATGAGAAGGCAGGAAAAGGCTTATGTTTGACAGTTCCTCGGGTGTGAAGTGAGTAAATTCCACATGTTCATATTTACCCCAGAAAAACCTTGGAGACTTTTCTACAATTCTACAAGAGGTAATAAATGACTAATTCTCCTTATTGCGCCATGGCTCATTCAGGAGAAAAAAAGCTACCCTTTAGGACTTTTGAGTAGCCTGATTTCTATCACAACCTGAATTTTGTGGAATTTTTCTCCTGAGGCCATGATAAGACTTCAAGCAAGCTCCCCTTTCATCATTCCTCATGCTTACCCTAGGCATGGGGTCTCCTACACTGGGAAATGTGACACAGGCCATTATATAACCAATGTGCTGACTTTACTTGCTTTCTGAAACCCTGTTTTGTGCGTAGCAGGGAGGATATTCCACAGTGGCCAGTTCCATGGGCTATAAGGCCGCTTTTCGCTGCCGCAGCACCATAAAAGAGCCATGGTGTAGCTGAGAATTGTGCCTTACAACTGTCTGTGCCACTGGGATGCATCCCTTTGGAGGGATTAAAATGCCTAAAATGAGGGATGTAATGTAACAAGGAGAGCACATAGAAAGACAAGAAATATAAAAGGGAGAAAGGGGAGGAAGTGATTTTGAAGAGGACTAATAAAGTATATGTCACCCTGTTGATTGATTTTTCTTTTCTTTTTTTCCTTCCTCTTTTTTTATTTTTTTTTTTTTAAGCTTAAAATGCTTCCTGCTCTCAGGCATCTGACTTGCCAGCAAATGAATTGCACTGAAAAATCTCTGTGAGTATGCTATTAAAAAGGTGAAGTTTTAAAGGCATTTTGTCCCATTATGAATTTCAAGTGATGAAATATAAAAGTAAATATTTTTGCCAGTCTAGTCTGCCCTTTACAGTCCCGCTTTCCTCTAGAGAGACAAAATCTGCTGGCTCTGGATTGGATCCATTTGCAATTGCCAACAGATTCTCTCTGATGAATCTTCAAGCGGTTGAGTCAGGTTGGACAGGCAAAATGTCCATCTGTACCATCCCTGATGGATGTAACAAAGCTTGGAATGCATTCACAGTACCAGAGCAGCAATCAAGGGAGCAGAGAACAAGCGGAAATACTGATATTTTTATTATTTTATTTTATTTTATTTTATTTTATTTTATTTTATTTTATTTTATTTTATTACTTTTAATATAGATTGAATGTTTTCTGCATTTCTCTACATGGAAACAGTGAAGTCCTTTCCAAAAGCTCAACAGACAGGATGCTTAGGGGAAAATTTTTCAAAGCAAGGGCAAGTGCAGGATTTCATCGATTGGCTTTTGTTGATGTTTCTGGGAGTCATGCAGCTAAAACTCTGTATGCTTCTTTGAAAAGATACCCCCAAAATGTCACAAATCTGGTAGGCAGGCAGCTGCAGGAGGTAACAATGGTACATCTCTGTCTGTCCATCTAATTTTAGGAAGATTACCTTAATCATATCTAATGGCAGCATACTTCTGGTCATAATATATCTATGAAAATGATGTTGCCAGACTAACATATCCTGTAGCTGTGCTACCTATTTTTAATTTCAATTTTTCTGTTTTGTAGGAGTGTTTTGTATTTCCCTTTTATTTTCCTCCTTAAATTATATGTTTCTTTTATATCAGGAGTATAAACTAAGTTGAATCAGAATTCTCCAATGGAATGGTTCAAATTTCTTTCCTTTAAAGGTTTTATAAACTACAATGAAAGGCTTATTCGGGGAATGACATTATGGTCTGAAATGATTTGGGTTGAATTTGACCTTTGCTGTACATTCCCACTCAGCACAACCTATAAAAGCCCTTTATGAGACCTCTATTTCTTCTCCATGGGAGATGGAGGTGACACAGAGCTCCTGCAGAGACAGCATATGAAGTCAAAGAATAGGAAGTGATTCCATCTTGACTCAAGTTAATGATGTATTAGTTCCTGTCTAGGATGATAAACAAGACAGGAGGAAAATTATGCCATAGTTATACAGTGAACTGCTTGAATCAAATTCACAGTAATCTTGAAGTAATAATGTCTTAGGTCAGACCAGTCTCCAGACAGAATCTTCTTGTTGTTGTAGGTCTTTGCCCTTAGCTTCTGATTGGTCACCATCTTGCTGTCTATAAATAACTTCTTAGAACAAGCTCAAGTCTGCTTTAAAATATACTACAGTAAAATCCATTAGGGACCACCTTACTAGCAACCGACTGAAGAAAATTACAGTTATTTTAATAAAACCACTTCATCTATGTTGTTCCCAGAAGTGTACTCCAAGGTGGAATTAGGAGGAAGAAAATGTTTTATGCCAAATCTACCAGCTCTATGCTGTCCAAACCTTCCCTTTTCTCTTTGGACAAATGCAATCTTTGTCTCATTTATAGGACTGTTTATTATAACTGATTCATATGTTGGATCTGAACCACCACTTCTTATTCAAGCAATGATCCTGCTGAGTTCAAAGACTTCCAGCGATTCAACATGAGGTGTTTAGGGGTGTCTTTTCAAAGTAGTATATCAGTTTAGTCACATAGTTCCTGCTAACATCAAGGGAAGTTTGCTGGTTAAATCCCCATGCAAACTTCCTTTGAAAAAATTACCCCTAAAGCATCCCGTCTGCTGAGGTTTGAAAAGGGACTTCAATCAATATATTTGTTAAATGAAATGCAAAGAAGATCCATTATTTGTACCCTGGATACTGTTGCTTAATAAAGGATGTAACACAGTGATGGTTAAAACATAAGGGTTCTTATTCTGTTTGAATTAGTCTTCAAATGTTTATCTAAAATATTCATACCTTTCACTTTACAAAACTGGACATAAAATTTCATTGGAAGAACCTTTGCCAGATGACTGCTTATTAAAGCCATTCCTCTAGTCAGAATGCTTGCATACGCACATGTTACTGTGTGCAGGTGTCTGTTTCTGTATATATATGCATATACACACTAAGTTTTTATCAGTTCTAAAGATTTTAAACCCCAGAATCAGAATTCTTCAGGTTTTTTGGTGAGAGTCACCTCATCTAATTTTAGGTATTCAGGGGTCTATTGTCTCATTTAAATTAAGGTCTCAGATTTCTCAGTATTTAATAAACACTTTTAGAACCTCCATCCCTATTTTTTTTAGATACACTTTAGAATATTACTATGAATCAATATTCTAATATGGAGACAAATTTTTATAGACAGAAATTTTATAATTTGAGGTCAGAAGTAGTTCTTATACAATCCACACATATGTAATAAATTCCAGCTGAGGTTCAGGTCCTCCTAGACTCCGAGATTTGCTTAGATGTATCATACCCTAAACTCTATTAACTCTATTGATCAGAATCCTACTGATTATAAAAGCAGCCTGCTCTAGGTAACATGTAGACATGTTCAATTTGAACTTCTAAAGCCAGATAATATTTATTTTACTATGAAAGTTATTATCTCAAAGTACAACTCACTCTCCCTTAATTATGAAAGCTGAGGGTAAGTTGAATACTTCGGTTCCTACTTTAGTATGAATCTGTGCCTTAATCTGTCTGGAAACATAAATCTGGAGCATCATATAGCTCAGCTAAGACAAGGAAATTCTGTCATGTCTCATCACTGAACATACAGAGTAGAGAGATTTAAAAATTAACTTGGATTTTAAAGTGAAAAAAAATGTGATATTGATGAGAAAAAGACAGAAGAGCAGCCTAAATGTGAATTTCCTGCAAGTCTGTTTTCTAGTACCCAGACTTGTTCTTATTCAGAATTCTGACAAAAGCAGAAATATAATAATGATAAATTCTGTAAGAACATTAAACTCAGAAATGACAAAATAAAATCATAGAATGATTTGGGTTGGATGGACCTTGAAGGTCATTTAGTCCAACTTCCCTGTCCCTTCAGGGACACCTTCCACCAGCCCAGGTTGCCCAAAGCCCCGTCCAACCTGGCCTTGAACCCTGCCAGGGAGGGGGCAGCCACAGCTTCTCTGGGAAACCTGTGCCAGGGCCTCACCACCCTCACAGCAAATATTTCCTGATAGTGTTTTTAAATCAAAATTAAAAATTTCAGGCTTCCCGCATTATTCTGTTTTCAAGTGTGAAGCCTCATCAGATATTTTGTGTCATTTTTCCGTAGTGTTACTCCATATTCTGAAGAGGTACTGTTCCAAGTTATCACTCTATTTGAGATGTGTCCTTGCTGACTGATGTCCTCTAACATGCACCATAGCATGTTAGTGTTCCATTGATAACCACAGTGGTGCAACCAGAGTGTAGGTTGCATCATGGGACATTTAAGCATGATGTTTGGACTCTATTGGTGAATGGCAGCTGAGTTACCTGAATATTATTGAAGAATCTTCATGAGAGCTAAGACAAGCAAAGACAAATGTAAACAGAAATATTTCAGACAGAAATATTTTCACTGTAGTCAATTTATCCTGAAGAAGGGCAGCATTAGCTTTTAGGGGATTTTTTTTTTTTTTTTTTAAACCAGAAATGTCAAACCTGTAGCAAGACAACACTTTCAAAGAATAACATATCCAAAGCATTTGGGTTGTTTTACTGGTAAGAAGGTTTTACAGTCCAAACCCAATCCCTGAAAAATATTGACAAAAATTTTGAGAGAGACAGATGAAGATGGTGGGAATTTTTACTCAAAAGTCTAAATCTGGGAATAAAAGGCTTTGAGCTTGATAATTCTGCGTGTATATTTTTTGAACATCAATCCCGTATTAACTGAAAAGCTGAACTTATCCTGTACATGAGGAAGAGGACAAGGAAAAGAAGAACAAGGGGGGGGGGGGGGGGGGAATAAAAGAAAGAAGAGAAAAGAGAGAAAAAAATGGAAAAGAGGGAAAAGGAAAATGAAAGGGGGGAAAAAAAGTAAAGAAAAAAGACCTATGGTATGTTTTCCTTAGTTTAACTGACAGGTCCCAAACTGATACCTAACTATTATTGATAATTGAAATGCATCTCTCTAGTGGGCAGAGCGTTCAGCTACACAGAACTCAGATTTGTCCAACAGCGATGCCACAGGACACACTCAGACCTTCTGTGTTGTCTCTAGGAATTGCTATTAGTAATGACCCAAATCTTCAGTCACCTGGGGAGGTTGCTCACCACACATGTAAAATCACAAATACGTGTTCATGTGTGCATGGGGGTTTACCTCTGCCTGTACATTCAGCGTACAGAAGAGACTTCTTGAAATGTATTACCTTGTTCACTAAACTAAGACTGTCAGGCTTTATTAATAAAAATTAATTGTGAACCTCCCTCATTCCCACAGGAGGGCTTCTAAGCACTCCATCAGAACCTGAAGTGGAAGCTGAGGCTGAAGATGATAAGGAAAAGACAGGACACCGCAGCAAAGACAGCAAGGTTTTGATGCGGTTGTGTATTTATTTTGCTGGCAGATCTGATCTTTCCTAGCTATGTTCTGCTTCTCTGCCGCGCCCACCTATCCTCCCCCCACTCCCTCACCTAGATTCTCATCTCTCCTTTTATTTTTTTTCCTCTTCTCCCAGTCTCTCTCATGCCAGAGACCTGTGCAATATCATTTTCCGCATAATGAAATCTAGAGTGACATTAATGTAAGTGTAATTTTATAGTGGGGAATGGGCCTAGCTGATCGTTTCTACCTGCTGTGTTTTGATGATAGACATTGGGATGTCACCATCTGTGTAATGAAATTTCACCTCCGTAATGGTTCAGATTATCAAACATTCTTCCAAGCTGTCTCACAGAAATTTATTTATTTATTTACTCAATAAGGGTGGCAAAGTTGCTCATCTCTAGGAAGCAGAAGGAGGCTGGGAAGAGGGAAGGGGTGGGCCGGAGGGGGTGGGGGGGAGCTGAACAACAGACATGACCAGAAAACATAATAATAAAAAAAAAAAAAAAAAAAAAAAAAAAAACCAACATCATGCCAGGGAAGAAAATGAGATTGTGCCACCTTTGTGTTCAGTGCTGTGTCCACACTCTGTTATTCCCCCATCTCCCCTAACAAGAAAGAGTAAGATGCCAAAGCTATATACCCAGCAGAATATAGGCATGTTAAAGCAGCAAGTGAGGTTTCTGGAGATTTTATGGCTATAGTGTGCCTTTGTTTCATTCATACTCAACTTCCCCTGGTATCAGTAAGACCTACGTAACATGACAGAGTCAAATCTGCCTTAAAATGGACAATTTCTACCTTCTAGATGTCTGATGTTGTGATCAGAAAGCTGAGTGATTCGCACTAAGGGGAATCAGAGACATACACACCATGTTTTAAGTAATGGTTAAAAGAATTTCTATATCTCTTACTGTTTGGGGTCAGGAGTTAGTCCCGAAGATCACTTGATCCTTCTAGGTATTTCTGTCCTGTCACTTTTACATCTGTCTTTCAGAGGCTGTAAATTGTAGAACCTCCCTTTTCCTCTCCCTCCCACATGATAAAAATGTCTGGATTCAGATTTCACTGGACACCAGAATGAGCAGTACGGTATTTCACTATGGGGAACTCATTCTATTTAGCAATGAACTATGTCTTTTTGATTTCCCCCTCACTTCTAATGTCCTGCCGCCCCTGAAGAGAAAAAAACCCTAGGTTTTCAGAGGTGATAAATAGAAAGACAGCATATCAGAGTTACAGCTCAAATAGGTGTTTGTTCTGCTTTTCCAGCTGAAGCTAGAGCCTATATGTATCTAAAGCTCCCAGGTGTCTCACAGTCCCAGCAGATCAGATACTTTTCAATGCATGTAGTACTTCAATTTTTATGCCAAACTCCAGAAATCAAGCAAAATGTGTACACCATAGATGCCAGGAACATACATTTTAGAAACTCCAGAAATATTATACATATCAATTGACGCATTTTGACCCAACAAATCTGAAATGCCTAGGGAACACTGGATGGATCAACTGTGCAGACACTTCCCAGAATAGAATATGCTTACTACATATGCACATATACATGTTATTTTTGTCTGGAAAGCCATGGATGTTCCTGTCTGTGAGAGATCATGCCAGAAGACACTAAACAAATTGAACAATGCTTTTTCTAATAATTCACATCAAAATAGCTGGCATGTGTGCCTGTGGGAGTAAAGAAATAAGGCCCCCAAACCTTATATCTGGACCCAGTGGACTGTGAGACCTCACCAATTTTCACAGATGAGGTTGTACTGCAAGAAACTAGAGTTACCAAAAAAAAAAGCAAGTGCCAAATCTTCAGGTTGGATGGCAAATTCCTTTTCCAGGTTTCCTTGTTCTGTGCCTTTTCTTGATGTCCACCAGAAGATGCTCTTTAGCGATGTTCACAGGTTTATGTTTATCTGGTTTTTCAATTTTTGACACCCCAAAGACCATGTTTGTTTGATCTTCAGAACCATATGTCTGGAAAGTCAAGACATTCTAATTTCCTTTGCTACATTTTCTCTCACTTCCTCCCGTATGGGACTCTGTTTTTCACAGAGAATTCCTCATGACTCCTACATTGCTGTAGGGGTTAAATAGACCTGCATAATTTTGTTTTCTTAGAAAAAAATATTTTTAAAAAAAACCCACAAACCAAAAAAACTACCACTTTGTTCATTTTCATTGTAAAATATTTTTTATATCATGGAATAGTTAATATTTTATCCCAACCTTATGCAGAGATGAAGTAATGGAAAAAATGCTTGAAGGTTTGGTTTTTTTTTTTTCATCCCAGAAAATCTTGGCTTTAGGAAAATAATTACTCAATTAAAAAAAAAAAAAAGTTTACTAAATTGAATAATTCTTCCCCAGATATCTTTTCCTTCTCATGATTATTTTTTAACTAGTCTAGATAATGATATTATTAGCTAATTAGTGATAAATGTCAGTAATTTTATTTTACTGAGACCATTTGAAGTCATGTGTATATTTATGCAAAATGCAGATTGACTGAAACCTGAAGAGGTATAAATTCATTTCTGTCCCAGAGGCCCTGCACTGAGCCAATGTAGCACATAGACCCACCTTCCACGGGACTAAGTGGAACCAGCACCTGAGTGGGCTCTCAAGGGAGAAGTGAATTTTCCCCTGACTAGGGCTATATTATGATCATTCTTGGCACGTGGAGGACAACTTTAGAATAACTTTCATCTCAGTTTCCTCTAGGAAGGATTGTCAAGGATCATTCTGAACAAGGGGTTTGAGCACTGAATCAGACACGGCCAGTCTTAAACGCTTCAAATGGAAAAGTAAGTGAGGCCATGGCTCCTCTTCTCAGTTGCCACAGCTGCTGGCCAGGTATGGCAGATACTACATGACAGTTCCTCCCTTGAACGACTCGTGTGTGTGTGTGTGTGTGTGTGTGTGTGTGTGTGTGTGTGTTGCTCTGTTTCCCAGCTTTGTTTTACTTTTTTTGAAAAGAAAACAATTATTGAGACTCTTGATTTTTCCCATGGACATAAGACAGTAGAGGTGAGTTTTTGTAGGTTCCAAAGTCTTTGTTTAAAGACACACCTGCTAAACTCCTGTCCCAGCAAAGCAAAGATTGCTTTTCCTTGAATGAGTATTTTAGCTTTGACTCTTACATGTTTATGAAATGAAAACACCAGTGGAAAAATACTGCCTCTTCCAGCACCAGTGTACAGCACCCAGGAACCCTGAATGCAGCAGGGATTGTCAGGTCAGAGGCCTGCATGGTTCAGTGGTGTGTAGTCTGCTCTTTGACAATGGCACCATCCATGCAGACAAGTAATTGCCATCCAGCTCTTCTGGGGGGATCTCAGCAATTCCTTCACTGCTGCATGCTCAGATGCACTCTCTCAGCAAGTACCATCAAGAGAAATCCATCATTCAGAATACTCAAGCTACCATTTATAACAGTTTTCTACTCTCTGTCTTCTCAGGTTCTTGTTTTTGTTATGCCTATTGCATTAGCAAGAAGTCTGTGCATATGCCAGCTTAAAAGACTGAGAAGAGACCTACCATGGATGGCTCGAGAGAGGCATATGCAGCTTGAGAGCAACTGTCTCCCACCTTCAGCCCGAAGGGAGAAAACAGGGAATATATTAACCGTCAGCAACCTTTAACTAAAGGGCTCTGCATTTCTAATCAGAGTACCCTGTAACAAATTGGGGAGTGTGTCCGTCTGTGTATAATGTCTATATTTTTTTGGTGCATAACTAGACTATAATAAAATAAAATATTTATAGGAAATAAATGAAGGGATATTTCCCAAGCAGCAATTTTTAAAGCTGTCACTAACTGTTGTAAATGCATAGTGCTTCCTTCCAGAAATAAATTGAACCATATTAACCATGTATATCATGGTTTGAGTCATCAGCCTTTAAACCACAGATTTTCCAGAAGCTGAGAGAATAAAGCAGGGGAACAACCACTGCATATTTGCCTGGTTGTTATTCTTTTTTTCCTTAAGTATTTTTCTTTGACCACTGTCATCAACAGAATATTAGGCTAGATAGACCTTTGATCTGACCCTGCAGGGCAGATCTTATCACCCTGATTTATTATTACTGACACTGATTTACAGCACTCTTGCTTTTATTATTTTATTATAAGTGTTGTCTCCAGGCACTATGCAAACATGCAGCCACAGTTCTAGTGAATTTATACTCTCCGTGGAAGTGTCAAGAAAACAGACAACATGAATAAACATTTTCATCCCTTTGGTCATTTAATTGCTGTTGATAAAACACCATGCCAGGGACCTACATTTTTATTTGCTACTGGAGGTTCATGGAGAGAAGTGAAGGTGTAACAGAACTGATGGAGAGTGACAATGCTGAGTTTTCTGTAGAAGGCTCACCCTCACTCTGGCTAGCTTCAGCTGCTTACCTGAGTCACACAACTTGGGAGACTTCTCACTTGACCTTCTTCTATAAGCAGGTAAAAACAGGCCAGGAATTAACATGTTTCTCAGGCACGGTGGGACATACTTCTTCTTCTGACAGATTATAGGGCAATTTAGGATGATTGCACTCCTAATTTGGATGTCTCAGTTATTACTTAGTGGGATGAATGGGGGAGTCTTTAACAGAGCAGAGGTTGCTATATGAATTTGCAGGATGGAAACAGCTAACCCAGACATATGATACTGGAGCAAAACTACAATAACAGAAGAATGAATCACACTTTTTACTCTCTTTGAAGGAACAGAGCTAACTTAGTGTCTAATATAAAACCAAAAAGAAAAGTTTTTTATTAAAAAAAAAAAATTATTTTCATTTATTCAGTGGGTTGTGGGAACTTTTTTTTTATACCACAATTATAAAATTATATTTTGATGATGTTTTAAAAGAGTTTTTGAAGGTATAGCAATAATAATAATGAAATAAAATATAGAACACTTGTTGGGTTTTGCTTTCATGACAAATAGGCACTGACAAATCCATGCCACATTACCATCCTTGATTGCTCTGATGGAACTCATTTTCATCTCCTGTTCCTCTAATTACATGAAAATTGCATACTTTTTATGCATGACACATTTTCTGCAGCTTTAGAAAAACGTTGTGAAGGGGGAAAAAAATAACATTTATCAGTTTCTTTCCCCCACTCATAAAGGCTATATGTCATGTATTCAGCGATCAATCCATGTTTAAGTGCCAGTTTTCTGTGCTATTGTTATAACCAGAAAAGGAGGTATATATATATATATATTAAAAAAAAAAAAAAAAAAAAGCAGCTTAAGTGTGTTTTTTGCCCTTAAGAATGGAGATTTAGAGTGGTCTTGTCACTGGTCTGTTAGTCTCTTTGCAGACTTTCCTTCTTTAATTTCAGATTTCAAAGCATGGATGAATGATTCAACACCAGACTAAGTAGAAAAGACTAAATTTGAACAATAGCACCTCTTAAGCTATTCCCCCATTCCTTGGGTTTTGTTGAAGATTTATTTTAATAGTCAGGTGAGACAAGTGAAAATCACCATCATTGCTGCAGATGCATTAAAAAATAAATGGACAGTACTAATAAATTACAAGTACAAGAACAAATTAGATGCCACATACCTGCTTTTTAGTTATTTGTTTGCTTTCATGATGGAAAATGGAGGGGCGGAGGGGAAATAAAAGATGATGTCGTCAGTCTGTATTTAACTGTAATGGGTTTGCACCAGGCGGGTGCATTTTCATCCTTCTAGTGTAACAAGTCATCTAGGTATTTTTATCCTGACAGTAACTTTGATGGTGAAATATACTCAGTGTGTGAAGACCTCTATCCAGATGGCCAACACAAGCTCCAGCCACTTGTAAACCACCCTGGAGGTTTGCTGAAGATCCTCGTAGAACTTCAGCACTGATCACCAACCGAACTTTGAAGACAAATGTGTTTCAGGATGTTGCTGTTGGTTTGGGCTTTATTTCCTAGTTACTCATTATTCATGCTAATCCTTGTAAGTCAGAAATTTGTATCAGCAGGGAAAAGTTATACAATTAAATTAAATAAAATGCCGAAGCTCTTTTCTGAAACTGAAGGTAAACGGGACCTGGGATATCCAGAATATACTCTGTTCAGCCACATATTAAGGCTGAGACTCTTACTAGAATAAATGGGATAAATAAGTACAGGGTACTGTAAAGTAAGTGTTGAAAGTTTTGTTTTTCCTCCCACTCCGAGGCTGACTGCAGAAATAAAATCTTTCCAGACAGAGTGAAGTATAAAGCTGTGTGTTTGGCCATGGTGCCAATGCTGGCAGACAGTGAAAGCACATGGATTCATCCTGGCACTTTGGTATGTCTAGTGATGGCCCTGCAACACAGAAAAGACTCATGCTGGGAAATTCTTCATTCAGGAAACGCGTTGTCCTTATTCAAGCTTCGCATTCAAGAACATACATGCTTTTTAAACTGCAAAAAGGAAACACGGTTCTGTAGGTTTTTTTAAGAGTTAAAATGAAAAGGTGATCTTGATGAGAATAGCACAGAGAAGTAAGAGTTTCCTGCAGCATTCACAGCACAATAGCAAGTCAGAAAATGAAGCTGGCAAGACACATCCCGAAGAAAGACTGCCATGCCATGAGCTCATTCTGGTCTGATCTACATGAAGTTTATTTCCAACATAAAACATTCACAAATAAATAAAGTACCAATCTGTCCCTCTTAAATATCTGTTCGTATTACTGCAAGACTTCTTTCTGCTTTTTCTCACATTTGTTTATTACACCCACTGGTTACATCATCTATTAAATTAAACCCCAATCTAGTTCTTAAAAACCTGTGTAACCTTGAGTAAAGTTATCACAGATGATAAAGGCATCACAGACAACTAATCCAACTTCCCTTCAGTCCCTGCAATGCTTTTATCTTTGTAATTTGTTCTGGTGCTGGGGATGAATAAAAAAGGAGCTTTACTAATCACCTGAGAAAAGTTATGCACATTGTGTGTGTGCAAAAATGAGGACTAAATTTTGCATACTCTTCAGAAGAGGGAATGTCTCTAGCCAGGGATGAAATTTTCAGTGAACTTGATAGAATTATTGTACTCATTTTACCAGAGTCAAGATTTAATTCTGGTTTTTGCAGCTTGCATAATGTTTAGTTCACTGGGGCCCCTACACACTGGTAAAATATTGTCAATTAATAATAATGAATTTGTTTATTTTCTTGTTCTGAAGCTATGAAATGCAACCTTTAAATAATTAACCTCCAGTCTGGTTTTGTCTTGGTTTGTTGTTTTTTTTTTTTTTAAAAAAAGGTCAGTATTTTCTGTGGTTTTAATAGTGACACTAAGAGAAATAACTGTAAAATTATACATTTCAGAATTAAAGTAACAATGAAATTTATTTAGCTTTACAAAGAAAAAAAAATCATACTTTAACTCTATATTTTATTCTTACTAAAAGAGACCTAAGTATCGATACACAGACTTTCTAGGTTTATAATGACAATTGTTCAGATAGTGGTGCAAAATATTCTTTGAGGAATACTTCAATGAAGAAATACATATTGAACTTCTTATTGGGTTTGCAGTATTTTTTTATACCAGGACATATGGATGACCACTAGACATTGACAAAAATCTAATGATTCCAGAGTATTGTGAGTTATATATGTATACATGTTTGAATATTCATGCTCTAAGCATGCCCAATACAAGAGCTTCTCTTTATTAATCTCTGAAAATAATGAATATGGTTTTTAATTACAACAAAGGGATGTGGCTTTGAGAATTAAGATTATGACTGTGAAATGCTACTTCTTCAGTGAAATAGAAGCAATGTAGTTTCTGTTCCCAGCAGTAATCCTTTGTTCAACCTCTAGTGAGTTCCACTGTTTTTCTGTGCCTTAGGATCCCCACCTATAAAGACGGGTTCAAAATCCTTGGTGAGTAGACATGCAAATGGTTATCATTGCAATGAGTAACAAATACAGTTATTTCTGAAGTGGCATATAAAGAAATTCTATTCTTAAACTTTTCCAGAAATTTAGATAACACATAATGGCAGGTATTAAGTGTGAGGGAACAAAGTTTTTAGCGCTTTGTAGCCAATGCTACTTCTCCTTGCCCTGAGAATACCGATCCTGTATTGTGAATGCCCCTAAAGAATAAACATTCTTTGGGGGTACACTGGAGACTTTTTTAGTTCTTAGAGAAAGAAGGGTGAGTAGTTTCTTCCATTCTGAAGAAAACGTAAAGCCTGATGAGCTGAATTAGGTACATATCATTTGACTGAGTTGAAAGAAAATATACAATTGTGCAATTAAAGAGATTTAGCAAGAGATTCATAGGGGGTATAATTAGGAATGATGGGATGAAATCAAGGAAACAAAAATGTGTTAAAATATTACAGCATGCGCCTTACTGTGACATCTATTAGATTATGGAAATATTTATTGCTGGAATGGATAAACCTCTGGGTCTACCAAGCAATGAATAATGAGGTCTATGCTGAGTCTGAACACTGGGCGTGAGCAATATGACCTGGGAGCTCTTTGCTGATTCTCCATCTGTACAGTCTCCTTGGCAAGCAATGAAGTCCTGCAAGGGCCAGATATGTGCAACAGAAGAAAAAGGTCAACTGTGTTTTTTCTATTAAAACACTTAGGGAATTTCAGAGTCATAACTAATGGACAAGAAAACTGAAAAAAACCCTACAGAAACATAGCTTGTCAAAGAAATATACTTCAGAGTAGGCATTTAGTGAATATCCAAAGAGTAGATAACCAGAAGTCATACAACTTGATCAGAAGTTCCAATACCTTCTTCACAACCACTTAATATAAAGGAGACTGTTCCCTCACCTCTGTCTAACTCTACGACAATGTTTTTTCATTCAATTTTCTGTAATAACAGATTACTTATTCATCAAAATGTCAATATTTGGCATTTATAAAAAATTGCTAACAGTTCCAGTGAAAAATAAAATTATATACCTTCTACTAAGGAAATTAAATGGAAAGGCAACTTATATCATTGAAGTTGACAATAATTTTATTTTATGTCATCACTATAATATTCAAGAAAATAAAATGGTAAAAACATTAATCAATTGATTTTTCACTGTGTTTTACAGTAGTATGGAATTAGAGGAGCTTTAGGGAATATTTTCAGAGATGCAAAATGTAATTTCAAACCTCGATTTTGAATCCAAGCATGGAGGGAAAACTTGCCTTCAAAGTAGATCTCAGCTTTACATCTGAGACAGGGTCAGAATACATTATTATAAGAGCAGTGATGTATGGGATGGCGTATCCTGGAGAGTAGGCTAGGACTTTTTAAAGTACAGCCCTGCCCAAGTAGAACTGTTCTGTTTGGTTCTTTATATAGACTTTATATAGAGAAACAATGAACAGCTTCTACAGAAAATTAAGTTGATGCCATTGCAACAGCAGAAGACTACCCATTTCATGGTTTGCATCAGTCTTGGCCTTCATTGAGGGCAGTAACAGACAAAGTCATACCAAGTCTTGCAAGATCATCCTTTTAAAGAAATTCAAGACTAAGGGCCATCTTTCTAAATCTGGAAGCATAAGTCAAATATCAACATTAAAAATTATCCGTATAACCTGAGAAACTGAAAACCTGTTTCTCCCTCACTGGCTGGGATGCTTGAGCTTTTCTGCCATGATGTTTTATTAACAATAAGTAAGGTGGAAGGCAGGCCTAAGTGTAGGGAAGAGAACTGTATTATCCAAGTTGAGAATGCAGTTTCTTATGGTCAGGATTTTATGATGATGACGATCACAGAATCACAGAATTGTCTAGGTTGGAAAAGACCTTGAAGATCATCCAGTCCAACCGTTTACCTAACACTGACAGTTCCATGATGATGGTGATGATGATGATTGCAGTCTTCCTCTGTGTGTTTTCCTGAAACTCTGATGTGACACAAAGGTACGGTACTCTTGTAACTTAAACGTTTTACTTAGTTTCATTCATCTGGCTGTTCCCAACATGACAAGAGATAATACCATGAGCATGTAATTATTGATGATTTAGTTAAGAAAAATCTTTATTATGGTTAGGGCTGCCTTTACTAGGAACATCTTTTAGAGAAATGGAGATGCCATTACCTAGATATGTAGCTCTGAGTTTCATCTTGTTTGGGAAAGTCAGTGAAGAAAGTGAAATAATTCAATTGCCAACCCCTACCTGCACATTAATAAAGACGTCAGCAGACTACTAGTTATTTTCCAATTTTTTTTTACTGTTTTGTCTCACCTAAAATACTCTGCTCTTACTCCAGCACTTACAGAGTCATCAAATGAATGTTACTCATTTTCATTTGCCTTTGCTTATTGTAAGAATCTACAAGGGTGGCTTTAGACTGAGGTGTCTATATATTAAAAAGCTAACAGTATGAACAGAAAATATTGCTCAATTTGCAGGTATATGAAAGAATGAGAATTGATGTCTGAGCCCTAACTGAGCTCACAAGGCCTGAAGTGAAGTCACTTGTCCTGAAGGCCCATATGGCTGAAAGACTATTTAAGGTATTATTTATTTTTTGTTATATATTTTATGCTTACAGCATTGGCAGTAAATAAGCACACTGAAGAAGAAAACACTACTTAACGAGGAGCAGATGAGATTGAATGTGACTGTTCCAGACCTGTACAAGAGGCACTGGCCCATTAAATGAATGTGTAGAGCTACTTCTTAATGTGTTAGCCAAGTAATCAATTTCTGAAAATACCAAATAATTTAAAAATAGCCCTGTCTGACCTGAACCAGTACTGGTGTCAGACCAGGCATTTCTCAGGTACCTACTTCTTCCCTTAATCAATCAGTTCTGACTTTTCTCCTATTACTTTTTATTCCTCCACTCCCCACCCCCTCTCTCAAACTTAATTTTATAGAATTACCTGGCCAGCCAACCTCTATAGATAAAATTCTTAAGCTTCTTTTAATATTCTATTAGCTTTGTAGCCCATTAACACATTGGAGTGGTTGTAAAGGGAGAATCAATGCAGCAGATACAGAACAACTCTGGAAACTAGGACCCTGGGGGTCTGCTCATGGTCCTGGAATCACTTTGCTCTACAACCTTGAGCCAGCCACTTAACTTCTTCGTGCCTGAGTTTATTCAGCTGTAAGCAAATGTAACAGCATTTGCATACTGCACAAAGGTCTTGAGAAATGTAATTTGTAAACCTTAGGCAATGCACATGCATTCATGCCTACTCAGATCTATAATTCCCTTACAGGAGTCAAGTAAAAATCTGAGGTCACTTTAGAAAATATTGCTTTTAATATTTGCTATCTGCTTTGAGATTTTTGAATAAAACAGTTTTTGTCAGGGCCAAGTGTTGAATACAGAGGAGAAAGACTAAGACCTTGTTATTCCGTTATAAAGGAGTCATAACTGAATTAGAAAAAATTATAAAGAGTGGTGGAAAAGATATGTATCTTTTTGGATTATGTTCATTTACATGATAGAATTCATTGTCACTGGAAGTTCCTAAGTCAAGATTTCAAACAGCTACAAAATACAAATAGATATGTATATACAGAACATAAATATCCTTTGTTATCCTAAGTAAGTAACAGCAAATAAAAATTTGGAAGGCATCTAAAGATTCATATATTAAGGGATTAAGCTAGTCTCTAGCATTAGGGATCACAATGTTGGTAAGTGACCTGTGGAGAAATGTTCCATCAGATATAAAAACACTGGTTTTGAGGGATTTATGGGTCTTAGCCTATATAATAATTCCCGTGTTATAAGCATGTTCTAATCTATGTTTATATTGAAAATGTTGATGAGCCACATTAAGATCAACGTGAACCATTTTCAGAACTGTGTGCTGGGAAGGGATTCCCCCGCATAGACTTTTTAGAGGTCTATGTATCTCATTAGAGCATCTTCACCATTTTGTCTGGGACAGACTACATGGAATCAGAATACAGACTGATGACCGTGGACAACTCCACAATCTTTAAGTATTTTCTCATTGGTCGTTCAAAGATATAATCCTGGTTCAGCAAGCTTCTGAGAAAACAAGCCAGGCAAGTAACAGGTTTTTTTTGCAATTCACCTAAGGAAAGAATAATTCACTTCTGTTCAAAGGACTGTAAGTTTTTACTTTGAGAAAGCTTTGAAGGATTTCATTTGGAGGAAGATGACAGCTAGGAAGCTGAGACCTAAGAGAACTTTTCTTGAAGGTTATGTCTATAAACTTATGTCTTTCAAGTAATTAAGCTCAGACTCTCCAGCTGCAAAACTTCACACCTCTTCCTTTCTGTTGTATCTGGAAAACTGGCATAAACCTTGCTTATATCTGTCAGGGAAACATAAGTATATGAGAAATAACAGTTAAGAAATGGATTCTTTCTGTACAGATGTTGTAGTCTGAACTGCCTGAAACCACATGAAGAGGGAAGGTTGAGCCCACAGTCGGTCACAGCAGACAAAGACTTTGTGGATGTGTAACTGATGAGGGTAAAAGTGGGCTGGGAGATCAGTCGGCTGAGGAATTGTGGTTGTAACACTTACTCAGTGGCTCATGGTTGCCAGCTGCTTCTCTCTTAGGTCAGAGTAGGTAACTTTGATACGAGTGAAATTTATTGAGGGAAGAAACACTTTTTAAACTTTTTCTATGAATTTCTTAGAGTTTCTGTCTATGGCTGCCCAATAGTTCCATTTCGAAGGGGACTGAGAGTTTGTACTCTGCCATATCCATTATTTTTCACTTTGTTGGTTGCTAAGCAGTCCCTTGTTGCTAAGTAGGGTATGAGCACTTAATTTACTACATTCTTTTTTCTCGTACCAGATTTTAGAAATTGCAGATCCTGTTTAATCAATGTGTAAATGCATGCTTTTGATGTATTTTTCCTAAGAGCAATATTTTGATCATTCTTAATGATACTTAATGAAGTCACCGCATGATTTCTGATTGTACCTAATTGAAGCTTGTGACTTGCATTTCAATGCTATCATCTTACAGTTTTATGTCTATCAGATGAAACTTTACAAGGACCCAAATAAATTAGGAAATATACTGAATTGATGCATTTCTTGGAATAAAGTTACTTGAAAATATATATATAATTTTTCTAATTAATTGTAGGGTAAAAGCTATCTCTTATATTACAAATTTAAGGTAGAAGAGGCACAAGAAATTAAGATGACAAGAAGTCTGGTTTATTATTTTGTGGTGTTGGATCACATAAAATAAACTAAAACTGTTGGAATAGTTCCTTAAGAATAGATACCCATACAAAGCTATCAGAACAGATAATTACTTCTCATTTTAATGAAAGACTCCTTTTTTAACACTGGCAAAAGGTTGGCATTATACAGGCACAAACACCAAGATAGATCCTGCCCTAAAACCCTTGTAAAGTAAAATACAGATTCTGCAATTATTTACTCTTGAAAAACAGTCACATAATCTACATAAAATCAGCAGACCTATTTATCTGAAAAGATTTTGTGGATCTTCCTCATTTGGTGAGTTACCGAATTATAGAATGGTTTGGACTGGAAAGGACTTTAAAAATTTTGTAGTCTCAACCCCCCTGCCACGGACAGGGACACCTTCCACTAGCCCAGGTTGCTCAAAGCCCCGTCCAGCCTGGCCTTGAACACTGCCAGGGAGGGGACAGCCACAGCTTCCCTGGGCAATAGTACCTCATGACACTCATAGTGAAATCTACCCTCTTTCATTTTAAAGCCATTACCATTTGTTCTATCCTTACACCCCCTGCTAAAGAGTCCCTCTCCATCTTTCCTGCAGCCCCTTTAAGTCCTGGGAGGCCACTCTAAGGTGTCCCCAGAGCCGTCTTTTCTCCAGGCTGAACAACCCCAACTCTCTCAGCCTGTCCTCATAGGAGAGTTGGGTGCCAGTTTAACATTGGTAAGGAGGGCAAAAGAATATCCTTGTTCTGAGAAATTTAATTTTGTACAACCCCACTTCCCAACTTACAAAGTTGCAAAGTCTGATATTTACCAGCAGAGCAAGGTCCTGGAAATATCTTCCCACAGGAGAATTGAAGAAAGGCCACCTAAAGGATCATGGTTAACGTCCCAGTGCTCTTTGCCATGTTCCAGTTACAGAGCTAATTTTCATTCTTAAGAAAAATCAAAATATACATACTATTATCTTCAATTCTTCTAATTTGTACCTGTTTCTAGAAAGATCATTTGTGCTTGCTGTCTACAAATGACACACATGTGTTGGCTTCAACTTAGAAGCAACAGTTTGATGCCTATATCTCTATTACATCAGTGATCAAACGTCAGTGGTAGAACTCCTTCTCCTTATCTTCCTATCATCACTGTATCAACATCTATTCATGTTCCTGTTATTTGGTTTGGTTTGGTTTGGTTTTTTGTTTTCTTCTCTCCTAGAATCAACAGAGTTATTTAATTAAAAAGGTGGTTAACCTGAATTAAACAAAAAGTGTAAATATTTAACACAAAAAAAGTAAAAAAAAAAAAAAAAAGAACGAAAAAGAAAGAAAAAAGAAAAAAAAAGAAGAAAAAAATTGATTAAATTTTACTAATACGTCAGGATCATTTTTGAATGTCTTTAAGGAATAGTCTTTGGCAATGGAGTTTACAGGATACCTGAGACATCCTGAGAATAAATAAAATGTCCTACGTAAAGAAAAGCATTTTAAGGCTTTTTAATAAAGGTGGTGTCTGTTGTAAAAAGAGAGCAGTTAAATATATGGATGCTCTTAAACCCTGCAAGTGACTTCTGACTCACAGTCCAAGTCAATGAGATTGCAAAGTTACTTACGATCTAGCCATGTGGCAAATCTCAGCATTGAATAACGCCTCATTTTAAGTATTCTGTTGGCAGAATGAGTCAAAGCTCTTAGATGGACTGTGAGAGGGTTGATGTAAAGCATGGAGAGAGTTGACTTAAGAATATGGTATTCAAAAGTCATCAGAAGTCATGAGGAGCTGATGTCTGCTAACTTCATAGTCAGAGCATGCTTGTGGGCAGCTCAGTGAAACTGAAACTAGAAGCTTGAATTTCTAGATCTTTTTCTTTGTTCAGTTTCTGAAAAATTTTCTTGTTTTGATTAGGACATGGAATGGCATTAGTGGAAGAGATAAGAAGTATCTACCTCAGGATATATGCTAACGTAAGGATACATAGTGGAATCGGTATCGTCCATCCAGACCCACCTCTGTTGCCATTGGCACAATGGCATAAAACTATTGAAAACTTAGAGCAATTATTTTTTAAAGTTATTATTTTTCACCCACTATTGCAATGAGTGGTTCTCCAGAAAGGTTTCTAGATCCCAGTGGATAAAATTCTATTAATGGACTAAATATAATTTATTTATGGTCATTTATACTGATTCATTCTGTGTTAACATTACCTTTAGATCAAGTAGCTGCTTTTCCTTTCTCCTTCTATATTGCGTATCAGCTTTAATTTTACATGCTTCAACAAAAGAAGTTCATTCAGTCCTTTCTTAAAAGATGCATGCATCTCTTTTTCTGACCATTTAGTAATACTGCAAGCTTCCTCAAGGTATAGGCTTAAATGACTTTTAAATTAATCATACTCACTCTGAATGGTAAAATTTGGACCTGGCAGAGGTTCAGTTTAAGCAGTGAGGAGGACATAAACAGGTTCTTAGCTCTGTTTCTCCATATGCAAGGTAATACTGCAGGACCTAGCTGAGTTACTTTGAATTCATGGTTCACTTGAGAATATGACTAGTTGTCATTGCCCCTGTCCTGGTCAGAGCGCGTTGCTCAACTAATGCCTATAATTCTAACACATTAAGTCTCCATCCACCCTACTCCACATTACAGTTAAAACGAGGAAAAAAATGTTAAAGGTTGGGTTCCTGCTAGTACTATCATTCCAAACATTTTCAAATCACTGCCTAATCAGCTCCCTCCTTGTTTCAGATTGTCAAACTTCTAAGCAAGCTATTACTCTTCCTTACAACAATAATGTTGCTTTCCAGATATACAGCATCAGCAAAAGCCTTGGATGATGTGAATCATTTGTTCCAAGACATTCATGGGCTGAATGTGAATAGAAGACTAAAGTGTTTTTATGCTGTCTATCACAAAATCAAATGATGAAAAAAAAAAGAGAAAAAAAGAAAAAATAAATAGAAGGAAATACAAAACCTATCGTACAGACCAATGTACTCACTACTTTGTGACTGCATTGACCAAAGTTTGGAGGGCTTTCTGATGGAAAATAATTAAGTAAGAGAGCAGACTCTTTATTGTCTGATGCTGAAGTGTTTCCGTCTTCTCTCTCTCTTTTTTTTATTTTTTTTTAATTTTTTTTATTACAGCAGTAATCACATTTAAAAGATGGAACACTGAAGTGTGGAAGAACGGTGAAAATCTAAACCATTTCAAACTCTGTGGAAAGTTGTGGAGTGTCCTTGCATGGCACTCAAGAGGAAGGGATGGGAGGGGGAGGTAGAAGAGGGGTGGGAAGAGAGGAGATTTATCACTTGTACATTTTATCATGTGATTTTTAGTTGTTTTTTTTTTCAACAACTGAAAGATCTACAAGAAGCAAATTCATTCAATATGTGAAGAAGGGAGAGGAAAGGATGTTGAGGATGAAGTTCTTCACTCTATCCCCTACCCCAGTCCCAGATATATGGTACTAGTCACAAGGTGAATGTTTCAATCTTCCTATTCATTAACTTATGAACCTCTTTTTTAAAGACAGGAGTACAGACTGTGCCAAATATATGCTGGGCTCGTAATGAAGACAAATGCCCACTTGGAGCTGAGTTCAGACTGTGGAATTCATTTTACTCTGGGACTTTTATTACTGTGTAATTAGAGTGACATTTGGTCAGTCTCGTTAGATCTGGATTCAGACCAGGGAGTTAGAGGTGGAGATCCAATAAATTCTCTCCTCTAAAGCTGATAGTTATTGTTTTAATTGTTGTGCTACTTTTATTGCCACTGGGCCTTGCGTTATTATTATTGCTGCATGATTCTTGCTCTATAATTCCCTAGAATGACTTCTCCATCCAGTCTGTATTTTCTGTATTCTCCCAGATCAGCTGTATTGCCTGAAACTCATGAGGACTTGTGCATTGTTTAAATGCAGACAGCACTGGGGTAGAAAATTCCAAAAAGAAACCTTCAGGGCTGTTAAGAAATCATTATGGTTATTGAATAGGTTACACAGTTCTCTTATGACTGTAATATGACAAGGAACTGGCTAGTTCACACACTACTGATTTGAGGTAAAATTGCTTAATACTGATAACTCCGTCTGATATCTCTGAATCTTGGATTAAATTATCCTACTTTTCTGGTCTCAGGCCATTGTGATATATGACATGGAAAGATAAAAGAAACTACTTCAAATAAGGATTTACCTAATCAGATATAAGTTATAAACAACTTTATCTGAACTACTCACTTACAAAACATCTCCATATAATCAATGGAGAGAAATAGCCACAACTTACACAAAATTTCTGTATTCTAAAGTAGGCCTCTAAAATAGATGATATGTGAGAATTTGAAGTAATTCATTCCAAAGGTGTTTAGATCAAGAAGATGAGCTACAGATTTCTACAATGTAGACATATAATGTAAGGAAAGATTAATCCTTCTCGGAGTGTCATTCCTAGGTAATTTTTCAAGAACCTTTTTCCTTTTCAATGTGAGGACTCCAACAAAAAAAAAGAGTATATAGATGAATGACTATAATATCTTTTACAGAAATAAACACATCTTGAAGCTTATTAGATGTATGTAATACATGGGCAGAATCAAGAATAACTGGAAAAATCAAAGGGAGACAGGTAGATGAATAAACTGGGTAGGATCACTTAACACGTTGCCTAGATATATCTATAGTTATCTTATGGCGAATATAAAAAAATAATGTGGTTATTCTAATATCTGATTTAAATAAAGATCCTTGCACTATGGTGGGGTGTGAGTGTGTGTGTGCGGCACAGAAATGGACTTTTAATCACAGATTTGATCTAAGAACGTGGGCTAAGGTAAATAAGCAAAGAAAATTTATGCTACTATGTGACAGTCTGCAGTAAATTCTAGGTTGAAATACACATATTAAAAAAAAACCAAAAACACACACACAAAAAAACCCACAAAAGTATTCACAAAAGGTCGCAATAATGCTCAGTAAGCATCCACATAAATTCTATTTTGGATGGAACGTTAAATGCTGTATTAACTGTAAAGTTCTTTGATGTGTATATGATTGTTTTAGCTTCTGTAAATATGTAGTTCACAACAAATGTGACATTTGCTAAAAGCTAAACACAAGTGTACTCAAAGTAATCTTAATAATCTTATTATGTCTTATCATTATCATTACTATAATAATTTGGTGCTTGATGTTTCTCATAGGGCCTGATCCAAGGACAATGGATAAAAGTTTGGAGAGGAAAAAATGTCTCTTACCAAACTCCCCAGTTTTAAGAAGTGTGTCTGAAATACTTCCCTAATTTAATGAAAAGAGTTAAATATTATACTGCATTGTTTATCTGATATATCTCAGGCATTTCCTTGAAGATAAGATGATATGAATTATTGTCTAAATTATAGAATCACAGAATCATCTACATTGGAAAAGACATTGAAGACCATCCAGTCCAACCGTTAACCCAACATTAACAGTTCCCAACTACACCAGATCCCTCAGCGCTATGTCGACCTGACTCTTAAACACCCCTGGGGATGGGGACTCCACCAACTCCCTGGGCAGCTCATTCCAACACCCAACAACCCTTTCTGGAAAGAAATACTTCCTGATATCCAGTCTAAACCTTCCCTGGTGCAACTTCAGGCCATTACCTCTTGTCCTGTCACTTACTACTTGGTTAAAGAGACTCATCCCCAGCTCTCTGCACCCTCCTTTCAGGGAGCTGTAGAGGGTGATGAGGTCTCCCCTCAGCCTCCTCTTCTCCAGACTAAACCCCCCAGTTCCCTCAGCCGCTCCCCAGCAGACCTCTGCTCCAGACCCTGCCCCAGCTCCATTGCCCTTCTCTGGCCACGCTCGAGTCATTCAATGGCCTTTTTGGGGTGAGGGGCCCAAAACTGAACACAGGAATCGAGGGGCGGCCTCCCCAGTGCCCAGCCCAGGGCTCAGATCCCTTCCCTGTCCCTGCTGGCCACGCCAGTGCTGACACAAGCCAGGATGCCATTGGCCTTCTTGGCCCCCTGGGCACACTGCTGGCTCCTGTTCAGCCGGCTGTCAATCACCCCCCAGGTCCCTCTCTGACTGGCAGCTCTCCAGCCACTCCTCCCCAGGCCTGTAGCCCTGCTGGGGGTTGTTGTGGCCCAAGGGCAGCCCCCGGCATTTGCCCTCAGTGAAACTCCCCCAGTTGGGCTCAGCCCATGGCTCCAGCCTGTCCAGGTCTCTCTGCAGAGCCTCCCCACCCTCGAGCAGATCAACACTCCCACCCAGCTGTGTGTCATCTGCAAACTGACTGAGGGTGCCCTCGATCCCCTCGTCTGGGTCATCAATAAAGATGTTAAACAGGAGTGGCCCCAACACCCAGCCCTGGGGGACACCACTCGTGACCGGCCGCCAACTGGATTTAACTCTGTTCACCACAACTCTCTGGGCCCGGCCATCCAGACAGTTTTTACCCAGCGAAGCGTGTGCCCATCCAAGCCACGAGCAGCCAGTTTCACCAGGAGAATGCTGTGGGAAACGGTGTCAAAGGCCTTGCTAATGTCAAGGTAGACAACATCCACAGCCTTTCCCTCATCCCATGAGCAGGTCACCCTCTTGTAGCAGGAGATCAGGTCTGTCAGGCAGGACCTGCCTTTCATAACCCCACGCTGACTGGGCCTGATCCCCTGGTTGTCCATTATATGACTTGTAATGGCACCCGAGATGACCTGCTCCATGACCTTCCCTGGCACCGAGGTCAGACTGACAGGTCTGTAGTTTCCTGGATCCTCCTTTCCGCCTCTCTTGTAGATGGGTGTCACATTTGCCACCCTCCAGTCCAATGGCACCTCCCCAGTCAGCCATGATTTCAGGTAAATCATGGACAGCGGCTTGGCGAGCACATCTGCCACCTCCCTCAGCACCCTTGGGTGTAACCCATCCGCTCCCACAGACGTGTGTGCATCCCAGGGGTGCAGCAGGTCTCTGACCACCTCCTCTCCAACTGTGCTGCCCTCAGTCTGCTCCCCCTCCCCATCTCCCAGCTCCTGAGGCTGGGTGTCCAGGGAACAGCCAGTTCCACTGCTAAACACTGAGGAAAAGTAGGCGCTGAGCACCTCAGTTTTTTCCTCGCCCTTAGTTATCATGTTTCCTTCTGCATCCAGTAAGGGAGGGAGATTTTCCATTTGCTGTTAATGAATTTATAGAAACGTTTTTTATTATCCTTAACAGCTGTGGCCAAGTCAAGCTCTAGCTGTGCTTTGGCTCTGCTAATGTTCTCCCTGCATAACTTCCCTACATCTTTATAGTCTTCATGAGAGACCTGGCCCCTCCTCCAAAGGCAATAGCTTCTCCTTTTGTTCTTGAGATCCAGCCCAAGGTCCCTGTTTAGCCAGGCCGGTCTCCTTCCCCCCTGCTTGTTTACCAGCACACGGGGAATTTACCTATTTCTTTTCAGTAAGTAGAAAGAAAATCTAGAGAGCTCTCAGTGAGATAGATTATGTATATAAGTGGTCAGATAAATTCCACTTCTTAACAAAAATAAAAGATCTAGCGAAGCAATTAAAATGTGTTAAAATTCCACCACTCAGATAGTCATCTAGTAGGAATATGGACATGTTTTAAGTATGCATATGTCATTCATATCAAAGTGGTGTTGCTCTTAGACAGTTTCCAGTACAACTGAAAGAGTAGTAGGTGAAAAAAATACTTGTATAGGTCTCTTATTTCTTGTCTTTTTAAAAAATCAATTTATTTTTTAATAAAATAATAAAGAAAATGGTTTCCATTACAAGAACAGGGAAATGAGTTCAATAACATAACTTTTCCTTTCTCCCCACACAATCTCAAACTCATAAAAATGGCTAGGCAATGCATTTAAAGACCTTGCAGACTACTCAGAATATAAATAATCACATCTAGTATAAATAAACAAGAAGATACATTGTTTAACGATTAATGCCTAACTCATGAATAAAAACACACAGTGGAGACAGAAATATTTAATTTTGTATTATAGAACACCATTAGGAACTATTTGATAAAATACAAATGTGGTAGAGACTCCTTAAAATGCATAACTTTCACGTATGATCAATTCTCTCATCGACATATTTTATTCTTACACAAAGAATTTGATAATGATGGAGACTGATGACATGCAATATTAAAAAAGAGTGGTTTGTTTATTGTATCACTGAATAAGTGTAACTGAATGGTGAAATTTCTTTTGTCTTTCCTTTGGCTGTTTTCATGTGGAAGTTCCACATTGCAGAGGCATATTTTGGGCACTGGGAATTTGTTGTTTAAAGCTACTGCTTCTGTATACAGACCAGCTGAACTGTCAGAACTTGCTTAAGTAAAGGTGGTGGCTGATAGACTCTGGACTAAATTACCTTTCTAATGAGGTGATTCCAAAGGTTGGTGCCTTTTCACTCCCTCCTTTAACTCTTCTGTTTCTTACCGTAAGAAAGAGATTCCCGGTTCATAAGAAGCATCTTTTATTTCTGTTTCCAGTTAAAGACTGAGGGAATTGTCAAACCACGTATTTAATGCATATCCCTGGCTGGGTATAAACACCTAAGTAGCAGAGACCAATCCGGAAAGTTCACTTTCTAGCAAGGAATAAAACTGACATCAGTTTATTCCAGGGGCTCTCTGTCTTGGACCACAACAAACTCTGGGGAAATGCACATGACTTAACATGTCTGATGGCTCAAGGTACGCCTCAAACATTTGCCTCAACCCTTGTTTTAATGACTTTGCTAATGAGCTTTGTAAAAATAATGACATGCTATGTATATTCACTAAGGGCTCAGCATGGGAAGGAACTACAAATGCGAATGGAATTTGGAATGATGTAAAGAATATATTGTGTGCCCTTGAAAACTTGATCAGTATAAATTGGGTAAAATATAACTGTATCATAACACTGTATAATATCAATTAAAAGATCCATTATAAGAAGGAGTTTGGAAGTGCCAGAAGACAAAGACCTGGACTACACCTTTAACAGAGGAACAGTCCTGCTCTGTAAGAGTAAAATGGAAAAGAAAGACTTTCTTACCATAAAATGCTGAATGACAAAGTGACTCCTTTCTGTAGAGAGCAGTTAAACTAACTGGTAATGATGGCATAAAAGAACTTTTAACGGGAAATCTTAGGATTTTTCTGAAACTTTTAAAGCAGTAGAAGTTTAGGTGCAGACTTACAAAGGCAATAGCATTAAGATGTAACTCAACAAATTACAACAGAGCAAAATATGTCCTTGTTGGAATAACAGGCCAGCATGGTAACTCAAGAGAAGACTTCATAATGCTTATCAGAGATCCCTCTTTCTCCTTCCTATTCTCCTTTCCATTTTCCTTTACCAAAATGGAGAAACCAACTTTCAATCCTTCAAAAAGCAGTTGTAAATGTAATTATTATTTGCAATTCTAGAATTTAGTTTTACATTAACTGAGAAGACAAGAACTTTTTTTTTTTTTTTTTTTAATTCACATTTGTCACAAATGTTTATCAACAACAACAACAAAATCTTCTTAGGCACTATTCTGTGCTCTATGTGGTATTTAAATTATTAATTAGACAACCTCTATTTAGTCGACCTCTGAAATAATTCTTGGTAAATCCCAGTATGGAAAGGGAAAACTTCCTGACCTCTTTTAGACCAATAATCAGGATTCCAGATTGGAATAATCACCCTCATCCTTGTCACAGATACATTTCATGAAGCCAATTTTATCAAATTAATTAGCAGGATAGTTGAATACTAGCAAAAATTAAATCAAAAGAAAACCACAAAGTAACTGGAAAAAACAGAAGATATTTCCCCAAACTCTCAAGCTCTTTGTTACACTTCAGTATGCAGTTTCAGCCTCTTTTGTTTCCATTTTATTTACTTTGATTCATAAGAGTATTTATTACAGAGATATTTAAAGAAATTAATGTTTAATGCTGTTTATACAATAACTTGTGGGTCTGATCCAAATTCTATTGAAGTAAAAAGTGAATCTTTTCATCTGGATTAACGTTGATATTCCCATGTGTACAGATAATTTAGTATTTGTTATTCTTTTTTTCTCTCCCCCTTCATTATTTGTTGTTCTTTGTATATTATTGAATTCAAATCAGACACTACAACCGTACTATGTTACTTGACTAATCTGTTGAGCACACCATGACTAATCAACTGAAAGCAGTATGTGATTGCAATATTCTGCCTTTGGATCCTTCCTGATGGGAATGTTATTCTCGATCAGAAAGATAACTTATTCTAAGAAATGTGGTTTTCTTTCCCTAATGCTTTCTTACAGTATTTTATCTCTTTTTTTAGGACTAGTACTTGTAGTTTCATCAAAATTTCCACCAAAGACATTTGTTGCCACTACAATCAATGAATTTTGATGAACTGAAAATACAAAAGTGAATTCAGTTATTTATTTTTACAAGTAAAAGGAAGGAATGGAAAAGTACATTTTCTCTTTCATACAATTATTTTAGTAAAAAATATTTGCATTTAAATATTATGGAAGTAGAAGAATATTTATTCTGTCAGGACTGAAACATCCATTTTGAACCCTCAGGACTGAAATATTAGCATTTTGCACAACCAGAAAATATAATACAGATCAAGATGCTGTATTTGAGACAATAGTAGCAAGAGAAGGAAGAGGGTAACAACAGTCATAGCCAAAGTCACAAGTTATCTATGTGCAGAAAAATTAGCATGATGATTATTTATATCAACAAAACCTCTAACAATTATGAGATTAATTAATATTTATGACCTCTGCATACATTCACTTAAATCAGAAATAGCCTATGACAATTTAACAACAGGAATTTTGTGTGTGTGTGTCTGTCTACATCTGTGCTAAATGTAAGAAAAATGAAGACACAATTTTTCCAAAAAATGACTGGTTTAACAAATGTAATAAAAAATATGTTTTACTTTTTACTTTATTGTATTGGTATGTGTAAACAGCCTATATATAGAAATTATGCTCAGATCCTTTTTTTTTTTTTTTTTTTTTTTTTTAACAAATGGGTTTTCAAGTCAATTTAATGCTTTCCATACTTTTATTTTTTCTAGGAAAAAGATAACTTTGCTGATGGACCAAAACAATAGTTTTCTACTGAGAGAGATTATCTTTGTTTTAATTTATTGTTTTGTGAAAGAAAGAATAATGTATTAAACATTGTCTGAGAACTATGGACTCCTTCACAGCCTTCTTTAGGAACTTAGCTGTTAGCCCTTTGTTGTGGGTTGTTTTTTATTTCTTAAAAATCCCCAATACTGATTATTGTACTCCATTCCTTATTACAGTGAATATATATTTCTCCTAAGTTTTCAGTAGTGATGGTGGAAGATATATCTCCTTTGATGTCGATGCACACAAAATGTCACTTATTACAGACAGCATCAAAAGGTGTATCTTTAACCTGTGCTTTCTGGTCTGGAGATTATCCCAGAAGAATATCATCATGGAAAGTTCACAGACCTAAATACATGACTGCTGAATGCCTCACATCTTTTCAACAGCTTTATAAATACTTTGATTGTGCCCAACAATTCAACAAAATACCAAAGGTAGAATTGCTGTGTCCTCATATCATCCACTGACTTCAGGGAAGATTTGCAGAAAAGAGGTCTGGAATGAAAATTTCAGTTTCCAGAATACTTCGCTTACTTGTCCACTAGCAATCATGCAATATTCCAGGACAAAAATGAGATCCTCACTGAATTTGATGCAGCAGGATCAGATTCATTATGCTGCAGGAGTCATAGCAAATATTTTACTTTATTTTCAAAATATCAGAGGTTTTTCAGCACTCTAAATTTTTTGTCTGCTTGTTTGTAACATCTACAGCTGATAAATTTGCAACTAATAACCTACTTTATATGAAATCTACAAATTCAGTTCAGTGCTACAAATTAATACAGTCAGGAACAAAGGAGAGAAAAAAGATGGTGGGATCTCTGCAAGAGATATTTTATCAATATTATAGAGGGACTGTTCATTATGTCAAAAGAAAAATAATGTTTCTACTTTCTATTGGCAAATAGACCTGCAGATTAATCTGCTCCATCTGACAATGGATGGTCCATAATTTGGGGATACATGCTTGAATGCTCTTCATCGAACTACTGTAAAGAAACACAGATCAAGATTATCCTAAGAATTTATACCACAGGAGAAAAACTGAATAAGATTAACAAGGTGGCTGCTCCTGGCTGTTTAGAAAAAAAAAAAAAAAAAAAAAAAGATAAAGAAACAACTGTTCTGTGGAGATGTTACAGATGTGCTTGGCATGGATCTAGTAAGGGCAAGGTGGATAAGGGAGCAAATATATTAAATATGTCAAGCTCAGGGAGAAAATTCTGGACTGCTATCCACATTAGCAAAAACCTCCAAAGCAGATTTTCTAGTCTTTCCGAACAGATTTGTCTGCTCCAAAGCCTGGACTAGCATCAGAAAACCCAATATTATTTCAGCACCTGATACCCTTTCTCTCTAGGAAAGGTTTTCTAAATGCCTGACTATCTCGCATGATATTCAGTGGTTTTCTGTCTTTCTCATCTCTGGAAACTGAGCTTGATCCCACCTAATCTACACACTGAGGGACTGTAACTTGAACCACAGCATCAAAAGAGGTGTAAGCACAACACTAAATACAGCAGAAAGAGCTATTCTTTCCAGAAATTAAAATCCTCAAGTGCATAACCTTAATTTATAGTGCAATTATTATTTTGTCATTTACTGTCTACACACTCACACACACATATGTGTACATTCGTGCATGCATTTATATGAAGATGTGACCATTCACACGCACACAGAGTCTAAGGTGAGGGCATTTGGTGGTCGGCAGCAGGCCCTGAGCTCCAGACAGAACTGGGCTCAACACTTTCTGTTCAAGCTGGAAGGCAGAAATAACAAGATAATTATCCTGCGATTACACAGCACTTACCTTGCATTGCTTATATAGCATGTGGCCGACAGTTACAATGTAGTTACTCAAAAATATATGCAGCAAACAATGTGCTTAAAATAAAGCCAGACCCTTTCTTCTGGCCTTTGTTTTTTAAATTTAGTAATTTAACATGTCATCCCCTTTATCAGCTCTTTGTTCTGCTGACTTATGAGAGAAACAGAAATTGGTGCAACAAATTTGCGCTTTTAACAGGTTTATTATTACATTATTCCTTTATGGGGTCTTCTACGTAATTGCACAAAATGATGTTATAAATCCCCACCGGAAATACTTATTCCTCTGTAGCCTGATGTCCGATGTCTAGAGGACACAAGCAGCGCGTCTCCCCCATCTGCTATTAGCACGCCTGCACGTTCCTTTTGGTGTATTAGAGGGCAAAGCAAACAGGGGACAAGGACTAAATGATCCAAATGGATAGAGGAAAGGAGAGAAGGAGAGGGAGAGGATTTGAAAATGAGCCAACAAGCACTTACAGCAAAACTAACTACCAGCAAAACATTTCCTTCACAACAAAGGTTGAATCAAAACCCTATTCCCCCAGCATATGAATTAGAAGAACAATTGTGTGATTATGATTAAAAAAAAGAGCATTACATTTTATGTTCAGCTATAATTGGTATTTATGACAATTTATGTAAACAGTAATGAAGCCTATGTGATTTTTGCGGGGAAATTGCATTATGACACCAATGATCGTTACTGTTAATTTTCCTGAAGATGATGGCAATCAGCAGGCATAGTTTCATTGTAAATAGGTTAATTTAAAATTCAAACGCTGCTGGTATTTCAAAATGAGTTCACATTTGATTTCCGAAAGCTTTGGCCCTGACTGTCAGGATGTCAGGGAAAAAATGCTTCACAACAGAAAGAAAGAAAGAGCAAATGAGAAAGAGAAAGAAAGACTAAATGAGCTTTTATCCAAGAATGCATTTTCCCCTGCTAATTCAACTGTGCTTCTAGGTGTGCTGTGTTCTACAGTGTTTCTATTAATTGCTTACCCAAGTTCATAGTGAAGAGGAAGCTCATGATATCTACAAATCATGGGCTAATCTAGTAGTTTATCCAGTTTACTTATGATGGCTTTGCAACGGGTGAGTATAAAGGAATCCTCATCAATGGAAGGCACAAGCATTATGTTTCTTCAGATAATATACCAAAACTCACCTATTGACATGTCTTCCCTCTCTGCAATGTATTTCAGCACCTAAAAAACCACACTTCTAAATACTTTATTATTCCTACCACTTTCAAATACAAGGGTCTCGTGCATGTAAGTACAATCAAACTCCCAGCTCTGCTGTGTGAGGAAATGCAGTATTTTGCAGAAGGGAAATTGAAGTGCTAATGTCTGGGGTTTTAGCTGCCAGCATAATAAAAGGAAATTTTACTTTATGCATACCAGTCAGAGAGAAAACTGGGATCCAGTTACACTTAGAACCCCTGAGAGTAATGACTCTACAACACTCTCTCTCCACCTGAATTATCACCAGATCCGTCCATGTGCACATGTTTATTGTAGAATTATAGAATCAGAATCACAGAATGGTTTGAGTTGGAAGGAACCTTAAAGATCATCCAGTTCCACCTCCCCTGCCATGGGCAGGGACACCTTCCACCAGCCCAGGTTGCCCAAAGCCCCGTCCAACCTGGCCTTGAACACTGCCAGGGAGGGGGCAGCCACAGCTTCTCTGGGTAACCTGTGCCAGGGCCTCACCACCCTCACAGGGAAGAATTTCTTCCTTCTATCTAGCCTAAATTAGACTTCTTTTAGTTGAAAGCCTTTATCCCTTATCCTGTCACTACACTCCCTGATAAATGGTCCCTCCCCATCTTTCCTGCAGCCCCTTTAAGTACTGGGAGGCTGCTAAAGGTCACCCCAGAGCCTTCTGCAGGCTGAACAACCCCAGCTCTCTCAACCTGTCTGGTTAAGGGAGGTGCTCCAGCCCTCAGATCATCTTTGTGTCCTTCTCTTGAAGGAGACCAGCTGAGCAAGTCCATGTCCTTCTGGAGTTGGGCCCCAGAGCTGGGTAGAACACTGCAGGTGAGGTCTCAGGAGAGTGGAGCAGAGGGGGAGAATCATCTCCCTTATCCTGCTGGTCATGCTTCTCTTGATGCAGCCCAGGATACAGTTGGCTTTCTGGGATGTGAGTGCACGTTACTGGCTCAGAGCCAGTTTTCCATCCACTAATATCCCCAGGTCCTTCTCCATGGGGCTGCTCTCAAGTCCCTGTTGCCTAGCCTATATTTGTGTTTGGGATAGTCCTGAGCCATGTACAGGACCTTGTATGTGGCCTTGTTGAAATTCATGTTTGTAATTCATTATAAACTGTTCCAAAAAGTATTTTCCTTGTTTTCCAGCCCTTCTAACAAAATCCGAAAGCATTCTCTTATCTTTAGATTGATTTTACTACCAATATCTAATTGATACATTTCTCCATATGTAGGCCGAGAATGAGTAAATTTGGAGGGCAGCTCAGATAAAGACTGCAATGCAACCTTCTACATGTCTTCAGCACAAGGTTGCTTTCAAGGACGGCATTAACAACTTGTTCACAATCTAATGACACATTTAGATTAGAGTTTGCAACGTACATAGGCAGCTTTTTTTCATTCTCTCTTCATTGCCAGATAAGATGTTTGATAGGAATCTCTACTGTAACCTTTCAAAATTCATTTATTTAGGAGAACTAAAATAATGAAATGCCAAACAAATTAAGAATGATATTTCTTATAATATCAAGTGAAGACAATTTAAATAGTCCATATGCACAAGCTCCCAGAGGTGAATGATCTGTTCATTTGTTAGTGTAAATGGGATGAATTTGTTACTTATTATTTGCTGTGTCTTAAGAATTTTTTTAAGAGCGAAATTCAACTGTATATCCAAGATGGAGTAAAGGAACTTCTTATCACCATATTTTGAGTAATACAATGGCTTATTCTGGCTGTTTTCATGTATATGAGTTTTTACTCAAAGCTTTTGGTCATCTTCAAAAATAATTAGGCACTATTTTGGTAAAATTTACTGGAATTCTCAGTAACATTTTTACAGAGGCAGTCCTTGATAAAATAGAGGTGAGAAGAGAATATACTTTTTCTGGAAAAGATAAGATCTGGGATAACAGAGAATGATGATTGCAAACTATGTATCCAGCTGAGATAAAAAACAGAGGTCTGATTCCCTTGTTCTCTTTAGAGATCCTTTAGCATTAGCTAAAAATGACCCTGTGAAATTTTTTGTAAATGAATCTTTGTAGGACATGCTATCAACATTGGTAGTCACCAGTCTGCATCTGGCAGACATCTCAGAATGTGAATTGTAGTTTCATTCTGTGTTCTGAAAGTCGCAGTAAAAGTGTCTGAAATACTAGGATACAATAGCACTGGGCATGGAACAATTTCAGCCAACATTTTTAAATGAATTTTAAAATGGAGCAATTTTAGAAAGCATGATGATATGATAAGAATAGTCATTCTTATTATAGTAGCATTTAGGGTCCTAAACCATAAACAGGATCCAATAATACAATGAGATGGAAATAAATAAAGACTTTCCCAGAAGATCTTATCATTTATACAAATAAACAAAACAAAATGAAAAAAAAAGAGGAAACAATGTATAACAAATGTAATGGAAACAAATCAACTTATTAAAAGATTTCTGATTCCACTAGATACTGAAATTACTTCTATTATTTATTTGTCAAATATAGTATCTATGACAAAACACCATCACAAAATAGCTCTCAAGAAGTTTTATTTAGAATAGAATTAGTCTGCCAAATCTGGAAGAAAATGGAGGCAATAAACAAGACGTTAACATTTCTCAAAATCCTATGCTAACAACTTGCTTACCTAAAACATGGATATCAGTTACTTCATCTAATTACAGACATCCAGACAGGTTGCATACAGTATCTAAATATCGAAATGTCTAAGCTAGAAATATAAGTTCCTGCTATGGTCAATAGAAACATCCAAACAACTCCACATCCTGGTCAATCTCATCTTCTTAGTTACCAAGACATTACCTCAGAACTGGATGAAGTCCCTCCTGGACATCCCTACTCCTTTCCATTAACTGCTAAGTCTACACAACTACTTGAAAACGCGTGATCTAACAGTGATCGTTCTGTAATATGACATTGCTGATATCAGGCCACACAGTTTGTCCTGAGGTTGCAAGGCCTGAAGTCTAGGGCTAGCAAGGCCTGCAACGTCTAATCTTTTAATTTCTTGACCTGCCTGCATCTCTGTTTTACTTGGTTTAGCTGTAAATGTGTTGGGGTTTGTTTGTTTGTTTGTTTGTTTGTTTGTTTTTTCTAACTGACCTGGTGTCTATGGTTGATTTGCTTTTGTTTTATTCATTTTTGTATGGGACAACCACAGCTATATATAGATAGCATTAATAAGACATTATTCTGTGTAGAATGAGGTATTTATGACTAACACAATGACACAGTGTACAGGAATACAGACCTGGTACGACAGCAGAGGATTTGAGAAGAGAGGACATGGGATGCACTGTAGAGAAGTACAGGCATGGACTGGTAAAAGATAGAACACGCACTGCCACTGGAGATCCCACGGCTATTACCAATTCATGGTTAGTTAACGACAAATGGACCTGGAGCTTGGCAAAACTAGTTTTAGCAGTAACAAAGAAAACAAAGAAATAAAATTAACATTCATAAAAGAGAATTTATATAGTACATTTGGATGTAACATGGAGGTGCAGACCAATGAAGAAAGAACATGGTGTAAAAACATGTTTGGAAATATGTAAGAATCACCCCACATGGATCTTAGAGTGAGGAAGAAGAAACTATCAGCATCAGCATGATCTTCTTACCAGCTAAGGACTCAGAACATTGAGAACTCACCATAACCCCTGCTGCCATCACCACTACCAGCAGCAGAATGAGACCACTGACCTTGAGACCCTGAGGAAGATGATAACTATGAAACCAAGAAAACAGGTGGAAACTCAGAAGTGTGTATTCTAACTGCATCATCCTTTCTTTTTCTGTACAATTAATTCTAGACTATTAATCAATAAACTTCAATTTTAAAAATTGTAATAACAATAAATAATTGGTTTTACTTATACAGAATGTGTTTTTCCTCTTTGCCTGTGAGTAATATTTTCAGTGTAACAGTGCCTTTCCTTTTACAATGAAAGATCACATGTTGACCAGGACTTTGCCTACTTTATGTGGCAAGGACTGTCTGTTCTCTCTGTGTTGACCAACGGCATTTATTTGGTGTCGGTCATCATGAAGATTCATAAATCAAACATTGTCCCACATATTGCCTGGTGCTGCCCTTGGGCCGCAACAACCTCCAGCAGCGCTACAGGCTTGGGGAGGAGTGGCTGGAGAGCTGCCAGTCAGAGAGGGACCTGGGGGGTGATTGACAGCCGGCTGAACAGGAGCCAGCAGTGTGCCCAGGGGCCAAGAAGGCCAATGGCATCCTGGCTTATGTCAGCAGGGACAGGGAAGGGATGGAGAAGAGGAGGCTGAGGGGAGACCTCATCGCCCTCTACAGCTCCCTGACAGGAGGGTGCAGAGAGCTGGGGATGAGTCTCTTTAACCAAGTCACAAGTGATAGGACAAGAGGGAATGGCCTCAAGTTGCCCCAGGGAAGGTTTAGACTGGATATCAGAAGCTATTTCTTTCCAGAAGGGGTTGTTGGGCATTGGAACGGGCTGCCCAGGGAGGTGGTGGAGTCCCCATCCCTGGAGGTGTTTAAGAGTCAGGCTGACCCAGCCCTGAGGGATCTGGTGTAGTTGGGAACTGTCAGTGTTAGGTCAATGGTTGGAGTGGATGATCTTCAAGGTCTTTTCCAACCTAGACGATTCCGTGATTCTGTGATATGGACCTTGGTGAAGGTCACTAAGGTTATCTCTAAAATTCTGTAATTGGACTTTACGTAATGAAATCATGACCAAAATTTTGATTTAACTGAATAATCAGAAAATACATTTATACAATCTTAAGCTAGTGTATTTACTTTTTATGTGGGAAATTAGCCTGTCTTTCCTGTGCTTCCTCAAAAAATACAAACTGCAGTTACTGCAAGTCTATCAAGCACCCCAATCCTTCTTCATTAAGATTTTCTCTGAAGATCTGCCTTAAAATGGAAGAAGCAGGGGGGCATTACACTGCTGGGACTAGACTGTAAGCCCTTTTTTATAAAGCTGCCAGTGGTGTCAAGTACTAATCCAGACTTCAGAGTTGTGATGCTACCTGCAAGTCTACAAAGCTGTAGACCTCCCCGGTCCATAGAAATAATTTTCTTACAAATACATCATAAAATTAGGCACTTGTAGATCTTCAAAAGGAGAAGAGCTGGTATTTTCAGTCATAGTAGGATTCCACAATGATCACTGTTGAGTGTCAAAGCCTACAATGTTATAAGTAATTGTCTACATTGCAGTAAAACATTCTAGATTTGTGGTCAAAGTTCAACTCTTTTCATTTCATTTGTCCTTTTTTTTTTCACGTCTGTCTTTGTTTCCAATGACTTAAGCACAAAAGTTCATAAGTTGCTGGAAATTAAGACAAGAATTTACCCATAATATCATTGGTATTGAATAATGAATTTGACTGGATAATGGTCTTCCACAGATAGTGAATATAAGTATGCAAGCAGAGCAGACATGTTTACTTTCAAAGCTGGAGACAATTTTTCAGTCACAACATTCAATTTCTTTTCATTAAATCCATTAAAGCATCATGGTTCATTGCCAATGAAAGAACGAGCAAATAAAATAGATAAGAGTGACCCACAGACTCAGAAAATCAGATGTTGGTTGTATTAGTTAGAAGATCAAGTAATCACTATTAGGTGATTACTTGAATAGGTGAAAAACTTCTGATTAAGTAAATTTTTTATGGTCATCTATAACATTTGTGTAGGTCCAAAACCCAATGACAACAATCTGGATGTTGGAATTTAATCTAGAGCAATAGTCTTCCTTATTTTACTACTGACAATTTAATCAAACCTAAAGACTAAAATCCACCTGAATCACTCATTGGTAATGGACTTTTTGATAGGGTGTCTTCCCTATTGATTATTGATAAACATAAACACGTGTATAGATAAGAAGCTCAAAAACGCACCTTATCAGAATCTTGACAGCAACTTCATGAAAGAGATAATGGAATATATGGAAAGAAGTGAAAGAGAGAATAAATTATGTTTTACCAGTAAGAGTAATGATTCCCATTCTTTTATTTTTTAAATCACATTTCAGTGATGTCATCTCTTTAACAGTGCAGAATCTGTAGTGAAATGATCCCATGCTCTGGTCAGTCTTAATTTTATTTTTATCTGTCAGTTCAAAAACATGGCAAAGGGAAAAAGAAGACTGAGACTCAATCCTTTTGAAAGTATAGCCTGCACTGACATAGGACTAAGCTTACATTAAGTTTCCCCATGTGAAGTCATCCCCTCCACCCACACACGAGCATTATGGGATTCACCCTCAGTGCTTACCATCTGCCCAGCGTGAACACAGGTGAACAAGGACACACTGCTAACAAAGAAAGGGGAGCTGTTATTTATTATTCATCAATCTCCAGGGCTTCTTTGCCACTCACAGTTAGCGTATTTGCCACAGACTCTATTTACCATTTGACAGTTCAATTCAGGTACATCTAAAGGAGACAGTGCTTGTAGCTGGCACTCATGTATACCAGAACAGTCAGTGTCTCTCAAGCATGACACGCACATTATAGAGCAAATGCAAATGAACAGGCCCTGTTGCAAAGAGCTTACAATCTAATATGAAGGAGAGAGAGAAAGAGCAGCAAGGTGGGGCGTAAAGAGATCTAAGAGAAGAGAAATATTGTTAAGGCAAAGCATTTGCAAGTCACTTCTCACCCACTGCAATATTGTAGATTGTCTTAAGATCATTACATGTATATATGATACAGTAACAGGATATAATATGATATATGATAATGTTACATCTGTATAATTTTGTAAATTCTGAAGTAATAATTTTGGCCCAGAGAGTGATATACTGTGCTATAATAACTCAGATGATCTGCCTTCACCCAGGCAAACATTTAGAGATATAACACAAATAAATTTAAGTGCTGCAGTAATGTGAGTGAGAGGGATCTTGACCCACACAGCACCATGGGACCAGATGTGGTGCATCCAAGGCTGCTGGGGCAGTTGGTTGAAATGCTTACAGGAACCCCTGTATCATCTGTGAAAGGCTGTAGTGATCAGGTGAAGTTCTCAATGACTGTGGACAGGTAAATATTGAATCCATCTTTTTAAAAGGCTAATAGGATGACCTAGATATTTACAGGTTGGTTAACCTTACTTTGATCCCTGGGAAAATCATAGAGCCAGCCTTTTTTCTAATTATCTTTAATTTTTTCCACAGTTAAACTTTTTTAAAATTATTATTATTTTATTGGAGGATTAAAAACTTAAGCCAAGATTTAGGAAGATCCACGGGAAATTCTTAGCTGGCATGATGTCCTGTCATAGTAATATTCAATAGATAACGCATAACATAAAATATAAAGTGTATAAAGTCAGGTATATTCAGAAAAAGAGGGAAAAATTAGAGTTTGCAATAGTGATTATATTCTGGCTCCTTTGGTAATAACATATATTCCAAATATTTTCATGAAAATAAAGAGAGAAATCAAATACAGTTCCTTGTAAATGAGCAGTTATTCTCTGCCAAAGCTTTTTAATCATCTAAGAGGATGTGTTTTTTTCTTTGTCTTTGTACAACCTTCCATCAAAACATCATGCACATTTAATGAAGAAGTTAAAAATTGGCTGGCCTTCTGAATCCCAGATATCTTTGTTCAGTGCCACTATTACTCCTACTTTATGGGCGTTTGGTTAGTTTTCAGTACATGAAGCTGAGTTCATATCTCAGCCAATTTGAACTAATTTTTTGAGACACTGTATCAAATGATTTACTAAAATCCAAATATATTATGCCAAATGCATTCCCTTCAGCCACTAATTTTGTAATTCTGTCATAAACAAGCAATCAAGTTCATCTGACAAGATTCGTTCTCCTAAAGCCCTGCTGCTTATTTGTAATAACCATCCACAAATACATGAAAGATTCGTGCACAAAAATGGAATAATGTTGGATCCTGCAAGATATGGAAAGCTGAAGTTCAACAAAAAGAAAACGTGTGGTGAAGCAATCCATTGGCTAGATGAGCAGTACTCCGAAAAAGATGCTGTGAGATTTGGAGGTTATATGACTTGCTTGCTATTAAAAATTTTAGATTTTAGTCAACAAAACTTACTTTCAACTATCTATCTCTTATTTGTTTGCTTATTAGTATTTTGCCTTTGCTGATTTTAAAGACTGTATGTCTCATAACAACCTGTGGAAGAATAAGATAAACTTTCATAAGTGAGTTTTTGTTCAGGGATAGGATGCAGGGGAAAATATATTAAAAATAAAAATAAGAAAGCAAAGACAAAACAGAACAGGACAAAAATGAAAATATATTAAATCGTCGTTTGTTTTTCCAATATATTTCCTAGTCTAAAATGAAAAAAGGTTAAAATGAAAAAGGTTATGCAAAATACTTTAATTCAGAATGGAGAATACTTTTTTTTTTAGGACAGCAACCATAATGGTAATACTGAAGTTGCACTTCAGCTGTATTTCAAAACTGCCAATATTTTCTATTACAACTCCTGTATATTACAGCATTCCATATCATGGCAGACTCTTGATATGATTCAGTTATAGGTATATAGTGATATGTATGTGCTACACACATAAATATCGTATTAGTTTTCCTGACTTTAGGAAGGGTGGTAAGTAACAACATACTAAAATTATAAAAGTATGAAGAGATGGGGAAAATTCCCCTTATTTGATGCTCATAGTCTAGAAAATTACCTTAGATTAGACATCTAACCCTTTTCAATGTCTAAAACAAGGTGTAATGAATACTACTCCTGTGTGCAGAACAACTCCATCTCTAATGTTAGGTACATTCATTGTTACTCAGATGTAAATTATTTTATATTTGCTCATTCAGTAAGTATCCTGCTTACCCTTTCTATGAAGTTACTGAATCATGAACAATACAGTTCCATCTTTTGAAGGAATAGCTACACCCTAGTTTTGATGAACAACTGACTGTTCCTAATAGTTCCAATTTGTCCATCTCATTTTTTCCAAGAAAAGGAATGTGAGAATTTTGTGCATTTATTTTTTCATATCATCAGAACTTCCAGAATATTTACATGTCTAATTGTGGTGCACCATAGAAAGAGTTTAAAGGTCAAGAAAGCAAAGCGAGTTCTGACTGACAACTAATCAAAGGTATGGATTTGAAGCTAATAAAAACACAAAAGGCCTAAATTAATCTAAGAGCCAATCACAATTTTTTGGAAATGAAATATTGACTTCCTTCAAGCATTTGAAAAAGTGCTCTGCAAGCTGTTCATAACATTTCAACTATTTCTCTTCATCTCACCTAGGACTGAAAATTTTCACTTTTCATAAGACCTATAATTTGCAGAAATTTCCTCTTAGCCAAGCCATGACATACCAGTCAATGTAGTAACTGGAAGCAGCCTCTATCTTCCCCTAAAACATTTATTATGACTTGATTTATACATCAGTTTACATAATAGGTTGCTTAGTACCTTCAAACTACCTTACCTCTTTTGTACATACTTTCTTTCCCTACACTGTAAACTTCTAGTTAACTACTAGACTATTCATTGTCTCATCAGACCATCCATTAGTATTTCTTAGTTTACCAGAAGGACCTATACCGAATACCTCGCACTTCTCTACAGGTATGTTGACCACTGATTTTACAGTGTTTCAGGTAACTGAACCTTTGGTAATGCAATGAAAGAGTATCCAGTTCTGGAATTAAATACAACTGCTTTTTTTTTTTTTTTTTTTTTTTTTTTTTCCTTAAAATCACAAACTACTTCTGAATTCACAGAGTAATATTGCTCCTTTCAATTGTCAGAACACTTTAAACAGATTTCATGCTTCATGTAACCCATTACTACATAGCAGCCATCTCTGTACTGATAAACAATATTTTTAACACTTCACAGAAACATTAAACCACAAGGTAATAAGGAACTTTAGCCATCTAAAAATTAAGTGATTAATGTAAGGTAATCATGTAAAACAATTTTGTTGCAAATAAAAAAAAAACAAACAAACAAACAAAAACGTAAGCATCTTTAGCGGGCCATTCATGCCATTCTAAAATAGTGTTTAAGATGGTAGGGTGACTTTTTCAGGTAGAGGTTTGTGTCTCTTAGAGGGTGATGTGATGACTACTATAGACAAGTTGCTTACTTAAATTGACTAAATGTAGGTAAATCCTACCCTACATGTCACTGAACAGCAAGGTGAAAATTAAATATAGACAAAACACTCAAATTTGGCCAACATTCTTGTACTTTTTATCATTATGAGGATATTTCACACATTCTCATTCATTTAATGCAGGGGTTTTATACAAACTTTTTTGTTGTTATTGTGTTTGTTAAAGCTCTGATTTTTAACCGAGAAATGATTTTTTACTGAGGAGAGTACAACTCAAACACCATTCCTCCAGCAGGATTGCTAAGTGTGTGTGAAAATATTTCCCTTCTTTCTGGTGAAATGTAAAGAAATAAGTGTAAGTCAAACAAATGAAGGGCAGAGTTAAGAAACGGATGACTGTACTCTACTGTGGGAAGTAACAGCTCTGCTTATAGGGGCTATAGTGGGCAAACAAAACAAAGTAAATCCTCCAAGCTGCAGCTATAATGAGAAAAAGTGAATGCAATCCCTGACTGTCTGATGAGATGAGTTGGAATACGGACCGGTTTAACATTTATATATGACAAAGATAAAATAGATTGTAGAATTTCTTTTTTTTTAATACTCTTAATGCTCATCTTTCAAAAACAATGATGAAAAATCAGGGAAGATGCAGAAAAGAACTACAAAAATGATTTAAGAGCCATGGAAAATGCCTTATAGTAAGACACTTAAAGAGCTCTACCTATTTACCTTATCAAGAAGAAGATTGAGAGGTGATTTGATTAGAGTGTCTAAGTACCTTCACAGGGAGAAAACACTAACTACTAAAAAGCTCTTTAATCTAGCAGAGCAAGGCATAACAAGAGACGATGTCTGAAGCAGAAGCCAGACAAATTAGAAATAAAGCGCAATATTTTTTAACAGTGCGGGTGATTAACCACTGCAACAAACTGCTAAGGGAAAAAGCGGATTCTTTTTTTGTCTTGATGCCTTTAAATCAAGCTTGGATGCCTCTCTGGAAGATTAAGCATCTCTTGAAGTAGCTAAGTTCTGAGCGAGTCTTGAAAGAGAAGAGGAATGTTTACACAAGGACAGGAAGGTCTTTTAGTGGGCTTGATGTGGAGACATTCCATTGGAAATAAGGACTTACAGTATTCAGGAAGTCAGTTTTAATGATCTCATTGTCCCCTCTGCCTTTAAAATCTGTGAATCATGCAAATTGTAAGCAAAGTCTGGCCTCAGCCAGAGCTTTATTGAATACAATAGATCTCCAGCTGGGAACCTAAGTCCATTGAAGCAGAATTAACTGGTCTATCAAGGATCTTCATTTTTAAGTAAAAGAAAGTAGGAAATATCATTTACCACCCTTGAACATTTTTTAGATTTCAGACAATTTCCCTTTCTGCCCTGGGACAAATTGAAGAACATTTTCAGCTCACTGAGACTAACCAGTATTTTGGGGAATGATGCTGTATGAACAGATTTTCTGCTTGTGTGGGTCTCCTGCAGCCTGACCTATAGTGAAATTATAATCAACACAATGCAGCAGTGCAATAATAGAAATCATTGCCTGAGAGTCATCAGGACTTTGGTTTTGAAATGACATTTTAAGTGTCCTGAAGTGTGTTTTTGCCTCATGTTGTGATACTATATATTTGCATTTACATTGGGTGCTTAGACATGAAGGAGCAATATAATTTGTCTGTATGACAGTAAAAGTGTAAAGCATTTGGGTCTTGGGGGTGGGAGAAAAAGGTTTTCCTGACCGTTGTAGAGAGCTGGGGAAAGGAGTGACCCAAAAGGAAGAAACAAAGTCTCAGAAGGGCAAATTTCTCATGGAAAATATATGTTATTTGCATTTGAATGTGTTCCAGTCCTATGTCCAGCTGGGCAGAGTACATTCAGCTGCATATTGCACGCTATTGTGTGCACATGTGTCTCTGTGCAGTGCAGTGGCGTTCGTTTGGATTATGTCCCTGTACGCTGCTGTGGTTGCTTTGCCTGGGCATGTGTTATGCTACGGCTGCAAGAAGGCAGAGATTTCAAATACAAACACATGTGTTTGTGAATGATTAGATGAATAGTACTTTTATTGCTATCTGTTATAAAGAATTTTCTTTCTTGTCCCCTCAAGATATAACTATGAATTAGAGAAAGCTGTCAATTACAAGCTGCAGGTGATGAACAAGAAAACAAGGACAGCAACTGTCGGCAAAGATTTCTTTCTTTCATCTTTCTCTCTTTCCTTTTCTCCTGCCTTTCTTTTGGCTTAAGACAAGTTTAGAGGCCAGTGTTTCTCCTCTGTACTCCACTGGCTGTTCCAGCCTGGAGCTAGCTTATTATAACCTACTTAGTCAGTTGGGTGCTGTCCGTCACTACTTTAGAATCAATGGTTGCGGATATGAGCTTGGATGCAACGCTATTTCCCCCCACAGTAACAAAGAGTTAATAGATTTTATTTTAATTTTTTTAACTGCTTCATCTTACAAAAAAGTGGAAGAAAGGGGAGTTGCAGTTGATTTGCAGATAAACACATGCTCACCAGAATGAGGTGAAATCTTCTGAAGTAGCAATTCCATGTCCAAATGCAATAATAATAATAATAATAATGATACAAATCATAAAATCATCCTATAGGGAATTTGTTTGCATGAACCTGAAATAGTTCATCAGGATTTTGCTAAAGGAAAAATATATTCAGCAGGTCTGTCATCAGGGGAGTGTAGTTTTCTTATTAAAAAAAAAAAAAAAAAAAAAAGCAAAGCACAAGCATAGCTACATTTGGAAAGTCAGAACATTTTTTATTGTTATTGTTGTTGTTGTTATTGTTATTATTTCCTCCAGAAAGAATAAACATTCTGATGCTTCCCCTTGCTTTGGAGGAATGGTCATGACTGAAAGATGTCCTTGGATTTATACGACTTTGCACACCTTTCTTATTATATCAAATTGCTCTCATGCAGCATTCTCCCAGATGCTGCTGGCTTTCAGGGAAAAGCAGGAGGGAGACTGTGGGTAGTTACTTGTTCCAAAGCCAGCGCTGACTTTTCCTGATGTTGTCAGATCAGGTTACCATTGCAGATCTGAGGTCTTAATTGCATTCCAGACAACCTCAGCTCTAGTTTTAACCCTAGTCCTTAGGAAATTACAATGTTTCTGGGTGGCAGATTTTAAACCCAATGATGGGAACATAGGAAAGGAGCCTTGTAAAGTTAAATATCCACAAAAGCGCTTTCAATAATTAGGACAGTTCTGTGTGAAAGCAGAAAAAGGCTGCATCTCCCCCGTCCCAGGCCCTTGATTCCACCAGTTAGACTGTGATTCAGTTACCTTCCTCCTGCTGAATTTATCTCATTTCCCAGGGGAAAAAAAAAAAACTAACACCTGTTATCTGCTAATAAGCAAGTATTTTCCAATATTTTCACAGAAAGTGGTAAGCCAAATGGTAAATGTGACGGATACAAGAAGGAGTAAGAAAATGCCTTCTTTTGCTTCCAAACAAGGATAATGTAAGGATGAGATGGAACTGAACTGACATTTCTAGTGGACTGTGATACTGAAGGAAGATGCAAAGCCTCCCCTAGCTGAAGTCAACAGCAGAATTAGTATCAGGTGATGACAATTCAGGTTAGGTCTTCTAATATGATTGTTCTCAGAAGGGACAGTGTCCTGGTTCAGCTAGGATAGGGTTAAGTTTCCCCAGCAGAGAGGGAGAAGGGATCTCCAGCCGGGTTATTCATACCATGCTGAAGTCAGGTCTGGGCATGGGAGGGCGGGAACTTTTTTCCTTTGTGGTTTTTGGTCATGGGGAGCACGGGGCTGTCTGTAACCATTGTGGTATTCCTCTGTATATCTTTTGTCTTGTTCACTGTTGTTGCTGTTTATTGTTGTTATCATTGCTATTTTTGTGTTCAGATTGTTTATCACACTGTTGTATTAAATGTCTTCTTATTTTAACCAGGGGTTTGTGCCCTACTTGTGTCCGAGGGTGAGACAACGGCAACGTGGTCTCCAGTCCCGGCAGGGCTTAAAACCATCACAGTCAGAAAATGAGTGCTCTGAAAATATTCATGGGATATTTTGTGTTGAAATGAAAAGAAAAACTAAAGCACCTTAATGAGGTAATATGAACTTTCTTATGTCTTTTGCTGAAACTGGTGCTTGACCAAATCAGTAAGTACATAGAGAAATCCTGACTTGGAGGAGGGGAAAGTTTCAGCATCACCTAGAATTACCTCCATTGATATCTCCTCACGCTGGTCATCACGTGAACTGGATCCTGTTCTTTGTTTTCATGCCTGCCTCACTGTATTTCTGAGCACAATGAAAGACCCTTATTTTGTGCAGAGAAGGGCCACAGTTAGAGATCAGGAGATTCTCCTCCCACAAGATTTCCAAGCAAAAGAGTCTTATATCAATGCAGAAGAAAAAGGCTCCCATATCCTCGATTTAGAGCTGAAAACAGAGATGGTACACGCAAACTTGTAAAGAAATGCTTCCCAGCTTTTTTACATCTCTGGAAATAATTTACAGATAAATGTTATAACTCCAAATACTACCATGGACAACTTAACTCCCACAGGATTAATGGATCTGTTTTTATCTACTACTATCATATTTGGTTCTCACTTATGAATATGGATATCTTGAACATATTCCTTTGTGTGAATAAGAAGCTTCAAGTGACTCTCACCAATGGAAGTTTAGAACAAGTTTTTCTCAAAGGAAGTGACCAATGTAAAATGAAATGAACAGGTTGTAAAAATAAAAAAAGGGAGATAAAAACTTTTAGAATATATTATCTATATATAAATTTAACATAGAGTTTAGGAAAATATTTTATATACTAGAAGAAAAATTTTGTGTTATTACTAGATTATGGGTCTCTTCCAAGTCTTGGAGCCCTCATACTGTTGAATATTACTGAGCAATGAAAACCTGCCTAAAGTTGCTAAATACTGCAATGTTTGACTGCTCACCCATCCTAGTTGCTCCTGTTTCATGTGAAAGTTCAGCCCTGAAAGAAATTATACTTACTGTATATTTGTTTATTTAAATGACTTATACAAGGCCAAGTCAGTTCCAGGAAATGTACCAGACTGTACTCCCTAGAAACACAATTTCTCCTTTTTATCTAATGAAAAGCTATCCAAAATGCTATACTCCCCCTTCACCTCCTCTGTCCACACAAAATCCAACACAGAGAATTAAGATACCTTTTTGCTGGAAGTGTGGGAAAAGCAAAACAGCGAAAAAGCTGCAAAACATATATTTCCTTAACAGGTGGTGCGCAGGACAAACACAGGACGGGATGGAGATTCAGTGATTTGTGTTGCCATGGCACCAAGGAGGAGGGTGAAGTGAGATAGAGGCCACGCGGTTCCGTTCTTCCACTTTTCTCAAGGGACATTTGACATGACTATACAGATTTATCTCCTGCTCTTCTTCAAGGACTGTTTGGCAGTACTCTGCGGACCTCATCTCTCATTGTTCCTCTTTTCCCACAAAACCAACACACACCTTGTACAAGGATTGTGCTGTGTTGTTACTCAAGAAACAATGGCTTGACCACAGTCCCACCCACTCACACCTACATACTTAGATAAATACTACCCAGAGTTTTTATACAATTAGGAGGGATGATAATCTGATGGCAAACCAGAGGGACAGACTGACGGGTTTGTGCTACTCACCCCAACCCAAAATTGACAACTTTTAGTAACATTGGGCCCACGGCTACACTGAGTGATTACCCTGGAATTAAGTGTGTGTGATTGCAATCATTCTTTTGGTGTGTAGTGCTACATAGCCAACCTGCAGTTTGTGCATTTATCGTAGGCAACCTCAAAGAATCTGTAGATCTTGCATAAGAACAAACCATACTGTTCGCAAACCTGACTGCTTGTCTTGGAAACAACTGGACCTACAGCACACGGGCTGTTTGTGCATCTGGTGTCAGGCCTATAGTCGTAATTGGCATACCTACTAAGAGATAAATCCAGCTGCCCCCTAACACCTCTAATCTCCGAGGACCAGCTAGAATGCAAGGGAATTCAACTCGTAACAAAATAATTCATTACCTTAATGCATTACCTTCAATGCAACGTTTTTCCTAGAAAATTTCAGTTTCTAGGCTGAAAACAAGTCACACTGAGTATATTCTGCCTAAATTGGAATTTGGCTGAAATTTACAGGGTTTCTTCTAAGAAAGCAGTCAGGAACACTTGTTCTCTGTCCCACCTGCTCCTCACAGCATTTAGTCCCTCCTAGGATAAAACATCAATCCGACTGACTAATAGTACTGCATTCACATATAAAACTAGTAACACCTATCTCAGCATATCCTGGCTATATAAAGTACTTTTTTTTTTTTTTTTTTTTTCCAATTCTCTTGCAAATAAAATGTTCTTTTAGAGAGTGGAAGAGTAGCCTGAACTCCCAGTTCATGTTCATTATTTTCTAGAAGACTGTCCTAAATAGCAGGCTGTGCACAGAACTAGGTGCTTCTTCTTTGTTCAGTTCATGAATTTTGCATTTCACAGTCAGTGATTAAAAGAAATTTATGTTTTATACAGTCCAGTTTCTAAATCAGTAGACTAAAATAAACAATCTAAATATGATCCTGGGTGCTTGGCCCTTACTTTTTAAAAAAATAAGGTTATGCCATAATGCTGTCATCCTTGTCCATCTTTACTCCAAGTTTCTAATGTTTCATATATTTAGGAACATTATTATTCACACTATTAAGTTATTGCATTTAAATGAGGGTGAGGTTTTTTGGCATTTACTGTGGCTTATCCTGGCTGTCCATCTCCCCTACCTACCTGGTAACTGCGTAAATGATTCTGACTGACTTGACGAACAACTCCTGGTCTGGGATTTTTTCCTAGGAATTAACATCTTTTTTCTCTGTGTTAAGAGAATGACAAAATTAAACATGCATTTTATCCTCATATCTTAACAGTAATTTGAATGATAAATAAAGAATATACATATAGATTTATTCTTCTGTGACTGTTTATCTGTCCATCATGCTTTGATTGAACATAGAGTTTTCCTGGAGGTTATAAAATCTCTGTTCAATTTTATTAACCAGCTATCCTGCTGCTGTCCATAAGAAGCAGATTTCTCTTCAATAAGCTGTCCATATTTAGGAGAATTAAAACTTCTAGACCAGCGTTGCAAAACCTGAAGAAAGAATGCACTTCAAAGTTCCTTTAAAAACTTATGCTTCAATTATACACACATTTCCTGATGGGGAAAAAACGCCCCCCCCAATCTTTTCAGAATAGGATTTATCTCATATGCCTATTAGCTATCTAAATTAACTGTCTAACCTAAACTGGTCACTTGACTACCCCTCTTCCCTGTTGATGGAATGATATGTAGATGGCAGCTGTCTCCATTCTACAATACAATCATTCGATGATTCACCCAGTTGAACTCCCTTACTCTCCCGTGACTATTGCAGGAGCCAAGAGAACTAACTTAAACCAGCTACTTCTATCACAAAGTTAGATAAAATCAGTTTACATTAATCACTGACTTCGTTTTATTTCCTACGTCTCACAGGACATATGTTCATTTTATGACTCTTGAACTGAACTTTGAATCCTGGGTATGACTAATGCATCTCTTGGTATACCCTTCCCTGCTAAAGAACTCTTAGCACACTATTTTCTTCTTTGTATGAACATCCTTGCCTACAGTGAAATCACCTATCAATGTTTAAGAACCTCACTGTAAATTTCTGGAGTTCCTAAATTTTTTTTTTCCTGAATGCTCTCCAGTTTTTTCATAACAACACTGAAAGGAAAAAAATAATAAAAAGGATAATCAAAGAAAGAGATTCATCATTAACGTAGGAACTCCACCACAGACTTGATATTCTCTTTGGACTTGAGTTTTCCTAAATAGGAATCCTCACTGAGGGGGTACATACCATGCTATTTCTTCCTAGATTACTTAATTTCCATTGGGCTTCATTGAACTGAGGCTTTTTACTTTCTGAAAATCTATACTGAGTTGAATGAGCAAACCTTATAATTATTTATTGTGTTTTTATTTTTTTTCCCTGAATTTTATGATTAGCAATGTTATATTTATATTTTATGCTTACTTCATAATCATTAACAGAGATAATAAATAGCATATGGCCTTGTAATTATTCTTCCATGGGAGATATCCTTCTGAGGAGTGACATGGTGCTTGCATTTTTTTTGTCCATCCTTTATTGAGTGTTACTTTTTCATCTATTCTGTGAAAAGACAAAAGCAGAGTGGCAAACTGCCTGCTTGCTCTTGTCCAGGTTGCTGTTGTGAGCAGGTTAAACGATATAAATGGAGAACAAACTGCAGTTTCTCTGGGATGTGCTAATTTTGGAGAGGCTTCTGATGAATGGGGTAGAAAGGGAATGACTTATACACCCAGTAGGGAACCTGCAGCCGTTACACCTCATGCAATTTATGTGGGCTAAAAAGAGTAGGTGTTCCTTCCTCCCTGGTCTTGGGTATTTTAGGGTTAGTTTTAGTGTTTTCAGGCAATCTGTTTGATCATTCTTCCTCTTTTCACTTGCCCACAGCTTTGCTTACAAAGCTATCACCTCATTTGTTAGACTGTTGCCGTATGATCTGTAAATTTTTTAGGTGCTAAACTATACAATTGCACAAGGTTAAAGCTAAAAATCAGTTAGAATAGTCATTGAGGCAATTTACTGCTACAACTACTGAACAAGTTAAAATAAGCTCAAGGCCAGACAAGTCCAGGCAAAGTCTTAAAGGTCTTGAGGCTTTATGCTGTTTGGTTAATAGAAGCCTTAACCTGTTATTAGCATGTTGTTACTATAAACCCCATGGCTTCTTATTAGCACTGGCATCACTGTATTTACTGGGCTGAAGAATCACAGCAAATACAGAGCAAGAAATTTGGCAGCCAGAAACTATACCAGGTATGATGATAAAATAGGGGTTTCTTTGGGACTCACCACTTGGAGTTGATCGCTGCACATAGACCCCTGGTAGCACCAGGGATGCCCTTCAGCATCTTGCCTGACTTCCAGCTGCAGTCGTAGATAGGCACAGGTTTCCCACAGATTTTTGACGTTTTCTGACAAAACTGTGTGGATGCCCTTCTACTGCTTGAAGACATCTCACACAGAAGTATGAACATACAGGTGCGTAACCGAGCTGAGCTCTAGTTTTCTATAGATTGGGAAGGGGTTGTTTGTTTGGGTAATTTTGCTTTTGGGTAGTTTTTTTATTTAGTTGTTTGTTTGGCTGGAGTTATTTTGTTATGTTATTAGGCCACCTGTAAACATTTACTGTATAGGCTACCATTATTTAGAACTGGCTTTGTAAATTTAGTGGCATGCTCACTTCCAGCTGAGGTAAACACCCAGGTATGTGTATGTCAATTAAAAGTTCACTGTCTGTAAAGCGAGTTGTTCAAACAGTCATTTAAAAATTAAAAATAAACAACCTGAGTGCCCTTTATTAGTCAAGCTGAAAGAACAACAAATTTTGTTTTCCAGTCCTTTTTAGAATTAAGATAAATTCAAATGTTAAATTTTAAATTTGCTTGGTGGTTTAATTTAGATTTCTTAAAGATACTGGAAATAAATACTTTAATTTACTGGTGACCAAACGTAATTCAGTAGGAATGTATAAAATAACATGTGGCTCAAAACTGAGGGACAGAAAGAAAAACAACTGAAAAATGAAAGACAATTTTTTTGACAGTCAAAATTGTTAGCTATTGAAACAAACTGCAAATGGAAATGAGTTTTTATCTCTGATTCTCCTCATGTCAAGAGAATACCACTCTGAAAGTCAAGCTACAAAAAATACGGGTTACTGTGCTCGGTATATTTAGGCAAAATAGTGCATGTAGGGTGCAATAATTTGACCTGTGCAATGCAGGGGTTGAGAAACCAGCTACTTTCTTTTGTCTTTAAATTCCAGCAACCTTTTCATTTATCCAGAGACTGTTCAGTAGATGGTAGGGAGATGTGATAGAATAAGCTCTTGCTGTTAGGCCTCCAATCTGATATAAAAATATCAGCCATGCATGGGAAAGAAAAACTCAGTCAGAGTCTGCTTCTCTCCTTGAACTGTCTGTGGAAATTGACAGTGAGGTTGCCATCGTGTGCCAAAGCCATGGCAGTGTGATGAGAACACCTCTCCACCAGAAACCCAACACCGGGAGCTTTTCAGGAGGGTGTCAAACATCAGCTGTTTTTGACCCCTTGCTCTCTGGGCTGGATTTGAGGGGATAACCTTTCCCTGAAAGACTGCATAAGCTGTAAGCTGTTCCCGGAAGTATCTTCTCCTTCTATGTCAAAAGATAATTTAGAATAAATTAAAAGGAACATGTATTTCACAGAATAAAAATAGCTAGGAAGTCCTAGAACTGCTATTGTTCAAAAGAGGATAGAGAATCTCAGGCAACATTAACCTATCAGGTATATATTTCAGAAAAGGGAAAGGGAGAAGGGAAGAGAATTAAACTTTTGTAATACAATATGTATTTTGCCTACAAAAAGCTGAAGTCTACAATATTTTGAGGCTTCCTAGCAACTGCAGGAACAGAGTAAATACATTGCCTAAGCATGATTTGTTTCGGGATTGAGATTTTGTATTCATGCTAATATTTTAAAAAGTCATTTAAAAAGAGGGAAAAAAAAATAATGTAATGAAAAAATAACAGCTGCTTCTAAATGTTTTTTCTTTCTTATTCTAGTCAACCACACTCCAAGTCTTCTGTTTGGCTTCTTTCCATCTACTGCTACTGTTTAAAGCTGGCGAACAGCCTCATCCCCTTTTGTCTGCAAGTCTGGAAAGAATTTGGAGGTTCCTGAAATATCCCATCCCGATTATTCACAAAAATAACTGCAGCCCAGGAGCCCTTCTTTACGTCTCCGAGAAACCCAAATGGTATCATTAGAAATATTTTTGGAAGCGAGAAAGGTGGCACAAGAATAATTAGAGCATTACTAAATATATGAAGGTTTTGAGTGTTTAAAGTTTTGGGGTTTTTTCTCCCCCTCTTCTTTTTTTCCTTTTTTTTTTTTTTTTTTTTCCCCAAGAAATGTATTTATTTTAATTTACATTTAGATTAGGTTCCCAGCAGCAGATGGAAGGGATTTAAGTCAATTTGCAATAGGAGACAGACATTCTAGCCAATGAAAAATCAAAGAAAAATAGCAACCGTCTCTTGCTCTCTTTTTGGACAATTGTCTTCAGAATAATCAGCATTAAGGAAAAAAAAAAAATCTTACCAGGGCAGATGGGCTCCATGCCTTAGTGCTGACAGAAGTAGCAAGAAATACAGATAAAGAAACCTGTTCATATATCTATTTAAAATCTCTTTGGAACAATAGTAAACTTACTGGCATAGCTAAAGTCTGTCTGTATGGCAACAAATCAAGAAGTTTTGTTAAACAAAACACTTATTTTGGTTAAATCAGGAGTGTTATGCATCCCAGTCCAAGCTACAACTGACTTTCTGTTTGTGCTGATCCATCCTTCCCAAATTCAGATAACTATTCAGGAGCTTGACTCTAAAGGCTCTCCATCTCAGGTCCCCTGTCTAGTCAGGAGGAAGAGATAAACACCTGTCCAATGATTCAATGCCTCTAAAATCTGAGTTAACTTCTGATGGAGACTATTATTTTCTATTGACTACGGTGTGAAGATATTCTCCAAGCACATGAAAAAACGTGTGATGAATATGGGCTGTAATATTCTTGTCTGTCTTGTATTTCCTGCATGTAACACTGTAGAATGAGATAAGTCACTGTAAAATATGGATTAGAGATAATAAAAGTATTCATCATGGCTGCTTAAGGACACACTCTTCAACCCTCGCTGGACCATGAACGATAATGCTAAGCAAATAACTTGTCACAGGCAAGATCGCACTTCCATTTAGCTATTCAAATGGGCGGTAGCACCGGTGACTTCTTGTCATTGCCTGTAACATCACAGAATCTCCTGGAATTTGAGACGTTTCTCCCTGGCAGGAGGAGGCCTCTCGGGCCTCCAGAGGATGGAAGTCCACCTTCTGTTCCCACGCCTGGCTGGCTGTCACTGTCGCTCCTTACAGATGTTTCTCTAATCTCATCTCGAGGGCTGTCAAAGGTAGACACTGCACAGCTTCCACAGACAACCTTTTCTATTGCCTCTCTAGCCTCACTGTCAAGAGCTTTTCCTAATATGTAAAGCAAATTTTCCCTGTTGGATTTTAAAACCTCTCTGTCTTTTCCAGTGTATCAGGTTGATGAAAAATAAAGTTTATTACTTTCTTTGAAGACTGTGATCATGTCCTCCGTCATGATGCTCCTAGACTGAGCAGCATCTATTCAATGTTTTCTCCTAGGTTATGGTTTTTAGACCTCTGACTGCTGGCCTTCTCTCCATTCTCTCTAATTCCCCCCTATTTATTCTGAAAAGAAGCATCTAAACTGGGAAATGTTCTTGCTGAGGCCCAAAGCCAAACATGTTTTGTAGGAATGACCTTCAATTATGCATCTCAGAATAATGTTTACCTCTGTTATGGCAATGTCATATCACTGGCTATATTCATCTAATGATCCATGAAAAAGTCATGACTTTTTTTTTTTTTTTTTTTCTGTTGATCTTCTGGCTGAGCAAGAGATTTCTATCCTGTATTTTCACAATCGTTAATGTTACGTATTAAAAAATTGTATTTGTTTCTATTGAGGAGAGTTCCTTTTTTGAGCTTTTATCTTGAATTCAAGTTAACTTTGAACTGTAATCATGTGCCGTAAAACATTTGCTGTCCCTCCTGTTTTGATATCATCTACAAATTTAACAAACATACTTATCCAGATCATTCAGAAAAATATTGGATAGGACATATATAGGAGAATAGACATATAAATAGGAGAATAGACACATTTCTTTACAATCTGAAGATGAGACAATTAAGGGAAACAAACTCTGGAATTTACTTATCCCTTTCTACTCTTATTGGATTACTTTATAAACTATGACCTTATTAATATTAATACATGCAATACCATTAGATGGCATTCAGTGCTATATGACAGTTTCCAGGTTCTGATATGCACTGCAAGTGACTTCCTCCATGCAATTCTTTCAACCAGCTCTTAACACTCAGTATGTAAATTATGCTTGTTTATATTGCCAATTTACCTCCTATTTAAATCACACTGGAATTTGGCCTATTGAGTTTGTGTTAATCTGCCTGGCAGGATTTGGCCTACATCAGACAGGAGGAGGGAGGAGGGATGAGGAGAGAAAGGAAAATGAAGTAATCCTCAAACATTTTTACACATTAAAAAATGAACTAAGATAAGCTATGTAAAAATGTTTCTTTAAATTTCTAACTCACTTTCTATTTTAAACACTTATTTCCAGAGGGTTAATTAGTGTATAATTCTTCCAGCAAGAGGAAAATAATTTCTTACCAAGCTTGAATTTGGCACAAACAATCTACATCATATTGTCATTACAACTGAGCTTATTCATCTAATTTTATTTTATTTAAATATTAAGTGGATATTTTTAAGACACACGGGGGGAAAAAAGGCATGAGGGATTGAAGGTTTCAGTTCGTTTTTTATCCATTGTTTGTGCAGAAAAGTACAAGTACATTAAAAATGTCAGCTCATACAGATCCTTAAGATGTTCAGTCTTGCTAAAAAAATGTCCTTGTTGTTAATTCAGATAAGTTGCACTGGGTGCTATTTACTGTATGTATTGTAAAAAAAGCTGCTAACAGTGCATATACTCAAGGTTTTCATTTTTCTTCGAAGTTTTACTTTCAAACTCCATTTTTTCTTCCGTTCATCTGCTTCAGGCTTTTTTTTTTTTTCCAAAAACTTATAAAATAATTTCCTTGTGCAAAAAACAAGTCAACAGACAAATAAAGGAAAATAATTTGGTGACACTTGTCAGATTATCAGCTACATTCTCTGATAATTCCCTGTGAATTGGGCATGTTTCCTCCCCAACATAGGATCTCCATGTAAATGAGTTTGCCTGTATTAATTTTATAAAGTGGTGGTCCAGACTTGAGCTGTCTCCTGCTCCAGCCCTTCCTCTTGACTGCCTGAAAATGCTTTTCATGCAGTCAGGTCAGTCAGAAAAAGGACAGTGAAAAAAAGGAGAGATAACAGAAAATTATTAAGGTGATGATTTGTGAACCAAAACAAACTAACATCATCTGGACCCAGGAGTATATCCAAGCATCACATGCGTAGGGACTTGCAAGTGATTCCATTCTTCTCCCTCCTACTCATATTTGGGTAGAGGAGTAAGAATTCCAACTCTGAAGGTAGTGATGAGATTAGAGGGAGCAAAATAAGAATGTAAAGCAGAGGGACACAGCTACAAGAATATAAGAGAACAGAAGTAAAATCCTGATGAAGGTCATGAAAATTTTCTGGGCAAAACTGCCACAAGCAGTGGTGGGGAAGATGAAAATAAGACTGGCAGACAAATATAAAAGCAGAGAAGCTGAAGCTGTAGGCTTGGGGGCAATAAGGAACTTGTTTTAAGCAGGTGTGATTCCCTTCCAGAAATGACCAATAGCTGTACATTCATCCTTTGTGGGGAAGAAATCAGGAAACCATAAGTATGACTTTTTTTTTCAGGGATGAAAATCATCTCCTGCTTCACGATTTTGTACTGTATTAGTCCATGTGAAGGCTGTCTGTAGTTTTAATGGCTAAACTTCACAAAATGACACAGGTGTTAGTGTGGTACAATGTAATTTAATTTGTGGAGCTAGGTTGGGTTTTTGTTTGTTTTGTATTATTTTAATTTTTGTTCAGCAAACGATACAACAGCAAATTAGAGGATTGTTGAGCTTGCAAAGTAAAGTACTGCAAAACAGAGAAATGCTGGCATTTAGTACCATCTTGGTCACCCTAATTTAGCTGCTCTGTGTTGGACGCATTAAGATTCTTTCAGTTGCATGCTTGGAAAGACTGTAGAAATAAGCATCAGGAAAGCTAGATATATCATCTTCTCATACACACACTCGTACATACAAAACACAACTTGCCTTTCCCAAGCAAATCTACTCACCAAACCAAGTCCTTTGCCATCTTTGCAAGTCCTGTGTGACATAGACAATCCTGAGTTTAAATGGTGATACGCAACTTCTTTAGGTACAGATGATAACACTAGTTATAAAGTAAAAAGGATTCAATACAGCATTGTCTACTGGTTTGAGAGGTTGATATTGTGGTATCTGCAATGTAACTCTGATGTATTCTGAGTTGGTGTCAGCATACCAGGAACTGCAGGAGTTCAACAAAGAATAAACCTCAGTTCAGAAAAGGCTATCTACATCTTTTCCACATGATGAATTCCCCCACAGACTGGTTGGTGGGGCACACTCAACACATAAATCAAACTTAACTCAATTTCCACTTTAGTTTTTCTTCTCACCTTTAGAAACAAAACAGGATATTATCTTACTTAGTCTAAGGCCACCTTAGCAATATAGGGGAAAGGATTAAAAAAAAAAAAAAAAAAAAAAGGATATAGGATAGGATATGTATATATATATATATATTAATGGAAACATGGTAACCTGCAAGAATAAGCTTTTTAATTCTTTAAAAAGATGATAAAACTGCAGTATCGACAATTTTGGGGCAACTGAGGTTTTCAAGTGCCCCTTGTGATAACAGGATCAGTACAAGAACCAATTGTGTTCTGTTTATGTACCAGCAACTTGAAGGTAGGAAAAAAATACACACAAAGGAGATGGAATTTGCTGATGATACATAACAGAGGAAAGAAAAACTGTTAATCAAAAAAAAGAAGAAAAAAAAAGTACAACAGTATAATTCTAAATACTCTAGATGAACAAACCCACAAATAGGGACATGTGGTTTATGCAGTTTAATATGAAGAGGGGTGGGGGAGTAGCTAATGAAACTAGGCAGGATGAAGGGAAGATGAAAAGGGAAAATAACCCCAGTTGGAACCAGGCTACTGATATCATAAGGGAAAGCTTCAGTGGCAAGAGGGAGTATAACTTGAAAGCATTCAGAGCAGTTGGTAAACCACAGTAATAACCACAAGAAATAAAAACATAAAGATATTAAAGAGCTGGGAGGAATTTCAATAAAAGCTCTTCTGAGTCCACTCTTTATGACAAGAACCAAGGTTCACTACAGATTCCAAACCTGGGCTGATTTAAGACTACAAGTAATAAGCCAGATAGCAGTTTTGATCTATTTCTTAGTCACACTCACTCAAAACAGAAATGCAAAGTGAATCTATGCAAAAGGAATCTACAAAAAAAGAAACCAATGAGTGAGCTTTAATCACAAAAAGTAGATCTACATGTTTCTGCAAACAAAGTCCTCCGGTTTCTCCCTCACCTATTATTCTTTTAATCACAACTTTTTAAAAGAAATTGTTTGCCTTGTTATTTCTCTTTTGTTTCTTTTGGGCAAGAGTGCATATATTTACACACCTAAAAATGTGTACAGTAATAATAATAAAATGCAGGCTATGTAAGGACTTTGTAATTGATCTGAAAAGAGTAGTAAGTCATTCTTTTGTCTAAGGACAAGAGCACCAACAGTCTCTTCTCAAAAGACTGGGAGAGGCTGTGTCTTCACTTTGCATGAAAAAGCATAAAGGGTAAAAATAATACCAAGGCTTCTCATCCATAACCACCCATCCTCCCTGCCCACAAAGCAAAGCAAAACCCACATGGAGATACCTTGACTTCAGCAACCAGACTGTAAGTCCATCCTTTGCTAAAATCATGCCCACATGCAGGAAGCATAACCAAGATACTTCTTGGTGTTAATTTAAAAATATATGAACCTTAAGTGATTTCTGTGCATTTGTTATGGAAGTCAGAGGTCCCAAGGGATGTCTAAACCAGTGTTTGTCACTTACTGAGAAGTGATATCAAGCAGTGACTGCCTGTAGGTCACTGTGGGTCCTGCAGTCTATCAGTCAAAGTCAGTAAACAAGTCTAATAGCAAATATACAGATAAATTCTGGAGAATAAATAGAGTTGATAATAAAATAGATAAATTAAATTCTTGGCTGTATAGAAAAAGCAATTTATTCTGGCAGTCAGAATTTCTTCAGTATTTTTAAAAATAAATGTGCATTAATATTGAAACAAAGTTTTCTTTTACTGAGACTGATGTTCATCACACATATATATTTGTTACACATTTCTTACTTTTCTTGGTCTTTTAAATCATCGTTATCTCCAATCACCTTACAGACGATGTCAGTATGATTATTGCATTTTATAGGATACAGAAGGGATAAAAACTAAATAGAGCAGACAATACTTATAACCATACTCAAATCTCCCGAGTTTCACCTCTGTGCTCTTTTCTTTAAAGAATGATCTGAATTGCCAGGCCCAAAATTTTCCATAGATTTATTGCTAGCTTAATCCATGAACTCCATACATCTTTTTGTATTACATAGTAGTATATTTACATTATGGATCTGTCACAATATACTTCCAGATGAAGGAATCAAGAAGAGCAGCTGTAAGGAACAAGACATAAGGTTAAACAGAGTAATTATTTTTCCAGGCAGCAGAGATCTTCTTTTTTTTTTTTTTTTTTTTTTTTTTTAATGACATACGGGTCATCTATTTTGTTCCTTCATCTCTTGCTCATCTTTAACATAGAAAAACAAAATTTTATGGATGTTTTATTAGTAATAAGTTGCTTTAACACTTTCAGTTGACACAATCAGATCAGCAATAAATTGTACAGAAAAAACCCTAAAACCTTTTTGGCAATAATCAGTGGTCACACAAAATTTGACAAGTACAGCAGAACTGTAGCAACTGTTGAGGGGAATTTCTTAGTCTTGTCAGTTCTTTTACTGGCTGGAAGATAAAAAAAGACAAAGTAAAAATAGATCTAGAGGAGGAAAACCTAGGGGGAAAAAAGAAAAAACAAACAAAAAACACCAAAAAACGGCAAAAAAACCACCCCACCACAATGTAAAACACAGCTATAGCACCTGGAATATTTTTACATTCTTTGAAAGATGTTTTCTTCTTTCCTTGAACCTGAAACTCAGCCCTTCTCTGAACATTCAAGCAAAAAACAACTTAGCTTATGCAGTCAAAACAGATAGATTTATATCCAGAGATGGAGATAATAAAACCATTTGATACTGAAGATATAGGATAGTTTTGTGGGTAGTGGTTAACTTAAAAATTGGAAGTTATTCAAGAAAAGGCAATGAATTTCTGAATTGTAAATGTGTGAATAAAGACTGTTATCGACTTTACTCTGTTGTAAATACCTTTCAGGATGTTACATTCTTTACTTAGACTTCCCAAGAGGTAAATTATCCCCTTTTACTGTCTATGATAATTTAAACATAATTAGTATCATATTGATAAAAAAGTCCATTGTAAACTGGGAGATTTTTAGATGAACTTATTTTAAGATAAATTAGATACTTAACCTGCTTGGAAACTTTTAGATATTATAGTCATCTATTTATAGCCTTAGGAATTTAAATAACATTACAGATCTGGTGAAAATTTCACACGAGTCCAGATGTGACTGTGGTCACCTTACTTGAGGCAGTGTCAGCCATATGCTTCATGTGTTGGTCTTACATCAGGAACCTCTTTAAAAACTTCTAGATCTAGAGTAATGGAAGGAAACAATTCACTTTATGCTATGTCAGCATCCATGCAACTCCAAAGAAACTTACATTTTCTGGATGTGCAGCCATAGAGCCTCATACTCAAGGGTTTCCAGCACAATGTCCATCTCTGTCAGTTAGGGTTTTGAGAGGAGAAGTGATGGTCAGCAGTGTATATTGCTACGTGGATGAGTGCCTTTTGCTCCTTCCATCTCAGTGACCATCAGAAAACACAAATTGATTTTCATTGATAGAGATGTCAGACCAGAAATAAGTTGAATGAGGTGCAAATAAGTTGAAGCTCATTGTTATGACTGGTGGAAATGTTCCCTATTCCCAAGCATCTACACCTCTATGCTTGATTATGGAGGTGTAATGTCATGGGTTAACCCCCGCCCAGCACCTAAGCCCCACACAGCAACTCACTCAACTCTCTCCTGGTGGGATGGGAAAGAGAATCACAAGAGTAAAAATGAGAAAATTTGTGGGTTGGAATAAATACAATTTTAACAGGTAAAGGAAAAGCCATGCACACAAAGTGAACCAAGGGATCCTTTCAGCATTTCCCATTGGCAGGCAGGTGCTCAGCCATCTCCAGGAAAGCAGGGTTCTATCATGCATAACAGTTACGTAGGAAGACAAATGCCATAATCCTAAATGCCCCCCACTTCCTTCTCCCAGCATGATGTCATATGGTCTGGGACATCCCTTTGGTCAGCTGTGACAGCTGTCCCAGCTGTGTCCCCTCCCAGCTTCTTGTGCACACCCAGCCCACTCTCTGCTGGGGTGGGGTGAGAGGCAGAAGAGGCCGTGACTCCGTGTAAGCACTGCTTAGTGATAACGAAAACATCCCTGTGCTAGCGACGCTGTTTCCAGCACAAATCTAAAACACAGCTCCATACTAGCTACTGTGAAGAAAATTAACTCTACCCCAGCCAAAACCAGCACATGCGGAAATATAGCAAGCAACAGCTAGTATGATTGGCTCAGGTTAAGTCATTATTAACCAAAGAATGATATAAGTTGCAGTGTGAAAAGAAAAGGCCGTGACATTCACTGTTCCTGATTTTAAAACATCTGTAAACCAATTATTTGAAAATTACTTATTTCTTTGTGGAACTCTGGGGAACTGTTTGTTTCTGATTTCTGTTTCCTTTTTTTTAAAGTAGGAAATGATCTTCTTGTTTAAATAATATTCTGAAGAAAAAACATTGATATTTTAAATATGATAGTCTAGCCTTATAAAACCCACACTTTTTATCTCTCTCCCTGAAGTGGAAATCACAACTTTTTTTGACAGCCAAAGCCTCTCCAAATTATATTTCTTATCAATTTCTGAAGTTTTCAGTATCTCAGCAGAAGCTGTAAAATTCTGATTAAAAATGCTGAGAATGAAAACATTTATTTATTTGTATGTTGTTTTCAACCACATTATTTTAATAGAAAAATAAACCAAAATTACTTCTATTTATTAAAGAGCAGAAAATCTGGCACCAAAGCTGTCTGTAGAGAAAAGGCGAGAGAAAAAGTAAGAAAATCTTCAATTAAGTACAATATCTTCATTTTGAAGAGCTTTCAGGTCCCAATGCAATTTACCTGAGACTGTAAGTCAGAAGACCCTCTATTCCCTGAATACTCACTCTAGCTATCACTTAATACTGATTTAACAACCACAAGAAGAACTTTGCTGTTTAAATATTTAACATTCCATTCAAATGTGAAACAGCATAGTGGAAATTGGTTCACAGTCTCTGACACAGGGTCCCTTATAGGAGAAAAGTAAGGACATGTAAAAGCAGATGTCAGAAAGTCAAAGGCACAAAATGAGGTACTATTAGCAAAGGATGTAAAATGGATCAAGGAAAAGTTTTCGAAGAGTCTGAGAAATGAAGGGTGGACAAAAGAAAATGTTCAGTCTGCTACTTAGCAGTAGGGGAAGAAGCAGATAATAGACATAAGGAGAAGGCTGAAATGCTTAATGGGTGTGTTGCTTTAGCTTCCACTGAAAAGGTTGATAGTAACAAGGTACTTAAGGCAGTGATAGTTAACAAGGGAAGAAAGAGGTCACAAGGCAGAATTAGGATAACCCAGGTTAAAGAATATTGGGATAACCCGGACATTGTCAAATCAGCAAGGCCTGTTGAAATTTAATCTACGCTGCTAAAGTGTCTGCCAAAATAAGTGTAAGGGAACCTTTAGCAACTATTTTTGAGAACTCATTGAGAAGGCCCAAATGAACTTGGAAATGGCAGTTATATTCTGGGATTTGAAGGAAGCATATCAATGAAACTGTAGGTCAGCAGTTTTGTCTTCTTTGGTACTATTTAATTAGCATCAGACCTCAAATACATTGGAATCCTCTTGTCTACCCCAAAAGCAAATACAAAACTATTTTTCCATCTTTCAGAAGACATCACCAGCTATCACTGGCGCCAAAGGAAATCTTTTTGTGGACTTCAGTGGGCTTTCCGTCAGCATGTCTATGAGTGCTCTGAATGAGAATGAGAAGGGGATTATAAGTGTAAACAGAAGCTGAAATGTTCTAGTCTATTTTCATAGGTCCAGCAGAGAGGATTACAGAAAGCAAAGAAAAAAGTATGAATACATTGATTTGGGGGGTTTAATAACTTAAAGCTCAGCACAGAGCATAAATATATCTATTTTAATTTTCTTCTGGCTTAGGCCAGCCAATACAGAAAGAAGCAAATAATTTAACAAGTGATGGTTTCAATCACATTTTAAGTAGGATATCACTTGCTGTTTCATAGTGTGTCTGATATTCAGAGAAAGAAACTAAAAACAGAGCACCTGATTCTACTCAAAAGACTTTTATACAGTTTGTGAGAATTGTCATTAAATGAAAATGTGCAATCTAGATTCTTACAAGTGAGAGTAGAATCACAGAACAGTATAATTATTGCAGTTTTGATGCCTGACTTTTTAGCTAGATGAGTGTGAAAACACGTTCAACTAACTTGTAGATGAAGTTGCATGCCTAATTCGCAAGCATTAAGAGGGTTACATGTGCAGATTGAATAATTATGTACACACACAGTTATCGTTTGACATTTGCCCACACAATTATCTGATCTGTGTCTAGAATTGTGGACCCAACTTGACTGTGTCTGACACTTGCTGTCAAACAGTGTGAAGTTCACAGGCAACTTCCCTGAGGTCCTGTGCTTTAGCTAGCAACTTGAGGAACAGAATGCATTAGCTTTCTCTAGAGATAATTAATATCTTCCAAGGATTTTAGCTGCAAAGAAAATACAATACAGTCTTGATATGTGAAGGAATGACATGAAATCAATGAAAAGACATTTTTAAAGATAGGACACAAAAACATTAATACACTATGTAAATACAAGTTCTGGCAATACTGTGTACAGAGCAGTACAACAACAAGTGATCAAGAGGACACAAAGAAAATAACGTTTTCCCTGTAATATTGTCTTGGATGTTATATTGGTCCAGGAACATTCACAGGCTGTCTCACATCATGGAAGAAATAATCCCAGGAAGATGAACATGACTATTCAGTCATGTGTTTAAGGTTTTGTAAGATCGAAACTTCACATGTGTTATTAGAAGCATTATGTAGATTGGGTAGTGGGGGAAAAAAAAAAAAAAAAAAAAAAAAAAAAGTGACATAGTTAAAATGTATCTGCATATTTTGAATCCATTTGGATAATCGTTGCCATTTGCCACCATGCTGATTTCAATCACATCTATTCAATTTTCATAAACTGTATGTCTTGAACTTATCGGACATATTGAGCAAATGCAGTTAAATTGCAACGAACTTCACTTCCGAACTGCCAAATATTGACATGTCCCTTTCTTTCTCTCTCTTTCTCCCTCCTATTTTCTAGGATACCAATGCCATTCTGGAATACTGTGAACTATATTTCAAAAAGAAAAGACTGATTGGTATGGATTCAGAGAAAAGCATGAGAATCATAAAAAAACCTGGAAAATAATGCTGCCAGTTTGAGGAAAGGTTAACAGAGCAGGTCATGTTCATTCTGGAAAAAAAAAAAAAAAAAAGGAGATTGAGGGGAGACATAAAATATCTGTCTACAAATATGTAAACGGACACTGTAAAGGGAGGAGGAATTCTTCCCAGTCCATGAGAAGCATAAGGTAACAGACTTATGCTACAGCAGGTAATATATGTTAAAAATCAAGCTTATTGAATAATAGAAAAAAATATTTGTAAATATGTTTGCTAAATCTAAGCTGACATTATTTATCTTCTTTCTGTTTAGTACAAAAATTCCGACAGGCATTTTCTCTTTATATACAAGTTAGTAAAAGGGCAATTATTCTCGGGAACACAGAATGCACTCAAAAAGCATAATAAAGGATGTGCCACTGAGTACACTGCCAGACCGATAACACACATTTGTGTTTGAATTCAGAAATATTTATGTCAAAACTTTGCTGTGAGTTTGTATTTAAAAGCACATCACTTCTTATTCGAGATGTTCAATACTAGTAAAATGGGTTTGGCTCTCACACAAAGTTGAAATTAGCTTCTCTATTTTGGCAAGTTTCTCCTTTCACAAAAAACAGTTAAGTGAATGCCTAAAGTAGGAGAGTCTTCTCCCTGAAGGCAGTAAAGTCAAGGAGTCTGCTTTTGATCATATTTACCATCTATTAAACTGGCCTGCCTTGATGGAATTGGTCCTAGGTTACCTTTCATAGACACCAGGATCAGGCCTGCATTCCTGAATCTGCTCATTAATTGGAAATTGTGTTCTAAAGGGTGTAAATTGGCACAGCTTTATTGATTCTGGTAGACCCATCTTAATGCACATCTCTCTGCATATTCCTCATAGCAACTGTGTTACCATACCTTAATATCAGTTTATTAGCAATCTATAAAGTAGCCAGCTTCCCTCCTATACTCTCCTCTTAAGTGTGTAAGTTCTAGTCTATTATTATTTTAACAACCAGTAAAATGCCACTAACTCTGGGGTGGAATGTAGCAGCTGTTTAACAGTGGGCAGCAGCAAAGCACATCGTTGGAGGAGAGGAAGCAAAGAAGAATATTGTCTGCAACTGAAATTGAAGGGAGCATGTTAAATAGCTAGAATGTAATTATTCCATTTGGAATTTAGCCAGATCATCTGGCTATCCACCCTGTACTTGCATGGGGGGGAAAAAGCCATAGATTTCTAATGGCCAAGAGTGGTCAAGCCCTTGGTTTTACATCCCATCCATCTGAAAGGACTGTGGTTGCACTTAGCTATTCTCATTCAGAGCCACTTAAAAAGGTGAGCTCCTATATAATTGGAATTTTAAAGGAGTTCATGTTGTGTTTATGGAGCAATCACTACTAAATGATTTCATTTAAATTTTTCATAAGCTACACTTTATGAAAAATTAAAAGAAATAGACTCTTCAGAAGCCTTACTAAGAAATAAAGTCTCTTAAAGGAATACACATGCCATCTAATCATACATATTTTCAAATGTTGAATTTGCTGCATACAGATAAACAGAAGATGGCATTAATGGGGAGAAAGAGAGGCAGGCACTTTTTGTATACTATGTCAGTAGTTTTCATTGAACTAGAGCATGAGAAACGGAATGCAATTTACAGCAACACAGTGACATCCAGTCTGGCAGTGTTGACTCTCAAAAGAATGGGTGCAAAATGGTAGATCATTGAAGAAGAAAAGTTATCTTTACCCTTTCTGTTGACACAGGACTGTTTTATAGGTAAAACTGTAATATACATAGGATCAAAGACAGCTTGAGCAATCAGACATAGTCCTACTGGTCAGTAATACTCTGTTTGAATGGGGGTCCTGGGGTAAAGTCCATGTCCAGCTGTCTTATTCCAGTAGGCAGTGTCACAGCTGGATCCCTGATGGAAAGTGAGTAACAGATCGTCCCCAGGGAACCTGAGAGAAGAGATGGTGACAGTCTGCATTTCTGGTCATTTGTTAGAGCCCAACAGTGAGTTATATACACAGTGCTTGGACAGTACTGTCCCTTGGGCCCATGCACTTTGAGGACCTTTAGTTCAACCAGCATCTACAATCTGAGATGCCTAACCCATTGCTAGGTGGGAGTTTTATGAATTGATGCAGAGTAAACACCATTTAAAGTGCAGCAGAAATGCTTAAAATGTTTTCAGCATCTAATACATATGTCTTAATTTATGTAAGCTAATCTGTGCATCCCAAACCTGTAGGAGAATTACAAAGCTAGCAGAAAAATGTATCATGTTGCTTAATGTAAAGTTTCACTTTTAACAGCGGCAGCTCTATTTAGATTTCCCGTGGTTCTGCCAAAAAAAAAGAGCAAAACTAAAATTCTCAGAGATTCTGGAAATAAGAAATGAAAATTCAGTGATCGAAATCTGTGGGAAAAAGAAACCAACCAATGATCATGCAACAATCAATGAAAAACTTTGTTCTTTGAGAAACTCTTTAAAATGAAAAAAAAAAAAAAAAAAAAAAAAGGAAAAAGAATGATGTGTCTCATTAAAATGAATCTAGGTTGATTTACAGTAGCTGTAATCAAGGGTTACCCGACCTTATAAGCTGTGCTATTCCATTTATAATAAATCTCAGCAGTTAAAAATAGATGAGCTTAGGACAGATAATAAAAGGAACAGTTTTAGAAAGTTACATGATTATTACAGAGAGGTTTCGCCATGCCATCTGTCGACAGCAACCATGGTAGTGCCGTGATGAAATAGGGAGAGGTTTCTGAAAGGTGTTTGACACAATTAAACCTCTACCTGGTTTTCTGTTACAGTTTGCCCCAGTCTGATGTCTAGACACATGAACTGAGGTAGAGCTGCAATTTCTTTGAAGAAAGGCCCATTAGATTGAGAGTTCTGCTTCTGTAGGAAGGCTGCTGCAGACACGCTTAGAAAACTTTCCTTGTTTTTCTTTTCTTGAATTAAAGGAAACAGTCTTCAGACAGACCTTTTACTCTTTAAAATATTAATTCGCTGCAGCTGACACTGTTATGAATTGTTTGATTTCAAAAGTGTACCCAGATGAATGCTAGGACGAGGTGTCTAGTGTTGTTTTGCTTTTGCAAGGAGAGATGTTCTCAGGTGTTGATCTCCTTCCATGGGGGTGGGCATATGCCATCACCAAAGCCATCTGGGGCCAGGCCTTTTCCTCAGCATTTCTGCTGCAAGGGGCGTCCTGCAGAGATGTGCCCATGACAGCCTAGTGACTGCTGCATCAGCGACCCATGCTGACATCCACGTCTGCAGCTTGCCTTCCCTCTTATCCCCCAGTGGTGGCCATATATTTCTCTCTATGGAGCTGTAGCCTTCTCTTCCTACCGACAGTGATTTCTCCTACAAAGAGATTACACCCTATGCCACAGGACACCTGCAGACACTACACAGTTGTTCAAATCAGCCTGTGCTTTAGTTAAAATGTTATTGTCATTGCCTGTATGATCTCTTCTCTTCTCTTCTCTTCTCTTCTCTTCTCTTCTCTTCTCTTCTCTTCTCTTCTCTTCTCTTCTCTTCTCTTCTCTTCTCTTCTCTTCTCTTCTCTTCTCTTCTCTTCTCTTCTCTTCTCTTCTCTTCTCTTCTCTTCTCTTCTCTTCTCTTCTCTTCTCTTCTCTTCCTTCTCTTCTCTTCCCTTCCCTTCCCTTCCCTTCCCTTCCCTTCCCTTCCCTTCCCTTCCCTTCCCTTCCCTTCCCTTCCCTTCCCTTCCCTTCCCTTCCCTTCCCTTCCCTTCCCTTCCCTTCCCTTCCCTTCCCTTCCCTTCCCTTCCCTTCCCTTCCCTTCCCTTCCCTTCCCTTCCCTTCCCTTCCCTTCCCTTCCCTTCCCTTCCCTTCCCTTCCCTTCCCTTCCCTTCCCTTCCCCTCTTCTTCTCTCTTCTTTCTCCCTTTAAACCCTGTCCTTTAAAACTTGTAAATAGAAAAAAAGGGGGATATTTAATGAATTCTTCTAACTATAAAAGTGTGATACACAGGAAAAATTTTTAATGAAGATGAAGAATTTAACCCAAATGACAAGAATTAATTGACAATCTGCTACAAATAATGCACAGAGTTTAAAAATATATAGATTTTTTTAACAATTACTTTTTAAATTATACTGTAGCTCAAATTTTTTGCCGCCAGATATCTGAAGAGCTATGTTCACCAAAGAAGTGCTATTTCCTGAAAATTTTATAGTAGGGCTATATAATTAATGTGATGAAAATTTTAAAATTACTTTTACTTGCTTAGCAGGCCTTGTAAATCAAAGAAAATAAGGAAAGAGTCTGGTGCCTAAACAAAAGTATGGCAAAAATTAAATCCTTCCTTGGTTCTTTGTCCACATAGATTTACCCAAGATACACACACACACACACGAACACAAATATTTGCTGAATTCACCAATTTGCATGCAAAGATTTTTATAATTTCCCCACTATTTCCTTATTAATTTAATTGGACAGTAGTTATCTAAGCTTCCAGTAGAAAATAAAATAGATTAAAAAAACTTGACCATTTGTATTTTAAGAGGGTTTTTTTTTATTATTTGGAATATTGTAACTTTTATTTGATGAAAGTTACTATTAACATATTTTCATAATCTTCTCAGCCTAGCAACAGCAGGAGTAAAAGGTGTGAGGGGCATGCAATATTCATGAAATTAAGGAGAGTTGAGATGAAAGGGAGTTCCATTAGGGAGACCAAGTGTGACAATATGACACATATTTGCATATTTTACACTTTAAATCTTTTCAGCACATCCAAGTTGATATATGGATGTAAACATGCATTGCCAGTTTTTAGCATATTATAAGCCCTCAAGACTTTGCATGCATTTTAATATGTTTCATTATTGCTGTAGATTTTAATTTCGAAACTGCACAGCTTTGATGGAAGAAAGCTGGAAGTCAAAGCATCTGGCCTCTGCTTCAGGCAAGCACAGCCTTTTCCTTGAACACTTTTTGTAGAAGCAAGTCTATTTATTTGTGCATGTGTGGGAGCTCTGTGTGTGTGTATGTGCATGTGAGGGGTGACAAATGTGAGATACACTTTCTTTGATACACATATGAGAGGAGAGAGGAGAGGGGAGAGGAGAGGAGAGGAGAGGAGAGGAGAGGAGAGGAGAGGAGAGGAGAGGAGAGGAGAGGAGAGGAGAGGAGAGGAGAGGAGAGGAGAGGAGAGGAGAGGAGAGGAGAGGAGAGGAGAGGAGTGGAGAGGAGAGGAGAGGGGAGGGGAGGGGAGGGGAGGGGAGGGGAGGGGAGGGGAGGGGAGGGGAGGGGAGGGGAGGGGAGGGGAGGAGAGGGAGGAGAGAGAGGAGAGGAGAGGAGAGGAGAGGAGAGGAGAGGAGAGGAGAGGAGAGGAGAGGAGAGGAGAGGAGAGGAGAGGAGAGGAGAGGAGAGGAGAGGAGAGGAGAGGAGAGGAGAGGAGAGGAGAGGAGAGGAGAGGAGAACCCAAGTATATTTGGTAGTTATATAGATGTGATAACCTATTTTTTTTTTTCCCAGTTGTTGTAATTTTCTGATTCTCTGCAAATACAGAAAGTACTGTAAAGTCAGTCCATGATTATGCTGTTACAGCACTCATTGTTTCATTGTACTTCATCACGTACATCTGATGTGTCATTTAATCTTATCTGAAATGCAGTATGACTCAGTGATGTAAGTAATGCCATGAGTCATATTAATAATATGATATTTAGCACTTATTTTGTGATCTTGTTATCATATAACGTTGGAAATGATGATTCACCCTTTATGTTTCCTTAGGTAGGTGCACTAATGCCATCGGTGCTCAAAGGATAAATGTATTTTTACATACCCACAGAACAGTCACCCAGCAGAAACTAACACTTGACACAAAGAACTATGTAGATGGTTCTGAATTACCACAATTCTCCTTATTTTTAAAAACTGGAACAATTTTGTAGGAAAACAGTGAATTAAGATTTTTTTCTTCCGGCAGCGCAGTTTAACTTGATGTAGCTCACTGGCAGAGTTACCTTAGATGACCATAAATAAGACACAGCTTTATCTGCTTGATGGCCAGAACCACTCAAATTATGTACAATATAAATTACTTGCTCAGATACTACAGCAGAAGGTCCCTAGAAACTGGCATTCTTTGCTATGGCACTGGCATCTGCAAAAAAGGGACCACCAGAAAGAAGGTTCAGACATGCAGTCATTCAAGAGACATGAAGACCATGTAGAAGGCCATGAGCCATCAGAAGACCGTTCACTCTCATACACCAACCTTATGTCAACAACACAGCCTAATGTGCCAGTGAGGATTTGTGCAGGCAGAAGCTATCCTGTATCTTCAGTTACTGTAAAGGCTGATCTTGTGCTAGATGCAGGTCTTGTTTGAGCAGCAGTTTCAAGTGATACACTCGGTTGATGGTCCTCTCCCTTATACACACAAACATCCAGACATGTTAATTTACTTGTAGAAATTTGGCTCAAAGACAACTGGGTTCACAGACAACTAACGCAAAGGAGTAATTTGTTTATTCTTCAACTTAATGTACTGAGTTGTCAGAACTGAAAGACTGCTGTTTCTGCCCCAGACTAACTTAATGTGTTCAATGAAATGAGTACATCCTTACCAAGTAGAGGATTTTAATTCTACAACATTTCTGCTATTAATAGTAGTTTTGTGATTCCATTTCTTTAGTTTTGGGGATAAAATGTTGCCCATGAAAGTTGTTTAGATAGCTGGAAAGACTTCAAATATTTTTAAATAACTGAATCGATATTTTAATCCAGCAGTACAGAATATAAATTACTCTTTCCAGAAAATTCCTTAGTTCTTTCATGTTTTCTAAGGGCAGGTTCTATAACAAGTACTAACCTAGCAAGCACTGTCCTAAAAGAAATCCTAGCTGTCTGATAATAAATAGTAGAATGATCTTTTTCAGCCCTAAAAATCTATAAAACTGCTCTGCTGTCAGGCATGAGCACATTCTTGTCCTGAATTAGGGAAGACATAGAAGAGAGAGCTAGGAATTCAGTGCATGTATGATGTGCTGTGGGGGATGAAGTGGTACTAATGAGTGGGATGCAAACCCTACTCAGTGCTATTTTATTTGTTGCATAACAATAGCGTAATGTTGAAAACATCATCACTCTTCTTTTAATATTATAGTATGTCTCTACTGTTTTGCATAATACTTTACTATAAATTACATTGAAAAGTCTCTTGAAGAAATGACAATGATATCAATGCTGTAGCATTATTTTTATTTTCTATATTTTGGTATCACGCAGTGTTCCCTGACAGTTGTAGAAACAGTATGAAAGTAAACAAGTTCTTAACATAAGTACTTCACAGTGAAAGCAGAAGGGAACTGTTTTATCTGTGCTTGGCTGGTGAAGTTCAGGGGCACAGAGGCCCTAGATGAGGTTTCTGCCCCAGGGAAGCCAGTTTAGCCCTTCAGAATAGAAGCTCAGCGCCTGCCAGACACAGATAGCCTTGGTGTTACCCTAAGATAAATACCTATATGACTAAATATTGCTTAGTGAGAGTAACTGGTGCAGAATCACACTTTATATTAGTTACCTATGGCAAAGGATAGAGACAGAGGAAGGACGAGAATGATGACAGTGATAGAGCTTGATTCAGACTCGATATTACATAGGGACCCTCACAACCCTTGTTTGTGCAGGTTAACAAATTGAATCTTGTGAAAGTTCTTGAATGACAAGGCTGTAGAAGTGGAAATTACTGTTATTGCTTTAATCAATATACAGCACAAGACCACATGGATATCATTCCTTCTCATTTGACATTCACCGGAAGCTGTTGCTTCTGATACTTACAGACATCTATGCACACACAGAGAAGCATTGTACACATCCATAATGGCAAATATGGCTTTGGATTCATTAATTTTTCCCACAGCTCTGTTTTTGGATGACAGATTTTGACTTGGCACCTCTGAAGTTGCATGATAAGAATCTTGTTTTTAATGGTCTTTCTCAGGGCATGCAGAAGATCTGATCCATTGGTGACATTGGTCAGAAATGTTTTGAAAGACATTTTTTATTTTGATTGATTGATTTTATTTTCCAGAATATGTTACCACTGAAACAGTCATTGCTAAGGCAGTGGATGAAAGTTTAACTTGCAGGCTGAGTTTAACATTTATATAGGGCCACCCACATTCACAGCTATTTCTCAGAGTAGTGGCACCTTCCATGCAATTTAATTTTACAATATACTATTGTTGTCTTGCCTTCCTTTTGTTCTTCACTAGGCATATTTCATGGTCAACATTAAACAAACAATATAGGCAAGAATAATCCCTGATCTGAACTAGTGCTGCTGTTCTGATGTTGGTTTTGTGGTGTTTTTATTTATTTATTTATTTTTATTTTTGCTATGATTTTTTTTTTAAAGTCAATGCTAATGTGTTGGTTCATTTCAGGTAAGTGGCCAAACTTTTATGATTCCACTTATAACATCTAACATGTGTCCATGTGACCTTGTTGTGATGGTTGAATGGTCTGAGCCACAAAAACAGACATAAAACAAGAAAAAACAAGTTAGCTTTCAGCTTTTAATACACGTGCAGCCCAACAGAGCAGAGATAAGAGCTGTCACAAATGCTTTGATATTGACATTTCTCACCATAAATCCATAGAAGACACATACTTCTGCCAGCTTTAAGTACACCATTGGGTGTTAAGAAACATTTTTTGTTGCTACTTATTCTCAAATGGGACAAGGATGGGAAGAGTTTAAGTGCTTATATTTGTGCAGAAGCCATTTCCAAGCCTTTCTTATCTCAAGTGTATCTGTTAAAATGTGAAAATGACCATGTTTATATTTGCAGCCTTCAGAAAAACTAAGTATTTGTGGTAGTACTTCTAAAAGGGAGGTCTTTGCAAAAGCTTAGGAATAATCACTTAATGGTAGTTTTAAAGTCAAGGTCAGAATGCACTTGCTTTGTAAAAAGACTGAATAGCAAATCCAGATCTTATCCAGGCAAAATGGTGCAATTTAGAATAATAATTATTACTGTTACTGTTAACTCTTACACATACCTTTCAGATATAAATCTGCAATTGAGCTTGGAAATTTAGGTACAAGTAATTTTCTCAATTTTTTAAAAACTACTTCCATACAATGTTGCATACACATTAATATCATAATAATATTTCAATATCAATACAAGAAGCAGACATGACTAATGTACACAGGTATAGCTAAAATGGGAAACTATTCTGATTTGTATCTGATGAAGAATTCGGTCTAAAGATGAAGACATGCCTTCAGTTAAACAAGAGCATGATTTACATAGCACATTTAATCACAACATTGGCTAAAATTTGCACATGATGGCCTAAGCAGAGCGCAGACAACGTAGACAGAATAGGAAGGGCAAGGTGAAAAACAAAGCAAAACTGAGAATATTTATTTAAAAACAAAGAACAAGCTCTTGTCTGCATGGAAACCAAAGAATAATTTTCACTTCTTTATATTTTTCAAGATAATCCTATTGATGTTCAACAATCTCAAGGGCTGTGGGTGGCCCCCTGGATTAGTTTCTGTTCTTTTTAGTCTGGGATCCATGCAATTCAGCCGTAAGCAAGAGTGAACAAAGACAGCTCTAACGAGATTCCTGTTTATACACACATGTACACATGCAAATGTACACAGATATGCACGTGGAGATAGAAACAAGAAATGAAATTGTGTGGTATCTTTATTCTGAGCAATATTCAGTCTATAATAGTTATTGCTGACCCAGATTTGCTCTGTCTGTGTGTATCCGAACACATACATATAAAAATATGTACACATGTACACATATGTAAGTGTAAATATACAGAATGAATTCATGTGTGTGCATATATATATATACGCATATGTACATAAGGAGAAAGAGAGAGAAAGCATAAACAAAAGATATCAAAACCACAATATGACCTTATCTCATAGATTTCATAGCTAATTTTCATATCCTTGGAAGATAAATGCATTTCTCCCTGGGAACAAGTATTAAAATGCATTGATCGTTCAAGAAGATACCTGATGACAATTTGAAATACAGATAAATTATAATTTCTTCTCTCATTAACAAACTATAAAGTGTCAGAATCCATGGACACTGAATTTGTTATTAAACTTTGCCAAGACAGATGCTGCTAATAAGAATTTTTTTTTTACTACCATTATCTACAGACAAACTGATTTAGGGTTTTCTTTTCAGTGCTTCTGCTTTTCTCTATGAATTAAATTCACACTTGAAAAAAACCCTATTCCCACAGCTTTAAAATATGCATTGATTAATGAGTGTTAATTGTATGATTAATAAAAATCAGTAATTAATAAAACTAGTATCACAATTTTGAAGCCTTAAGACAGAATTAAAACACCTAGCTCTTTTTTTAGTCATAAGAAAAGCAAGACAATAAAACAAAGGAACAGGAACTCAGCCTAGTTAAAACATTATAATCATAATAACTAGAATTAATTTAATTTTTTGAGAAAAGAGAGCTTCAAGACATTTACCCACCTCCCCCACTTTGGCAAGCTACTTGTGTATTTTTTTATATGAGTGATTACCTCAGACAATTATGATGTCCAGCCTTATTCTTACAGCTGCACTTACAGTCATTTGTTGAGAGTAAATCAAGAACAATGCTGCTGATGAAACAGTGCTCAAGTCTGATGTTTTGCTTTGCTTTCTTAGGGATTCAATAGTCACTAAATTTCTTTCACAAATTAGAGAAAGGGAATATTTTTTTGTCTTGACATTCACAAAAGATATTCGACCTAACAGAATGGCATTTCTACTTGTCTGGCTTTTCTCAACAATGATAAGCAAAGGTGTCAACTTTGTGCCAAATGACATATAAAAAAGGACTCTGCTTCATATCATCAAGCCAAGATGGAGAAATATAGATATATGTGTATATGTGTCTATATATATATTGGACACAACTGGGCAAGGAACTACGTGGTTAGTGATCTTTGCCTGGGGGGCAGCGTCCACTCTACATCTGTTGCGTGACATCCAAACTCATCTGAAAGGCAGATCATTATAGACTCATTTGAAAAGCACGATCCTCCTGCCACCAGCTGTTCATCAATAGCATTGCATTGGAGGTCCCTAGTAGGTGTTGGAGCTGAGCAGACAGATGTGTTAAAGATCTTATTGCTTTAATATTGACACAACACGTCACAAGACAGAGCTGAATGAATATCATGCCAGTGGCTGGAGTAACTACTTTGGTGAAATGTTTAGTTGTGCCTTCTGTAATGCTAGTGGTGGAAATTTACCACATCTGTTTTAATTCCAAGTCTTTCTGCTCACAGTCTTAAAATTCTGAAGTGAAAGGAAAAATCACAGAACCAGAGTTCTGAAAACCAGATTATTTTAACCACAGGGAAATTTTACTTTATCTTTTTTTTTCTCTCTCTCATCCTTCATCCACTGAACATAGTAAACTAATGATACTTCATCTCATTTTCTGACAGCATAAGGGTGTGGCACAGTATGCGTAATCAACATTTTGGTTTGTGCAAAATGCAATGTTTCGTGCATTGAGATTATTGGATCAGGATTTTGACACAATCTGGTTTATGCTTAAGCAGTAAAATGAGTCATTTTATGTTGGAAATCTAGTAAATAATGAAGCAATATCCAGAAGATTTCAGAATTGCTATCTTTCCCTTTTTAGTGAAGTATCTAAATCAAGTTGCCACTTCCCTCTGAAATTACAAGGCTCAATTCTTTTTCTGATATAAGAGGGACAGGGAGAGAAGGACTGTGCCTGTGAGTTTAAGCGTGTATGAGTTCATGTGTGTGGGAGACAGAGGGAAAGAGAGGGAACAATAGAAAGAAAGAAGGCGGGAGAGAGATTTAATGAAAAATTTGGATTACAACAATGTTTCTCAACAATAAGTCTAGGCCTCAAAGCAAATTACATTTCTTTCCCAACACTGAAAAGCTTAGTATTAGATCTGACACTTTAAAATATGCCTGCGTGGTTGTGCCACATCCAAGCTGCCAGCTTTTGAAACAGCTTCAAAGCCAAAGCAGGGCATAAGATTTCAAGAGAATAGACTAATTTCTGAGCAGAGGCTCAGTAAAGCATGTAGACAAAATCCTGGAAAGGAAAATGGGTTAGAGCTTAAATAGATATACTCTATCCCTTGCCATCCCTCCCCTCTTACACATATTCCACATAAATATAATCTGGAATTTCCTGTCCCTGAGGTCCTGGCAAAATACATTTGGTTGGGATGGAAGAACATATCAAATATTCTTTGAACATGGGGCATTAACAGAGAAGGCACCAATTTTGGAGACTGAGAGTTCTGAATCCCTCTTTGTCCTTATTTCTCTGGGACATAAGGTTAACTGCCATGGTCTCAACAGATCAAGACCAGATAAGAGAGAAATCTCTATTTCAAAATCAAGAAATTAAAATAATTTACTTTTGGAATGGTGCGAGGGTGGAATATCTATTTATCTCAGCACCTAACAACATGGCATGAGATAGCTACATTTGATTATTTCTGTGTCACAGCTGAAAAAAACCAACCAAACAAAAAACCAACCAACCAACTGAAACAAAACAAAACAAAAGATGCTTAGAAAGAGTAAGGGTGTATCTTGCAAAGGGACTTTGTAAAGTCTGCCTAGCACCAAGAATGTGATTTATAGTGCTGAACTTAATTTTGCTGATTTTGAGACAGAACTGAAAACTTTCTTTAAACTAGATTGGTATTCATAGCACCCAAGATGCCCAGTACCTGCCAAAGAAGAAATGTCTTTTTCAAACCTTTTTTTTTTTTTTTTTTTTTTTTTCCCCAAGACAGAAGCAATTACTGCCCAGTGTTACCTCTGTAAAATCAGTAACTTCTGTTTAAAGATGTTGTTTCAGAATCTGAGCAGAGGTAATATTTACTCCTTTACATCCAAAAATGACTAAATACTTTTTAAACCCCAGGCATGTTTCAGTCCTGGGTTTATAATTTTCAGCTAGGGTTCAGCAGGTGCATGGAATCCAAAGTAATTCTGTGTGGCTGTGGTGTGTCATTTCCAGATTCTCCCTGTGAATTTTCTTCCACGACATTCTAGCAAAATGTGACAAAATGAGGCCAGGTTGAATCTCCTGGAAGTTGATGAAATACAGTCTGAAACATGATTACAAATTACTATGGGTTTTGGTAGCAATGTCCCAGACAGTGCTGAGGAATAAGGAAAATGCTCTGCATTTCTCCCAAAACTGATGACCTTACTTTTTGATTGTCAAGATCTAGCTAAGAACCAATAGTCGAATGGTTTTTTTGATACTTTCCCTCTTTTTTATTGAAATTATCTTAGCTCAGTTGATGGATGTTAATTATAAGGACATTAAAATGACCAGTAACAGAATATGTACCCATTTAACAAACTTGTTTAGTATGTATTCTAAATGTAGGGAGGTATTCAAAAAGAAACATTTGTTACATTTTCTCAGAGAATCATATAAAATAGAGTAAATCACAAAATATATGTGAATGAAAAACGAAAAGTATGAAACTTCTGTGAATGAGGTTACTATGAGTAGTTAGCTTTGCTTAATAGTATCATATCTGGATTTTCAGACTAGATAATAGTGATATACACTGATTAATATTAAAAAAAAAAAAAAAAAACAGCAAAAAATGTCAGGCTTCTACTGTATATGAAGAATCTGAGAAATTATATGACCTCCCTTACACTGAGTTTACTGCATACTTTTTTTATACACAATCCAATCAATATAACTGAAAAATCACAAAGTCCTTTTAACACAGAGTGTTAGTTTGTTTCAACAGGCATATGGATTGGGTGAAGAAGTGGATGGTTTTACACACCTGTTATTTATTAGATCGACAGGAGTGAATATTTGATGTGCCCAAACCACACCAGAGCTTAACACTGAAAATGAAAAGTGGATGTTTTCTTTTTTTGTTTGGTGTTTTGTTTTGGTTTTGTTTTTTTTCCCCCAGGGGAAATCAATTGTATGAAACTAAGAGACTAAATAGAACAAATCAGATTTTGCCTTTAATTCCTTCTGATTTTGGGGAACTCTTACTCTGTTCCTACAGAAAGATTATTTAGAGGGGTTTAGGATTCATCTAATCTAACTCTAGATATATAAAAATTTGATGTCTAAGTCTGAGCCAGTTTTTCTGTAAAATCTGCCTATACTCAGTAGATGTATTACCAGAGGTAATATTACCAGAGGTAATACATCTACTGTAGGCCCCTATCTTAGGATGGGGTGAATGATATCAGATGCCGCACGTTTTCATATATTGATGTTAAGAAACTGATGATGACCATCTCAGATTCAGACTTGGGTTGGGTTGAGGCAGATTAATCCAACCCTTAATTACTCTCCAAAAGGAGGCTGAGAGCTTTTAGATGTAAATTCAGTTTTTGCTGAAATTTTCAACAAGTTCATTTTAACCTGCATTCATTTAGAAACTTTTTTTTTTTTTTTTTTTCCCCCAACATAGAGCCTTCTTAGGGAATGGCTCTAAAGTGGTCCAATGAAAGAAATAATAGTTTTATTCCAAAATATTCCTTGTAGCACCCCAAACTCTTTCTTATTTCATAGTCTTGCACAGAGTGAAATGTTGAATTTGACCCCACTGCTGAGCATGCCTTTCCTAACATCCCCCATTTCTAATACAGCTACATCTCTATGAGATGTAGTGTCTTCATTAGGCTCACTTCCATTCTTTTTATATCAGCTTGTTCAAAATAACAGCTTCACATAGTGCCTTTTTTGGCTAGGAAAGGTTTGTGTTTAGCAAGTTGATGTTCTGTAACGGATGAAATTCCTGATCTTGGGTTGCACAAAACAAGCGTAAACAGCTTAAAAATGTGCCATTCTGTGTTACAGCTGCAGTGGCATCTTTATTTTTAGTCCATTCATACAACAGGCAGATGCTTCTCAATAAGTAATGCTACATGATTGCAACCAGGTACTGTAAGTCTAGGGGGAGTGATGAGGGCTGCAAATAAGAACAGAAAAAGAAACAACTCTTGATGTTTTGTGATCTTTTCACACACAGCAAATCAAGAAACACCAGTCAAAAACTGGCTCAACAAGCATGAGAAACGAGAGAGGAAAACGCACCATCTGCAATGATAAGTATGTATTACATCTTTCACTAGAAGTTCTCTAAATACTTCATAGATATGAATTACTCCTTCTTTGAGGCAAATCTGTCTGGTTAGTGAAACTGACTGGGGCAAAGGAGCTGATGCACAGGAGACTGGGTGGCTTGCAGAAAGGGTGTGTAAGGGAGTGCTCAGAAGACCAACATGGAAATCTCTGGGTGTCCTACTCAGATTACTAAAATGTATTGCTTTGCATTAAATATTCATGTATGCTTCCATTCCTTTTTGCAGTGAGAGCCAAGAACCCCAGAATTAGTAACTATTTTTTTAACACAATACTAATGAGGTGAATTAGGCCACAGAATCGGGATCACACAGATATTTAGAATGGACCTAGTCCTTCAGAATACCCTTTTCCTCTTGCATAACTACAAGACTGTCTTTCCAAGCTGGGTTTGAAAATACCCACACATCAAAATTGAAAGACCTTCCCCTCTCACCTCCTGTGTTATCATTTGTTTTTCTGTGTAATGGAAACATACTGTGTTTACCTAGATTCAGTGCTGCAGAAATTCAGACAAGAAAGAAGTCATACTTTTAACAGGAAGGATAATTAACCATCAGAGCAAGTTACTTCAGCTTTTCCTAGATTCACTAATGCTAGAAATATTTAAATCAAAATATTCTAAGAGATATATTCTAGTTGAAACAGAATTAATTCAGGGAAGTCCTATGACTTCTGTTATGAGGGAGGTCAGATGAGATGTTCACAATGGTCCCTTCTGGCTTCATAATCTATGAAGCTATGAAGCTATATGAACCTCTTTCAAGAAATAAAGATGATGGTAACTGTCTATAAATACTTGATAACATGAAATTGCTGGAGGAACTATTTAAGGTGGTTAATGATGGTATTATAGGGAATAATGTCCTCAAACTGCAAAGACCAAGGTAGAATATTTAAGAAAGACAGTATTTTCTAGAAGTGAGGTCAATTGCACAGTGGAGTAATTTGCAAAATTGAGCTCTATAAAAAGAGCTGTGCAAGAAGAGAGTGAATAAAGCATGTGATTAGTCTGTGAAACAAGTCTGTTCTAAAGCTGGGTAATTCAAAACTAAGTTGTTCAGAAAGTCATACACTGTGTTTTGTTTGGTGATTTTACAAAACAGGTGTACTTTATTTTATTTTATTTATTTATTTATTTATTTATTTATTTATTTATTAGAATTGATTAGAAAATGGTTTACCAACCAACGCTTTCTCGTTCGAACAGGAAACTTCAGACAGTTATTCAGACAGTATCTACAATAGGTCCTACCAAGGAAATGGCTAGTGCATGAAAAAGAGCAAGATTTCCCCTTGTGAATTTGTTGCTTTGTTCCTCAAAAGTGGAAATATTTGCCCTGGAGACGGATACTTAGCAACAGTTGAGCATACATCCTTCAACCTAAGTGCAAACTGACTCCAAAAGCCCAAACTGTGAATACAGAAAGGGCTGACATTATTCGAGACTGTGGTCATGTTTCCTGCGGTTCCCCTTGGCTTTTTTTTTTTTGCATACTGAGGTGGTTTGTCAGGGCTTTGCACACGTTGTGTCTAAAGGAGCCTCATTACTGGCCTGTGCAGAGACAAGGGGGGTGGAGAAGGATGACAAGGTTTGCATTAATTGCACAGCTATCTGTTGTTCCAGTGGCTATTCAAGCATATAATAACTTAAGTAGAGTTTCAGTGAGTTGGAAGCTCTTGCTTTTTGCCAAGCTGATTTCTTATTATAGCACAGCTGGTATTTCTTTTTAAAGTCTTGACAGAAAGCTGTAGGTGGCCACATAGCTTTTGTCCTGCTAACAATACATTTGCAACATTCCATTATTCAGACAAGTAGTCAACTGGTAAAACTGGATTTTACTGTGTTGAAATTCTTGATAGAGGTCATCTCAGATAGCACAGTTCAGATGTGAAACTACCTGTAAATTCCCATAAAGCATGGGGATAGCTGCTGATTGCCTTGGTCTATTAATTAGGGGTGGTGTCATCTGGAAAGTTCATCTCAATATTCAGATTCAGATTCCCCTAAATCTGGAGTATCTCATGGTCATGATCAACAAAATTTAACATGTCTTCAAGCTATCCTTCAGTAAATTCAGTGGCATTAGGCTGAGATCAGCACAGTCTTTATAATTTCTGATTGCCTATCAAAGGAAACTTTTCCCAAGTTACCCAAAGTTTTGAATCTTTGTGTGTCTATCTTTCTGTTTTAAAAATATGCTTGATGTAAAATTAAGTCTGCACTTCTGCATCTTGAGAATTCATAGAAATTGGTGGAATAAAGCAGAGAAATTTAGCCAAGAATATATGGTGAATGGTGAAGATTCTGATCTAAAATTATATTAAATTCATTTAGCAGAGTACCTGGGAAGATAATGTTGCCTAATAATTATGGAGTGGTGGTGAATAGCTTCTTATACAACATCACTAGAAAGGTAACAATCTTTAACACTGCTCTGGCATTCATCAGACCTAATCAAAAGACTAAGTAGTTTTTCTATCCAGATCTTAAAACAAATCTGTGTTTAAACTTTAACTGAGTTGTTTTTCAGACAGATGTTAGCAGTTGTAGCTTTTTTTTCATAGTGATAACCAGAGAAAGCAAAATATAAGAAAATACCAATATGGGAAAATTATTTAAACGTGAGAGGAAGATGTTGAACTTTAAACGCTTTGAAAACCTGCTCCATTTCAAAGTCTGTGTCAAGACATGCATTTCTTTAGATCTTGGGTCTAAAAAGTCAATTACACTTTGGCCACTTTGACTCAGTCTCTTTTAGCAGTAAAGCTGGTAAAGGCTGCCTCTATTTCGGATGTGCTGGAATTTCCTTATACTAGCTTTTTTCCTCTTCTAGAGGGCCATACCACTCTGGCACATGTTAAAGCAACCTTTAGGTCACTCTGGTTTGTGTAGGCAATATAGATCAGCCCATGCAGTGACAGAGCTATAATACAACCACTATTGCCCTGTATATAAAGCTAAGACTAGAGGTTAGGGCACATCTGCTTTTCAGACTGGATTTGCAGGTTTTGATCTGGTTTACTCACCTGCCATACACAATCGAACATACAAAACAAAAACTCACTGCCATGTTTGAATCACTGCTATTGACAGTATGAAATGGATCTTCCATCACATGGTTTTCCATAGCAGCTAAAATCCACAAAATTATACTTCTAAGATTTAAAACCAGTTGATTATAATTTACATATGATAAGGAGAAAAAAAAAAAAAAGTATATCTATTACCAAATGTAAAATTAAATTATCATTAAGCTAATTAGCCAGTTTGTTGTTCTCATTGAGTTTATTGTTTCAATTGTGTCTGTGCAAATTAGCACAGAGCTTATTTTGTGCAGAAATAGAAAATTTCTTTTGTTGTTGTTGTGGTAATGCATGCACATACTTAAATTGTTACAGTAAAAAAAAAAAAAAAAAAGAAAACCAAAAAACCCCAGACACTTTAGTGAAAGTTAACTTTAGACTTTGCCAGAAAACTATAGTACCTGAGCTCAAATGGATCGAAGATCCCCATTATTGGTTAAACAAATATCCATGGATATCTCCTGTAGCCAGCTCACAGACAAAATTTGCTAAATGTTTTCATGTGCTGGAGGCCCAGCAGCTCTTACTGCTGAGTTCCACAAAAGAGAAAATATATACCTCATGCTTGAAATATAGGATTACTGGCAAATTGAAGAATTGTGGATGTAAGTCTAAATGTTATGTATAATTATTCTGGTACATATGGATCCTTCCTGTGTTCCTGCAAGAGTACTGAGAAGAGTTTTGGCTCCAAAAATTCAACTGTCATGTCAAGGCAAGGAGCTAAATCCAAAAAGAGACTTTGATTTTGCAGCAGTGAGTGACAGTGCCCAACTTTAAGATGTCTTGATGGGGACATTCATAATTGTGTTTGTAGATCACTCAGATTGAGATCTCACCTGTCTTTAGTTAAATATTCCATACATTTGTATCTGAGGTTTCCTTATTTTATATATATATATATATATATATATATATATATATATGTGTGTGTGTGTGTGTGTATATATATATATAAAGAGGAGAATTAAAAAAAAAAAAAGTACCTAGTAGTACCTAGTATATGAACTCTCATATATTTTTAATGTCTGCATTATAATGAGAGAAATCGCCCTTAAAACAGACTATTTTCCTCCAAGGATTACAGAGGATTATTGGGATGATGAGCTCTGATGAAGACATCTGCACAGTAGACATCTGCATCTGAGCAAAGAAAGTACATCCTTAGAGTCTATACATAATGCATAGAAATAGGCACATCAGTTCCCACGCTGTTCCCCTGGCAGGGCAAAAACTATAGTGAAAAGCAGTGAAAAAAAGCCAGAGAACCTTGAGTTTGCTTTAAAAAAAAAAAAAAAAAAAGGAATTTACTTATCTGGTTACAAGAGAGAACATAAGTTAACTAATTGCTGGGACAGTGTAGTTAAAGAGTCTTTGATGCTTCTCTATTTTCCAGTTAGCACCATATAACTTTTTGTTATTTCTATTATTAATTGTTGACAATTATTTTAGTTTTGTCCTGTGCTCTGGTAAATTCCTGTTTTAAGCAGAGTGCATTCTTCCTTTCCTTGAATAGCTGCTATGTAAAAATATCTAAGAACTATATCCTAATGATTTCATTAAAGCCCTCAGTGCTCTCTGGGGTCCTCCAGGGTTATTTTCTTGGTACACAATGGTTACCATTACACTCCCTCCCCATTCCTAAGGGGTGAATAAGGTAAAGAGGAGAAGCTGAATAAACAAACAAATAAATAAATAAATAATACTCTCACACACACCCCCCAAAGCTGGATCATACAAGTTACAATAATTCATAAACAGGGGAGGAAAGGGATAAAAAACAACAGCAACAAAACACAATTCCCCAAACAGTTGGCACATAAAACAGCCCAGAGGCAATCTCTCTTGTAGCACACCAGACAAACACGTAGGTATTTATGTGCAAAACAATTCAGTTTACTTTCCCTAATCCTCCTGATTCCTCCCTCCCCTGACAAAAAACTCTGGTGCTTATCACAGGAAAGCTGGTACTTTTGCCTTGTCATTCGTATAGCCCTTGGGTATGTATGGCCTTAAAAGAAGTCCAGGTATGTTTTCCTTTGATATTTTGTTGGGATGGGGCTATGAGAGAGATGAGATGAGACAAACAAGGATAAAATGAGCTGTCAGAACAAAGTGAAGGTAGGATTCACTGGACTAGACATAGTTCAAATGTCTCATTCGAATGTAAATAAAATAAGTTGAAAGGTCACATGCTGAAAATAACTACTTATCTCCATCCATTAAAAAGAAAATCTAGTTTAGCTAGATCATTTAGCTACAGTGACTAGTTACGATATATATACAACTTCTAGTGCTGTATGCAAGACGGATAAATACCATTTCTTGTAGTCTATACTCATCTGAGGGGCTTTTATATAGCTCCTCATTACAGCCTGAAAATGTCCTAAACCAGCCAGTCCTGAGCATGTGCTTAAGCATTCTTTTTAGCGAGGTCATGAAAGCAATGGAAGAGAATGAACTATACCAGTGAAACACATGTCATTTTATAATGAATTTCATGTTGATACACTCCATAGTATAACTCATTTTATCAGCAGCAAAAGTAGGAGATATTACTTCCATTTTTTCATTGTCCTTATAAAACATCTAGTGAAAACTCTGAGGATCAGACTATGATTTGCAGTACCTGCTACTGTATTTGCGGTTGAAACCCAAGTATTCTTTAAAAGACAGATTACTTGGATACAGAATATGAACTTATACACAACTAATACAAAGAAAACCTCTAACCATCCAAGATAGTTCTGAATCCTGAGATCTGACCTTCTCACACAAGAAAACTTCTAAAATTCCCTATGCCTCTTGGTAAGCTTCAGAAGAATAGAGCAGGGCAGGATAGGATAGGATAGGATAGGATAGGGTAGGATAGGATAGGATAGGATAGGATAGGATAGGATAGGATAGGATAGGATAGGATAGGATAGGATAGGATAGTTCAGTTGGAAGGGACCTAAAACCATCATCTCGTCCAACTGCCTGACCACTTCAGACTGACCAAAAGTTAAAGTGCATTTTTAAGGACATTGTCCAAATGACTCGTATACACTGACAGACAGTTGAACATATTATCTCTCCATTTTGAAAAACAAGCAGAAAAAAATAATATATATATATAGCAATATTAACAGAGTACCTTGCTACTTCACAGATATCCATGGCTGAAGAGCACAAGAAACCTCCATCAACATAATGTCAAACCATTGTCTTTTTAACAGCAGTTCCAAAATTAAATATATGTGACTTTAAAACTGCATTTAAGTAAGAAGATAGCAAAATCACAATGTGATTCTTAAACTCCTATTAAAATCCTAATAACAAATCAGCATTTCTTTGGTACACTCATGATTCTGCAGATAAAAAGCCAGACCAGAAAGCAATATAAAAAGTTTTTTCTGGTCATACTAGACTGATATAAGAAAGCTGTGAAAGTGCCTAGAAAGTTATTTCAGAAAGGAAGAAGAAAGACTAGTTTGAAGAGTAGTCCTAGAAATGTTACATTACCTTCAGTGATATTGCACCTTACAGAAAATTTGAGTCTTACCAACTTATTGACTGAAATATATTTTCTCCGAAGGTTAACGTCATAGCAAATAATGAAATCCAGGAAATTTCACACTGATACCATGATTTGAAAATATGTAAACATGTCATGTTATTGATTCATTAATTAGATATTAATAAACATATAGAAAAAGCCTCTGGGTATAAATCATGGAATCGCTGAGGTTGGAGGAGACCTCTTGAGAAAATTTAGTCTAGCTTGCCTACTCAAAGAGGGTCAGTTAGAACAGGTTGCTCTAGAGAACATGACTGTTACTGTGTAGGCGAATCTTGATATCAGGAATCTGTTGGCAGGAAAACACTTATCAACTCCTTCCCTCTGCTCTCATGCTTAAAGAGTGTTCCTAACGAATTCACTAGGAATTATGCTGCCTGGAAGAACTGACGATGGTCACCTTAAGTACACAATGACAGAACACAGCCCAGAACTATCAGGCTCCCAGGCCTAGACCAGAAAATTGGAGAGGAGTCAGTAAGTGTCACAACAAGCATTGAAAAACAAAAGTCTGAAATTTGCCTCTTCATATTTCCACCATGAATCTTCATCAGTTACTGATTTTCCCTGCGACAGTTGTGGTAAAGGAAATAACAATTAGCACGACGCTGTTGTAAAATTATTGAAACAATGTTCCTCATTATATAATTAGAATTATTCGTCCAGCTTCACAATTAGTTACTTCACAAGGTTAGATGAAATTATTGCAGTGCCTCAAGGGCTAACAGGACTTTAGCTGTGCGAGACACCATACACCTACCTGCAAGATGAAAGTCCTTGCCTCAGAGAGTTGAGTCTAAATAATGAGGAAAGGTAAAGCGCTGAAGGGTAGCTAAGGGCATGGGAAGCTCAAATGACATGCCCAAGGCGATCTAACAGATCAGAAGTAAAATTGTTAGTAGAAATCAGATTTCAGAATTCCATACTCAATGCCATGCACAAGGCCATCTCTATGTTAAACATACTGTTGTATGGAAATCTCCTTAAGTTCAAATTCTCATGAACTCTTGCAAGTCCATGTAATGTACACTTTTGTAATTAGAAGTTAAAATTATTAAATTGAACAAAAGGGAAATGTATTTTCAGATTCTCCATTGTAGATGGTAACACAGAGTTTCTTCCACTGACAACAAAACTGAATGGAATTAAAGGTGAAAATGAACAAATACTAGGAGTGAAACATTACTTGATGACACATGTTTGCAGTTATATAGTAATAATTCTATACTGGCAGATATTACTACAGTTAGAATATTTTTTTTCTGCAGAGGAAAAAATTACAATTCAAAATTAACCACTTTTTTTTTTTTTTTTTAAAAAAAACCCCACCTTCCTTAATGATACATGTTGGCTTGGTCTCTCGCAGAACAACCTTTTCGTGATATATAACATAATTACAAATATAATTGATCTTTGACCTAAATCTCAGCAAAATGAGTAGCTAGGTGAATATGGAGGTTGTGGTTAAGACATTAAAGAACCTTTTCAGCCTGCTAATACAGGTCACACAGCTTTGCTTAACCCTGTATTTTTACTGATTCTGCCTTGAGTGGTCTAATACTGTTTAAGTAAAATAAAGATATGATAAAATGAAGATATCCACTTGAAATAGCTGTGAAATACCTGGTAATATGAAAGATGCATAAAGCTGAGAAAGAATATTTGCTGTGCTCCTAAACATGAATAACTTACCAGCTTCTACAAAGCTGGAAGATTTCTTCAAAAATGAATGCAATACTTAAAACAAAACATTAGAATTTATCCTTAATATCTCTGCTTGGGGCTGTAGTTCCATGAGAATATGCTTCATCCCAGGCCACTGAAAAATTATAAGGCTTGCAGTAATTGAGGGGTAAATTCCTTGGTCCATGTTAGAAAAGATGATTCTTTCTGCCTTTAAGTCTGATTAATTAATTAATTAAAGACATTTTGTTTTCTTACTTATGCCTATGAGGAAGAACTGGAAAAAGAATGGCTGTGGAGAAGGGGATATTTGCTGAATCAATTTTTTCTGAATATTTTAATTTCTTGTTTATTGTTGTTTACCCTACTTTTAAAAAGAATTTCAGAAAGTATGTTGATTTAAATATATTTTCTAATACATAGTCTAATACTGGTGGCCCATTTATGCAAAGTGTTGTGTTTTACATAATATATTGGGTAATGTGTTATGAAACAAAATTATGAGACTTTATAATATTTTAAAATAAAATCTCCATTAAAAATGTCAGTGGAGGAAATACAATCTAGAAGTTAAAATTAAATTGATGAGGAGGTAAATTCCATCTGAATTGTACTAAATAGGATGCATGTGACTCTAAGCAAGTTACTGAACCTTTCAGCGCCCTAGTTCCTAGTCTACAAGTACCCCCGGTTAATACTTTGTTGTATTGTCATACCTATCCTTGCTTCTCACAGGATAGGAGATCCATATTGCAACTTATGCACGCCCTGTCAACAAAAGCAAAATTTCTACATATAAAGGGAGTATTTCTGAAGGTCAGTAGATACACAGATATCTGAATAGGAAAGATGTTTCCCTGAGACAACTAAACTGTCTGCTACAATGTCTTTGTGGGTAGATTAATTATGTCTCACTGATTGGAAATCATATAAACTTACAATGTAAGTTCAGACTCTAAAAGTTAGACCTAATCAATTCTTGGAAAGAAATGTAATGGGTATCCAGCATAAGAACCATACTACCTGCTTGTCAATAACCATGTCATGAATTTTTATATCTGAGCTAGTTTTCTTGTCTCCTTTATAGCACAAGAGAACTGTTACCTCTAGAGAATGATTTCCTGAGCATTGTGCTCTGACAGATGCACAAATACATTAAATGAATCATCCTCTGTGATCCAATACCGTTCTGTTGACTAAAGGGAAATCTATATGAGGTATTTTAAAGATCTAGTGTAGAAAGAGATGAAACATATTCTAAAAGTATTTGCTTTTTTTGTACTAACTGAAAAGAGAACCTAGACATCTCCACTGTAGAAATGTGGAATACAATTTATATCTACTCAGGACACCCTAGTATTTCACAGGGTTTTCAGTATTCTCTCTCTGAGGACATGAGTCTGTTGGTGTCAGAAAAGGACGAGTCTAGACTTTAGACCCCCGGCAAGATGGACATTGGTGCTCTGTAGTCCACAATGGGGGAAGAGAAGGGTCCAGCTTACACTCCTGTCAACATTTCTTAACAATGTTCTCCCTTTGTTCTAACATTTCTAACCATATTTATCATCTGTTCAGTGGATAGCTACTCTTAGTCCCTTTCTGTGAAATCTCATTCTTTCCATTTGTTGTATATGTGAGGGTAAGCAGCATGTGAGAGCATCTGGTTCATTATGTTACTTTGTTCAGAAGTAACAATTAACAAGGAAACGATAAATTAAACACGCAGACACACAGAGTTAACAAACAGGTGATAATGGATAAAATAATGACAACCTGAGCTCTTCAGACACTGTTTGATGGGCCACTAATGAAACTACCCAGACTTAGCCTTGGAGAGGGTCAACCTGAAAAGGAGGACTCAAGAGTGACATGAGTATTATGAGATATCAGAAGGGTTTTGTGAAACTGTGCAAAAGTTGTCATGGGATGATTCCTGGAAGTATCAAAGGTGAGGAAAGAAGATGAATAGAGAAGAACAAATGCAGGAAAATAGAAAGGAGGGCAGATAAAAGAGGCAATCACATGCCAGCAAGCCAGGAGGTGTTTGTTTGATGGAGCCCTGTGCCTGATCACAGCAGTTTTCCCTACATTCTTAGTAAATGTTTTTCTTGAATATTTTCTCCTGCGTAATTTTATTTTCTGTCTTACATTTTAGTGCTGTGATATCTAAGTGTCAGAGACTGTCAAGCAGCTGGGGGTCATGGGGCCCATAGATCTAGATATCAGGATCCAGAAAGACCAGTGTGCAAGAGAGGTTTGGCTATCAGAAACTGAAAAGGGGCCACTGCTCACAGGATTCATAGGTCTATAGGTCAATAGCTGTTTATGTGTATGTGTATGTATGAGAGGTCTAAAGCCGTCATCTAGAAAGACATAGGTTTATTTTTCCCCAGTTAATCAGTCCTGCATATGCGTGTATGTATACGCACACTCTAGCTAAATTCAGTCTGAACTAGCTGATGAGTAGGAGGATATCTGCAATTGCAAAGACTCAAAGTCTGAGTCATTGGTGCACAGGGGGTGCAGGGCGTGGTCATGAGTATTAGGTAGACTGGGAGTTTATGCTATTACTCAAGGTATCCCTGACTGTGGGGATGCTGGTGAGATGACTGGGTGATAACATGCATCTGCTATCTGACTTAAAGCTGGACTAGCCAATGAGTAGGAAGAAACTTACATGCTAGATGGACCTATACATCTCACAGACCTAGAACACATGTTGGTATTAGAAGGACTGTGAATATGAGTGCCTGTGAAACTAGAGAGTGAGGGGGTGTGTGAACTTCAATCCTGACCAGGTGGAGAGGTGGAACAGGACTGGGTTTTCTATATTTATGTCTTACATGAATGTTTTTGGTGCACATGAGTGCTACTGAAGGTAGTGCTGTGCCTGTGGCAGTCTGTGTGGCTGGTCCTCCCGTGTGCATCCTCTGTGAGTGTGTGTGCCTGTGGGACACTCCCACAGCATTGCTGCTGATCAAACCTGTAAAGGGAAACAACAGCACCTGCATCTGTGGATGGAGAGGGAGAGACTTCTAGGTTCTAAACGTGCAGCGGGTCAGGATGCAACAACAGTAAGGAGGAATCCCAGGCTCCTGGACTCTGCTTGATGTTGGCTTTCTCACATCCTTAATTCTAACATCCTACCAAAATAATACAAACACTTCCCTGCCCTAGATTTCCCTCAAATTTCACTGTATTTCAGAGGCCAAAAACTGAAAGGCTAACCATTGCAATGTGAAATTTTCAGATGCTCCATTTTTTATCATACATTTCCATATTACTCTGTATGTCTTCTTATGTGTTCTACAAATCATAGCTTCCTCCCCTGCCCCATCCATCCTCATTGGCAGTTAGCAGGAAGACTCCTAGAAATATAAAATATAATAATCACTTTTCTTCTCTCTCTGTAGCCTAAGAAGCAGAAATTTGTTGCATAATAACACAGCCTCAAGAGAACGGCAGGAAATATCCATCCCATCGCTCCCCTTTTCTGTTACTTTTACCCCTATCTTGGGGCAGCCTCCAGCTGGAGGCTTGAAGATGAAAATGAATCTGAACCCACACAGCTTCAAATGTTTGCACTTTAAATAAAGTAACCAAATTTGCATTTTGAGAGAAAAACAATCATTGTTTTGTCAGATTTCCAGAGCATGCTATCTGGTCTGATAAAAACTTGGGCAAAGCAACTGATGGTGAGCTGAGTGCTCAAATGTCTCTATCAAGACAAAGTCAGATTTAAGTCATCTCAAAAACTTCCACGTGTAATCAGGAGGATTTTGATTCAAAATGAGAAACTAAAAGCTGAATGGACAAGGGCCAGAAGTTTTCCAGTCCTCTGCTTTGGACTTATGGTATCTAAATCTTGTCTCAGTGTCAGTTTAGGAGCTGAAGTCACCTTGAGACTAACTTCTGAGTCTAATTCTAATTTTTGCTTACGTCCCTTATCTAGGTTCTTCAGTGCTAGTTATCACTCTCGCTAGCAGTTTCAGGAGAGACATTTAGGAGTGATTCACAGAATTTGTGCAACCCTTTTGGTTTGCATTAAGTAGTATTGGATGGATATAATATCTAAGACTGAGAAGCGGTATGGAAAACAGCACAGACATTATATCTGCCACACACTTGGAAAGCAAAGATAATTCTGAAAAGGTTTGAGCAGCAGATATTTCTCAAGGAAGTTTGCTGTCTTTTCTCTATGCCAATTTTTGGATGAATTTAAAGAACTCATTATTTGTTATGTCTGTAAATATAGTGCCTTTCACAAAGCACTTACTTCTACTCTTACAGCCCTTTCACTGTAATGGCAAAGTCAGTGTTTTTGTTCAAGATTTTTTAGCTGACCTGTTTTATCAAGGGGATAGCGCATGTATACAACCAAGCCTTGCCACTTTCTTTGTAACATCTCTCTGGTTTCCACTTTTTTATCCTGTACTGAAGAGTAGCTTAAGGACAAGCAAAGGTCAGTCCAGATTTCTCAAATCGATATTTCACTTAGAAATACAGTCATGGATCAGAAACATAGTTGTATCCCAGCAAAGGAAATCAGGGTTTTATCCTTCCCCCATTGGAATTATATTCAGCAAAAAACCATGAGTTGAACTCCTGAGCCAGGATTTGGAGACACAAGCTACCTTCCATCAAGTAAGCCACTTTCCTTTGATTATACAGCAAACTTGTGCTTAAAGCATCTTCTGACATGAGATTGTCATAACCTAGTTCCCAGCTCATATACTTGCCTTAGGAAGGGGACATGAGCAAAAAGTTTACTTGGGTCTTTACAAGTATGAAAAAGATGGGAGCACTAAGAAAATGATGGGAATCACGTGCACTGCAGAAAAGTGTCCCTTTTCAATTAATGTCCCTTCTATTTCACCTATTCACAGCTCTGAAACTGTTAGATCTTCTCTGATATTTCTGTGACTAAATTTTAAATGAAACACATTCTTACCAGGGATGCTTTTCTATTACAGACAAGTCCCATTCCTGTTCTCAATCCTACAAGGTTTTAAAGATATTTTTCTCTTTCTGAAATGCATTTTACAGCTGGTCCCTCCTTACTGTGGATTGAACTAATATTCCTCATTAAATTAACTCTGATTTTGCACTGGTTTGCTCTGCTATCCCTTGATTTCAAAGACTGGCTTTTAGTTAATTTTAAATTTTGGTACCCAATGATGACAAAAATAGGCATAACAGTCAGATTTGGACATATGTGGAGCTGATTGCCTTGTTTAAGCCATGCATTCCTATAAAGGCCATTCCATCTTGGTGGTATAACCAAGTATACAAGAACACAGCACCGAATACCTATCTCTCATCTTTCAAAACTACAGTGCAAAACAAGGACCTATAATGTGAACCTCATGAAAAAGACAAACACCTACTTTTCATCCGAATTGTAGACATACTGCTGAAAGATGAGGAGTTTACTAACTCAGTTTAAGGAGGAGAAAAAGTAATGCTTGAGTTGAAGAAGTCATAATCCGATTCATGCTATGAGACCTGTTAACAAGTTTCCATCTCACAACCTTCCAGGGATATGAAAGAAGATATGCATTTGTAAGGAACTCTGATTATTTTCAAGACTTCAGCTGTTGGGTTCTCTGGTTTTCCACAGTGTGTCCTAGTGTATCAGACTTCTGTGCAACTGTAAATTGTTTTGTATACAAGTGACAAATACTAAATTGCAATATATGAAATATTCTCAAACTCAGATACCAAAAAGAAAGCAAGATTTCACCATTAAATTGGAACAAAAAATTTAACCAGAAAGCTTTGATTTGCATTCTCCCACCAAGGCTAACTCCTCAGAAAGGTTTTTGCTTGCTTGTTTATTTAAACCTCTGTGTTGATATGTCCTCTATTTCTATTATACTTGGGTCTCAATGTAGGTTTAAGTCTGAATAACGATGAACACAATAATCATTCAAGAAACTAAGAATGCTATAGTTGGCTGATATCTGATTTTTTTTTTTTTCAAGACTCACAAGGTAAAGTCATCTCTGTAAGTTTTCAGAAATACTTAGCTATTTTGAATCATTATAATGCTTCTATGATAGAAATCTCTGATTAGATTCAAAGAGTGTCTAAATGATGAAACACAACCTCAGTTTTCTTAAAAAATGGCTTTGCTCCAAATAGGTCAGTGAAACTCTGTTAATATCTACCAACTCTGGATCTAATTCAAAGACAAGACCTATTTTCCTGTTTTTCTTTGGGGGTATTTGGACGTGAGATAACAAATTGTGCAGAAACACATCCTGAGGTATCAAAGTACTTATCCTTACATTGTATATCTGCATGTATATCCTGTTGTAGAGGATAAAACATTAATATCCAAATAAAACTTAGAATATCTTTTAGTATTAACATCAGGCTCTTATCTTGAGGAGTTTTAAAAAGACAGTGGTAAAAGTACCTCAGTATGTATGTTTAGGGGTCCAACGCTTAACAGTATTATTATAAATAAGGGGGAAAAATAAAAGTCATAAAGACATAGGGGATCCTTAGAGTCCAATCCCAAACCCCACTGAAGTCGGTGAAAATATTTTTATGGATCTGATTATTTTCACTGAATTATTAAAAGATGTTAAGGTTAATGTTTATTTTAGTTAACATTATACATATAGAAGTTGGATGTTCTAAGACACTTGGTTTAGCTCTGTCTCCAGTGAGTGGAAAAAGCTAAATGCTAGATTGGATGTCTAAGATATATGGAGTGAGACATCTTTTGGGAGAGCTCATCTTTCTGTTTTGACTTTAAATGGGGCACAAATAATAAGTTTTAACTAGACAGCTGGCATGCGGATGGCTAAAACTGAGGCATGGCCAACAGTAACTGATAAATAAAAGATACAGGCAGCATAGGCAAGGACTTTAATTCTACTGCAGACCATCTGAAAATATATATACAAACTAGGGAATCCCATTCCAGGTATCCTTATACTCATTTAGCAGTATCTTTGCAAATTTGTCACTGAGATTAATTTGAACCATTTCAGAGAATGTGATCTACTTTGCCAGTATGGGATTTGATTTTGTCTGCCATGTATATGTGAACTCTCAAAATGATGATAAAAAGAAAATTACCTGGAATCTGCTCAGAGACCAATATGAAGGAAGTAGCACAACAGCCATGCCAAACCCCAAAGCAGCAATACATTTCTCATTCACTACCCAAACCAAGTCTTGCAGAAACTAGGGAGATGGCATAAATTAAAGCACTTCTGAATGAACTAACATGCCTTAAGTCTTTTCAGAAGACAGCCAGTATGGCTTTTGAAATATACATCTCCAATACTTCAATTTCTCTTTTGTCTCTTATCTTTCTGCTCCTATGCCCAGCCCTTCATACTTATGGATAAATATAGAGAGTTTGAAGAAAACCTTAATTGAAGATTAATCTCCAACAGTTAAATTCAAGATTTTCCTTTGTTAGAAGAAGAAAAAGACCCTTAGAGGTAAAACACATACAAATTTGAATAGTTTTCGGAGTCTGTTTGATGACAAAAAGGTAAATGTCATTCCCTTCAAACTTCTCTTTATTTGTTGGCTGTTCTTTTGAATACCTTCAGGTTAGAAATAGTCCATGATGGATAAATGGAACAATGATACTTAGCACGCTCTTAATGTATGTCTGGAGTGTATAATTTATAACAGCTGCAGTGAATGCTGTCCACATCACAATCAAATGAGGAGCAATTACAATCAAATTTCACAGAAGTTAAATCTATTCAAAGGATATATACCTCTGAACAAACCAGAGTCAAGGTCACCTGGATTTTACCAAACTGAATTAGACCACATTTTTATAATGACCCAAGAAAAATCCATGGCTGTAATCACCATAATACTAATTTATCATGATTTCTGAACCATTATTGCATTTTTCTGGATCCATATTTTTTATAAACATTAGTAACATCCTTAGTGGCACATAAAACAGTATGTGTGTTAATGGAATAGAAACTGTGTACATCTGTAAAACAAAGTAATGATATTTGTTAAAAAAAAAAAAAAAGAAAAGAAAAAAAGAAAACTGAGTTACAGAGAATGATTTTGCAGAAAATATTGTGAACATATAAATATGGGTGTTAAGAACAAATATGGAACTGGGAAAGTTAAATAAGGGAAAAGCAGGAAAAGAAAACATTTAATATCAGAACCAAAATTATACTCAGAGACGGTGACTGTGAGTGAACATGCCTTAGTGCTGCAACATACTTGAAATGGTCATTAGAAAATCACAAGCTACTGTATGTATGTACTAGTTATTTAGCCAGTTCTTTGTGTTTAATGCTTTTGAAGAAATCAGAAGCAATCTTTAACACATTTCTTTAGTGATGTAGAATGCTGAATGTGGCAAAGAAGGAGCATTATTTTTCTGCTTATGACAGAGAGGACCAGAAAATGTCCCATAGCATATTGTCCCGAAGACAATATTCTGACCTATATGTGAAGTTCCATTATTGGTCTGAAAGCTCAGAGGAGAGCCAAGGGAAGAGACTGGTATGTCAGTGTTCATACTATGCTTATTTACATCAGCAGATCTAGTCAGGGTTGTTAGAGACATATATTACCTTTACTTTGATGGTGACTTCATTAACTTCCCTAATATAATTCTCATTCTTCAGATGTTTCTGCACTTCTCTGGCACTGCTTCTACATCAGCCTAGAAAGGATAGTCTAACCCCTCTAATGGTACAGAATGAATGGAAGGTTTGGGTCACCTTTATGCACCAGGATTGTGATGACTATGGCTTTCTTTTATGGGAATATGATCTTGGTTTGCAGAGAGAACATGCACATATGCTTGTGTGAACCCAGAAGACTTTAACTGAGGAGCTTCACTTATTGCTAGAAGTAGTCATTCATCTTGTATTTTTACTCCTGGTATAACGTGATCATGGGAACAGTGATTTGCTGGATGTCCTCTGAGGATTTCCACATGGACTGCTACATTAGTCTCTCTCTGGTCCTCAGGACAGAAATTATTCCACTCCTTGGTAAATTTGGAAAGTTTTCAGTTTTCATGGTATTCAGACGTATCTCCAGACTGATGCAGAATCTGAACATGTCTGAAAATTAACCATAGATTTTTTTTTTTCATGTCAAGTTTTTGCTCATTTTGCCATCTGTGGAAACAGGGAAAAGTGTCCAGGATTCATGCTGAAAACTCCTGTCTTCTTAAGAAAGTCGCAGATCAAATTTCAGGATAAGTAAGCTCTGACTACAGTGGAATACCTTAATGTACGAAATGTTATCTAGTAATTATCTCAAGCAAAAATATTTAAAATTTTTTAAAGGTGACCAACCTCTTCATCACAGTGGTATGCATAAAATATTAAACCTCATCTTCCAAATCTATAATATGAATACTATACTGACATTATTTCAATTACTGGTTTAATATATCAGTTTATAATCCTAACTCCCTTTATAAAATAGCGGTCTACTACGACTATCTACTTCTATCATCGATGTTTAAACTTACTTTTCTGCAACAGGAAGGAAACTTATGGAATCCTGGTTTTGATTTTTTGAACGAGAAGGCGAGAGGGCAAAACATGTTTGCATACTGTCAAGTTATCCAAAACATGTTTAGAAAAAATGTTTATCTGAGTAAGACTAGAAAGTTTTTTCTTTCTATATATTTTTTTACAGAAATGTATTTTATTTTGTTCATAGTAGAGACCCTTCACAATACTTTCAGACCTATCACTTCAACGGTAGACTGTTTGCACTGCTGCTTCTAGAAGGAACATCTTGTTCTACCACACTGGGTGAATAGCTACTGAATCTGACTCCCAAAAACCCTATTTCTGACAATCACGTTCTGCTGAAGTGTACAAATGTACAAAATTACTATTTAAATTTACAAGTGGCAAATTATGTTTTGCCAGTCTAATATTTATCACTATGAAATTAAGTCCCACCATCTGAGAGTGACTTTTCTGAGCAGTGAGTGCATTTCTGGGACAATCTGTGACTCAAGAAGCTTTTTAGTGTAGACTCAAGCTCTGTTTTGATATTGTGCCTGAGTGAATGGAACTTGAAAAATGCAGGAACTTCACAACGATTGATACAGAGTCACAAGGAAAAGAAACAAAAAAAATCTATTCTCTCTTATCTTCATATTTAAAATATATATTTTGTTTTCTACATTGTTTCAGATTACTATATCATCTAGCAGATAGACAGATTATGTCTTTCATATTAACACTTTGTAGAGGAGTGAAGTCAGAATCCCTTAACTTGGAAGTTTATGAGCTTCTGGCTATCCTTTTCAGGTAAAACATGGGTTTTTCACACAGGTTAAGGACTCTACAAGATTTTGTAATAAATGGGATGAGTTGGGATAGTTGTCTTGGCACTTTGCAGAGTTAAGATGTCAGCAGCTCAAAAATAAACATCCTTCCTCTTTCTGCCCTTGCAGGAGGCCCCAGGGTGCCTACAGAAGAGGTTGGCAGCATCACCTGCATGGGCTGGGTCCATAATGGGAGAGGACAGTACAGCTTCACCTGAAACATCTCTGTCTCTTTAGATGATGAGCATATGGGTAGGAGCCTACTACAGATACTTTGAAGACAGACTGAAAAACAGACTGAAAGACAAATTTATAATTGATTTAGGAATACAGCAGGAGAGATTATAGGCATTGACAGTGTCCAAGCTATTAAATAATGTGTTTCCTAATAAAATAATGGGTTTAGTAATAGTCTTAGATATCTGAGATGAAGCCATGCTACAGTGAAATACAAGTCTTTGCCCCACAAATCTATGGTAAATCATATCATGATGCAAATCATGTCTGCCAATTATTCCTGACCCCAAGTCTTATAATTAGTTAACTCTAGGTGCACCTTCTGGGTTTATTAAGCAGACATCTGAGAAATTTTAAAAACACTGAAAACTGTGATGCACTCATGCCAGAGCTACTACCTAGAGCATCAGAGAAAAACGAGAAATGAAAAAAAACATGTTATCAATGAATGGGATATGGAAGAGGAAATCTTTTCTGGTCCTGCTAGGCAGACAACAAAGGTCCTAAGGATTGGCATGAACAAGGTGCAAATAAAGTGAAAAAGTTCAGGAACCCAGACTCCTCTCAGACACAAGAGATGCACAATACAAATATCATTTTGGGAACTACAGTGCAGTTCCTTCTATGTACTTATTATTTTCCATCAAAACCAAACCAGTTTCTTTGTCCTATGCTGCTGGTGCTAGTACTGCTATTACTACTGCTACTACTAGATAAGTGGAAACCTTAAAGATTTGGTCTCCTTTTATTCAACATAATGTTTTTTATTTTTTAATTTTCTTAATTATTATCACCTTGAATGTCTCGACACATACCTAGAAATCGTATTTTATGCATATGCTTCATTCCATCCCTCTGAATATCCTTATAACCCCTTCTGTACCTGTTCCAGCTTAAGTCCCTTGATTAAGTACATAGGCACAAGAAGGTTCTCACAGTATTCCTGATAAGATCTTACCAATGCCTTGTACTGTAATATAACAATTAAATTTCTGTATGAAAAAAAAAAAAATCTCATCCATTATAGAACTATTTTTGACTTCTGATGGCTCCATCAGACAGGTATGTCATAGTTATCCTGTAATCAATATATATGTAAAGATCATCCTTACTACTTCCAAAGACATCAAAAACTCTTTACTTTCACTTCTATTTCTTTTCTTCCGTTCACTAAAGTCTATAGTTTTAATAGGATTTATTAATTCTCAGGATCCACTTAAAAGTTTCAGATGAATGTGTAACCTCAAACTTCAAAAAGAAAGAAAATATTGTCCCTACCTATAGGCAAAGCAGTCTAACATCAGAGGCAGAATGATATGAAAAATGTTATCAATCTAATATACACCAGCTTTTCACAATCTATTCTTTCTAGGGCCAGTGGCATGTCACAAGTACAAAATAAAAAGGCAGCAAAGGAGTTTTTCTCATGTTGAGAGCTAAGTTGTGTTATGTAATCCTGTCTCTATTATTTAATGGTAATTTAGCAGTCATCCAGTCACTGCATGCATGTTCTTTATGCAAGTTTTTCAGTGGAAAAGTTTACCTGATTTGTTTTTAAGAATCAGAAACATATACTCCATGCTAGATGTAGATTTTCATGGCATTGATATGTAGAAAGATGAACTAAAGCAGAAATAACAACTGAGAACTGTGCCACAACTGAGCCTAGAAATGAAGCTGGAATGAAAAGACTTAGTTTCCATTTATAGAAAATAAATGAATTGTTTTCAGACCAAGATAATAAATGGAAAACAATTTCTTCAAATACTTCTAATAAGTAGAATTGAATGGAGATTTTGCCTGAAAAGTGTGAACTGAAAGAAAACAAAAAGAAAAAAAAAAAAAAACAAAAAAACAAAAAACACCTCATTTTAAAGTTTGAGCTGTAACATAATCTCTGAAGGTGGGTAAGGTGCTGGCCTCTTGACTCCAGTCATTACACAGGAGGGAGAGAGAAAAGCCTGCTACTGACTGAGAGCAGGAAATATGATGGCCCTCCTACAGAGTAAGGAAGACTAAGAGGATTGTGCGATCAGGCAGCCCCTAGGAAGCTGCTTTTAGAACTGTCTACACAAAATTAAAAAGGTTTTTAAAGAAAAGAAAAAAAACCCACCTTGTTGCTGTCCTGACAAACCTTAAAAAGGGTGTATCTGCTCCATGCAATCAGCAGTCTTGGGAGCAAATGCTTTAGTAATGGGTCACAGCTGGTTTCAGCAATGGACTGAAAGCTTCAAGTTTGGCATGACCAAGCATTTACTCAGCTTCAAGCAAAGGCGTTTGACACTTGTGGTGGAAAACTTGGATGGATTAAATGCATACTTTAAATACAGGAGCAGCAACAACAACAACAAAATAATCTACAAAAGCAAACACATAAAGCTTGCTGGACAAAGCAGGACTGCACAAAACTCTTCATCTAAATAATGAGGGTAATGTAGACTGGAGGGGAGATAAAACATACAGAAGCACAAGCATCGTGTGCCAGTCTTGGTCTGAATCTATTATTTTCTGCACAGAATTTCTTATTGCCAATCCATATTAAATATATAGGAAAGAAGGGGTAAAGAAAGCAACAGAAAGTATTTGCTAGAGAGCAGTTCTACACATCAGTAGGAAGAGTTCAGCTGATATAAATGAGTTTTGGATTATGACAGAGATTCCCATCTTTAAAAGTCCTGTACTCTAAGGAAGTTCCTGGCAAGCAGGAGAGGATTATTTTCACTAGACTTCTTTAAAGGCTCTGCTCAGGTTTTGCTGAAACAAAGTGCGATAAAGAAGTCAGACAATTTGAGTTGCAGCAGTAACAAAGTTACAATGTGAAATAATATTTAGAGTCATTACTCATTTCTCTCATTGCATTAAACGCTGCACAAACACCAACCAAAAGAACATTTTTCATGTAGATTTCATTGTAAATGTAAGATGATACACAATACCTGAAGTCAAGAAATGATGGAAACTACTTCACCGGGACACAGTATGAAAGTAGATTCACGATTTATTCTAATGGTGCCATCAGTTATTTAATCTTGACCCCATGTGAAGAATAGGAACAGTTTTGAATCCACACCTAGCCTTGAAAGTAAAAGTGATCCACTAGCACGGTGACATGCACAACTTCAAGATGGCGTAGAATTATGAAATTTTTATACTGACTATGTAAATTGGTGTGCACACTCTTCACAAAGATGAATTTCACTAATGCTTATTTCTCCATTGCTTTATAATGAATTGTTTCTACGCCAGCAGCACATAAAATCTCTAATCGAGATGGAGGCCCCGCCAGAACAAGGCACCTTGCAGATGCCTCATGAGTGACTATCTCAGACCTGAACATCTTATCATCAAATTAAAAAACAACACCAAGGCTTCAGCCATTTTCCAGAGCGGGAAAATAAAATGATCATTCCCGTAATTTCTTAAATCCTTGATTAAAAAAGTAGAGACTTAGATTCGTTATTCTTTTCTGCTTACTAACTTTAGCAGGAAACAACTATGGACAGTAAGTGATAAATGCTAAATACTGACATTTGTTTTCTTTGACAACTAAGAGTTTCACAGTGACAGATTATTTCTTACCTCACATACCTTTAAATCTGGTCCCAAATAAGAAAATGGAAGAAAAAAAAGAAACACCAGGACACTTCTGAAAACAACTTTCACTTGAAAACAACTTTAATTGAAATAAAAAATTTCTTTCTTTTCTCTTTCTTTCTTTCTTTCTTTCTTTCTTTCTTCCTTCCTTCCTTCCTTCCTTCCTTCCTTCCTTCCTTCCTTCCTTCCTTCCTTCCTTCCTTCCTTCCTTCCTTCCTTTTTCTTTCTCTTTCTTTCTCTTTCTTTCTTTCTTTCTTTCTTTCTTTCTTTCTTTCTTTCTTTCTTTCTTTCTTTCTTTCTTTCTTTCTTTCTTTCTTTCTTTCTTTCTTTCTTTCTTTCTTTCTTTCTTTCTTTCTTTCTTTCTTTCTTTCTTTCTTTCTTTCTTTCTTTCTTTCTTCCTTTCTTCCTTTCTTTCTTCCTTTCTTCCTTTCTTCCTTTCTTTCCTTTCTTTCTTTCCTCATTAACTCCCATCCAAATGCATACCTCAGAGTCTTCTGCTCTCCTGCAGTGACAGGAAACTGAAGAAAATTGATGCACTAACAGTTCTAATATGACATTCGGAAAGTGACTTTTTGATTTTCAATTAACCTTGCACAAAAAGGAAATATTGAAATTCACCCCTTTGTTCTTGGCTGTATATGTTAGCCAGGCTAGTGCTGGTAGGAGCGAACAAGAGGGGCTGGACTGGGGAGGGGGAAATTGGCACATTGTTCAAGCACTCCACTGCTATTTGCACAAAACGAGACAAGACTACCCTGCAGTAATTACTCTCTGAAGGGGGAAACAGGTAGGAGAGAGAGTGCTCTTGTCATTTGTTTGACTTAATTGTATGCTTTTATGAGCCGTCTGGCTGGAAGGATTAAAGTTACTTTTAATAACACTTCCTTTCAAAAGAATTTGATTTGAGATTTCCCAGCAGGGCTGCCTACCAAGCAGCAGGACCCTTTTCTTCCTTCCAGCCCCCTGCTCCTTCAGCATTCCCCTCTCCTCCCCCCTTTTCCTCCATGAACACTGGCATTGTTCTATTTGTCTAAGAGATGCCAGGCTGGATAATGTAGTATACAGACAATTTTGTATATATAAATAAATAAATAAGGCTAAGAAAATATATGAATAAGAACAGTCTTTTCTAAGATGATAGACAAAGGAAAAGTGATCTGTTGCCATACAGTCTGGTTTACTTTCAGTTGGCTTAGAGAAAATTTGTCATTGCAGGAGACAAAAGGTTCATTACACACCCACGGAGCAGGCTACTGAATGGGTCAAGAGTATTTATAAAAATAATATCTAAGTTTAGAAAATAAAAAAAGTGAAGTTAGTCAAAGTGAAACAAATTTACTGAGAATATGTGAAAAAATCTAGAGAATTATTTCTTAATGTCATGGGGAGCTATTTCTTAGATGTAGGTTTTCAAAGCTATATGGTGGGTCTACATGTTAATGCACTTTATAGCTTATGTCATCCAATAATAAAGGAAAAAACAAATACAAATAAAACCAAACCAAGCCAAAACCAAACAAACAAGACAAGAAGCATGGTCATGGACTGTGGGAATTAAATTGTCTCTTTTCTTAGCATATCTGTCTGTGGATAATTAGGTTAATGTGACATTAACAGTCTATATCCAACAATCTGTGGACTGATAGATGAGGAAAGGCCAGCTGAATATCTGTTCCATATTGAGTGTGCACTCTTAAATTATTATTTAAGAGTTGTTGTAGGAAACACTACGCATTTACACAGTAAACCCCACAAATTGCAGGTCTGTGTTTTTTTCTTAGTTTTATTTCATTTGCATTTCTGACAAGCACGGTCCAAATTTTTGTTTTGTTTGTTTTTCTTGCGGCTTAGGAGAAACAAGGACAAATAAAATCAGATAGTTTCCCAGGGAAATAGTTTCTCCTTTTTCTAAAGGAGATCCCCTAAGATCATTAAAAATTATTTTTTTTTTTTTTTTTTTTTTACAATTTCTTTGTCTATTTACACAGGCATTTACAAACTCTATCATTTATATGCTTTCTCTGTATGATGTTAAAATACATAAGCATCCCTTCTATAATACCACTAGAATCAGCCTTGTTTGTTTTTTCATCTGTCTGGGAAAGAAACCTGATTCTTGCTAATGTTTTAAGGTACTTGATGTCAAACTCTTAGCTTGCAAACATTTCACACCTGACACATTAATACATAGAAGGTCAATTGCTCTTCTGGTTCCATTAAAAGGAAAAAAATGGCCTTTCATACATGAATGTAAATCTTAATACACTCCATTTACTCTCATATCCAAAGTCCAAAGTCCAAACCACTTCTATGCCTGCAGCAGTAACTAAGAAAAAAATTATCTGTCATTCTTGAAGCCTGAGTTGATTTCCAGTCATGTATGTCCATGACCATTAGCAAGAGTAGCTTTTGGATATTCAACATATACTTGAACATAATCAATAGTATCCAATATGTAAATGATTGTGACACCAACCTCATGCATCAAATATGTCTCTGTCTCATCATGATCACTGTTTCAAGATTGTTTCTTCTGCATCTGAAGTGAGCTCTGTTCCTCAGCTCACTGAAGAAACTCCACTTGACAGTAGCTTAATTCCCCTTTTTGACCTGTTACACTATGTATATATTAATTGGTCAAAGAGAGAAAATAGAAATTGTGCTTAGATCATTAATTTCAGAATTAAATTGTCTTGGCATTACTTTATTTTCACTGGCTTTATTTGCTCATCTACTTCATGAAAAACAAAAGATTTTAAGGATAAAAGGATGAATATCAGATTATCTGCATAGTTTTGTTTCTTTTCTCTCTTGAAAATCTTCAAAAGATTGGAAAAATTATTTCATTTACAGATCTAATAAAATGTATATTTTACTTAGAAAAAGGTCCTTTATTCTGATGTTTCCACCTTTCTCTGTATGTGAAAGTTTAAGCTGATGTCCTGTATAGAACAAACATAATAATTTCACGTAATTAGTTTTGCATTTTAGCACAGACACCTTCTCTGAGTACTGGAGGATGGTTAGTGTCTCTGAATTCTTTCAGATACAGTTACTGCCTGTATAACTTCAGGCAACTGAATAGGGTGGACAGAAGTTCCTTTTAAAATGTCTTGGTAGGATATACAGTTACTTCATAAGCTCACATCATTCAGCACTTCGTTTTAATCTTGGATAGCAAGCTTAACCCTATAACTAGTCATCTTTTCCGCACACAGCGAAGGTGAGGTTAGAAATTTGGAAAACCTGCACACCAGTATATTTGTACACATTTGTACATTTTCCATGGAGGCTTTATTAAACAAATACATTTATTTACAACTCTAAGTGCCTTGAATGCATTAATGATATGGTTTGAACACTGACTGAACAACACTTCTATATGAACTACCTCTGTAGGAAAATAGAGAGATAATCAACAGTAGTGGGTAGTTTCTTCCCTATCTGAAATGCTGGGGTTTCAACCCCAAGCCCCAAATTAAGTTTGACATGTGGGTGATTCCCACAGCCCTTCCCAAGGGGGGTGAGTTTGCCTTCAGGCTTCCCCCCAGGGTGCTGCGGCCTGGCAGACAGAGCCATTGGGTAAAGGAGCCCCAGGGGTCCCGCAGTGAGTAACCCAAGGTCAGGTGTCCCACTGAGGGATAACAGCTGGGACCACTGCAGGAGGGGCAGTGTCTGTGTGTGAGGGGGATGCCCTGTGCAGAGTTCCCTGTTGGGGAAGGACATCCCGCCTCCCTGGGACTGGGCTCCAGTCAGGTCTGGCTTTTGTAAACATGGGCTGTGTAGAGATTCAGTCTGTGGCTTCCTTGGTCTTATTTGGCTTGTTGACTCAGTTGTCTCCCGACCCTTCTATGGGAGACTGCATCTCACCATTTATTCCACCCGTTGTTGGTTGTGCGGTGTTGTTGTTGGGGTCAGTGGGGTTGATGTCGATTATGTATAATCTGACTGACTTGTTTGTATCCCCAGCGCTCACCCATGTACTGACCCTTTTGTATCAAATACAGTTTGGTTATTGGTTCATCTTTATGCTGGCTGTGTCCTTTATGCTAGGCCTGATAATTGGCAAAACAGTCTCTCAGTAATAACTTTTTTCTTTTTTTACTGAGAAAATAGCAGCTACTATAGTATTTGATTTTTAAAATACCGCTTAGATTATCTCCCCAATCTTGGCAGTATGTGGAATTTTGCAAAACTATGGAGAAAAACCGAATGGATTTAAACCTATCATGTTTAGCAAATATTTCTGTTTTCCAAGTGGGAATACCTGAGAAATGACAACTCTCAGCTGACATCACAGAAAACAGAGCATCTATGTGAGTGAACTTTTTGGCTACTCATTATAAAAGGTTATAAAAATCCTAACAATGATTTGTTCTATAAAACCAGTAGTCAACAAAAAGCTGTAAAGTCTGTCTAGCAAAATTAAGAAGTGGAAGAAAAGTGAGATATGATTGGATGATACACAGGCTTTGACTCTCTAATTCCCAGATTTAAGACAATGTGTGATAACTGCTAGCAATACTACCATTTAATTTCTATTTATACTCCCAGTCCAAAAGAGCCTAGCATCACTTGAGTGATGCTTTCACCAAAAAAACGAATATTGAAGTCCTGATAAATGCTCTTATTTGTGCATTATGAGTGATCAAGGACTGAACCAGTCTTCATAGATTTTGTTAAGATTTCTACCCTTAAAAAAACAAAACAAAACAAAAACAAAAACAAACAATCAAACAAACAACCCCAGAATGTCTCAGTAACTTTGGAAAACCTCATTATTTCTTAAGACCAGATAGATGCTGTAAAAAGGTAGCAAATATATAAACTGTTTATTTCTTCTATAACTGTACTTAAATAGGATGAAAGTTGTTTGTCTTGCGCTCTCTCTCTAACCTCATGCTGCAGGTCACTACTGTAATGATCTCTCACAGCTGGTTCCCTCATTAAGCTCCTTAGTGATTATATCTTACTAGTTCTCTTATGTAAAAAACAAAAGTTAGACACATGATGAAATAACCTCTTGATTCGTATTCACATACACGTAGAGTTCAAGTATGACACACATAACCTTATTAGAGAATTAGAAATAGTATCAGAAATGAATCCTACTGATAATTTCACCAAAGCTGACTCATAAACAAATTTGGAAGCGAAGCAGAGATCCACTTTCCCTATTCATGATGTAATACTGAAGATAATGTGCTGCACTGAAGTTAGTAAATTAGAACATATTTCTGCTTCTGGTTATCACCCATAACAATACCTGCAGATGACTGGACTGAATAGTCCCAAGGTTTTCCATGCTGAATTATACCTCTGTTTATTGTAGGAAGTGGTTATTTTTTCATTATTATTTAATCTATCAAAATAATATTGATGACTTCTACCTGAAAAAAAAAAATCAATCTCTCTGTTTGTAGTTTGCTATATTAATACTTGGGTCTTCATGAGCTCCTGAAGTCTGGTGGTACGTTTATACACTCTAGCAGAAACAGTTGTCCTCAGTTCAAGAACTGATGGCATTGACAAAATAGATTTCTTTATTGCTGTCTATTTATTAACAATCCTGAAGCCTGAGTGGTTTTCTTCTATTTTCTTGAATGCCATATTTTTATTTTTTCTTTCCCTCATTTTTAAAATAACTTTACATTCCCGAATTTTCATGTTCTGTAGCCACTCTTCTTCTTTCCTAATTAAAGGTCCACATTGTAATGTCTTCTCTTAGTGTTGTAAGTTTGCTTATAACACAATTCTTTAGAATCACATGGCTAAATACAACAAGTAGGTTAGAAATCTCATTTCTCTCTCTTTTTAGCAAAGAATATTTTGAATGTCTTTGTCTGAATCTGTTTTTTCTCTAAACTCCAGCTCTTGGTGAAATTATATTCAAATGTTCAACTTTAGTTTTCTAGTGAATTCCTTTTTTCTTCAATGTCTTGTTAGTCATGGTTGGGCCTATATTCCTTCAAATACCCCAATAACTTGAATTACAGAATCACAGAATCATTCAAGTTGGAAAAGACCCTTGGGATCATCGAGTCCAACCACCAGCCCTACTCTACAAAGTTCTCCCCTACACCACATCCCCCAGCATCTCATCTAAACAACCCTTAAACACACCCAGGGATGGGGACTCCACCCCTTCCCTGGGCAGCTTATTCCACTCTGACCACTCTTTCTGGGAAAAAGTTTTTCCTAATGTCCAGTCTGACCCTCCCCTGTTGCAGTTTAAAGCCATTCCCTCTTGTTCTATCACTAATCACCTGTGAGAAGAGACCAGCACCAACGTCTCTACAATGTCCTTTCAGGGAGCTGTAGAGAAGGATGAGGTCTCCCCTCAGCCTTCTCTTTCTCAAGCTAAACAGTCCCAGCTCCTTCAATTGCTCCTCATAGGAGCTTTCCCCAGCTTCATTGCCCTCCTCTGCCCTCGCTCCAGCCCCTCGAGATCTCTCTGGGATTGAGGTGTCCAGACCTGGACACAACCCTCCAGGTGTGGCCTCACCAGTGCCGAGCACAGGGGGACTGTCACCTCCCTGCTCCTGCTGGTCACACTATTTCTAATACAAGATGGGATGATAATGATTAATCCTAGGTACACCTGTATGAAAACAGTGTATCATCCATTAATTTGTGATTCAGCCACACAATTAAAGCAGCCAAGTCTCACATTTATTTTGTAAAGTAAAATGTCCACAGTTTTCCCAACATGTGCTCCGTAGTTTTCTGTCTCGTAGGCTTGGTCTTAGGCCAATGGTGCTTTTTTTGTCTGAGAAGTTTGGGTCGAATCAGCTCAGCTACTTCTGAGTTATGTGCGTAAGAAAAAAATACAATGATATTTCCATATGTTCCATTTGGGATTATCGCGCTTGACTAACTTCAAATGGCTGAAACTGGAAACATCAAACTTATCAAGCTCATAACACTCATCAGGAAAGGACAGACAGCAAAACCTCAAAAGAAACAATATCTAAAGATATTAATATTTAAATCTGACATATTTATAAATGTGTACAGACCATTTTTCTTTCTGTTTTTCATAGTACCCTCAAGCTAACACCATTCTGTATACTGAGTGCACATGAAGTCTCTTTAGATTTAAATTAACTGCTTAAAGCTTTCAAGGGATAAGCAACCCAGCTTTTCAAGATCTATTGGGCAAAACAGTTTCTCTTACACCTCTTGAACACAAACTTGGCCTTCCTAGGAATAAAGGAGCAACTCATCTTCACTAACATTGTAATTTAAATTTAAAAGATACACAACGGTTATTTTGTGGATTTGCCATAAAAAGGGGTGAACAATGGTTACACCTTGCGTAATCAGCAGCATAACAGTGAATCTTTCTTGAAATGTATTTGGTGTTGGCTACTCAAATTTAAAATCACAGTTTGACCGTTCAGACAATTACAGTAACATATAGAAACACATTTTTAGCTGTAATTGTAATTTTAAATGTCTGGTGTTTACCCTAAATGCATGAAGACGCCATTACCTTTCCATTTCCTATCAGTGTTTAGAAAGTCAAGAAACTTTCAGGGAGAATAAGGAGAGCAAGCAAGAAGCTATCTGTAATATTCATTGCTGCCATTTATACACTTAAAAGTTAGGCAGTTAAACCTAATCTGGCCACCCTGGTTTCGCTTTACAGTCAACAGCAAGAAATGGCCAGTTTAAGAGAATGAGTCATCTCATACCATGATAGACTCTAAAATAAAGAGGATGTATCCTTCAGAAGATACTTATTTTCTCTGAGGACAGTAAATTTTATGTTTTTAGACATGTTTGTTCATATATATGTATGTGATTTTTATACGAGATGCACCCACATACAGAGGAAACAGTAGCTGGCTGACAATTATAAGGCTACATATTTGGTATCACAAGTTAGGTGAGCTGAGTACCACCTTTAACACTTGGTGGCTTCACTGCAGTATAAAGATGAGGCTTGTTTTGTGCTGTATTCTGTATCAGACAATGATGTTTGTGATATCAGTGTTGAGTGAGTAGATGTGAATGAGTAAAAACGTTCAGTGGAATCTATTTCTGTAGTGAAGACTGTGGCTTAGGTCTATGTCTTATCAGCGAACTTCATAATGATCTTCAGCTGACTGCAAGTCAGATCCTGACACCTTTCTCACATCCAATACTAATGATTCGGGTGATGGGTTAAACACCTTTTTACATCTTCTGAAACATTTCTGCAGAGCTGACTGTGTCCCACTGAATTGCAGCCAAACAATGTTGATTTATCTTCCTTGATTTTTTTTTTTTTCCTTATATGTATTTTTCTTATGTTCAAAAGGGGGTTATGTTAGACTCATCTGAACCTTAAGTTATCCTTCATATGTGCAATTCCAGTCTTTGTCTCACCAGATTAGAAGCAGAATTGTCATAAAGTTGTTTTCGATTAATACTTTTATAATACTGAATGGGGATAAGTATGGGTTTGGATTTGTTGGGGGTTTCTTTGTTTGTTTGTTTAGGTTTGGATGGTTTTGTTGTTTTGTTTGGGTTTTTTTGTTTGGGGGTGGTTTGTTTTTTGGTGGTTTGTGTTTTTTTTGGTTTTTTTTTTATTCACTACTATGGGATTGAAATTATTAACATAACAAAACTCACACAATAAATTGTAGAAGCTACTTGAGTAGCCACAGGGCTATTCCAGTGCAGCACATGCCCCTCATCTAGGCTTTCTGCAGAGAGTTTTAAGCCTTAAATGACACTTTCACAGGAGCTGAAGGAGCTGAGCAGTTGCTGTAGAGCCCTGTTGGTTTCAGCCACAGACAAAGTTGGTAAGTTCCTGAAGCAGCAGACTGCTGATGGGAATAATGTAGTTATGGTTCTATTCTCTTTTGTTGGCATAATGAAAAGGCAGGTCTGTTGTTATTGCCCCTGAGGGAGAAGCTGGGGGAGAGATACTACTACTTCAGAGGATAAGGTAATTTCAGTCAACAACAACAATTGTCTACTTTTCATCAGGCAGTCATGACTAGTCAAGGATGACATTCCAAGGGCAGCAGACACAGCTATCCTACATGTCTGGGGCTAATTCCTTCTTTTCTTTCATACCTTTCTACCTCTTCCCTTTTTTCATTTTATCTTCCCCTCCCATAACAGAAATATCCCAATACTATACTACTTACTGACTGTAGAGGTAAAGTCCACTTTCCCCCATACTGTTGAGAGTTCTAGTGTTTGATCTTGTTCCCATTCAGGGTCTTGTGCTGCAATTCCAGGGAATAATTAAGGGTATTCCATCCAGGCTGGTCTTCTGAATTTTCTTTTCTCTCTATCAAGTTTTAACTACTTAAAATAGAAATGTTTAATAACAGAAAGATAATTAATTTTGATGCTACCAAGTGTTAAACAATTTAAGTTGTACCTGTGCTAACCTTAGTGTAAATGAACCTTGGTCTGGGAGCTGCATGATCAAATGCAGTTACAGAATAATTTAGACCAGTAGAATATTTCAGTAATGAAATAGAAATTCATTCTGGGCACATTTAAAGCTCTCACTTGTCACTTGCTCCTGAGAGTCAGGTTCCATACAGATGTATAAGTTCCTGAACAAACTTAGAATAAATTGTTTAACTTCGTATCACTCGCTGAGGTTGTCAGCTGATGATTCCCAACCCTATAATATCTTGCAAGTGTGACAGAATGTGATAGTTTCCAGAAACTTGAATATAAATATCCAGACAAAAGATAATCTTTACTGAAAGTAGCTTATTACCTTCTGGGTCAATGGTTTTTCCCTTCCTATACTGTTCTTATTGCAAGACTTTTTAAATTACTAATAACACAGAAAGGGATCAGAGGTCACAATAATGACCAATGCAGTCTCTTCAATTTTATGGCCCAAATGATTGAACAGGGGATTGTGTGTTAGAAACAATATATTTTATCTGAAGACTAATCTAGGGCCAAGTAGAAACCCTAGATGAGTTACTTTTATAGCACCATGTCTCAGCTATCAATAAACTGGCCATAATGACACTTAACATTTTTAAATACTGTAGCATGAAAAAACTGAAAGGGAATTTGGAAATGTGACATGGTATTACTGGTGAAAAGACTCAAAATATTAATCATCTTATTTCTTTCCACTGTTTTTTTTTAAAATCCTGTTGCCTCACTATTCATTTTATTTCTGGGTAGTGATATTTCAGTTCTTTAAGCAACTATGACAATGGTCATTTAATTTGCAACTGGAGTCCAGTCACTTAAACAATTCACTCCTCTTGGAATACATATCTGATGCCTTACCGTTAGTACTGTGCTCCTTGGTAGCCATATCCATTGGGACTGAGGTGATCAGGGTCAAGAGCTCATTGACAGGGGAAATCAGAAGCAGAGTGGGTGGCTTATTCTTCCCATTTTTTCCTTGCTCATTGTTAGTATTTTATTCTTCTAATTAGCTATTCAAATGGAAAGGGGGGTTTCATCTGCATCCAACATATTCCCTTAATTTTTAGGAACAAGACTTGGTTGGTTCCACAAGCCATCTTACCTGCTTACTCTACATCCTTTGTTTTTGCTTGCAGATTTTACTACCTGAACATATTTTCCTTTACCCTGCTTGTATAAATATCCCACAAGTCTCTGTTTTCCCCTTGTGATAACATATTGCTTACATATTTATGCTTAGCTTTGTTTTAAAACACTTTTTCCTGTGTTATACCAATGTTATATAGCAGCATCACAGTGTTATAAAGTGCAACATGGTTACACTATTTTGGTATGCTTATTTTTACTTTTAAGGCAAACATTAATCATATCTTGCTTAGTATGTTTCTACTTTGTGGATTCAGCAGCACTCTCCTTGGATAAACCTCTAAAGAAAAAAAACCCAAAGAAACTGAAATCTTATGTCATAGCACAATCAACGTGGTTTGTTGGATTTAATTATTCTTCAATAAAAGTCCGTTTTTCAACAGAAGTTAGGGGTAAGTTTGGGGTAAAAGAAATATAAGCAGCAGACAGAGTGTTCCTGAAGGAACTCACCTAATAACATTCATTTTGATTTTAGACTCATTATTCTACAAGTCTTCTTTAACTCTTAGAAATATTTGATAAACCAAGTTTCGCTAAATGAATGGATACATGAATAAATAGACATTAACATTAACATCCTCCACCTTCTCTTACAAAAGAAGGGGTGTATTTCCAAGGCATACTTCATTTACTGCAATGGAAGACACAATGAAGTCCTGTGTTGCTGTAGCTGATATGTCACAGCTTTAATGGCAAGAAACTTCCAAAAAGCAGGGATTTAATTCACTGGAGAGGTTAGTGCTGCTTCAAAACAGAACAATTCAGAGATTTCAAATTAAGTTACTGTGAAAATTTTTGTTCTTCATAGGATTTGGTTATTTTGACCTTTCACTTCATTTCAAGATGAAAAGAGCTGTCAAAACATAAGGATTTATGACGAGCAGAAATTCTATTTTTTGATCAACTCTAGTAAGGCATGTTCCATGGGAACACATCACTACAGCTATCCAAACCATCTCAATTGCTATTGATTGGAATATATCTCTAATAAAATGATGTTACCAACTAGTGTTTGAATCTATTAAAAAAGTGAGAGTTAGAAAATTATGAAGACCATGATGATTAGGAGAGATTCTCCTAACTGTATCAGTTACCAGTTTAAATCCTGGAACAGTAGAGATAATATTTTTTTTTTTTTTTTAATTTTCTTGGCTGCGTTGTGGAGAACTGCATTTCCTCAGAAAACTTGTCTCATGTTTAATACATTTTTAGCTTAATGATAGTTTGTGCTAGTGAGTTCCACCAGCCTATTAATAAGTTTAGTTTAAGATAGCTTTTCTCTTGGTCATTTTTGATCTATTGCCTTTTAAACCGCCTTTTCATATTTTCAGAGGCATGTGGAAGAATATGCATGAATACCTAATATATTTTTATAAAATGTATTTCTCTGTATAGAACCCTTACAATATATTTGTTCTTTTTCAAACTAAACAATCACTATTGCTTTAATATCTCCTAACAAGCTGGCATTTTGAGGCTAGACAACTAAAACATATAGGTTTCAAGGCAACATTAAATAGAGTGTTTATTTAAACATCCTCTGAAATCTGTTTGTCTACTTGACCTAACTGCTGACTTAAATGCAATAAGAAGGCATTTTAACACCATTAGTATCTGGATTCCAGCCAAAGAAAAGCTCCTTACTTTATATCCTTTTAGACTGCATTGATGAAACAGGCTAAAAGTAGGTTTAGTATCACTTAATTCATTTTAAATGGTAAGGTAACTCACAGACTGTATTACAGGAGACAAAAAAAAAGGTTCTGAAGGTTAAAGGACCTGTCCCAGATTGGAGTTTCCCTAATGTATGTAACAATATTATTGTTTAGCTTTGGACAACTGTCCGAGAATTTAATCTTACATGGTGTGGTGACTTCAGATAGGATATTCTTTTGCAATTGTGTTGAAGAGACTTTTTTCTCCTCTTTCAGCCTAAGATGACTTTTCCCCCCCCGCCCCCACCCCCCCCCACCCCCCCTTGTGTTAATGCCTTTAGCACAATGAAATTAAGCAGTCCAGATTTCTAATGCAAACTGCTCAGGGACAAGATGCTAAGTGATTCTAAGTGTTTTGTTGAGAGCCACTGTTTAAGTAAACATTACAAATTATGATTATGTAGTATATAAAGTAGATTGAAGCCCTTGAGCAATGTATTATTCATAAAATACATCACTTTATCAGTTTGATCATGTTTCTTTTCTTTAAAGAAGAAGATGACAAGGATTTTAGCCCTGTTACTGTAGCAGCATGTTAAATGGCAGGAAAGACACATCCTTGAAAGATGTGTTTTCCTTTTCAGACCAGGTCTTTGATTATCTGGAGAAAAGGTCTGATTTTCTTAAGATGTCCTTTCATATCCTACAGCACATCTAGCAAACTTGGCTATTAGAAAATATGTTACACAAGAATTTCAACATAATAATTTATATTTCAGCATTTTAATTGTCTGAACTTTGTTTATATTTTCTGTTTTGTTTATTTACTGGTATTAAGTTAAATTAAAGGTATTCTGCAATTAAAAAAAAACTAAAAAAATCCATTGCAGTATGCTTGCAAGAAACTACAATACAATATATCGCATAAAGTTCAAGAAATAGGCTTGTAGGTTTGGATCTATTTACGCAGGGTTGTATTAGGTTCTATCACCACTTATAGATTCGAACTGCAGTTTAGGTTCTGCTATAACTCATATGCTCAACATGCAGATTAAAACCAGGAACTTCATGATTTGCAAGGATGGAACCACCAGCCTTGTGCTTATGTGTGCATATGTTGCATTCCTTGATGACAGGTGAATGTTTGCATGGGTACATTCAGCATCTGTTAGACTTATGTCAGAAAATATAGACGAGAGGAAGCACAGCTTTTTGACAAACTTCTAGACGGTCTACGTGGGCTGTACTGTAATATCACATCTCAGAAATGTGTGTTTGGAACTTGTACACTGCTTCACACACATTCATATTGAAGAAAATGTTTTGGAAGAATGGAAGATTAGGTAAAAATCTTATTTTTATTATTATTACGGATAATATGATAATGCATAAAATCTTTTTCATAGTATACTGTTCCAATAAATAATTTTCTAACACATTTTTGAGGAGAGACTAATGAAACAGTATTCATTATAGCCATAAATTTGTTTTTTTCTATCTAGGCTTTACCAATTTTGACATTTTTATATTTCCCCTTCTAATAAAGTTTTATTAAATGTTAAATCTTTGCATATTATTTCTGAAGCCGGTTATTTATTGACCAATTTCACACCCCTTCTCCTCACCCTGAGTAGAAGAGTTGAAAGGGGGAAGGTAAACTTTTGTCTGATAATTTTGTCTATTTTTGGCAAAATCTGCTGTCAGTGATGCATTGCCCCTTGTTACTTCAGCGGTGTTACAAAAAGACCATGGGCCCTCCATCTCTTCCCAGCACCAACTGACAGTTAAATAAAATTTACATACTCTAGTGCTAAAGCTATTAAGTGGGTATGACTCTCTGGGTGTCGGGGTGAGGGTGCACATGTGTGCTAGTATGTGAATTGGAAGTAATGAATGTCTTTGTACCTCAGGCACAGTCTTAAATCTCATTAAATCTAAAGAGTGGGGAATGAAACAAGCTGTTTGCAGTGCCTCAAATGTGCCCCACCACAGTGTTACAAAGACCTCTCTTGGGGAGACTTGAAAAAAGTGGGTCTTCAGATCCTTCACTATCCGCTATCTTGGTTTAAACCGCAGACTATCAAGTGATATGCTAGATGTACACGATTCTAAGGAGGGGTAGTCAAGAAGCTTGTTTCCATCTAGCATTGAATATTTTATTAAATTACACTATTTTAATAAAATGTGCATCTAGAAATTCCTCTGTTTTGTACATGCTGCAGTACTTTTTTATAAAATACATAACTTAATCAACAATAACTCTTTCTAACAAAGCACCCTGATTGTAACTAACATTAGAAGTTCCTGCAAATAAATTTATTTTCTTGGTTGCTGTGAGAGACTATCAGAAATGTGCTTCCTACCAAGAACACACAGTATGACTTCAAAGATCATACAATATGTTCTGAATTTGATGCACATCACAAGAGAGGATTAACCTAGCAGTAATGTGTTAGTACTAAGATATATGATTAGATCTTGCAGAATGTGAGGAGAAGGAACTGCTTCCAGGCATTGGGAGTATTGTCTGTATTTAAAGGTTTTACAAATATGTTTGATAATACCCCCATTGTCTCTCTCCTTATTTCTCTTCTCCCCTCATGCACACATATTTGATTTAAAAGAGATCTGTGTGACTTTGTTTTTTTTTTTGTTTTTGTTTTTGTTTTTTTTTTTTCTTAAAACACTTCCTAATATATTCATTGCAGTAGTTGTACAGATCTGGTCCATGTAAAGACAATAGTGTGATACACATATAGTGTGAAACACGTGTAGCATGATCACCACCAGTGTGATGACAAAAAAGGGTTTGCTCATCACAGCTTAGTAACTCTAACAAGTTCAAAAGTTCTTTTGTTGGGAATTACACAGTAGTTACGTGAAGCAATATTTCTGGGTGATGCAGCTGTCAATTAGGAAACTCTAGGCAGTCCCCAAATTGATAAACCCAGTAAGTTTCACCTCGGTAATGAAATCTTTTACTAAATTTTTGTATTTTTGGAGCTGAGAACACAAAATCCATTTTCACTTCTCTCTGACAGCATCATAATATCCGTGACATGTACTACCATAATTTTTCCTTGTTTTGGTCTGTGACCACATGTATCTCCTTACTGAAGGCACCCAGATTTTGCTATAACTGCTGAGTTTCTATAGCAAAAGGTGGTTGTTATGGTAGCTGGTACTCTCACACCGCATTTCGCTACTTCTGTTGATATGAAACATCTTCAGTTCATTCTGCCCTTCAGTACTAAATGCTAGATGAATCATGTATACCTTGATTTGTGATACAGCGACCTAGATTAAGGTTAGATGGCAAGGATATGCATTGCCTTAACAGCTGTTTTTTAACTGAATTTCCTCTTTGGAGTCTTCCTTCTCAGGTGTGAAGCGCTCGTAGAAAAGACCTAATTCACAGACATGATAAGAAAAGGTTCTTCATCTTCTGCACAAAGTCACCAATGTATATATAAAAAAATGCACTAGTGTGTGATAAATTGTATAACTGTTTGTTGCTGTGGTGTTTTTGTTACCCTAAATAATGGAATGGGTGGGGAAAGCATTCATGAATCATGCAAGTTGCCTCCTACCAGGCCAGCAAAATTATCTTCTCCACACTAATCATCAATATCATTGACCTTTGTCATAAAACTTGGGTCGTTCATATCTATATCCCATTAGAAGTATCATCCCACGACCACCTCTTTGGGTCTATTAAAGTCATGTCAGAAAGAATCATTGACTTCTTGTCAAACACATCCAACCTTCCACATTAATATATCCACGGATGCCTCACTAATCACTCAGCAAACAATGCATGATATGCACCAGGCAGTGAGAAGAGAGGGAGAGATTTTTGGAGGACCCTGTCCTCCTCCAGGAATGGATTTGATGTTGGCAGTGATAAATGAGACAGGGTACACAATATACTTTCTCACCCTTCATGAGTTGCAGGATGGGATAGACATTGTTCATTTGTTTTCTCTTTCTCCTCCCTCCTCTGCTCAGGAGTACAGAAAGAATCTCACTTACTTGATTAGAAAGGTGATGAGGCAGTCAGTTTTGCTATTTGATTTTTAAGCTTATGGGTTTTTCCTAATTCCTCTTTTTGTCATTGTAATTTACCTCCTAGAAACTAACACTGTACACAATCTTGTGTTGATTGTGCTTTAAACTAAAGATGTGTTGAATTTTTAAAAAATAAATAAATTTTGAAGTCCAAACACTGACCACTTTTTAAAATATGTCATACAAATTATTCAAACAATGTTGGACTGGATGACTAGGTACATACCTTAAAATTTGGGCCGGCTATTACATCACTGGAGAATAGTTCAGGAGACCTTGACTCTATTCTTAACCTACTGATTCAATGACATTACCAGAGTTATATGGCTCTTATACCCTCTGTTCCAGCTTCAATCTTTTACTATTGTCTAAAGTCCTTTAGATTTGATTCAGAGCAGGAACTATGTGTTTTCCTTATGTGTTTGTGTAGGACCTAGCTCACAAGAAAGAAGACACATTGCAACCTACCATACTGGTGGAAAAAAGCAATGGAAATCAGCAATAAACACCTTATTTTCAGGGGTTCTCGGACTCCACTGCACATTAAAATTTCTTACCTAAGAAATTTCTTAGGTAAAAAGGTTAACAATAGGGGGAAAAAAAAAAAAAGTTTAAAAAGTTTAAAAAAAGGTTATAAAAAAGGTTTTATTAAGGAAGTAAACTAAATCACAAAATGGGCTTTTCGGGTCTCCAAAATTAGATATACCTCTTTGAAAAAACTGACCTTGCCTCCATTTTGTGCTAATTCCTTAATGCATGAAATGTTGATATTTACCCAAGTTAAAATAGATGTTTTGAAGCTAAATTTAATAGTCTTTGGAAAAACTGCTTTAATATCCCTAAATTGGTGCAACTCTCTAACTGCAAATTATAACCATTATTTCTGTATTGCATCCATTAACAAACTCTCATGGGGGGAAACAAAAAAGTGAGGAAAAAGAACTGGACATTTCCAAGACCGTATGTAAATAATTATAATTATAATATAAAAAAGAACTATAATAAATATTATTAATCATGATAACAACAATTAAAAATATAATTTTTGAAGGGATATAAGTTCATATGCTTCAGGGCATAAGCTGGCTTCTACCTATAAGGGCTTAGGAAAAAACTTCCCCTTTGGGCAAATTGTTGTACTATTCATCTATTTCTCTGAAGCATCTGGTGCCAGCCGTTGTTAAAAGCTCATTCCAGATCTATCTATTTCTTGTGTGCTATGGCAATTTTTATGTTTCTGTGAGCTGAAATAAAATTGTCTTTACCTAAAACTAATTTCAAGGTAGAGATACTATCCGTGCCAATATTATGTTGGCAGGGCACACTATAAACTACTTCTGAACACGGAGCCAAATACAGCCCTTTTGAAGATCTGCAGGCTTAGTCTGACGGTTTTGGCAGGTGCCTAGTATACTTCAAGGGCGTTGAAGTTTGTGCCAAATATTCTTTGATTTCCACAGATCTGAATGCACACATCTGGTTGTGGGAGGGGTTATCACACATCTACATCTGCCAAACATGGCCATGCTCTAACCCATGCACATTTCTTTAATTCCCGTGTACTTTCTTGTGACAGGCTAATTCCAGAAGTGAGTTATTTCAAAATCATTTAACTGAAAATATTGGCAAAAAAGGGAAAAAAAAAAAAAAAAAAAAAAAGAAGAAAAAAAAATGCCCACAAAAGCAGGGTTCAGGAGAAAGAGAAAACCTAAGTATGACTGGCTGAATTCCCTTTGGACTCTGAGAGGTCCACATGCTCTTCGAAGGCTACTGACATAAAAATATATCAGGGAGTTAACATTGAAGCTCAGCTATAAAAATCAAAGCATGTGATTTCAGAACGAAGCTTAAACCATAATCATTAAATATAGATTGACATGGAGGGGAATTTCTATATGAAAGAGGAGTAAAATAAACTGTAAACAAGAGGAAATTCAGAGAACCTGGGAGGAAATACAGGCAGTATAATGAAAGAATAATTGTTAGATTTGAGCCAATAATTCTCAAGTAATATCTTCCTCAGTGTATTCTTTTTCATTTCTTAATCACACTAAATCCCAGGATCTGGTTCTGGGGGGTTGTTTTTTGATTCAGTCATAGTAGAAGCAGACCCGTATTTCATAATTTTGTTTTATTTTAAGTATTTTAGATTCCAGAAGTATTTGGAATGCAAATTTGACTTGTTCTTGCTGTAATTAGGCCCATGGGTCATGTGGTACATTTGTTTTCCTCTGACTGGAGCTCAAAACACAAATGGGGGAATCATTGGAAGACACTACCACTATTATCAGACTCTTAAGGGATAAAAAGTATAAATAGCAGGAGATTTCAGAGCTGTCAAAGCTTTGCATAGTGCAGTATTACCGTACATGTGCCCAAACTTGCCCATACACAAACATATAAAAGCATGCGTACTCTGGCTGCTGAAATTTTTAGTAAATTACAGAAATATAATTACAAATTAGTCTTGGAGGAAGAACTGAGTTATTAATGTCATCATCAATGCCCATCTTTTAACTCGTGCTCATTTTTAATTGCTTATTTTAAAGCCCACTCTGTCTTACACATGGAGGACAACAACAAAAGCAATGCATGGTAAAGGAAATGGGTGAGCTAAGTTATTTTAGCAGTAGTCAGCAAATACCTTTGTTGGCAGAAGTGAAGACAGGATTATTTTTTATTTTATCTGAGGGCTTTCTCATAATGAAAAGGGAATAGGGACAAAAAACTTCTCAAGCACCTGAATTATGGTTGAGACCCCACTGGGATCACCTGGTAGACCCTTGACCTAGATATCTTGACATAGATAAATGCATATCTTGATTTTGGGTAGTAGTGGTTGACTTACATGTGTCTCTGTTCTGAAAGTTAAATGTTGGGATTCTAGAGGACTTCCTGTGAGAGAATGGCCATGTGAGCAATCCTGCATGAGAACAAGACTGATAAGAGCCTCAGCCTGAGCAAGAATGCGATGAGGATGTGACCCTGAGTGAGGGGGGAGAAACTCGACAAGACAAACAACCCCCGGAAGGGGCTGGGATGGAAGAGGAAGTTCCACAAGGCAGGAAGCCTGGCAAGGCTGATGGGGCATTTTTTATCCAATCATATGAAGGTTTAAAGCATGGGCTAAGTTAACTGTCCAATCCTGAGGACTTGTACTGCATGTTACTCACGTGTGCGGGAGAACATTATAAAAGGGCTTTCTTAGTTGTAATAAACGGGCATTGCTTGATCACATTGGGCGTGTGCGTGCTCAGCTCTCCCGCAGTTAAATGCACCTAAATCTGATGGTAGACTGCATTATTTCAAAGGAAGGGCAATAGCTTTGAAAGATAAGTGGCAGAATACTGTTGGGAGGCAGTACCTGGAAGGATATTTATTCTCTCTTCATAAATCTAAGCCACTCTGACAATTGACAAACCAGAAGATATGGACCCTTGGAATCTGTTCTCCCTTATATTCAGAAAGTACCTAATCTTGTCTGGAATTTTTTCTGCAAGAGTGGGTTCACAACTCTAAATCCTAAACTAAGAGAGGTGCTTCATCCCACAATGAGCACCTTGCCTGCATTCCAGTGGCAGGGCTGAGCTTTCTTAGTTTTTCTGTTGCTATAATGGTTTCTTGATGGGCGTCCCTGAATTCCTTTCCCATGCAACTAAGTCTCTGCATATGATATTGATAAGCAACTTGGATTTTTAAGCAGAACCCTTAAAAGGTGAGCCTTCAGTCACAGCTTATAATGATCACTCTTGAAATTCCCACATCCAACTAGAGAGCACAGCTCTAAGTATTCAAATAGGAGTGATGAGTGATACATACATGTCTAGCTGATTGACAAAGAAAGTTGTCTAAAGTACAGATATCACTGAAGCATGAATTTCAGAACATAAATATAGAAATATTGTGGATAATAATGTGAACAAAACCTACAGAAAGTCAGAGGTCAGTTCTGCACCTAGTATAAATTGGCACACATCTGCAACTGTTTTACACCAAGTGAAGATCTGATCATGGAAACTTTCTCTAAATTTAATGACTCTCAAGTTTATTTCATAGAATACTCTCTAAACTTTTTGAATGAGAAAAAAATCCTAAAAATATGATTCATTCCTTTCCAGATTTTTTTTTTTTTTTTTTTTTTTTTGTGTGGATTCTTATACTGACACAAAAAACTAAAACCTAAAACAAAAATTTTTTTAAAAACCCTTAAGAGTTACCTGGATAATAGCCAAAACTTAGGATACTATCTAGATAATCTTAAACTATGAGCAGGAAAAAGACATTCTGCAACTTGAGTTAATGTCATGATTTTCCATTAAAAGTAAAAAATACCTGCAATATCTTCTGTTTCTTTTAATTTCTTTTCACTTCCACTTTTGAAAAATTTTATCTTGTGATCCAAGTTAGTAATATGAAATGACTTCTCTTCCTTATTACTGGCTTCTCCATATAGACCTCATTTTTTGCAAGGTAAAGAGGCTGATTCAAAGCAAGGAAATCAAAACAAATTTGAAAAGTCTAAACAGTATTCCTTCTGAATGTCAGCTTTACTTATGTTGTATCACAGTGGTTTAAATTGTACAATACAGTGATCTTCCAAGCTGACTTGTTCTTTAACAAATCAATAAAAAGCTTCAGCTGATGATGGTTATGATGCACTAGTTCATGCATCTCAACTTCACTGTTCCCTGGTGCTTCATTCAGAGCAATTGGATACCTTTGCTCTTGCACTGTTAACACTTGACAAGGACTTGACTACGTTAAAAGGCATGCAGTGTTGTAATTTCTTGCTAATAGATTTACAGTAACTGATGCAAATCTCAAGTGCATGAAAACTAAACACGTTCAACTAATTTTGTTCATTGTTGTATTCAGATTAATAGATTCAAGAAGAGTCTAAATGCCTAAACATTATACAGTATTACAACTAAATTTAACTACTCTCTGACACAGATCCAGCCTAGATATTCATCTTCTGTGAAATACCAAACCTGTTTCCACACAAGAAGAAAGGGTGGAAGGGACTTTTATTTCTGTCGTTAAGTATGCTGGTCACAATAGCTATGTTGGTCAAAAATGGTGATAATCATGGTGGCTACTGATTGCTTATATCAGCTATATATTATATTCTGTTATAAATTATGATCAAACGACAATGTAAAAATGTGCCATCAAAGATTGGGAAGAATACAACAAATGGGAAGGTAAAGATAGAAATATTAGAGATTTAGACCGTGAATTGAGATTTTAAAAAAAATATTATTTTCTTTATCTATCCACAAGTGTATAAGGACAACTGGATGAAACCTTTGGTCTGGAATTCAAAATTCTACTGAAAAATAGATTTTTTTTTTTTTTTTTTTTTTTGCATTTGACCAAGATTTGAAGTATTGTTCTTCACTAAAGTTTTATTTGAATGTTTTGCAGAGGAGTAGTTTCAGAATTATTACTTTTCTCAAACTCAAGGGGACCAAATAATTTTTGGGAAAACAGACAGAAATCCTCTACTTTTTTCTTTTTCAACCCTGATTATCAGACAGCTGATAATTTAGCTAGTGTTAGTATTCCAATAATTAAATCCCTGATGTATCCAGAACACTGTCTTTTAGAAATGCTCTGAAGAACTGAGTAGAGCTTGAGCTATAGACTCAAATAATAATACAGTTGTCTATATAGCAATTTCACAAAACCTTACACAATTTAAAAAAATCAATAAAATGTAACATTATTTATATTGTGTACATATCAGGTAGAATTCTATAGCAAGGCTATAATGATGTGCTCCATTTTAGGAAAGTCAGGAAAACAAAACTACCACAGAAATTTCCTCTTACAGGCCAGTTAAGCCCACAGAATTTTCCTCATGTGTAAGGAGAAGGCACTAATTTTTTATTGGGAAAAAAAAAAAAGTTTACAGACTTAACAGAAAGCAGTTTGTTTGATAAATAGTACAAGGAAAGAGAGAGGGAAGATAAAGAGGTGACACTGTAGAAATATATGTATAAAGATACCTACATTGTGCAGATGACACTGTTTGGGGATAAATGATACACTTAAAGGACAAAGATTAAAATGTGAGATTTACTATGGAACATAGCAAACAGAAATAGGAAAAAAAGACTTGAAATTATTCTCTTTATAGAAAAATGTTAGAGTTCAATAGCATACAAGAACTTTTCTGCATAACTCATACTAAATTTCGTAACAGAAGTATAATTATGAATAAAACAAAATGGATCATTAATATGTAGTTAAAAAACTTCAGAAGGGATATCATTATATGTCAAGATCCCAGTTCAATGGACTGCTTAAACATGTGCTTAACCTTAAGCACAAGCTGAAGTCTGCTGATGCCATTGAATTTAGTTACACACATAAAATGCTTTCATGTGCAGAGGTTTCAATGCAGTGGGATCTAATTGAAGTTTAACATTGTTTTGGGTTTTTGTTTGTTTGTTTGTGTTTGTTTTTGTTTTTGTTTTTTTTTCCCCCCCAGAAATTTGATGGGTTTATTCCTATTGAATTCTATGTGGCATTTCCACAGGAACAAAGGCTTCTTTACCAAATCTTTTTGTGTCTAGTTTACTTTTCTTCCCAAACCTTTCTTCATAAATTATCTTCATACCAACAAACATCATGAGCAAATAGGGTTATAATATACATAACACAGCTAATATGTATGCCAAGGGATTACATAGAGTGTCTGTAAATAACACACTACTTATTTCTTTGTTCACAGATAACTGGTCAGTATTTGTAGTGTATGAGACACAAACTGTCACCTTAAAATTGCTCTTTCTTTTTCCTGTTTTTATATAGTTGTCTACTAGACCACTGTAATCCCTTATCTTCAATAGCCATAAATATTCGAGGTTCATTATCATGACTTTATGGACCACACATGACTTCATGAAAAAATATTTTTGAAGGGTGAAAGAAGTGGGAAACCTGCAGGAAAAGTCCTGCATGATACCCATGCTGTGAAAAACCTTAGCTTTCCACTTACTCCAAATTTCACACAATTTTGTGTGTGCATTAATTTCCTAATTTTTTAACGTTTATTTGAGAAGGAATGAATAGAAAAGAAGGGACAGAATTGTAGAGGTTACATCCCTGGGGAGGAGAAGTACAGCTGGTGATAGAAATTATTTCCTTCAGGAACAGCTGTGAAAGCCTTATGTGCCAGTAGCTGCACGTGAACCCTTTATTTTTGTAGTATAAAATCTGACAGGAAAGTGTAACTCTAGAGAGAGTATTTATATGCAACCAAACACATCCACTTTGCATTAAACATCCTTGTTAAGCAGGTTTATGTGCTCCTGTCTGCTGTCAGTCAGGTTTCTGTGCACTATCAATCAGTCGGGATCACCTGGTTTCCCACACTTGGGTTTCAGTACACAGTGCATAATTGCCAGTTGCAAGGTAGTTGCATGCCCCTAAAAACGGGCATAAGTTAATCAGTCTGTCAGACTGTCCAGTATTCTGCTTCTTCACAAATTCTGAGCAATGAAAAATGAATACTTTTTTTTTTTTTTTTTTTTTTTCCATTCGGAAGCTGCCTTGCAAATGCAGGAGTAGCTGTGCAGATCATGTGTAACACCTTCTGCAGAACAAGTCCTCTAACCCTTCCAAAACTTCCATCCCGGAACAGTTCACCTCTTCCTGTCTTTGAACATCTGCAGAAACCAAGGATGTGGATTTAACTCTGTCTGTGGTAATTCTAGCTATGACCTTCAGAAACTACCTTAAATTCAGCCACTGATTATCTTCTCCCTTTTGTAAAATGAGGTGAATGTTCTCCTATCTCTCAGTCTTTATAAAATACAGTTAAAAACTAAGGACAGTGTGCAAATGCTAAAAAATGCAATCCTGAGCCTACGCAATTGGTGTCAGTAGGAGTTTTGCCATGGAATTCAATGGGATCAGGGTCAGGACCTGATATAATTGAGAGAAGTTGTTAATATACATCACCTACTGCCTGCCTGCAGTTCTTGTCTAGCTAATAAAGTCACTCACTGACATAACAATATAGAGTGCAGGAGCAGGTGACACACTCTACTGTGTGGTTATGAGGTCTTTTATAGCACACCTTTCTCTTCAGTACTTAGTGGAGGGTATATAAATATACTCCATATGCTTTATACTACTATATTGAGTAGCTTTTTGAACGTATGTTTTGGCAGCTAAGCATATCTCAAGCAAGACTTACTGTGTGACATACATAGCAGATTATCTGCTTCTTTGCATTTCTGAAGATACCAGAATAGTCTAGCACCAGTAGCTGGCAGCTATTCCTAATTGGCTTTTGGAAAGCACTTATAGACCCGCTTACATTAGTAAGAATTTATGGGTTGTTTGTTTGTTTAAATATTTTTCTTTGTCATCAAAGTTTTATATTAGTGGCATTCCAAATGTATAACACTAAAAGCAAAATTGTATGCAATCAACATTTGAAGCCACCTGTTTTGTCAGGACTGTTACTGTTAGATAAAAAAAGTGGCAGCAGAAGAAGAAGCTCCTAATCACAGACTCTGTCTCTCACGAGTAACTATGTTATTTAAGTTAATACTCATAGAAGATGAATAGCGATGCTGTAGACCACATTTTCTGTATGGTTGGGAGAGATTATGAACCAAGGAGCAAGCTCATGCAAGGTGATATATATTTATGAATAAAAGAATATTGCATATTGTGGAATAGAATATTGTGTTCTCAAAATGTTTGACCTTAAGAAAGATTTAGTGGTTAAAAAATTCAGAAGAAGCTTCTAAATATAAGGAATGTTTACTGTTCTTGATTAAATAATTTTTGAGTTCTAAGCAAGAGTAAAGAAGTTTTGTATCTTTGTATATGGTGGTGAGGAGACAAGGATGGAAAGACTGAATTTGTGTTTGATGTTTACCATTGTAAGAGGACAGTGAAGGAAAGGAAAATATCAGTCGATACTTTTTGAATTATTTGAGGTCTGGAGAAAAATGTTAAATTTTAAGAAAACAACCTGTTTATTTAAAAAAAAAAAAAAGATAGAGGGATCTTTCTAATCAAACATTTAAGTATCTTAAGAGAAGAAAAACTCCTGATGTGAAACCACTTTATTATCTTGCAGAGAAACACAGAGCTAAAATGCATACCAGACACACTGTACTCATATTAATCAAAATTTGGAGAAATTAATTGGAATGGGGTTTGTTTGTTTGTTTGTTTTGTTTGTTGTTTTGTTTTGTTTCATTTTGTTTTAAGAACTGGCTTACCAGCAAAACTAAGCTGTAAGAGTATTGGTGAGCTCTTTGTTTTTTGAAATTTCTAGCTCAGTGCCCAGCCCAGATTCCTTTCTAAATAAATGTTTTACAAAGGACAAATAATGGGAATCAATGTACAGTAATTACTGGTTTTGTAAAATTTAGGATATAGATGTTGCTTAGTCTGACAATGGTGCCTTCTGCTTTGGAATACTATGAAATTTTGAAGGGCTGGTAAAAAAAAAGAGATCATCACTTTAAGAGCAAATTCACATTGTTTATTCTGAAATGGGAAATTTCAATAAAAATAAGTTTTATTTTGAATCTCTTTTTAAAAAATGAATTCAATATATTAATTTCGGAATGAGGAAGACCTTTTTCTATACCAGAAAGCTCATTGTGAGCACAGAATGAGGACAATTGTTTGAGCTATCCCTGGATGTCTAATTGGCATGCAAAATGTGTTATCCATTCCTAAAATGGTAAGTCCCAGATACAGAAAGAAGGGTCTTTCAAAGAGTCAGATTATATAATTTCAGATACATCAGCTTTAATTAAGTTTTTTCAGTTAAAAAAACCAACAAAACCCCCTTCAAATGTTTAAATTGTTTTGAAATGTAAACATAATTTGAGTTTTATTGTTTACTTTAGGGGGAAAAGTCTTATAACTCTATTTTGTGAGCCCTTTTTTTTCCGCCCTCAGTTTTAAAGCTTTGTTGATGGACACATCCTTTTAGAACTCACACCATGTCTGGCTGCAGTTGTCACTTTACATTGAATTGTAAGTTGACAAGAAAGTCCTAGCCAAATGCAACTCTTTAACAAGACGACACATGAGACAATGAAACCTGAAATGACATGGTTTTCTTTTTTTCACTTTTTTTTTCCTTTCTTGACACACAGTATTTTCATGAAGAAAGAAGAAAAAGAAGAAATTAAAAGTACGGGGCCACTACCACTCTCCACTGACAGCACCCAGGCACCTGACTTAAGCTATGCTCCAAACTTTTAAATGACAGAATCGAGGTGGGATAAAGTTGGACCAAAATAACATAGAGAATTAATACAGTGGTGAGATGTTTTTCTTGAAATGACTTTCATGGTTTTGTTTTTATTCTTCAGGGAAAAAGAACCTAAAAATAAACAAACAGATAAAGCAGTTTAGCTGAAAAAGATGGTGTTTTGTTTTGCTTTCCTTCTTATCTATAATTGCTCTTGGCTATAATTTAGTCTCAACCCTAAACATTCAGTCTCTGAAACTGGTCATGGTAAGGTGACCACACACTTTCTTAAAAGTTTGCACATTTGCAACTATTTGGAGGCAGGGTGTAATCCCCTTCATGCAGCAAAACAAAGAGAAGTAAACCCAGTGTAAATACAGATCTGGTGGACTGTGTCCTGGTGAGAGTTCCTCCACCTCGTTTACTTTTCACAGAAGAAAGTATAGTGTTTATTCTGTTTTGGAACATCTTCTGACAGTGGCAAAAGTTAGCCCTTGAGCAATTACTTTAAAATGTAAGTTAGAAATGTAGGTTTCTACCCAGGTCAAATGAAATTACAGTGTGTTTTGGGATCTGGTGACCCATGTAAATTCAAGTAGACAACCCAGAATAACTGGGTTAAGCAATAAAAGAGAGAGGCTATTAACTTCAGACTCTGGCAGAGAAACCAAAAATCTTCACCTCTTTTGTTACTTTGAGTCCTGAAAACTTTCGGTATAGCTCACCACAGAAATTCAGCAAGTCATGCCACCAAACTAGGTCTTAAGAGCCAGACTCACACATCCGTCACCACCTTATTTGTTGCCTCCTCTTGAATCACTTCCAAATCCTCCATACCTTGACTATTAAAGTCTACAGCATCATTAAGTAATACTTTTTTTTTTTAAAAAAAAATAAATTATTTTTCAAGAGGAAAAATAAGTGGAAAAAGAAGTTGAAAAATCTGTGAGGGTGTCTTCAGAAAGTCTGTCAAAATGTACTAGGTTCCCTTAACACTTAATGAGAACAGCTAGTTTCAGGATAAATTGCTGTTTCCAGTGACCACTGATCAAGAAAGAATATATGCAACTAAATGTCTGAGAGGATGCATGGCTCCCAAGCTTGCATGTGTTCTCTCTTTTTGTCTACAGTACTTCATTTGTGAAGCATGTTACCCCCACGGGTAGCACAACAAGATTCAATTCAGCTTTTTTCTAAATTAAATTAAATTAAATGCAACGACAATATAGCCCCCAAGGAGGAAGGGATAGAGGTGAACACACTTTAGATGCTGATAGGGTGATGACTTATTTTGAAAGCAACTAACTTTTGAGCAAATTTGAACTGTGTACAAGGGACAGGGACATTGGGAGGTGGAGTGAATTAATGTGAACATTTATTGACTTTTATTGTTACGGTCGTACTCCAAAAAACTAAAGCTCTCTGAAGCACTTAGGAGCAGTTTGAAGTGTAGAAATGCTTGCTAGAAATTAACATTTGTATTTCTTTGATATTTTTCAACATTCATTCATTTAAATGTTTATTAGTGTCCTTGAGATGGTTGGGATGACTATAACCACTTCGTTTTTACAGTCAGAGTTTTTAAGAAAGGTTGTCATCCTGTATCTTCTTAATCTTAGGTTATACAGGCAGGAACAGGTTCCTCATAACGAGTAAGTCATAGTCTTTAACACCATATTCCTCCTTTGTGAAAACCACTAAATCCCAAGCTAACACAATTACATCTAGTTACTTGATTAAAGGTTTTCTAATTTTATTTTCTTCTGTACTATGTTATACAGAGATACAAAAGATTTTTTCAAATACTCTACGTGATGAATAAGGCTAAAAAATATCTGTAGAAGTAGAATTATCTGTAGAAGTGGATGTATCTATCGAAGTCTCCTCTTTACATCTCACTCTGTTATTACACTTGTAATAATCTTCTCTGGTTTATTAATACTTAGAGGCAAGAGTCACAAGAGAGTTCTCACAATGATGTAAAAAATATTCCATGAAAATTAGAACAGAAAGAGCAACTTGAAGAGAAAAACCAAGAATGTCAAAGCCTCACAAACAACTAATTTCTAAATTTTTCTCAGATGTCAGCATTTTTTTTCCTAAACAGTGAAACTTTAGGGAATATAACAGTTTTGAAAAACATGTCTTGCTATAGATCTTTTACTATGGATTGAAGGGTTTAAATTCATGTAAGGTTCCAGAATTAGAGTTGCACAGATAAATACTCAGTGACATAATATAGCATCTTCCCAGAAAGAACACGAATACAAAAAGTATTTGAAATCTTCAGTGTTCCATAAAAGCATCCTTTTAGGATTCTTGTTAGATTTTAAATGATCAAAAGCAGGTCCATAAGATATAGATACAATAAAAAACCTCATTATTAATACTACAAAATGGTACAATGAGTTAAATTATCTTGTTGGCATATATTAAAAATACACAAACTAAACAATGGATATGATAAAATACAAAGATATATGTGTCCTGTTTTCAAGAAACATGTGATTAACACAGAAAAAGCTAAGTGTGATATATTGTTAAGAACATTAAACCAATTTGAACAAATTTTATGAATATATGGATCATATATTCTCTTCCATAAATGCTTTTTAGATAATAATATCCTTCAGCAATGACAAAATGATTGCAGCTGATCTACAGTATATTTCTCTTTATGTGCTTTATATGCATAAAATAACACAAAAATTAAATCTCAAAAAAGTGAGGAGAGAAAGAGTCTAGAAGCATAGCAGCAAACCAGTTTTCAGAAAATATCTCCTTTTGCTGTTTTGAAGCTAAAACTTATTTTACTCAGTGTGTAAGAACAGAGGAACTGTTCTATGTGGCTCTCTTAGAGGGTCTTGTCTTACAAGCTAACTTGTGTCAGTATTTGAAATACAGATGAGTCAAGCACAATTTGCACTTGGTGAACAGCAATGCTAAGGGCTGAGACAGCCCTATAACACCCAGTGAGAGAGAAATTTAATTTGTCTTTATACATGTGGCTGAGATTATTAATCTGATATTAAATAATCCACCATAGTATCATTTTAGTAGTCAATATGTTCATTATTAGTATGTGGATGGATTATGCATCATGTCACATAAAACCAGAAAAATTGGAGCATTAATGAACATTGTATTAGGAGGTATCACATTAGACATTCTCCATCCTCCCCATAGCATGTTTTTGTCCAGTAGGTGCAGATAGACCAGTTGTGGGAGCAATATATCAAGGGAAATAGAAATGGTTTCTGAGATCAGACCCGTCTTTAGATGGATAAGTTAATTTGCCATGAAATGGGGCAGGAGAAAGCAAATGATGGAAAGGAAGCAAACTTTTTAAATTGTTCCACTTAAATCCACAAGTGGTGCAGTGTACTGGCATTCTTACATGGAAGACAGAATCAGAAACCAGGAACAAAAGGAAAAGAAATGGTGAATTTTGCAGTATCAACACACTCCGGCAACAGGGTAGTAAGAAAAGTCTCCTGTCTGCATGGTGGCGCATTTCTGATCTTGAGCCAGGAAGAAAAAAAAAAAAAGGAGGGTTTAACTTTGACTGTAACTGCCTTGAAAAAGGCACAGTGATGTTTTGTTGAAGTGGCTGCATGTTGTCCATTGAAAGGGAAAAAAGGGTGAATTTACGGTGAATTTGGATGGAGAAAAGGAAAGGCAAGAGAGGTGCAGAACTGGGTTTGCAATGTGATATTTCCCACTATACTTCCTCTGTCAAAGATAGCAACACCGGGGCAGCTCCAATTTGGCCCTCTCTCTTTGAAAAGCGCTTTGAAGTTGAAACATACTTTGTAAGTGCTAAGTATTATTATTAAAATTAATTGATAGGGTGACTGTTCTGTGCAGCTGCCTGCTAGCTTAGATTGAGTTATACTGCAGGATATTGTTTGTGTTGTACTGAAGAGGGCTGTAGTAATACTGTATGACTGCCTCTCCCCTGGGAACTCTCCCGAAAGCGAGATGTGCATCTGATGAGAGTACCAAGTGAGCAATGAATTAAATACATAAATAAAACTAATAGGGATGAGGAACATGTGTGGGAGGTAATTTGAGGGCTTCATAAACACCAGTCTTCTGTTTGTATAAAAACTGCTTTTGGTCTTCATTTTGGAGGTAATGAGTGGTCCAAATCTGACTCAAATATGAGGAAGAAGAAGCTTTAACAGAAACTTTATACCTGTTCTGAGGCTGGTTTCAGACTCGGATAACTCGCATCCACTGTCCAGGGTGTCTTCTGACTTGCTTTGGCTATTGGCTGAAATTGCAGCCAATTCCCTTTTCCAAGGCTCTAACAGAGGTACCTAATTCAAGAACTCCATTGACCCAGACTTCCACTGCTGTCAGTGAAGAAGCAGGATGGCAAGAGAGGAAGGTTCTGATGATTCAGGATGGTTCTTAAATAGACTATGTCATCTTTTTACTGGAGGAAGAGCTTGCAGAAGTTGAATGTAAGTGAGTCCGCTAATGTCCCTGGATTTTCATCGTTTATGTCTTCACAGAAGCAAATCTGATCTAAAAGGGCCCTAGGTGGGGTGATCTGTCTCTGCTACTCACTTTCACAATACTCAACTTTTCCTTTTATTTATTTTAACTCTTTCTTTGAGAGTGAATGCCTTCAATCCTTTATTTGTTGTTTCTGTTTTTCAGTGCTAAGTCTCCTGTGCAAACAGCTCTGCTAGAATGCAGCTGTCTCATTTTGCATAGCAGACTCAAAACGCAGCTCTCACCAGTCCATGTTATGCTAACTTATCATTGAAACACTCAGACCCGAACCCCTGGAATTTTCCATCTGCTTTTCATCTGCTGAGCTGACGCTAGAAGGGCAACTGCTGCGAGAAACCCTGCAGGGCAGGTTTTACCAGTGGGTGTAATTGAGAAACAGTAGCTAACACGCTCAGATACAGGGCAAAGGGATGGTTAATAAAATAAAATATAGATCAAAAAGATATAAAAACACATCACAGCGTGAGCCGAATCAGTGTTGTTGTTAGGTTGTGCTTTTGTGGTGTTTAGTTTTTTTTACATATCCACTCACACATTCTCAAGACCATGTGTGTTAGTGTGTCTTGTTGGAGAATGTAAGAAATCTGAGATTCGTGGAACACTGCTAGCATTTAAATGGAGAGAAAGATCTTATTGAGATTCTGAACAGGGAGGATGGAAAACTGAGATCCACTTCCCAACCAACAGTGTCAGCCGGTTCTTGAGCAAATCAAGTGAAAAAAATAGCTGATGATTTTAAGTGCTTGACACAACATGCCTTTAAAGTCCTAAGTATACAAATCTAAGCCTGCAGTCTGCTGAGCACTGCTAAGGACTCTGAGGACTTGTTTCAACCTTGCAGAATGAGTGTAGTCATAGCAGATAAGCTACCTGTGGTAAAATGTGAAGTATTATATGCTAACTGCTATATTAGAGGATAAGCAGACTAGGATCTTGAGCTTGGTGGCACCCTTATTTTCTGTAAACTGGGTAGAAAAAGACTCTGTAATGAGTACTGACCAGGAGGCTGCACTTCGTTCTAAGAAATTTTAACAAAGGCAGTGATAAAAGTGTGTCTTAAATGATATTTATTTTCCCTTCTTGTTCTGTTTTCTTTTTTCTTTTCCTTTTTGATAAAAAAGAAAAATAAGAAAATGGAACCAAAGGAGATGCACACACACATACACACATATATGCACACACAGAGAAATTGTTATATAAAATGACCAAGGCAAATCAAGGAAAATAATTATTGCAGCTGATGGAGCAGAAACCCCATTATGGCTAGATGCTAGTTCACAATGTACAGTCCTGGAGGTTGAGAGCTAAATGCATTTTTCAGCATCTTTAGCACAATTTATTAAATTAAGTTTTAAAATGAATCACATTTCTTCCCCACTCTACTTTTCCCTCCTCCTTGCTCTCTGCTTAGGGCATGTTTCCTTGGTTATATTTTATAGTTGGTGTTTATCACTGTTCTTGTTTGCTTTGCTTCCTCTCATTTTCAGGCCCGGTGCTGGAGTATGAAACTCTCCTTACATTTATGCTGGAGATATTATTCATACAAATAGTAAGTCTTAGCATGGGGTGTGAGGTGGGAACAAAGAGAAATATCTGGATTATATTTTGGTGACTTCTAAGAAAGCCTGAGTCACCTCAAAAAACGAAAGCTTCAAGACGCAATAATGTCTCCTGGCAAATTCATGGCACAATTGAAATAGGGCAGATATCCATAAATTGCATATCTTCCTAAAGTGGAAATCTAAGGGGAAAAATGGTAAATGCGCTTCTTAAAGCCTGTATGCATGGTGCTGCCATTCATCTTTTCCCAGAAGGACTTCTCGACATTGAAGCATCTGAATATGTAAGTCTTACACCTACATTCATACCAGTTTCAGAGGCAGTCCAAAGTGAATTTGGTAAGGTCTTTTCTCAGGTGTAATCCTCTGACCATGCAGCTGGGTAATCCCCAGACACTGAGTCTGTAGAAAAATTATGCTTCAGGTATATTTCAAACAGAGAAAACCTGTCCAAACCATGTAGCATATCGCACACGTTTTTAGGATAATATTTACTTCAGTTTCATCTTTCTTCTTTAGAATTTAATGTAAGATTAAAACCAATTTTAATGCCTGTGAGATCTGAATCTTCTGAATCTTAATTTAAGTAATTCTCTTTTTAAGTTCTTCCCCATTGGTAGTGGCTCTATGTTTGCAAAGACATGTTCACTTTGACAGACAGTCCTTAATTCTCATGGAAATAGGGAAAGCAGTAACCACATTTTAGGTCAGGAAAAGAATAGGCAGAAGTGAGGTGACAAACACCACAAAGAGTGGCAGTTGCAAAATGAAACACGGAAGCCATGATACCCATCACACAAACACTTGTTATAGATACCTAGGACCACAGTACTGGAAGAGATGCTCAGTTCCTTGTGTTTTCTAGCAATTGTGTAATACATGGCTACTGCAAAGTGACTCACAGGTTCAAGAAATCATAATGAGAACATTATGTCAGCTTTAGGTTTCTGAGAAGGAATTATGAGAAAGGAAATGGGAAAAAGGCAAAGCCAGAAATATCTAGCAATGTCTTCCTCTGTTTATAAACTAAGAGAAATTAAATCAGGATGTAGTCACCAATGTGGATTTTAAACAGTGTCTACTCATGTATGCATGGCATGAATAGCTCCAAGTATAACCTGGTTGAAGTGAGATTTAATTAATAACACTCAAACTATAAGCTTTCATTTATAGTTAGGCCCTCTGGGGTTTATTTCTTTACATCACTGCTAGAATATAAAAAAGACTTAAAACTAGTGTGAATTACCTTTACATGTAAGGTATATCAAGTGATATGTATGGAAGTTTTATGGAGATGTAAATAAGTACATTTGTGTGTGCATGTGTGAGGGGATGTAGTGGGGGGGGGTGTGTTCATATCAAGAATAGCTGTTTGATTTTTAAAGATATCTTTCTTGATTTTTTTTTTTTTTCCTTTTTATAACAAGGAGCATGGCAAGATTATGTTTTGCAGTTATTAGTAAAGATCTATTTATACATATGCCTTTCTAAATTATGAATTCAATCATCATCCCACAGATAAATGTTGAATCATAAAGGCACGTGTTGATTTAATATCTGAGAATGAGACTTTTGAGTCAAAGGAGTGAATCACATTAGAAGTGCTGGGTTAGAAATGGTTAGGCTTTGAAACTTAATACTATAGCAAATAAATCTGACAATACGTTTTAAAATAGAGAAGAGGGGAAAAAAAAAAAGATAAATGGCAGCCATGAAAGTATCAGAGTATTTTTCGACCAAACTGCTGCATATTTCAAAGGTATATTATCAAGACAGTTTTCTGTTTGAGGGTCAAATGAATAACTTGCTCATCAGTGTAATAAAGCATGTTTTACTCCATGTGAACACACATGCTTTAGATAGAAATCAACAAACACCACCAATTTGGTAAGCTCTGAAGTTGCTCAGAGAGTAACAGGAAAATGAATTACCAGAGGAAATTTAGATAAAATAAATACAGGAAGTGATAACACACACCCCACCCCCCCACCCCACCCCCAATTTAAATATATCAAATCCCTCTAGATGTGTGGCTTCACACAATTAGGGCCAAATTTTAGAATTTTAGAAAAAGATGACAATATGTTTGCATTTAACATTACCTTAATTAAAAGTGTTGAATGCAAACACACCCACAACCACACTGTGTGTTTGGAAGTGGGATGTGTAAACCCTATTAACTACGGCTATACCATACAAATTCGTACATAAAGAATTGTGCCATATGTAATGTAAATTACATAAATATGTAGTTGTGCCATACAGCCTTAGGGACTGTATCACTCCCTAAGGATGTTATTTCTTTTTCTCCTCACCCTCTTTAATTGACATGCGAGCTAAATCCCAAACAGCAATCCAAACTGTCTATTTCCTTAACTGCCTAACCTGAAGGTTTGTTAATCTAAAGGTGTTTCCCTAATCAACCCTTGAGTTCCTTAGGTGCTCAGTTCCAGATGCTAAAACATTCTCAGAAATACACATCCTAAAAAATGGGTGGTATTATTCTACCTGAAACTTCACTTCAATGCCACATAAACTGTACAGGCACCAGCAACTTAATTAATTCCTCCGTGAGGGCAAAAATTCAGTGCTGACCTAAAGGTTTTTTTCTCCATCTTCTGAATCATGGCACCCTTACTGAAGAATCTGAAGAGCCAGATATTGCTCGGTGTGAAAACAATTGAATTAGCATCACCTGTATAATGCCAGACAATCTTAACTGGAGATTGTGACAGAGTTTCAAAGAAACGGCTCTGATGAGAAAGGTTAATACTTAATGTGCACCGAATGAATCGTGCTGTGAAGGAAAACCATCTCATGTAGTCAGCATAGTCAGGGAGGAGCTACAATAGGTAGACTAAAAACCTGAGATGATTTTCAAAGGCATTTTCTTCTCACCACTTGATATATATGGAGCTTTGGGTGCCCTGGATTAACGAGACACTAAAGGTTTTCATGACACAGGATCTAAGGTAATCACATAAACTAGTTGGGCTGGGCTTCATTGTGAAAGAACATGAACCAAACAGCGACACTTTTCTCCCTCTTTCCTCTTTTGTTTTTCTCCCTCTCAGAGAAGAGATCTGATCATAGTTTCCAATCTCGTAGTGCCAATGGGTAGGAAAGTTGCTGGGATCTAGACACATTAATTTTTACTGGTCTTACTAAGTAACACTGGGTCCACAGGTGACAGCACTGGCTCTTCTGAGACTGGGAAACTATCCCTCTAACGGATTAATTTCAGTAACGAAAACCTGTAAAATTCTGGGTTTTTTTGACAAATGTTCTGGAAATATTTTGAATATTTTTTTATCAGTGGTAACAGTTTTGAAGATTCAAGGGTTACAGTGACTCTGGGTCTAGTTTCCAAGGAATTAAATGTCTAAATGTGTTAATGAACCTCCTGTAAACTGCAGCATACATTACATTTTAACATTTTATAATCTGTCATGCAAAAATGCACATCTAGGCCTGTGCTGTCACAGTCATATTTTTAGGAAGCTTCTCACTTAAAAGTCACATATATTAATGGGTCTTGCTGTCTGAATAGCCATTTGTGAGTGAAAAAGGTGATCACGTTTTCTTTTAAGAGACAGCAGATTTATTTTAAAAATTTTCAAACCAATTTTCCTTCCTTTTCATGCTTCTATTCATAGTGAGAGGCTCTGACCATAGCTTCCTTTAAAAGACAAACAAAAGGTAATAGTTGGTGGGGACTAAAAAAGAAAGAAAACAAGATCTGATCTCAACTAAACTGGATATTGTGAAGTTTATTGTCTGTTCAGTGTGGAGGAATATCTGGTTGTCTTAAGTTTTGTTCAGAGCTTTGGATTACCTCGATTCAACACAATAAGTAAAATCAGACATTTGCTTTTCAAGGGACATTAGAAATTGTTCTAGAAAGGCCTTATTAGTTCTGCTTTTCCAGTTCTTAACAGTGTGACATTATGAACAATGATAGGTTTTACAGATTTAGTAAAACGTGTTATTGTCCTTGCTGACAAGTCCTAGCAAACTGCTGTGCGTGTTTCTACATGACACAATGTCAAAACTTTCTTATACAAAACTTGAGGACCAGTATAAAACTAACTACAGCAGGTGGATTAGTGAATTCCCTCCATAGCTGTTTACAGATTTGCAACTAGTATATTCACTTGTGGGGCGTCACGGTTGTATATTGAGCATCCATAAATCACAAAGCTCTCTGGCCTTGCTATGGAAATATGACAATTCTGCTCGGCACCTGCTCCACCCTCTCTTTCTGTCACTTACCAGAATGACAGCGGGCTATAAACGTCTCCACATACTAAGACCCTAGTTCTGATTCAATGGAATTAAATGACCTTGGCCAAGATGATATTTTTGATGTGGAGAGCTTATCCCATTCTTCATGCAAAAGAAGCAGGGCTCTAAACCTGAGTGACAGAAGTCAAATCTTGAAGAAAAAAAAAAGAAAAAGAAAAAGATAACATTGACTTTATTTTAATATTTTTTTTCCCAATACGCTGAAGTTTTACCAGGTAATTGCCCGACACAAATATTTATGAATGTCAGACCACAGAGTTCTATAGCATTTGCTCAGAGAATAACATCGCTTAATGAATTCTACCATGCACATGGGACTCAGTTCTTTAATGAATAGGTCACTGTGATTTCTAGAGATGGCTGTCACTTTGAGATATGAGAATCATTTCTCTTTAGTGAAGAGGAGCTTGGATATGTGCATATTTAGGGGTTCTATTTCCCACAACTTTAGACCTCTCAAGAATGATGCAGAGCCAGGGCTAAGATTTAGGAGATTTCAGGTGTCATATCGCCGAGATTCCCAAAGATCAGGGGAATACAAAGACACACACACACACAAGGAAAAAAAAAAAAAAAAAAAGTAAAACCAAAAATATTTTCACCTACAAATTAGTTACTTCTCTGTTACTGCTTGCATTCTGAAGAACCAACTATGCAGTAATTTTTTAGTGCATTTTTCCTTCATGGCTCATTATTTGTTTATTCATTTCATTTTCACCCTTTGCCAAAATTTCCTGTAAAGATACAGCAGTGTTACCAGGTATTTAAATGTAGCTACATCTTTTACCTTCAAGTTGTTCTTTCTAATCCTGTATGGGATGAGGAAAGTGAGCATCATTACTATGTGTGGAAGAATTTGACCTTGATTTTCCAGTAACAACCTTACACATAACTAGGTATCCACAAATATCCAAGGAAAATTAACTTTCAGAAAAACCAACATTATATCTAAACCAGTATTACTTGTCTCAGCACAGAGAAGAACTTAGATTCTGATCCAGCAGAGTATTGTTATAGCTCTCTTAACTCAGTAGTGGGAGGCGGTGTAGAGGCAGACCATTACCATTCATGACTCTCCTCTTGGGAAGTAGAAAAAAGATTTCAATACCTATATTAACAGGTGGTTGTTTTTTGGGTTTTGTTTTTTATTTTGTTTTTTTTTTTTTGGGGGGGGGGGGGAATGGGGTGTTGGTTTTTTTTTTGTTTTGTTCCGTTTTGGGTTTTTTTAATTTTTTAATAGAAAACACACAAAAAGGTAATGCAATAAATTGAAGTATTTCTCAAGTCTAATTTAATAGACTTCTTGGACTATTCAAAGTCAGTAGAAGGTGTTTTTATGGGATAGAGGAACAGTTGTATTTACTGCAAAATGGAAACAGTTCTTTGCATACAATGGAGATGAAAATGGCATAATCTATAGAATAGACTCTTAATAGAAAACAATGTAAACATTACAATGTATGAAGCATCACAGAATATAAACATGAAATAAGCAGTATCAAGGATTTTTAGGTCAGTCTGAAAAAAATATTTGGACTTTTTTTTTTTTCTCCCACTTTTTTTTTTTTTTTTTAATTAAGATCTCTTTGTTCCTGCAGAATCAAAGATACTGCAGTATAACTGCAATACAACCAGAACACAAATCCGTCATCCAAAATTCAAATGTTTCAAGTTTGTATGAGCCTCTTGCAGGATGTGTTTGAAACAAGAGCTGATTTCAAATTCAGGGACTTCATTCCAGAAACATCACCTCAGTCCCTCAGGAGAAAGGTGCTTGCCGAGACTCTTAACTGTCTTTTATTCATTTTGAGGATTTCATCATTGCACTTTGCACATCTGCACCTATTTTAGGGTGCTTGACCCCAGACAGAAAGTTCTATCGCCTGACCCTGCTCTACAACATTAAAATTGCAAATGTTTCTCTATTACAACTTTCTAACAGAAAAGCTTTTCTAACATGAGACAACATGTGCAAAACCTGTCTCTGGACCATCCACAGGTCTTTTACATTAATTTTCCTTTTTATCTGCTAGATATTCAGGTTCCCTATTGAAATTCTTAAGAAAGTTAATTAGAATTTGTAACCATGGGGCCTGTAGTTACACAAAATATTTCTGAAGTTTAGAGTTAATTAATGAGAACAATTTTTTTTTTTTTAATGTGCAACATATGCAGCATGTGAATATCACATATTTTTGTAGGTTTTTACCAGTTTAAGAATTTATATTAAACATGCTCCTTACTGTGAATCTGTTCCACTGTTTTTTCAGTGCTAATATACGGGATCCCAGAGTTTTAGGTACCTCCAGTTTAAGTACTTCAAGCAGATGCTTAGTCAGATAAATCCTTACTGTATCTTGTCCTGGTGAAAGTAAATAAAGGGAAAAACTAATCAAAAACTCATGAAGCTATGCAAAGAAATAAAATTTTGAGACACAGTGTCAGAACAAAATATTTGAACTGTTGTAACAGAATGCTGTTAATTTCAGCAATCAGTAGATTTAATGCAATTAACATGTGATTGCAATAAAATTCACAACGCAACCTTGTACATGGATTTATAGTCAGGAAATACCTGTGAAAAAAAGACCAACAACTTTAATCCCAACATGTCTTCTTTACAGGTAACACAAAACACAAAGACAACAGCAGGTTTTTACCTCAGCCAAACAGCAATCTGAATAAATATAGAGCTGGAAGATGGAACAGCCAGCTTTGTCCTTAAATAAGTAGTTCCTTGCTATTCATTAGTCAATCCCATGTAAATCTTGGAGTGACCCATAGTAGACTTTCTACTAAGAAAAAGCTTCCACTGGTCAATATGACTGGTAGTACTGCTGAGGGCTTGTTCTCCTGGCTGTCAATGTGCTTTATGTGTTTGACTATGATCAGGCCACATCCTTTCATTTCTTCAAAGGCATGAGCAGATTGTATCAAATTCCTTGGTTAACTTTGTGCACTAAATCATTCCTTTTCCCAGGAAGAATACTATTCAGCTTCTGCCTCCTCTCAGGAAACAGCTCACATTTTGAAGAAGAGCTTTTTATTCAAATAAACACCAAACAATAAACTGGCTTTCTGAAAAGGATGTTCTCTTAAAGTGGCAGTGACATCCTGTGCCTTAATCCACTCCCCTGACTCAAGCAATAACGTGACAAATGAAATCAGTGACTGTTGACAAATAACCATGTTCAGTTCAACTGGATACACACACACACACACACACACACTTCCCTTGAATAGATGTCCTTTAAGCAAGTAGTCTTTAAAGTTACAGTGTCAGACTGCAAGTTGTAAAACAAAAGAACAAAAGTCCCAGAAAAAAAAAAAAATCTTTTAAAACATATAGCTAGAGAATAAAGAATAGTTAAATATGTCAGCTGATCAACAGATATATGAGGTTAGTGCCACAGAACCAGCTGAAGGTGTGTTTCTGAATATGTCAGGTACACTTGTGCTTGCAAAACCCACTACAATATTTTATGGCAATAGCTCTAAATGTTGGAAACCAAATTATTATACCTCTTACCGTCGAATACTGCAGTGTTTGTTTTTAATAAGCATGATGTCTAGACTTCCCTTGTGCGTTTGTGTTCACAAAAGCTAATCAATAGTTACTTTACTTACTCTATTGAGTTTCAGCACGTTAATTAATGTATCTCTCACTAATCATGACAGACCTCATCACTGGCTCAAAAAGAAGAGTTTGAAATTGGTTTTATTAACAATGAAGCCATTTCTCCCATTTTTCTTATGAACTTATCCAAGGAGGACAGAGGTGTAAAATGCTCACAGGTCAGAACAGTAGCTTTATAAATGCGTACAGTCCAGGTAAATCTCTCTCTCTCTCTCTCTCACACACACACACACCTGATCTTTGTTTTACATTTCATATCAATTGATAAAATCGTAATCCTTGAAAAAGCACTAATCCAAAGAGAATTATTCTCTTGACTTCAAAAAAATTGGGGATTAAGATAGTTTTCTTTTTTATTTTTATTTTAAAAAATTATCTTATTAAAAATTGCATAGCGAGCAGTTTTTGTTTTAGTACTGACAATACTAGGGAATAGCACACATCAGGCAAAAGTTTAATGCTTATGTGGTTTAGTTCAACACACTGATGATTTCTAACATTTCCATTTCCTGAATTATTGTTTTATGACTTAAAGCACTATTTCTTGACTACACACATACAATGTGACTGCAGAAGTCACCACTGTAGGTTTATGAACTGGGACGTAGTTGTAAATCAATATTGAAAATCATGGCAGTTTGCCACATTAATTTAGATTTCTGTGTGCCAGATGGGAGTTGCTGTTTCTAAAAGCAGTTTCCTCCTTGATTTCCTAAAAAAAAGAAAAGCAAACCCAAACAAAAAAAAACCACAGAGGAAGTCTGTTATCTCTCATGAGCCATATTGGTACTAGATTCTGTGGCAGTAGCTGGTGTTGGTGAGATACGTGTTTCATGAACATGTTGCCAAAGTCCTTATAGGGCAGCGGTACCCAGAAGAGGACTGCAATGAGAACTGGAGAAAGACATCTCAAGTTGTCGGTATGCTAACATGTACTTCATCTCTGCATGTGGAAGCTGCCGGGGCAAATTTCTGAGAATCGGGATTGCTGAAAAGCAGTTTTAGCTGTAGTGAAATCAGAGATTCCTGTCGTACACAGACCCTACCAGAGCTTCATCCTGGATACATTTGATCTGCCGACTGATGTCACAGGCAAGATAAATGATTAAAACGGAAGCTGCAACAGAACACCATCTTTGCAAATTTCTTACACTGAATGACTCAATACACAAGCTTGAAAATTTGGGGTGTTTTGCATGTTTAAGATAACTGTATTTACAGTTTCCCATTTTTAGATTATTTAGGTTATGAAAAAATACAATTTTTCAACTAAATTACACTTTTGTGTATCAAATAATGTTGAGAAAATGAGAAGCTGGTTTTAAAATGAAGTACCCATATAGAATACTACTTCTTAAGAAAATTTTTTCAATTTTCAGTTTCAATTAAGAAAAACATTTCCAATTTTTCCTTTCAGTCTCTCTGGTTTCAACTCCCTTGCGAGGCAAAAAAAAAGCAATGCTAAATATTTAGTGAAATAAATGGTTACTGAGTTACTAAAAACCTTTGTTTTGACAGATTCCTCTCAGATATTGCCACACCATGGTCTTCCAATGCACTTTGTTTCTCTTTTTCTTTTGGTGTGCAAGATCTGTTGGGTTGTCCAGACGACTAACAGAGTCACTGGGATTATCACCTTTGCTTCATTACTTAAATATGACATAAATTTCATGAATTCCTGTTACTTCGAGGTTTTCCTGTTGTGGTTCTTCTGAAAAATTACTCTTAGTTCTACTAGCAGAACAAGCTTTAGAAAGTGTTCAACTCCATTATAGTTCCTGGCGGATGGAGTACCAAACTTTCTCCCCTTTCTACTGTAGAAATGAGCTTGATTCATCTTTTCCCATCAGACCAATGCGCAAAACAGACAGCAATATTGCTGAAATGATATTATAAAGAAGTTTTTCATTCACTTTTCTCTGGCAGAACTGTCTGTACAAGACAAAACTAGCATCAAGGTTAAATTTCCTATGTCCTTTTTTTTTTTTTTTTTTTGCTTTTATTGTTTGATACTTACTTAGGTACGTAGTCAGTACTTAGTGCAAAACAAGGAAACCACCTGTCTGTGTGGTGTCCCTGTCACTGAGTTTGACATTTTTATCTAATCTGGATCCATAGAGGGTCAAATCCTTCCCTCACTAAGTTTGGGAATTTGCTTTTATAGAAATAGACTTCTATTCTGCAAAGAATGGAATGGAATGGAACGGAACGGAATAGAATAGAATAGAATAGAATAGAATAGAATAGAATAGAATAGAATAGAATAGAATAGAATAGAATAGAATAGAATGCAACACTACTTCATTTCAAAGCCTGGACATAAGAAAATTCAAAAAACCCCAATAGATGACAAAGCTCTGAATGGCTAATGTGTCATTATAATGAATGTCATTAAGTACAAATTAAACAGCAAGCAGTACATCCTGATTTTCTTTCTCTGAATCTCAAGAAATGAAAAATGAAAAATTAATGATCACTGTTTTGTTCCTCTTTTCCTTTTTATTTCTAAGGATTTTCCAACTGTGTTTCTCTTTTGCAAATCATGGTTATTTTCATAATATAAAAGATGTTTAACTGAGGAAGAGTCCACTGTTCTGAATTGTGGCAAACTTCTGAATGTCACTCACTAATAAAACAAGATTGACCTAAGGAGCTACATTTATCTGTTTAGCAGAGTGACTGAGAATTAGTCTATTCCCAAATGAAGTGGATGCCTGACAGTACTGCCATACTGACTTGAAAGCTTGGACAATGAAGGTTTAATTGCTTTCACTCTTCTAAAATGTAACTTAACAGAAATTGATGCAATTTGAACAGATAAACAAAAATATGCATGCACTTTCAGGGCTATTGTTATTTTTTTCCAGGAAAGGGTGTTTCTTAGTATACTGATAAGATGAAGAATCTGTGCAGAGCTTTCTTACCTGTGCCACTTTTTGGGGCTGAGCTGAATGAACAGAATTCTAGAAAAGGAAAGCAGTGACTTGAGTCACAACTGGTCCAAATCACATTCACTTTTGCCAAAAATACTTGCTACAAATTCAGCGTGCTCTTGTTTTTATATGCAACTCTGCTGTCTCTGAACATTTTGTTATTCAATATCTTTATGAGAATTACAGTTATTCTTTGTAAATTATCACCATATTGCTTCCACAAACAATTTTAAGCACACTGTCTATCTATTACTATAGTCTTTTGCCATGACAATGTAAGAATAGCTGTAACAAGTCAGATGAAATATCCATTTAGCATAGCATATCTCTCTGAAAATTGCAAAAAGAATGTCCTGGAAAGAACATGGATGATCCTAAGAACATCCAAGATATGCTTGATAAAGAGATAATGAGGTGCAATACTCTCTGCCATCAACTTTTTTTTTTTTTTTTTTTTTTTTCTTTTCCATAGCAAAAGGAACTGTGAACAAGGGTCTAAACAGGAGCCTTTACTCAATCCAGCCAGTTACCAGACAGAATAATCACAGGAGTAAGTCTGCAATGCAATGCAATACAATGCCATGCACTGCATATATCTCCAGTGAAGACAGCTATAATGGAGTTTTGAATTGTTACTTTAATAAACAAACTTATCTCCCTTTACTCTTTCCCTGCTTCTTTCCTAGGATAACAGGGGAAAGCTCAACATTCCCCTTTGGTTCCTATTGGAAAAAAAGAAAAAAGAAAGAAGAAAGAAAAAAAAAAATAAAGAAAGAGTCTGAAAAAGAAGGGAGTGTACATCTGCCTCACCACCATGTTATAGATAGAGGCAACACCTGGAGCCTGGTCTGAAGGATCTACCACAGGCTGCACAGAGTCTCTCATCACTAGCAACCATTATCCTGGGCATGCACCTTTATATTCTGATTGTTTTGACAGAGTTACTTTTGGTTTATTACTTTATATTTAAAAAAACCAATCAATCAATGAATCAATCAATCAATGAATCAATCATCAAACCCTCTGCTTTTAACATATATGTTTTTTGAATGTCCAGTTGCCATCCAAGTCCTCTTGAACAATGATCATTGACATGTCTTATTCATAAGTCATAAGGGTACCACAAAATATTTGCAACCTAGGCTGTGTATTACACAACTAGATCTTAATTTTCCTTGTCGCCTCTGCAATTTTTGCTGTATAAACTTTCTTCTATCTAAGAGTTCAATTCTTTATGTAAAGGTTTTACAACCAGGTTAATTTATGTGTAGTTTAGTGGGATATATGGTACCACCAGTGAATTATATGGAGAAAGGTTGCCTAAAAAAACCTTCCAGAATTTCTGTCACATCTCTTCTTATTTATGAGAATATTCTCATAACTTTTAAATGGCTCATGTTAGATAGAATAAATTGCCCCCTACTCCAGCAAAAGTTTTATGAAAATTCAGAGGTTTTTCTTCTGGCTATTGTATCATACCCCTAATATATGTTTAGGTGAATTATATTCTAGCAAAGAAAGCTCTTCTCTCTTTTCACAAATATCAAGACAACTTATCAGGTTGATAAAGATTTTAAACACCAGTGGAAAACCTGGATGTAGGGGGTTTGGTCCTGTTTGGGTGTATTGACAAAAAATCTTGAGTGGCAATGCAATCCATCACAAAAAAACAAACATAAATACCGCATGTACACACTTCCAGGTCTATCTGTCCTAGAAAGACTGTTAAAAATGTCCACGTAGCAGGTCAGAACACACAGCTGCACAAGGATGTCCAGGTGGAGGAAAACAGAACAGACATCAGTGGGAAATAAGGAAACACCATCTTGTTTCTTGTCCCACGGCTTGCGTCAGGGATGATATCCAATTACTTTGCTGGCTACTAATAATGTACTAGTTAATCCTTGTTTTTTCTGCTTAAGGAGTTTGGTCTAAAATATAGAAGTTGTTATGGATTTCAGTGGCTTTGGTATAAACTAGGATGTTAAGAGAAGCCTTGGGGCTATGAGTGGCAAGAGTCCCATGGCAGCTCTATGAGATTACAGAACTGTATCTACATGCACTTCATCAGACCTTTTAATAACTATTTAAGCCTTCTTTTTTTTTTTTTTTTTTTTTTCCCCAACCTGGCATCTTGATTTTTAATTGTTTTTTCTTCCTAAAAAAGCATGCAAACATCTAATTTTTTTTTTTTTTTTTCTGAACTGCTCCCACCCAGAGGATGCTTAGACTTTACTCTGCTTTTAAAGTATTGTTCATCCAACTCACTTTGAACTTTAAAGCTTTTTACTGAGATAACAGGATCTACAGTGTGAGATCAAGCTTAGAAATCACAGCTTGAAATGCCCATCCAGGGGAAGTCATGCAGAAAATGAAACATATCTGGCAGAACAAGACTGTGGTCAGAGTGACAAGACAAAGTCAAGGAAAAGGGCAATGAGGAGAACCCCAGACAGGAAAAGGCTCCCTGGTGTTACTGGGAGAAAAGAGGGTAAAGGTGTGGGGAAAATGAAGAGTTTAAACCCACCTAGGAAGGCTGAGATTGAAGTATTTGAACAATTCCAGCTTCTTTCTCCCCCCTCCTCCCAGCAAAGGTCATTTTGTGTGGAAACATTTTCCTGTCTCTATGTCTTTGCTTTTATTTTGGCCTTTATCTTGGGGAATTATGTCTAGGTGCAATTGTGTCTTTTTCATACTGTTCAATCTCTTAGCTGTCTCTTAAAAAAAAAAAAAAAAAAAAAAAAAAGGAGCAGGGGGAGCCAGTAAATTTAACGCTGGTTGGGTGGTACTGGATTGACAGCTGTGAGACCACAGAAGTTATAACATGGGCAGAAAAGGTCTTTTCTTCACTGGCATCTCTCAGCCTGTCTCATATCCCTTAATGAAGCACTCCCATAGAAGCATCCTAAAATTCTCTGTGTCCCCTATGGCCACCAGCCCCTCTCTCTGTCTGCAGTGCTGTGCTCATCACTCTGCTGTCTGCATGGGCAGCATTTGCATGTGAGTTTGATATAATCGCCTGTGACAAGAAAATTCACCGTACAGCTGTTCTTGAACCACTGGCTCTCAGTCAGGCTCTCCTTAATGGCACGGTTCAAAACTGAGGTCTATGAGAAAGCCCATCTATCCCATAACAACTTCCTGAGCAGACCCTTCCCTAGCACTTCAACACAAATATGAGAAAGCAGCATCAGAAAAACAGCCCATGAGCAGGCATACAGTTTGCTTCTCGCATCCTCCATGCCTAGGCTGCATTTCTTGCTAAGGATAATTATACATGTTGCAATAATTCTCAACACACTCTGCTCACACAGAGTAAGAGATACCACTCCACTGAAATGACGTGTGCTGATGTGTTCTTCACAACCAGAAAGGTAAAACTGCAAACATGAAGCCCATTTTGTGTAAAAATTAACAGCTTTCAGTGATTTAAAGAATGAGTTTGTGAATAGGAGGGAACTGTTTTGTCTTCTCTTTGACTGTGCTGCTGGTCTGCTCTCACTTGCTAATAAAGTACTGCTGTAGTAATGAGCAGAACATACCTTTACATGTTGGCATCTGGCAATTTTTGTTTACCAAGGTAGTCCTACTGAAACAGAGAAAAGAAAACAAAATTTAAAAAAACCAAACCAAAACAAACAAACAAACTAAAAACACAACAAAAAACTCTTTCAAGCATAGGCAAAAGAGATCAAGAACTTCTGGTATTTATGACTGAAGTTGTACATGACACTATGACTAGATGCAACTGCAATATAAGTGCATAGCAATTTCCCCTGTGTGACCAAGAGGGTTTATGGAAACACTAACAGACAAGAAACATAACTCTTCCCTCATTTAATTAATCTTTTGAAAACACAAAACCAGCTTACTGTTAGAACTAGGTCTTGCTGGGTTTTTATGCAATTAATTTCTCTCACAATAACTTAAGGAATACTTCAAAGCAGTTTTGATACTTTTTTGCTTGAGTACCATTTATAGTTAATGAATAATAATAAATAAAAGATTATTAATATTTTATTTAATCAACAAAATTTTAGGGCAAAAAAATCTCATATTCACATATGATATGCAAAATGAATGTAGGTGATTTGAAAATAAAAGAATTGAGCTCAGTCAACTCCAGCTTATTTTGATTTTTGATAAATGAATAAGTTAAATTAATAAAATCATGAATGGTATATAATAGAACGCCTTTGAAATTTTTTTTTTAATGTATAAATTAAATATTACCTTCTCAATGCTATCATTAAATACTTAAATCCAAACAGGATTATTCTGAGTTAATTGAGAGCAGGATATTAATGGTGGCTCTAAAAACTTTACCTGTCTCAAATAAATAACTTTCAGGCAACCTTTAAGTTACTGGAAGTGCTGAGAATAAAGATTAAAGAAAAATCCTTTTTTCCTTGAAGGAGATTTTCTGCCCTTAAGTGCGGAAATTGCACTGAATAGCACTGAGTTGTTGTAAAAAAGACCTTTCTGTACTTCCAGCAGGACAAATAGAAACATAAGGCTTTAGGGCATTATGAAAGAAACTAAATGATCTAAATTGTTCTTATAAGTTACTGAAAAAAAAAATAAAATCTGAGAATAATGTCTTGAAATAGAATCTCATTTTTTCTTGCTATATGACATTTTATTTCACAGCTTTTTCTCTTTCTAAAAATAACTGAGAGTGACCTTCTGCAAATTTTACACCTACATATATCAGTTTATAACTATAATGTTTATATAAGTGTATTCACTTCTATGGATATGAATTTATAAACATGAAACTGTGTGGATATTAATGCATGAATGTGTTCTCTGTGAGTGTGTGTATGTACAAGTTTATATATATGGATAGATATGTATGTGCTTGTTTTTTTCTGTTTCATACAAAGATGCAAAAAGTACAGCTTTTGTATGAAACTTAAAAAAAAAAAAAAAAATTCCTCTTCCATTATGGTTTTGTCTAATTTCAAACTCTTCCTAGCATATGCTCCTGTCGTCTGTCTGCATTGCCACATAAAAAATAAGACGGAGAGACAGATTCTTATTAAAAAGAAAAAAAAAAAAAACACAACCAAAAAAACCCAACACACACCCCCTAGAACATCTCATTTATTTTGGTTTAATTTTTCATTTTAAAAAAATCATTAGAAATGACACTGTCCTCTAATTTTTGCTCTATGCAGCAGCTGCCATTGTCAAGCTGTTGTCTTTGTTACAGCATTTTTGTGAGAGAGACTCCAAACCCTTGGTTGGGGGTTTTGGGTTTTTTTTGTTTGTTTTTGAATATGACAGCTTGTTTTTAGTTTGAGACAGAATTAAATGGAAGCAACATCTCTTTTTAACCCTCATTTCTCTTTGAAAAATTTTGCTCCTAAAGAAGAACAGAGCCAGATGCTTAGCAGGAGAAACTGCAATAGATTCATATGATTTACACCAGCAGAAACTGTGGGGTGTAAAAATTATACAAACAGTCTCTGTATGGATTATATTGAACGGTGCTTTAAACGAGCTAATGTAAGAAAGGTAGTCAACAAATAAACAATAACTGATCTCTTTTTTTCAATTTAGGCCTGTTTGCATTTATTTTTGCAAGGCTGGCTATGTTTCCAAACACAAAGGGAAAAGGATGGTTTTTAAATCTTTTTTTTCTCTTATCCAAGATTAAGAACAAAAAATAAGTAAGGAAAATTATCCAGCTAAATGGGACAGCACAAGGCTCTGAAAAGACCCGGGTTTGTGTCTGGACACCTGAGTTTTGTGAAGAATGTAGCAACAGCCGATAGCTAATATCAGATTTCCAAGCAAGAATATTTATTAGTGATTATTCCCTATATCTACCTTTCTGATAATAAGCATACCTGAAAGTCTGATTTTTAGAGGTCAAATATTTAAATTTTTTTTTGTGTTTACTCTGAGCCCTGGTAAAATAACACAATTTAGAGCCATTACATTTGTGCAACCCAAATTCCATTGTCCCATCTTCAAACTGCAAGCGAACTTCTACATTTATATGTGGAAAACAGAATTTCTGATGCTTGCTGATTCAGATTATTCCATCCAAATTTAAACACTCAATTTGAATTTTTAAGTTAGTCATGTCCTTTCCCACCTGAGATCTGAAAGGTGTCCAAGGAGATTTTTTTTTTTCATTGTAAATATATGGATCCATGGACAGCAACACTCAGCCTCACTGACTGGAACTAAAATTAAATGGGATGATTCATGGATCTCAGTCTGGATTCTTTCATCACTCTTTCCTCAGTATATAGTTCTGTAATTGATCTACGTTCCATTACATGATAAAATACTCACAGCTCTGAGTAATCTATATAAAAATACCTTGCAAACAACAAAGCACAAAAAATACATTTTTTCTGAAATCACATCAATTGCTGAAAATGGTTCTCTGCATGATCCCACACAGTTTATACTGGCATAATTGAGAGGGGTACATAAGTAGGAAGAAAGATGGAAGGAAGGTGAAAATTAAACTATCGCCATTTAATTCCTTAATATACAAAACTGCAGTCTTAGGGAATGTAACGCCATTGGTCAAAGCTTTTTTAACTTCTCCACACCAACTAGATTTCCTTCAACTGGAAAAGAAGTAATATGTCCATTGTGTAACTTAAGGCCAAATTGATTTTTCAGTGGTCCAATTAAAAATAACGTGTTCTATATGAAATACCAGTCAAACTTCAGATGTGTCCTTCATGGGATCCACCTGAAGCTTCTGCTTCAAGGTATAAAATCTGCTTACAGTTTTTTTCTGAAAGAGAAAGGTCTCAAGCACAGTTTCCTCCTAGGAAAGAGATTTTTAACTGACTTAACTTCTTTTCTTCTCCCTGACGTGAGGTTAATTTTACCCTGAACATGTATGTATAAGTTCAAAACTGTCTGCACCCAGAGTGGTATCAGCTAAGGACACTATAATGAACTGAACACATTTCTGCATGTGTTATCTGTGTGTGGATATACATGCTTATATCATATTTATCAAGATTGCAGAATGAGAAATCTATGTATTCCTTTATCTTTGATGTCTTGGGTCTCAATAAAAAGCTAATCATATCCATTATGTATATAGCACATCAACTCCTATTTACAAGGACACATATATATTAATCATGTTGCATGACAGAGTGATTCCCAAGAATATAATCTTTTTATATATATAATCTGTAATGGGTAGCTCAGTTTACAGCTGATGTTTAATTAGGAGCTTGCAGTTGCAATAAACTTTTTTTTTTATTGCACTCAGCCAAGGTACAGTATAATGAAATGTAAGTGACCCAAACTAAATGGAAGCACTGAAGTAGATAATGTGGCAATATATCAAGTAAAATACACTGATTCTGCAGTCAGTTCATGCCCTAATGGCAGAAAAAGGTTTTGAAAGCCACTTTAACCATAAGTAGTGTGTTTATGTATTATTCACAGTAGCAAATAATTGCAAAATGTCAACATTTCATTTTCCTCTTAAGAATTTCTTTTGATTAGTAACCTAATTAACCATTAAAAAGGGAAAAAGGAGTATGTATTTTTATTTTTTATTTTAAACTGTGAATATGAAAAACAGGAGTGTTTCTTACTAGAAGGTAATTTATGATCTTAAAATGTCACAGTCAACATGAATAGTATTTAAGTGATCAGAAATAAATAAATACATAAAATAGACCACTGTCTTCACCGTAGAGTGGTTTTTCATTGAGTATGTATATACTCATGTATTTATTTATTATTTTTGGTGACATTACTTATTAACATGAAATAAGAAATGCAAATATTTCAATAATTGTTTGAGGGGGGTTTTTTTGAGTGTTTTTTTTGTTTTTTTTTTTTTTTTTTTTTTTTGTCTTTATTTCACAGTTCTACAAACTACCTGAAAGAAGTAGTGGAAAAAAGCAGCCATAATCTGCATATACCAGTGTTACATGTTCTCAACTATCAGAGATGTCTCTCTCAACTTACTAAATGCTATTTTAGATTGATATAACAAGATGCATAATGAAGTAAGGCTGGATTTAGGACCTAGTTCTTTCACCAAATGATAAATGGGGACAAAGAATTACAGATGTTCACAAGTTTCTTTAATATGATTATCAGCTACCTGCAGGTGGCTCTTCTTAATTTAACATGTTGGTAGACATTTTTATTATTGTCATTATTCTTTTCTGTTTGCGTAATGGTCCCTAGGAGGTATGCTTTGGACCATGACTGCCTTGTTCTAGACTCCATACAAATACAGAATACCCCCAAAGTTTCCTTGCTCTAGAACATCCACAAACTGCGACCAAATTCACTGAGCAAGGTATATGTCAGAGAGATTACGAACTTTATCTACAAAGTGTATCTGTATCGAGTTGCTGCAAATGATGTCAACATTTAAAATATAAACCTGCAAAATCACTTCCCAGAGGTGCTGGTGCTTAAATTAATGAAATTAATTAATTAATTAATTAATTAATTAATTTAATTAATGAAATTAATTGATGACCAAGCCTACGTCTCAGACTATGAGCAGAATTTTACTGTGTGTGCACAGCTCTGCCTGTAAACTTGTGAAGATCCCCACTTATCTCCCCTCTTCTCACCATTTATGCCCTTACTGAAAGAAAACCTTGTAACACACTACTAGCATACGCCTTCCACAATGGACTGCTGACAGTAGTACATGTCCTTATTAGATAATTACCTGGCACGTAGGATCCTGAAATGCAGATATCTATTCTGTTAAGCTACACAGAAATATTTCATCCTGAGGCTCCATTCTTCCTGAGTCCTAATTTTTATATTATGTTGTTTTAGGTTTGCTCTTCCATTGTTTAAAAATTATACTCTATGAAGAAAGCCACAACACTTTGAGTGAAGAAAGACTTTTAAAGAGTTACTGCTTAGAGTTTGACAAACTCAGCTGAGTCTCTGCTCATTTTTCTTACTTCTAAACCTCCCATTTTTTTTGGTATACATTTCTTTGTTCGGCCAGAATTATCCAGCTACTTAATTTAAGCTGGAGCTTCCATTCAATTCAGTAAGCTTTGTAACAAGATCCAGTTTTGTTCAACACCACTTAAGGAGTCTATGTGTGAACCAAAACCCAAAATATTTTCTCCTCATGAGTCCTTCTTCAGTGTTACAGATGAATTTACGGGCATCTGTTTAGAAAATTGTTCATTATTTAGTTCATATTAATCCACTCTTTGTGGATCAGGGACTAATAGTCTCTCAAGAGATTTATACTTGAGATTTCTCGTACAGTTCACAACATGACAAATATCTAATAAAAATAGCATACCTTCCACCATTATGCAAACATTTTTCTGTGGATAAGTCAGTACCGCCTGGGCTTGTCCATGCACGTAAGGTAAAATATAAATTACTTCAGGTCAAAAGCTTAAAATAAAGGGCATTTCATCTCATCATTTTTAGCTTTTGATTAAAACAGAAAAACAGAACCAAAAGGTCAACTGAACCTCTAAGTGTAAATTTCCTGGTTTGCTAACTCCCCACAAAAAAAGGTGAAACAGAGGCACACCAAAATAAAATGTTTATTTCAAATTAACTGAAAACTATTTTCACTTGGTACTTGTTGAGTCATAGAGACTTAGAAACAACCATTTAGTCTCCTGCTCTGAACTACAGTTAAAACAAATATGCATACCCTACCTCAACTTTGTTACCGAGGTTTAATTTGTTACAGTATATTGCTGCATTAACTGACCATTAGTGAAGCAGACACATTGCTAATGAGGTAAAGAACATTAGTTTAAACCATCTTCCTTCAGGTCTCTCTTAATGCATAAACCTTGTATTTGCTGCAGGATATGGATGTGCAAATCTTGATTTACTGTGACTCATTTCTTAAAAGAAGCCAGACTAAGTGGAACGTGTGTCTGGATCCATAACTATTAAAGGATCAGCCATCTAAATATGGTTTGTAGATGTTTGTACAACAAATAACTTGGGTTTAGGATAACTGTAAATATTTCAACTACTTGTTTGTGTTTGGTTTAGGGTAGGTGGAGAGGAACAAGTGTCAAAGTATCTTGTCTAATTTACCTCAGTCCAGTCAATATCTTCTATATAAAATAAGTGTTTAATGACATAACTTGGCAACATGTGGAAATTTAACTTGGGTCATTTGAATGAACACTCATGAGTGTCTATTTAATTAGTGTACATGTTATTATTAAATGTCCAATTCACATATAAGAAATTCTTACAGAATTCTTTGCTTTCAGAAGAGTTTTCTTTCCTGATGTGCATTAGTCATAGAGCTAAGTATATGAGAAATTCCTAATCATAAAATCAGAGAATCATAGAATCATTTAGTTTGGAAAAAAACTAAGATCATTAAGTCCAACCGCAAACCTAACACTACCAAGTCCACCACTAAACCCTGTTCCTAAGCTCCACAACTACATGTCTTTAAATACCTTCAGGGATGGTGATTCAGCTACTTCCCTGGGCAGCCTGTTCCAATGGTTGACGACCGTTTCAGTGGAGAAAATTTTCATATTATCCAATCTAAACCTCCCATGACACAACCTGAGGCCATTTCTTCTTGCCCTATTGCTTGTTACTTGGGAGACTGAACCCCACCTCACTGCAACCTCCTCTAAGGTAGCTGTAGAGAGCAACAATGTCTCCCCTCAGCATCCTGTTCTGCAGGCTAAACATTCCCAGTTCCCTCAGCCACTTGTCTTAAGACTTGTGCTTTAGACCCTTCACTTCTTTAGACCTCTTCTCTTCTTTAGACACATTCCAGCACATCAACGTATTGGGGAGCAAGGGGTGAAATAAGTTATACAAAGAATAGACACAAAAAGTGTTTTCTGTAAGGATGAGCAGAGAAAAGTGTAATGCCATTGGATAATTTCTTTTAGAAAACACACACACACACACACACACACACACATTCCCCTTTCATCTAAACATACTTATATCTGCTGCCCTAGAAACTTGTTCCCCTTCCTGTGCCATAATGTATTGTTTCCTGAATTGTAGCAATGGTTTCATGCCTAAGCGACCTTGGAAACGGACATTCTCTACTCTGAAATATTTGGTAAAAAAAAAAGGATTGTTATGGACAGACATGTAGCTCATGCACAGTTTATATGTGCAAAACCACAATAGATGTTAGGTTTGGGGGTTTTTGTGCAGATATTTTGGCAATCTGCTTTGTGGTGTGGACCCAGGAAGCGCTGTGATGACACAGCTAATTAGATAATGAACTACATTGACAGCATGGGAATAAGTCATCAAGGGTGGGAATTACTTTTGGTGCTTCCCCCAAGGAAGAAAATCCACATGGAACCAGACCCCAGGGTATGAGCCAAGAGGGCCCAAGTTTCACATGTGCTCGTGTGAAAATGTTGCACTCCTCAATATATCTGAGAAACAATTGAAAACAGATTTTTCTTTTGAGTCAAAGGCTTTTAATTTCTGCAATTATCACACCAGATTTCATTACTTTTGGCAAAAATTCAGTTATGTGTTCTCCACTGTGCACCATGCTGAAGTGCTTATTATCAGGCACTGAGGTGGGTTGACCCTGGCTGGATGCCATGTGCCCATCAAAACTGCTCTATCGCTCCTCATCCTCAGCTGGACAGGGGAAAGAAAATATAATGAAAGTCTCCTGAGTTGAGATAAGGACAGGGAGAGATCGCTCATCAAAACAGACTCGACTTGGGGGGGCAGGGGGGGAAGTTTATTACCAGCAAATCAGAGTAGGATAATGAGAAATAAAATCTTAACAAAAACCTTCCTCCCAGCCTCCCTTCTTCCTGGGCTTACTCCTGTTTTCTCTACCTCCCCCCCAGCAGCACAGTGGGGCAGGGGATGGGGGCTGTGGTCAATTCATCACACACTGTCTCTGCTGCTCCTTCCTCCTCAGGGGGAGGACTTCTCACACTCTTCCCCTGCTACAATGTGAGGTTCCTTCCACGGTAGACAGTTCTCCACTTATCTTCTCTGACTTGAGTCCTTCCCACAGGCTGCAGTTCTTCATGAACTGCTCCAGTGTGGGTTCCCCATGGGGGTCACAAGTACCAGAACATCTGTGTGGGCTCCTTTCTCCACGGGGTCACAAGTCCTACCAGGAGCCTGCTCCAGCGTGGGCTTCCCACGGGGTCACAGGCTCCTTCGGGCACATCCCCCTGCTCTGTTGTGGGGTTCCCCACGCGCTGCAGGTGGGTCTCTGCTCCACCACGGACCTCCATGGGTGCAGGGCACAGCTGCCTCACCACGGGCTGCCCCACGGGCTGCAGGGGAACCTCTGCCCCGGTGCCTGGAGCACCTCCTGCCCCTCCTCATTCTTCACCAACCTTGGGGTCTGCAGAGTGGTTTTACATATTCTCACTCTCTATGGCTGCAATTGTTATTGCACATTTTTTTTTCCCTTCTTAAATATGTTAACTCAGAGGCTCTACCACTGTTGCTGATGGGCTTGTCCTTGGCCAGTGGCAGGTCTGTTGAAGCCGTCTGGCAGTGGGTCTATCAGATATAGGCGAAGTTTCTAGCAGCTTCTGAATTAAGTCACCCTTGTAGCCCGCTCCCCCCCCAAAAAAAGAAAAAAACAAACAAACAAAACAAAACAAAACAAAACAAAAAAACAACCAAAACCACCCTTCCCGTGCAAACCCAATACATGCACGTACATAAAAAAAAGTTTACTATATAAACACCCAAGTCCCGGGGGGGCACAGCCAGCTCAGAGAAAGTGGATCTAGGACAGGAGAGGTGGTCTCAAATGTGTGAGTGTTTTGCTGCCTGTTTGAAATGCGAAGTTCATCTTTACATCTCTCCCCTTACCAAAAGAACGGCTGGGTATATATTAGGCATATATAAACTCGACAGACTGAGGAGAGTCTCAGGAAATAATACAGGCAGAAGGACATGTTATAACCTGGTTTTGGATAAGAAACAGTGTCAGGATGGTTATAGGAAATGATGGCTTCAAAGGAAGAAACATTAAGATTATACTGTTATCCAAAGTGGCAGAAGAGGTGCAAACACTAGCTTGAAGTATATTTCCATTGAAGTGCAGTGTTTGGCAGAAGCCAAAATGTTTCATGCAGGTTTCTTGATTTTGAAAAAGCCTTTGCTGGGAAAGTCTCTGAAGTTCAAGCTATCTAGTTATATCTGATGAGAGAAAGAAAGAGAGGGTAAAAGAGAAAATAAAGGGGATGAAGGCCTAGAAATATTTGCAAGATTTTATTTCACTTTTCATTTTGACAAACATGGAAATCTCAGAAATTTGTTGCAAATATATATTGTTGTCACTTATGGATAGAGGTATAGTTACAGACTGTAGCCTTTAGGTCTCAGAAGCAGAGAATATCTGTGTGTGTGTGTGTGTGTCTGTGTCTGTGTCTGTGTCTGTGTTTATACAAATTTTTTTTTTTTCCCCTGCTTTTGTGGATTTGTGTCAGACACATCATTGAAGGGATGTTTAAGACAGTTGCCAAATGTAAATTAGGCTTCTCATCTGATTTTTTCGTAGATTCACGTATCTAATGTCCAGAAGGGACCATTCTGATCTAGTCTGATGTCAGGTAAAACACTACCGTAGGTTTTACTTGAATTAATTACTGTTACAAGTCCAATAGCTTTACTAGATTGTTATCTTCAGAAACAAAACAAAACAAAATTAATTTTAAATATAACACTCAACATATGCAGGGATCTTTTTTCCTTTCAGACAGCTTGTTCCCAACATATTTCTTTGTCTGAATAAAACAAAGTAAATCTTCTCAATGTAGAAATGTTCAGTGTTTATGAACTATGCGGTACTGAGATGACTAAATGATCCCACCGAAGACTTTTGAAATGTACTGGAACAACACAAAACAGATCATTAGTAAAAGACCCATAAGTAGTTACTTCTCTAAAGCTCAGTTTCTTTACAGTTCTGTTAGGCTGGGAGATGCCTATAAAGAACATACTTTCCAAAACTTCTCCGTGACACTGTTAAGACAGTAGGCCTCCACAGTGAGACTGAACCGTCAGTCTGAAAACAGTGGACCATTTCAAGTGCTTTGCTTCCATTCTGCCTCTGCTGTTTAAAAATGTACTGTCAAGAAGGCCTGTATGCTCCCAGTCTAATTTAAGAGACAAAGGAAAGTTTATGTGTTAGTCACAGGATGGGAGAAAATCAATGTACCCTGTTGATCTGTCCACCAGAGCTGCCTAAAGTCTGTAATTTCTGTGCTTGAGCTTTAGAAAATGCCACCCAATAATACTTCTAGAATAATTCTTTATCTTCAGTTTCAGAGAACTTATCCTAAAGGAGGAAATTCCAGAACAGGCACCCCAATCACAAAACAAAATATTTCAGAGGCAAATGCCACCACTTCTCAGCATGTACTCAACATGAGATAGATCCTCAATTTATTGTTTAACCATTTAGTCAGGTCTGATAGATGCAAAGGGGAAATTTCCATACCAGAAAGCAGCTATTTAGAAGGATGAAGATCTGGATAAGAAGGTGCGATAAGTGTTCTTAAGAGAAGTAGAAAAATGAAGAGGAACAAATGGCTATTCAATGTCTTGTTCAGCTGGGTTAGTCAGGGAAACAGCCTAGACAAGGCCTTTTTTGATGCTATTTGCTAGTGTTCAAGAACAAATAGTGAAGGGGTTTCAGAAAGACCTTTATCTTGACCTCAGGTAGAGAGAATTTGCTAAGCTAAGTAGATCTTTGGGTATTTATTAGTGCTTTTATTTCAAATTTATGCTGTGTAGAAGGCAAATGACAGTACGAGTCAGAGCTCCTTAGACAGGAAAACAGTGAAGGGAGAAGAAGAGTAAAAAGCCACAGAGGTAGAGGTATCATAAAATACAGGATATGGTGTTTCCTTTCCCAAGCATTATTGGTTTTGAAGGTCATCATTCCCATGTTGACCTACAAGTCCTTTGACATATGAAGAGAGAGATCAAGCTGAAGCTTGTATGAAGTTTCAAATATCAGACATTTCCTCTGATGGAAGACACCTCTGACTCAAACCAAGGTCATCTTTCAAGTTAGAGACAACTTTAGAGTTAGATAAGGTTGTTCAGGGTCATATCCAGTCGCATTTCGAGTATCTCTGAAGATGGAGATTCTATGGCATCTTCTGACAACCTCTTCCAATGTTGAGGTAACTCCTTGATTTAAACATTTCTAGTGATGAAAAACCTAACATAACCCTTGACATGTCTTTCCTACACATTGTTCATTATATTTCCTGTTAAACTTTATTTTTATTTATAGTTCACATTTTTCTAGATTCAACTTACAGACACTCAATCTTACGTTTATTTTGTCTGCTAAACTCTTTTATTCAAATTCTGTTTCTCACACTTATAAGAAATATATTTATAAGCTACAGTCATGTCACCCTTATTTATAAGATGAATAGATCAAGTACCTTGAATATCTCATGATGATGCATGTTTAATCCATTAGTCATTTGTGAGGCTTTTCTCTGAAACGTATCTTGTTTTTCCATATTGTTTAGAATTTTACCCATGAAAAGTGGATGCACTATTCAGACAAGAACTGTAACTATTCCAAATAAAGAAATAATATACATACAGGCTTTTTTTCAGCTTTTAAGTCAAATGCATCTTAATTCCAGTTTTAGAGTCCAGAGGCAATTCTCTTCAGGGGCTGAACCTGCTAGATGACAAATACAAACAAAAAGGGTTGGTCAATTCCCTAGACTCATTCTATGTACATTGTACTTTTCAAGAACACATTTGACTTTTTATGCAGTAGGGGGTACTTGTCGTTGCATTTTGCAATCTAGCTTTCAATATGATGGATCAAAAATTCATACAAGGTCACTATAACAACAACAACAATAATAAATTCCATCGATATATAAATCAGTAACCTCTGCGGTGAAGTAGTGACATTCAATACACAGAGAAGCCATTTCACAAACATTCACTAAATTTCATAAGCTTGTGATTAGAGCAAGGGACCTGGAGAAATACTTTGAGATTCCAGGGGAAAGATTGGCATAACAAAACCACAACCAAGTCAACAGTTACTCTTTTAATACATGTGCAGACAATTTTCTGAACAAAGTTCACTGATGCTCACAGTCTTCTCCAGGGGCTGATTTATAGCTTCAAACTGAAATTAAACACAACTGTCAAGCTTGATATTTAACCTGGGGTTAGTAGTGACGACAACATACTGATATGGTTCTGCAGCCACATTGCTTGGATCTGCAGATACTGTGGCCTGATGATGCAAAGATTTGCCAAGAGTTTCCTGTGCCAGGCAAACAAGCCTTCACCATTTCCAGGGGCTGGGCTAATTTGATTTTGGACAAACTGTGCGATCTTCACAGGACAGACCATTTTGAGATTGCATTAGTATTTCCAAATGATTCTGCACCAGACAGTGTGATCAGGAACAGAGAACACTTCTGAGCCCCATCTTAAAACATATTCACAGTTCCCTCTGAATTAAACCATCATTCGGAGAAAAAAAGTGCTGGATGGACTAAAATCTTCCCTGTATCAGGAAGCCCATGTACAGAAAGTGTCTCTGAGAAGTGGACATAAATACTGAATATTTTTCCTAGGTCCCACTAGACATGTTTGAAGGGTCCAATTTTCATTACAGCTGCCTATGTTCACTTCGTATAAATTCCACCAGGTCTAGAGAGCCCAGCCGCACAGAAAATTGAGACTTAACCAGACTCTGAAGAACTGACGCTCCTTTTTAAACAAAGCTGAGCAAAGACCCATAAAAGGACATTCCTTCTCTTTGAAATATAGTCTCAGTAAATTCTCTGTCAATTAAAAGTAAAATGTATTAAAAGACAAATGACGTAAAAAAAAAAACCATGGTGTTTTTCTTCAGAATAACTGTGGCATACAAAGCAAACTTTTCTAATTTGGAAAGCTTAACACTGCTTCCTTGTTTTTACTCTCCTCCTCCACACACACATACATGTATTGGATTCCTGACAGTTCAATACAGCAGATAAATTTCTTCTTGCAAAGCATTGCTTGATGACATTTTTTAGTAGCAAAGCAGTTTGAAAGCTTATGTACAGAAAGTTAAGGGGAACGTGTCTGTGTTGGGTGCAATAAAAGCTCAGTTTAATTCATTCACTCTTTTACACAGGTTGCTATTACTTTGAAAAGCTTCTGGCATTCTGCAGACAATAAGAAGGTCATAAAATCCTTTCCTTCCTGAAAAACATCCAGTTTAAAACTTTCTGTGTGAGAAAAGCTGAAATCTTCCACAACTCTACCTAATCTTCCCCAGAGGACAAATGTACTGTCATTTCAAACCTATTAGTGGGCACTTTCAGTGCAGATGGGGAGTGCTGGGAGGCAGTCAGCCTGACTACATGTAGCCTCTCCCCAGCCAAAAAAACACTTGTGACCCTGAGAAGATCCCATAGTGGTCAGAAGCATGAAAGGGAGACTGATACCATGCAATCTCTGTAACTGAATAGCTCTTAAAGATTTATGTATTTCTGATTCCTGAGAACCACCATTATTTCTGGAATCAGAGTTTAACATAAGGTTACAGAAATCTCCAACAGCAGCTGAGTTACTAAATTGTTTCAAATCTTGATGTGTCTATAGATTTGCTTTCTACTAAACAGTTTAAAAGATTTCCATGGGCTAATCTATAATTTAGCATACAGGAGAATCATCCCATGTAGTGTATTACATATTTCATACCCAACACCAAGAGGTGAATCCAAATCATAAGCTTCCAAGGAATCTATAGTGAAATGACCATACCTATTTTTAATTATTATGTTTTAATTTTTTTTCGCAGAAGAGTTTACTTTTGGTCACAGATTGATTTGCAGACACATTAAAACAAAAGGCCAACACATTTCTGCATATATATGGATGTCAAACTAGAAGATCTCTATAACATGTCCTCTGAAGGAAGTCTTAATGTCTCAGGAGGAGGCTGTCCCCAGGGGCTGTAAGAGAAGTCAGCAGCAGAGAAGACCACTCTGGTCGAACAGGGAGTTTTGGCTGAACTCAGGGAGAAAAAGAGACTTTACAGCCTTTGGAAGAAGGGGCTAGTCACTCACAGTGATTACAAAGCTGCTGTGAGGCTATGCAGGGTGGAAATCAGGAGGTCTAAAGACCAGCTAGAAATTAATACGGCTTCAGCAATCAAGGATAACAAGAAATGTTTCTATAAGTATGTCAAAACACAGACAAGAAGAGTCTCCTTTCCCTGCTAGATGCAGGAGGAAACATGGGCACAAGTGATGAGTAAAAGGCTGAGGTGCTTAATGCCTTCTTTGCCTCAGTCTTTAGTAACAAGTCTGGTTGTACTGAGGGAATCCAGCCTCCTCAGCCAGAACACAGAGACTGGGAGAACGACCCCCCCCAATCCAGGAGGAGAGAGTCAGTGACCTGCTGCATCACACAGACACACACAAGTCTATGGGACCGGACGGGATACACCCGAGGGTGCTGAAGGAGCTGGCTGGGGTGCTCCCCAAGCCGCTTTCCATCATTTACCAGCAGTCCTGGCTGACCGGGGAGGTCCCGACAGATTGGAAATTGGCCAGTGTGGTGCCCATATATAAGAAGGATCAGAAGGATGGTCCAGGAACTTGCAGCCCTGTCAGCTTGACCTTGGTGCCTGGGAAGCTGATGGATTAGATCAACCTGAGTACCATCACACAGCACATGTGGGACAACCAGATGCTCAGGCCCAGTCAGCATGGGGTTATGAAAGGCAGGTCCTGCCTGACAGACCTGATCTCCTTCTACAACAGGACGACCTGCTTATGGGATGAGGGAAAGGCTGTGGATGTTGTCTACCTTGACTTTAGCAAGGCCTTTGACACCGTTTCCCACAGCATTCTCCTGGTGAAACTGGCTGCTCGTGGCTTGGATGGGCACACGCTTCGCTGGGTAAAAACTGTCTGGATGGCCGGGCCCAGAGAGTTGTGGTGAACGGAGTTAAATCCCATTGGCGGCCGGTCACGAGTGGTGTCCCCCAGGGCTGGGTGTTGGGGCCACTCCTGTTTAACATCTTTATTGATGATCCAGACGAGGGGATCGAGGGCACCCTCAGTCAGTTTGCAGATGACACCCAGCTGGGTGGGAGTGTTGATCTGCTCGAGGGTAGGGAGGCTCTGCAGAGAGACCTGGACAGGCTGGAGCCATGGGCTGAGCCCAACTGGGGGAGTTTCACTGAGGGCAAATGCCGGGGGCTGCCCTTGGGCCACAACAACCCCCAGCAGGGCTACAGGCCTGGGGAGGAGTGGCTGGAGAGTTGCCAGTCAGAGAGGGGCCTGGGGGGTGATTGACAGCCGGCTGAACAGGAGCCAGCAGTGTGCCCAGGGGGCCAAGAAGGCCAATGGCATCCTGGCTTGTGTCAGCACTGGCGTGGCCAGCAGGGACAGGGAAGGGATCTGAGCCCTGGGCTCGGCACTGGTGAGGCCGCCCCTCGATTCCTGTGTTCAGTTTTGGGCCCCTCATCCCAAAAAGGCCCTTGAATGACTCGAGCGTGTCCAGAGAAGGGCAACGGAGCTGGAGCAGGGTCTGGAGCACAGGTCTGCTGGGGAGCGGCTGGGGGAACTGGGGGGTTTAGTCTGGAGAAGAGGAGGCTGAGGGGAGACCTCATCGCCCTCTACAGCTCCCTGACAGGAGGGTTCAGAGAGCTGGGGATGAGTCTCTTTAACGAAGTAACAATTGATGGGACAAGAGGGAATGGCCTCAAATTGCACCAGGGAAGGTTTAAACTGGATATTAGGAAGCATTTCTTTCCAGAAGGGGTTGTTGGGTGTTGGAACGGGCTGCCCAGGGAGGTGGTGGAGTCCCCATCCCTGGAGGGGTTTAAGAGTCGGGTTGACCCAGCACTGAGGGATCTGGTGTAGCTGGGAACTGTCAGTGTGAGGTTAATGTTTGGACTGGATGATCTTCAAGGTCTTTTACAACCTAGATGATTCTGTGATTTCTGGTGCTTCTAGGTCTTGGTAGCTCATGCATAGCTTAATTCACTCCAGTGGAGCCACATTCTCTTATGCAAGCAGTAAATTTGGTACACCAGCTGCAAGATCAGATGTAATGTATCAGCACCCTATATCTAAAAGATTTGTTGGCTGGATGTTTATGTTGGGGAAAATTAACAAAAAAGCTGTCCAAATGATTATTTTTGAGTTCATTTTATCAAATAAGGCAAATTCTCAATAATTATTTAAAAATAAGCAAATATTATCTGTAAACTTATTCATTTTCAGTGAGAATTGTTGAGCATGAAGTATTAAATATTAGTTTGAAGTTCTACAGCCTATCACACTTCCAGAATGTATCATCCTAGTAAACAACTCTTAAAATACGTGAATGTATGAATGCATTATATAATTTTACATCAAATATGTATAAAGTTCTGATCACTTTTGATTTATTGTCAGCTGTTGGGGTTTAGTTCTTTCAGTTTGTTTAAAAGTCAGTAAAATCATGAGAATCCCTGAGGAACTCAACCTTCAAAAAGAAAAGTTTTTCTGGATAAAAGGTTGAGAACATGAGGAAAATATATTCCACAAGCTCAGAATGGAGAGAAAAAGAAAAAAAAAGTTCCCCATGTCTGTCCATGACACAGACTGTCTGGTTTGTAACAATGAGATTGTAGTAAAAGTGAATATTTGTCAGAAGGGGCATTTTAAATCTATCACTTCACACATCTATGCATTCATATGAAATCCATGATACTTTAACACTTTTTTGCAACATTAATTTCTTGATCAGACTTGGTTGAAACTAGCTGGCAGGTTATCAGGCGACAGGGGAGTCTAAGAAACTATCAGAACAGAATTACTCATACATCTTTACCATAGAAACACCCTCGTGATCAGTGACAATTCCCTGACACAATTTTATGGAATTATTCATAATTTTGCAAAGACTTACAATTTTACAATTTCTCAACAGATAGATGTATAATTTTACCAATATCATGGTGCGCACTGTTGTTTATCCACCACTTCCCCCTCCTCCTCCAAGGGTATTCTGTCTTGATTGTTAAACATGATTTTACAAAAATACCCGCTATAAAATCTAACAGAGCATGATAAACTTGCTACAGGGTTTTCAAATCCAGTACATATTGTAAGGATATAATTTTCTATAAAATTCTGTATAATGGTTTAACAGTTCTATAGAAAGATGTAATTCTTTTCTGTATTATGTTGTATCTCAGAATATCTTTTATACAACTCTACTCTTGTACTTTTAAATCCTGTTGCACCAGAAAAAAAAAAAAAAAAAAAAAAAAAAAAAAAAAAGAGTACATTTATGTCATCTTCCATCTAGATAAGACAAAATTCATGTTAGAAGCTACCTACCACCATGAATGTAACCATATCCACTCTGAAGGGTGTGGTGCCTCACCTTGCATGGAAGTGCGCTAATAAATAATCTGCACATCTCAATTCATAGACCTTTAGATAAAGAAGATTGTGTTAGCACTGCATTTGGTGAGATGTCCTTCAGGATTCATGAAAACCAAAACACGTAAGAATAAATTAGAAAAACACCTTTCAGGAATTATTAGGGTGTGATGGATACTGCTCTGAGGTAGGTTGCACAGTAGATGACCTGGTGTAATTTCTTGTTGCCTCATTTTTGTGTATTAACTGCATATGAAACCAGGAGCCGAGATTACAAATGTTACAGCTAGGATTGATTTACAAGGAAAAGAGAAGCATTAATTTTTATGCCTCCACTGTCCATACCATTGTTCAGTTTTTGAGCAGGCTGGAAGTGGCATTCCACATGTGTTCTGGTATGGTCTGGAATGGCTTTGATCCTGATACAGGAACTAGTCAGGCTGTGCCTATATCAGCACTTCACTTGACATCAAGAGTTCAGTGCTGAAATTAATCTTTTCATCATCCACAAGTTCTAGGCTTAGTTTAGTTTCACCAAGCAGTCTCAAAACACATGGTAAAGATTACTTTAGATTTAAAAATAAATAAATAAATAAATAAATAAATAATAATAATAATGAAAAAAAAACCACCCACCAGAATATGCACATCCAATGTGTATTATCCTTAAATAACGGTAGTTCAATCCACAGGATGTAATTAGTCCTGGTCTGATGCAATTGCTCATCATACATATGGTGTGGCTGTACAATCACCCACACCATTTTTCCTTGTAGATACACTCTTATTGCACCACGCTACCTCTAATGCAGATTTAGCTTCTGAAAAGTTTCTGTATAGTCTAATGGTCTATTGATGCAAGGAGGATGGAGTTCAAATGCAATAGATCCTACAACAGTATAATAAGTCTGTTCTTCTGGACTGGAAATAAGTGCAATTCAGTGATCAAGGACCTCAGAGGAAGGAGAATGTGACTACATAAATTGCGTTTATTTCTTTGGCCTTGGCAGAAGCTGATCTGCAAGATATTTGTATTTCGTCCTCTTAATAAGTGTTGAAAAAAGAAGACTCATTATTAATTATGTAACCTATTAGTCAGAGCTCAGGTTAATTGTACTCCTTTTAGAATAAGCATATTTTAATTACAGAAATTTGGAATTAATGCTATATATTTTTGCAAAGAATTTTTATTAGGCAGGCTGCATAGCTTTTAAACCAACATAAAATGGATATTTGTCTGCTACAGTATTTTTTCTAAACACACAGAATTCTAATTAATCACTATGTTTTTCATAACTGGTCAGTGTTTTAAATTGTCACTTCTTTCTCCTCTTTTTATTAAAATTATTATTTTTTCTAGCATTAGTATTGCAAAAACTCCAATGAACTACTTGCCAATGGTATTGAAAAACTGATACAGATCATCTTTTTTTGTGACTATATCATCAGTGGTTATCCATGGTTGTATCTTGGTCACACATTATTTGACCATGGTAAGTCATTGCCTGCTATAAATTTCCTTGCCTTGCCTTGCCTTGCCTTGCCTTGCCTTCCTTCCCCTCCCCTCCCCTCCCCTCCCCTCCCCTCCCCTCCCCTTCCCCTTCCCCTTCCCCTTCCCCTTCCCCTTCCCCTTCCTCTTCCCCTTCCCCTTCCCCTTCCCTTCCTCTTCCCCCTCCTCCTCCTCCTCTTCCTCTTCCTCTTCCTCTTCCTCTTCCTCTTCCTCTTCCTCTTCCTCTTCCTCTTCCTCTTCCTCTTCCTCTTCCTCTTCCTCTTCCTCTTCCTCTTCCTCTTCCTCTTCCTTTCTTCTCTTTTCTCTTTGCTGCATTTCACTTTGCTTTGCTTTTGTTTTGGCTTTTCTTTGCTTTTCATTTTCATTTTCTCATTTTATTTTCTTTTGCTTTTTTCATTTTCTTCCAAAAATATACCTGAGAAGGTCTGCTTGTTGCTGTTGAACTGTAGCTTTATCAGATAAACACACTGGGTCAGAGTCTGTCTCTGGAGCTGCTAATTTCAGCAGAGCAGAGGCAGGAGACACTTTACAGTGCCATCTCTAGTCTCTTGCTTCTTTTCTCCTGCTTCACTCAAGCTGTGATACATAAGAGAGCTTCAGCTAATGAAGTCTGTGATACTTTCCATATTTTTCTTGCCCCAGCAGTTGTCCAGGATATCCTTGTGTCATGATCTGTACAAGCACAGCACAAATCTGTTACAGTGTGAGTACAAATTAACCTGGTTGTTCAAAGCTTCCTGTTCCTTAGTGTTTTTCCAAAGCTCAACTAGGGGGAGGAAAAAAAAAAAAAAAAAGAGAGAGAGAAAAAAAAAAAAGGCTTGGTTATATAATTTCTGTTCCAGGATCCAAACGTTCACATACATTACCTATAAAAGATTTATACTGATTCTTCCAAAGGAGTTAAAACTATCAACTAAGGGAAAATATGGATGGAGACTGGCAAAATTATGTAAATACTGCCAGCAGAAGTTGTATGGCTCACCAGTTCCCAGTAGTACTCAGTGTCTTCATTATGAATGCCTTCTCTTCCTTTCAGTTTAATTGCTCCTACTGGGCAACGGCTGGTAGAAGGTCTTTGACATTTTAGACAGGGATTTCTATCTTTTGGGATCCCCCTCATGACATTCTCCTTCAGTCTCTGTCCAAGATTCACGAAGCATATATCCATATAAGTTCTGTGCAGCTCTGGTATGTTATTTTACAACTTGCTGTGAAAGAAATATTTGGATTCTACCCAAACAGATGCATGGTTGCCAGATACTTTTCTAACAAAATCCAACTGAGAAGTTCCCACAATTTATTTTATTTTTTATTTTATTTTTCGGAAAGTGCTCTTGCAAGGGAAAGGTAGCTTACTCATACACAGTGGGGCAGCTGAGGTTTCTATAGATAGGAAGTGCCACAGATGTTCAAATATGTATTAGTTACTTTACCATCCCTGATAAACAGCTGTAATTTTAAATTAGTTTGGAAATCTGAAAGGAATCAATCAAATATAAACTTCTCAAAATAGCTAAGTATAGACTACTAATACTTTCCAGGATGTTTAGGATTCATTTCAAAGTGGAGTGAAAAGTAGGAAAACTTTTCAATTTTTCTCTACTATGACCTGCATTTAAAGTTTAAGCTTTTGAACTTTTACAGATAGAAGCAACCACTTGTATGAAACATTATTTACTTCTATATTTATTTAGATTTGTCACAATAGATATGGGCTTACTTTGCCTTATGCTAGTTGTCTAGAAAGTAGTTGCACAACTCATAGGCAGTGCAAAAAGAAAGATACATCCAGAAGTGTGTTCAACCCATCCTAAGTTGTATGCCTAAAATAACATATGACTCACCTTCTGCAAGTAGCTTCTTCTCTTTTCAATGAAAACAGCTTACAAAGACTTGGAGAACAAACTGTTGGAGGTCTAAAGTTAAGGGAGAACAATCCTGCACTTTATATTTGATTAGAAAAATAATATCACTTTTTCAGAATATTATTCTCCATCCAATCTGAAATTATTAAAGTTAGAAATTAGTGTTATATTAAAATTAAATGCTTCCCTAGTTCATAGTTGCTAATATTTAGTCTGCAGAAGGAAAGCAAGGAGAACACATAACAACCTGTAGGACTTGTCAGATGAAGACTTTGTCCCTAATGTGAAGACACCTACTAATATCCTCTAGTTCTTGTAGTAAAAGAAGAGCTCCGTGTCAGGATTCCAGGCCAGAATAAATGATAAATAATGTGGAAAAATGAAGGGAAAAAAATGGATCCTGTCCAAGGGAATTAAAAAAATATCAACAGACATCCATTTAGATATTAAAAAGAAAGCTAAACTGACTTTGATTGACACTGCAGAAATACTGTATGTGTATGATAGATGGATAGTACCTTTGTTAAAGATCAGATAGGTGTAGTACAACTAGATGTAACGGATAGACAGATACAGCTGTAAAGAAAGACCAAGAGGTACAGATAGAAAACTAATTAATGTAGATGGACAGCCAGATAGTTAAAACAAGAATAAGGATGTGACAAACAGACAGGTAGCTGTAAGGGACTTGAGTATAACACTTCATATCACCAGTCCTTTTTTTTATCAGTAAAATAGTATCCCATCATTAAAGAAAGGACAGCTATTCCCCTTTCATTCTGTATAGTTCATCTAGATCATCTGTTTATAGAAACCTTGAATCATACACTCATGCTTATTCTGATAAAATTATATCGGCTTCACAGTTACTCCAAGAACGAATTTATCCCAGTTATGCAGTGTTCAAAATCATAAGTTTTTGGTTTGCATGGGCATCGTATCACAAGAACTAACGCAATGTTGATGGGGAAAGACGAATAAGGTAGTACACCATGAACCCCCTATTAGAAGTTGTTCAATTAAGTATTCATTTCACACTAATATTTTTTTCTTGAAATAAATCTGAGGTATCTTTATACCTCTAAGCTCAATAGTTTTCTGCATTAGCTTGATATGCATATCAAAATGTTCGCTGTTTCTTAAATTGGTAGATAGGGCAGGTTTGCCATTAACATTTATGCATTTAAGTTTCATAGTCATGTGCTTAGAATACATTTCTCCTTCAAAGATTTGTACGGCTTTCAGCTTGTAATTTATTGCTGGGTATATTAGGTACACCGAGTCCTTCTGATTCACAGCTTTCTAATCGGCTATTTAGAGTTTACACCAAGCAGAAAATCAATGTATTCAATATGTAGTAGCTCTCTCGTTAACTCTAGTCATTTGCTTAAAGAGTAATGTTGAGCTGATAATTGAAATATGGTCTAAACCATGCATTTTAATTTAAAATAAAAAATCCTTGAAATATTATTAATTTAATCCTTTTTTCCTCCCTTCTCTCTCCCCCTCTAAAGGGCATATTTATTTCAGTCCCTGCTTTGGGATCCTAATTCCATGGCTGACTAGGATTTCAGAATAATAGCATCTTTTATTTCATACAGCATCCTACAGAAATCTTGAAACAGTTTATAAACATTCTGTTGAAAAGCTGCCACTTCTGCTATATGAAATATAGCATCTAGCAGCATCTAGGAACATCTCACAGTATTTCAGCACAGAATATAAAGAATACTTAGTCCAATGGAAGGGAGTTTACAAAAGGCTGATTGCACAGAAATTTAGCTAAAACTCCAATGTGTTACAGAGGTGTTTTATTTGTTTGCTTGTTTGAGACTATTTTCGGTTTTATTTTGGGTTTTTTTGTTGTTTTTTTGGTTGGTTGGTTGTTTTTTGGTTTTGTTTTTAAATGCCATAGAGCCCTTAATAACAAAGGGATTAAAAAAAAAAAAAATCTTCTGAAAGTAGGAAACAAATAGTAAAACATCTAATCTGTTCAGATTGCATAAATTTGTCTTGGATTATTATTATTTAAATCTTTGCATCCATATATTGAGTTCTTAAGCAAGGAATACATTAAAACTGTAGGATTAGTTTCTGATGTGATATAAACTGGCACAGTTTCTTTGAAGTTAAATGAATAACTGTTTCCTAGCAAATCAGCAGTTGAACCTATTTTGTTCTGACTTATTGCCTAAGGTGGTGCTTATAAACACTTCATTCTAGATGCTTAAAACAGGGATTTAGGAGCCAAATTCAAACCTAAAATCTAGCTACAAACAGCCAGTTTTGAAAGCAGGGTTTATACTTACATAGAAAGTAAAAGGAAGCAAAGGTATAGAAATAGGTATAGGTATGCATTCCACTGTACTTTAATTTTTGTTATCTAACAACAATTCACGCTTATCTCTGGGGGCAAATGTGAGATTACAACTTGATTTTACAATGGTTACTACATTAACTAGAGAAGCTGGAGTATAACTGCTCAGGGGAAAAAAAAAAAAAAAGTATCCTTTTTAATAATTTGTTATGTTTTCTTATTTGAAGACCTTTTTGGGGAAAATGAATATTTTCAAGTTGATCAAGTTTCAAAGGTTGACTGCACATTTTAAAATTTATTTTATGCTTGTTTCATGAATTTGTATTTACTTTCTGAGAAGAAAAGGTTATAAACATTCTTATAAATAAATAAATATTTTTTTTTAAAAAAAAGTTTTGCTCAGAAATGCGTGATTTTTTTTTTTTTTTTCCTTAAGGGATATCTTCCTCTCTCCTCCCAGTGTATTTCTGACTCCAACAGAAATGTGTTAGAATTTCTCAGTTAACAGCTACCTTAAGCCTCCACTTAGATATTACCTGTGCCTGAGGATTAGTTCCGATCAATACTTTACATTCCATAAATACACACTATTTTTAGATTTATTTGGTCAGTTTGCTGGTCTGTTATTTTCCTTCTCTTTGCCTTCTTTTTCTCTCTGAAATGACATACATCTTACAGCAATATTGCCAGTGAAAAACCTTCTCTACTGCCTCTTCTGTTCCCACTGCCTCCCAGACTCACACGCTTTTACCTTCTGTTATTGCAAAAAGCATCCTGAACTGCAGAAACTGAGCTTTCCCCCTTGCTGCTGAGGTCCTGACACTAAATCTGCATAGCTCTTATCTGTCCTGCACAGAAGGAGGGAAGGAGAGATGTGAGAAACTATTTGTTGCAGTTCAAAGTCAGGTTTCCTTTATGTTTTGTTTCTTTTTTGTCCCCTCCCCCTTTTTTATTTAATTCTCCTCTCCCCACCCCAAGATAAATAGAGGTAGAAAGGACAAGTGGGTTTGATTAGCATTTAAAATGTTGTCAATTTTTAATGAAAGTGTAACCTCCAACTATCAACTTTGCACAAACTGGAGACAAGGTTGCAAAATGAATGCTAATATCTTTGGCAGGCTATGGCTGGATTGCCCTTCTGTGAACTTCCCTTGTTGTTAATTTGTTATGTCAGCCCATATTAGTAGTTTTCCGAAGCCTGAACTGGAGAGAGTATCAGCCTTAAGGAGACAGAGTACATAAGAGTTTGCTGTTACTGGTATTATTATTTAGTTGCACACAATGCTTTGAGGTCCAGGTCCTTCAGCGCTGTACATTCAGCAGACCTAAATCTCACCAGATGGTGTTTCCCCAAAGGGGCTTATCATTTAAGTGTAAAATGTGAGACAAGACGTGAATACGGCAAAGGGAGGAGGTGGAGAAGTACCGGGTGAGATAATTCTATGTGACATGAGTTAGTTACATAAAGAAGAAACTACCCTTTCGACAAGCGCATGCAACTGGCTGCATAAGTGCTTTAGATGTATTTCTAACAAGCCATTGCTGTGTATAGGGAAGGGAGAATTTGAAAGAAGTGGTGGCATGGCTTTGTAGGTATTCATGAAGACGTTCCTTATGCACAGAGGGAGGAAATTGTAAATACGGTGTGGGAAAATTCGAGCAGCGGAGCAGCAAAGGTTGACAGTGCTGGCACCACACTGAATATTCCATTATACTTGGAATATTCATTTTGTTATTGAGCTCCATGTGAAAAATCACAGTATAAATTGCCTTTTTCTGACTGAATCACCTTTATACTTGCCAGGAGTCTTTCTAATATGTGAAATAGTTACACAGCTTCACAGAAACTTCTATTTAAAATTAATCAAACACAAATACTTTTGCAATGTACCACAAATATGTCTTTCCTTTGCCCATGAAATTATATCAGTTGGCTATACAGGCCATTTAATAGTAAATGGGGGAGGCAAGATCAAATTAGTGTATTGTTCTATAAAAAAGCTATGAATGGGACTTCAACCTTCTTGAAGCTTATTCTGAACATTAAAATCAACAACTTAAACTCTACATTACTGCATAAATCATCACAGGGATATCATTATTACCTCTGCGAGATGTCTGTGTGTGTGTGTGTATGTGTGTATGCATGCGCATTTATACACAGTGCATCATTTCTGTAAATAAATTGCCCTAGCATGGTTGAAATGCAGACAGTGGTGGCATACAATACAGTGGCTGTTTAACAGTGCAGGCCACTGCTGTTAGAAGGAGCAGGGGACAATTCTGTACCTAACTGAAAGATGAAAGGCCCAGTCCTGCAATCACAGAGGCCCATGAAGACACTATCTAAGCCTCTCCTTCTTTTTTCTTGCCAAAAATGTTGTACCTGCATGAGTTGAAAGCGCAGATCACTGTAATACAGATCAGATATCAAATGAAGCTAAGAAAATGGACCCAGCTGAATACTTAGGCTGCAATATTCTCTGTGCAGTGTTTAAAGGACAGAGCTACTCATACTACTCATGGTACAACTGGTATATATATATATATATATATATACACATACACCCTGGTTATGGATGCCTGTGTATCTGTCTGGATGAAGCGTGCATACATGCCAGGCTTTCACACACAAGAGGAAAAAAAGAAAGAAGGAAAAATTAAAAATAAAGGTCATGAAATTTGATCATCTCCATATTTAAGGTTACTCTAAGCAGTCTGCAAATAACAAGGTACTTTAATACCCTACTTGCACTTTAGTCTCATTTAATATAAAACCTATGAAAGATTATTCCTGAAGTCATTATCTTTAACTGTTGAGAGCATACATCATGCCTAAGTGACTGAAGTGCCATGAGAACTCTCAATGGGATACTGTTGAAGATCTGATATATGTCTTTCAGTCTCCACTGCAGTCAAATGACATGCAGAAGAGCAATGATAACTTTGAAGAATGAAATGTGTTCTACAGGCAGCCAGGAACATCAGCCTACAGCAAGCTCAGGATGACTGAACAACAGTGTGTAAAACACTCTGTTTTACAAACGGTGTTAAAGAAATATTATCAGTGACTTGTTCTACCAATTAATCCTGTTTGCTTTGTAGGCTGCAGGGGTGGGAGTGAAATGATTTCCTTGTGCTTTGTGTTGGGAGCAGAGAGCAGAAAGGGTTACTCTGCCTTTCTTGGTCCTGTTCAAGTAGAAATGCCCTGAGATAGCTGACACTTAGGAAAAGGAATCCAGCCAAATTTGTCTAAAGGGGCTGAAATCTGAAGAGTAGAAAATTTACATGCAATAGAACACAGAATTCGTACTTTAGTGACAGCAATTAGAAACTCAGTAAATTTGAGAGCAAGAATGCAAGGGAAAAGGATGCTTAGGAATGTGAATGGATGGCCTATCAGAAGAGAGAGATATTGACTGCAGATTTGGAGCTCTAGGAAAGCTTGTACTTCATATAGAGAATGATGACATAACGGATATAATACTGGTTATTTGGGTCAAGAAGGACGTTTGATATCATTTATAGAAACACCTTGTGTACAACCTACATCTTTTGCTGTGGTAAAGGAAAGGAAACATCTATAGATTTTTATCTGAAATGGGAAAAATTCAGCAGATAAGGTCCCACTATGGCCACTCAGAGGTTACCTGACAAGAACAGATTCCTCAAGACTCTTTGAAAAAGAATTGAAACCAAACAAAATTAAATTGAGCAAACCCCTGTATTATTCACAAGTTTGTTAGGGAAAGAATGATTTTTTGACCCTTGTCTCCATCTATGATAAATGCAAAAGATACTGAAGATCCCAAGTTCTGAAATTTGTTTTTGTATTTCCTGAGAGTTGCTACATAACTTAAAATTAGTAATAACACTCTGCTTATCAGTTTGATTATCCCCAAAATACTTATAAATGACCCTTAGCTTCTTCAAGGAGTTTTGGGAACTGAAGCCTGGAAAGGGTTTTGAGAACCCAGAATGTAATATGCTGCCTCAGTCCAACATATCAACATCCATTTTCAGCTATTTTGTGACTTTTATCCCCCTCTGCTAGCATTTTTATTACTTTTGTGGGTTTTTTTTTAAAAAAAACCCAAACATATGAGGGTCATTTATATCTCTTCTCCTGACTCTTGATTAGAAATTGTCAAATTATTTGATGAACAGAACATTCTCTGAAGATACTGCCACTTTTCTTGACATGAATTATGCATAAAATGATCCTCACTGTTGTAAACTTTTGTATCTAACTACATGATGTATGCATCAGATAAGCACACTTTGGCTCTTTGGAAGACAAAACAATGGCTGATGATGTCTTATTATCTTTTTTTTTTTTTTTTCAATCTGTTGTTAAAATGTACGAATAGGCAAAGTCACTGATTAGTCCCCATATGATTATATGTCTGTAGGTGTCAGTTGAAGAAGATATTTTATGTTTTTCTTTAAAAATAAATAAATAGATAATGTTATTTAATTATGGTTGGATTCCAGCTGATGGCCTCAGGAGCGATGGTTTACTGGAGAACCAGGAATAATTACTGCAAAAATTACAATCATGCAGTCATAGAATCATAGAACACCAGGTCGGGAGGGACCTCAAGTATCCTCTGGTCCAAACTTCTGGCAAAAGCACGGTCCAGACAAGATGGTCCAGCACCCTGCCCAGCTGAATCTTAAAGGAGTCCCATGCTGGGGAATCCACCACTTCTGTGGGGAGATTATTCCAAAGGCTGACTGTTCTCATTGTGAAATATTTCCCTTTGTGTCCAATCAGAATCGCTCCAGGAGTTACTTGTACCCATTACCCCTCATCTTTTCCATGTCACTCCTGGTGAAAAAAAGGTGTGTCCACCTTCTTTATAGCCACCCTTTAAATGCTGGAATGTGGGGATTAGGTGTCCCCTAAACCTTGCCTTCTTAAGGCTGACCAAACCCAGTGTTCTCAGCCTTTCCTCACACGGCAAGATTCCCAGTCTCTGTATCATCTTGTGGCCCTTCTCTGGACCCTCTCCAGCCTGTCCACATCTTTCTTGTATACCAAGAAACAAAAAAGAATAGAGTATTCCAGATGTGGCCTAACAACTGTTGAGTATAGTGGAATAATGTTTTGTGTATCTCTGCTTTGTTCATGTAACCCAGCATGCAGTTGACTTTCTTTGCCACTGCAGCACACTGTTCACTGATATTGAACTTGTTGTCCACCAGACCTCCAGGTCCCTTTCCACAGAGCTGCTCCTCAGCCTATGCTGCATCCTGGATTATGTTTTCCCAGGTGCAAGACCTTACATTTGTCCTTGCTGAACTTCATAATTTTCTTGGTAGCCCACATTTCTAGCCTATCCAGCTCTTCTTTCAGGGTGGCTCTACCTTCTGAACTGTCCACTTCCCCACTCAGTTTGCTATCATCTGCAAAATTCATCAGCAAAATTTATCAGGGTGTACTTGATACCATCATCCAGATCACTTATGAAGGTATTAAACAGCTCTGGGTCCAGTATTGATCCCGGGGGGGGCCTCAGTTGTGACAGGTTGCCAGATTCAAAAAGGGCTATTTCCCACCACCCTCTGGGTGTGTCCTGTCAGCCAGTTCCCCACACACCAGTTGTCTAGGCCATAACACACCAGCATTTCTAGGAGGGGACTGTGGGGAACCGTATCAAAGGCCTTGGAGAAATCCAGTGTCCACTGCTCACCCCGCATCAACTGAGCAGGTTTCTTTGTGATAGAAGGTGATCAGGTTTGTCAAGCACGATTCTCTGCTTCTCTGGAATTACAAGTTTGCTAGCTGAGACACAGGATTAGAAACACAGAATCCCGGGGTATATTCCCCACTTAGCTATTTTCTTGCTGTGAACAGTCCAACAAATCACTTAATCTCTTTATACTTCATTTTAGCCATCTGTAATTATTATTATTAAGTAGGTATTAAAATGCCCAGAGTTGCTGATCCTGATAAGAGTCCTCTTGTTTTAGGCAGTGTACAAAGACTCGGTAAGTGAGACTTCTTGAGGAGTTTACCGGTTAAGAAACATGCCAAAGCAATGCCCAAGAGAGGGGTGCTGTAATGCTTTTAAGCTGTTCCGAGATGTCTAAATACATCAGTTTCTCTATAGATGCAAAACATTAATATGCACAGTAGAATGTTTGTGCATAGCCATAGATCCAGTATATCATATTGTTCATAAAACACCCACACATGCATATACACACACTTCATCCTCCCCATGTTTTCTGAACATATTTCTTCAATTGCATATAAATTTTATCCTTGTTCTGTAATGATATGACAGTAAATGAATTACCATAAATAAACCAGACACAAGGATTGGTGCATAAAGTTGTCCTAGCTCATACAAGATCTGACCTTGGAACAAAATACTTTACATCCGTGATGATTCTATCTGCCGTTGATGAATCACAACTCCTGCTTATGTTTAATCACTACTGACAGTAACAGCTGACAGCTAGTTAGAAAGAAAAAAGTCCTCAGCAACTAAATTCTTTTCTACAGAAGAAAACAAAACTCTTTATATATGACTGGTTATGCATACAGACAAAGTGATCAGAAGGATATTCTGCAGACTTTATATACTAAATAAATGCTTTGCCTGCTTTTTCCCTTTAAATATAACTGTATTTATTTACTCATTTTCACTTGTTATTACATTTCAGTACTGGCTTTGGTTAGCTATATCACCATTTTTGCTTAAGCCAATGATTTGTATATATTTGTAAACTTTAATGAGAGAATGCTATTTTTCTTGTGCATTTGGAGAAAATGGAGAATTTGTTGTGATACTTTAATTTTCAGGCCCAATTCACTATATTGTTAATGGGCAGTCAGTTTGTCAGTTTTCAGAGTTGATGAAAGGAAACTGTTAACATCAAAGGCTATATTTTGTCTGATTTTTTTTTTTTTAATCGTTATGTCTTTGTGCATCAGTTTATTCCCATTATTGGCCCAGAGAAATCAGTAGTACAAGACAACTCTGTAGACTATTTTGCATGGGCAACAACTATGACAATTGTCTCTGTATTAATAGATTGTGTCTTTCAGTCAGAGAATCTGATTTCTTGTGCCCAGGCTTCATGTGTGTATTGTTTATGTGATGAGAATAAATATTAACTTTCTGTCCTCAGCATTTAACATGTGGAAAGATCCTGCAGCATTTGTCATCAAAAAAGAGTTTAAGAAAAAAGCAAAGGAGAGACTGTGTATCTCTTAATTAATTTATATTTAGCAATAAGATGACAGAATTTGGTCTGTCCTGTAGAATATGTGGCTGAACAGTTAACACAACCTGTGGTCAAATTGCTTAACACTGCTGGGAATCACAGAATGGCTGTTTAGCTGAAATTTAGTCTAATTTGGAAAACAGACTGCAACTCTAAAAAATAATATTCTACGAAGTCACACAAATGAAAAACTGTTCTGTCTGTTCCTTGAGCTTTATGGCATGCCCCTAAATACAGTGTTTGCTACATTGAGTGCCATTCTACCATAATACATCTGTAGGGCCTTTGCAGCAGAACTGCCATATATATTGCCAGGTCAGTCTGGAAAGTACTCGTAGTTTTCTACATGGGTGGTCAGGCATGCATAAACAACTTTTCTCCCTACAAAAGAAATAGTAAAAGACTCTCCCCAATATCTGCTTTTCCCTTCCCACCAAAGTTCAGCAACAGAAATTATTTTTAAAAGAAAATACAGGGGTGCACCTATTTGAAAGTTCAGGGAAAATGTCATAATTCTGGGGATATTTAAAGGACACAGTGAAACAGTAATACTGATTTAATTCCAGTGCTTAGTACTATAAGATGGATTTGGGAAAAAAAAAAAAAAAAAAGTCTTGACAATGGAAAATGGCTAAAAATGAGTTCCTAGTATTAATTTTATCATTACACTATTAAATTTAAAAGAAAAAATGTATGAAGTGTTTTCATTAGATCTCATAAACTGACACATGGAAAAGATTATAACAGGAGACATTCCTTTAATAAAAATTACAAACTACATCAGGATTTTTAAAACTGTAAGCTGAATCAAAAAGAATTTAAACTAAAACAAAATAATATTTGTATTCAGTGAAACCCTGGGAATAATTACTTATTGGCTCAATTTATCCAGAGTCCTGGTTTCTCCAGCATTTAAAGACATCAAAATTTAAGGTGAGTGTATTTCTCAAAATGATCTTAAAATAAATAGTTGGTGAAATTCATTGGTTTGCTACTATGAAGATCAGGACAATTGCTTAAAATGACATGAGTTTTAACCTGGGAATCATTCCTTTTGCTATGAATGAGTACATGAATAGCATTTTTTTGGTGTGTTTTTATTTTATACATTTATTGTGATTTTAGTCATTCACATTTCTGTTAAAAAATGTTACTAGTATCATATAGAATTTGAAATTATTTTGTCCAATTTACTTCCACAACTTTTACTTTTTATATTTTTTTCAATATAAAATCGGTGTATGTTTTCTGAATCTGTTGAACTTTTGTATCCAGATGTAAGATATATCACAAAATTAATAGACAAAAGACACTTGTTGGTGATATGCTTTTCTTATCAGGAAATATAAAAAGGTATCCTCTGTTACATGGGAATTGTGTAATAAAAATACTATGTATGTGTGGTTTTACTATAGAAACTTATATACATGTACACCTGATATGAAGTGTTTTCATGTTATTTTTCTACTAATAATAACTAAGAAAAATAAGGTTCTTCTTTCATGATAAACATGGACTAAATACTTGCAGGTCTTTCCAAGAAGACTAGATGGGTCTGACCACTAGATAAAGTAATTGAGCTAACTGTGCATTTACTGATGACAAGAATTTTAGAGATAAACTAATAAATATTGTCCATTAGATTTCCTAACCAAAATGCAAGGTGGGTATGGGGGCTAAAAAAAAAAAAAAAAAGACAAAAAAAAGACAAAGTAGTATTTTTTTTCCAATTAGTTATTAGTACTTACCTCAATCTTCTGTCACCTTTGGAGCCAGGTTACTAAGTAACATTGCCCTGGGCAGTCTTTGTACATCTAAACACTGGCACATGCAATAGCTGCACCACTGGCCTCTACTGAAGGTCAAGAATACCTTACAATGAGAATAACAGCACTGTAGAGAATCATATTTGTTGTGCATTTGCAGATATGTAATTTATAGGAAATATCTCTGAAAAAAAAAGAAAAAAAAAAGCAAGCGATTAAGTTAATATTTCTACTTAAGTATAATGGAAAAAAGAGAAGCAAGAGAAGGAAAGCCAGAGGAAGGAAGCCCGATGGAGGGAAGGAAGGAAGGAAGGAAGGAAGGAAGGAAGGAAGGAAGGAAGGAAGGAAGGAAGGAAGAAAGAAAGAAAGAAAGAAAGAAAGAAAGAAAGAAAGAAAGAAAGAAAGAAAGAAAGGAAGGAAGGAATTTTATCCTGGTAGATGCTGTGCTTTAGTACATTATTTCTTGTAATTTCACCCAAAATGATACCCTGAAAAAAATTATTCTTATTAATGTTCTCTTCATTTCTGCAGGGGGCATAAAAATAACTGATGAGTGTGAGAATATAAACCGTATGGTTAGTGAGGCAGAGGTGATAATTAGAACATGCTGTACTACGCAGTAAACAAAGCTATTATGAACGATAGAGTTCTTTATAGACTCTTTAAAAGGGGGATGGAAATAATATACTTTCCCCTGACTGGCTTAAAAGCTCTGTCTGTAACTACCATGAAAAATAATAAAAAGGAAGCAGAAAGAAGTTTGGAGTTAATCACTCAAAGGGTTGGTTTCTAGTTAAAAACAACTACAAATATTATCAATACTTATTTGATTTCATACTAATTTATGTATAGCATATTATTTGTTTCTCATTTAGTCATATGTTTGGAGAGGATAAATCATGTCACAACTACAAATACAAGGTTGTAAAATGAAAAATGCTATAGATTTATTTTCCTAGTAGAATTGTCTCTTTGTTACTGTATGTGTTTTCTGTTTCCACTGTCGAAGAATCATACTTTCTAAAGGCAAGTAGAGTATACTGGGTACAAGGAGTAAATTCAACCTAGAATTTATTCTTGCAAGATTTTTAAGGCCACAAAATTCTTCTCCCCTGATTATGAAGACTAAAAGGATATTTCGTATTGAGGTTACCACCATCCAAAATGATCTTAAGGATAACCACAATACAATATCCTCACATGTTTCTGATGCTTTTAGGAGTATGCAACTATAAAAATACCTCCTATGGAATCAAAGAGCTCATTCTGGGACTAAAAGGATATAGCATCAGAATGTGCTCCAGGACAAGTAGCCCTGGGACTCTACATTATCTTGAAATACACCTTAGACTGCATCTTGACCAAAAGACCCCCAAAGCAAACAAAAACCAACCAAACAATAAGGTAACCTAAATAATGTATACATCTCTTACCTGTTTGAGGTCTGTTTGTTAAAAAATAAAAAAAAAAAAAAAAAAAAAAGAGAAAAATTCTATAAGTAAAAGAGTGAATCAAGATGAATCAGTATGAGTTGGCATGATTTTAAGAACCAAGATGATCTTATTGTTACTATAATAGAGATGAATGCTTTTTTGGCCCAAACCTAGAGAATGAATACACACACACTACTATGTTACACCAGTTCTGCAACGGAAAATTTTGACTTTTTCCAACCATAATGTGAGAAGAGAGATGCTAGCACTCTTTCGATACCTACAAATGCTGAATTTGAGATTCTTGTTATATGTGTGCCATCTTGCTGATTCCTGCATAGACAGTAAATGCGTGGATTCTACGTCCTACATATAGTTGAAATTTCCTTTATATGTTATTAAGTGCAGTGCAGAGAGAAAGAATATATTTCAAGTGCTTTGGAGCAGTTAGGCATATCATGGAAGAGAAACACACAATATATTAGACTGCATGAGGGAAAGATGTTGGATTGACTGGATCCTGGATCAAATTTCAAATCTGAATGAGGAATATGCTCTTACTGAGAAACAGTCATTAGCTGGGAGAAAAAAAAAAAAAAAAAAAAAAAAAAAAAAGAGGCGTAATCAGAAAAGGTTGAAAAAATAAGTATATGGGAATTTTTGAAGGGATAAAAAACATCAGAAGAAAGTGGCAAATTATAAGTAACTTGTAAAAAAAAAAAAAAAAGAATTAAAAGGAGAAACTGAGGATGACACAGGAAAAGGTTATCACATGACGTATGTTGAACATGAAAGAGACAGTACACCCAAGATGTAGAATTTGTTCCCTGAGACCAGCAAAAGGTGTTCATAATATAAGTAGGTATTTCTACAAATCTGGTTAGAGGTATGCATAATGCATAGAACAGCAGAGTCAGTATGACCAAAAGTAGTATGACAGGTCTACACAAAATTGTAGAGCATAAGTACATAATATTACAGATTTACTTTCAGTCACTGTGTTAGGAAATATATGTAGCCATGACAGATACAAAAAAAAAAAAAAAAAAAAAAAAAAAAAAAGACTGATTGCTGTCTCATGTACTTTTGTATTCAATTTAATGCAAGAAACCATTATTACTTCTTAAAAGACATGGACAGAATCTGTACCAATGAAAGTACAGACTTGCAGTCAGAAACTTGTGGTGCATTGGAATGGGAATATTTCAAGGAAAAATTGTCTCTACTAGTAGATTTGGGCTCCTCAGAAAATGTTTATGAGTCAATAAGGATAAATAAAATAAAAGGAAAGACAACTTAAACTTACTGATATCTTGCTGTAAACAAAACCTCATACAAGCAGTGTTTCTCTCTCATCACTTCCAGGAAGCTTTGGGTTTGGATACAATATTACAAAAATAACAAAAGACTAAAAGATATGTTTCTACCCTTGAAGTACATAATTAAACTAAGATCCTTAAATTTTTTACTACAAGTACATTGCATCTGGTGTCTTTATTAGCATTCAACTAACCGTCATAAACCAGTGAAGTATTTTGAACAGTATTCCCAGAAGGATTTTTCATTCTTAATTTCTTCACTTTTTCCATAAAGTTCTTGTTTGTTATTTCCTTTAGCCTTTCTCCTGCTTTTTCATCTCTGAAGGTTTATCTTTGCTCTTCCATTGTGTCTGTGAACTGAATACCCTTCAAAAAACAGATTCACAACAGCTGTAAGATGAAGAGAGGTCCTTTAAAGGTAACACACATATTTCTGATCAAAAGTGGTCAATTGAATTACAGAAACAAACTAAACTTGTATTTCTGTAAGGCAAAGACACTTTCCTTGTGGCTACAGGTGAATTCCACCCTTCACTCAGGATTTAGATCCCTGACTCTCTCTTAAAAATATTCTCTTCAGAAATGAAAAGCGGGTGAATTAAATACATGTTCTGCAGAGGAGCTGTACATTTTAGTGAATAGTCTAGATAAGGAGATCAAAGGACTAAACAGGACTTGGGAGACTCAAACTTCCTTTCTGCTGCAAGGATTCAAGCCAATCTCATTAAAAACAAGTAACAATTTCATTAAGAAAACGTAAGCCCAAACACTCCGGTTATGGACTGCTTGGAGTGGGAAAGAACTCTCTCAGAAGACTGGGTTTTAAATACATGAAGAAAAAGACCTGGTTTTAGTCACCACCTCATGATCTTAGAGACATTTTGACTAAAGGTCATTTCACATGAAATATTGGTAGTTATTGTATAAATGAACTTCATAGCTTTAAAAGAACATTCCACAAAATATTCAGCCCACAAACTCCTGGTGAAGTCTCAGTTCCTGAAACATATCCATAAGGCTGACTTCCAAGCAATACACAGTAGGAAGCATTATTTTCTTTTACAACACAGGAATGGGAAGAGAAGGTGGTTCTACCTCTTTCAGCTCAGGGGCTTGAATTTGCATGTTGTTTTCCCTGGGAGATAATGCTAACTATTGTGTTGTGGGATATTCTTGGGTATATATTCTTTGAGTTTCTTTCTTGAAGTTATTCCACTTTGCAAGATAATATGAAATATTCATCAAGCAAGACAGAAAGAATGAATAAGCAAGATTCCTTTGTCTATTGGGTTGGGTAATCATGTGGGAGAAGAACACATGGGTTCTGGTCCCTGCTCCAATAAATACTTAATACATATCAGTGTATAACTCTGGGAGCAAGTCCTTCACACAAGACAGGTAGAGACATGACTGTTTTGTGAATCTCAGGAGGATTTCGGCATAAAATAGATATTTCACTCTGTCAAGACCAGGGTTCTTGGCATGCTCAGAGCAGAACTTTAGATACCAAGGGAAACTCGCTGTCAGAAATACTCATGAGTTTGCAGTCCAGCAGCTTTGAAAATCTGAGCTTTAAAAATAAGAATCTGAGATCTTAGTAGACTTAATCCTAAGTGTTGTTTCCATCTTCTGTCATTTTTATTCACTTCATTTTCTCAGAAGACACACAAAGTTTGTGTTGGATTGAGGAGCTGAACTGCCAGCTATTGAACAACAACCTGATAGAACACACGGCCGTCTTAATGCTTAACTGTTGGAATCAGGTAACTGGAAGGAAGAACAGTAACATTACTATATTATGACAAGCAGTTTTCCCCTTTCCACTGTCTAGGAAGAAATCTCCATTACAGTAGGAGGTGGAACCTGCCCCCACAGCTGAATGTCCAGGGTTTTGCAGTTGTAGCTACAGCCATGTACATATGAGATGATGGCCAATTGTCTCTCTGTTTGTGGGAGATATTTAATGGTTATGTTACCAAACATCCCAGAAGGTCAGCAGGGAGATGGATGATGATAAACTAACAAGCAAAATTGTTCTAACAAAGCATCTGTGAGCAACTGCTTGATCAAAATGACAGACATCAATCAGAATAATAACTTCAAATATGAGATTTTCAATTAGCGAGGGAACATAAATAAATGCGTCTGGAAAATAAGCATAAGGGATTTGGGAAGGAGACAGCACATACATAACAAAAGAAAGAGAGAGAGGCAGCAAGAAGAAAAACGGACTGATATACACAAAGAAATGTGCACAGAAGCAGACTTACAAACAGGTCTGCTGGGAGATACACAGATAAACAGAAGTATTACAAATATTGTCTCTAGCTTGCACACAGAAATTTCTTGCTAGAGTTTTGCAAACATCTTACACTGCACTTTGCATTGAAAGCTAAAAAAACAAAAACAAAACAAAACAAAAAAAAACAACGAACCACAACCAAATAATAATTCAACCTCTCTGCTATACACCCTCTCCCCTTTCAAAATATTCTGTAACAAAACTGCTTGTAGGAAATGTTTATCAGAAATGTAATCATAGGGAGAAGCATATTCAGGCTGAGTGCCTCTTTTGCCATTTCCTTAGCTCTGATGTAATTTGTATCAGTCGAAAATAGGTGTAAAATGCAGCCTGATCAGAATGGCAGCATTTTGTTTCCACTTTGCACAGGATGAAGGGCAATGAGGACTCAAGTTACAAATCTCAGAGAAAAAAAAAATAAATAAAAGACAACACTTCCATAGCAGGAAAACTTTGATCTGCATGTGTTGATAGGTGCAGGATACACTAGAGAAGTGTTATTATGTACAGATGTGGTTCTTGTACTCTCATCAGTGTTAGTGCTATTGGACTGAATACTGGGATAGATGAACTTTTGGTCTAACATAACATGGCCACTCCAATGTTTTCGCAAACAAACTTAAGTTAATGTGTGGCCTTCAAGAATCTTGATGAATAAGACATAAACTTTATACTTGTTCTCCTCAAAACCTTTATTTAGCTTAATGATATGTTCTCCAAAGCTAAGTGGAGTTTGAAATGTACCAAAAACTTTAAGGATGAGGATAACAAAATTCAAAAGGTGAAATTCAAAAGCCTGAAAAAAAATTTACAGGAGGAAACTAGGTCCCCAGTCCTGTTACAAAACCTGAAGGGCTCAATTAACAAGTTTCCTTGTATGAATCAAGTCCTTCATTGCTCATGCTGCTCTAGCAGTAACATAATGAACATACCTTTGTGGAGAGGTGGGTGGGAAGTCAGTGTTATCTATTGTCAAGTTTTCAGAGAGATGTAAGATTTCTTCATGAAAGTGATACTTCAGGAATAGCAAGGCTGAAATCTTGATTCACCATTCAGGCAAGCACACTGATTATTACATATGTCTTAAAACAAAGATACATGAGATTTTTAACAGGCAGATAAAGAAGGAGTTCTTCTGTGTCTCAATCAGGGTTTGGCTAACACTTAATTTGTAAAAGAAATTGTGACAGAAGTAAATTTAGATCCCATGTGTGCTACAGACTACTATATAGGCAAAGCATCACTGAATACCTGTGTATTAATTAAAAAGTGTGAAAAGTCGAAAAGTTTTGACACAGGCCATGTTCAAAGTGAAATGGACTAAAAAGGCATGGTACAAACTGCCATAGCTGTTTCTTGTAATTTCTCCTGTGCCTTCTAAACTCTAAAGTGCCTTCTTTGCAGAAGACATTATGGAGATTCAGAAGACCGAATAGAGCCTGATCCAAGAGTAAGAGGCCTTGAAGAGTCTAAAAGAGGTAAAGATACAAGGCCTGACAGCTAACAAATATACTCAAGAAAATGAAAAAGGAGAGAATGAAAAGGCTAGGCATGTCAGCAGAACACTGCAAGAAGTATTTGGGTATAAGCAGTAAGTCATTATCATCTGCTGAATGGCAATATGTATGAAATTGACTTCAACCAGTCAAGCATGTAGTGAACAAGGCTACACAATGGTAATGAAACTTTCAGACACCCATATGGCCAGGTAAGCAAACCCACAATGTACCACACAAACCAGAAGATTTCAATTTGTACGGATGTATCACATGGGCCACTTAGCAGTATCCCTCAGTCCTTACAAAGAAGACAAAGTACAGCAGCTATCGGCAGATGCGTGTATTTCATTGTCACTATCTCACATAGTTCAGCGTAAATCTCCATTCATTTAGGAATTATGGATTTAATTCTGTCCTTGGTACTTTTTTGTATGTTGTGGGTTCAAGGGCAAACGTTTTGTTCATCATTTTGACTAATTTATGTTCAGTTTTATTTGTGATTGTGATTTTACTTTCTATGTGTTGGGGTACGTGCCTTTTTTTTTTTTTTTTTTTTTTTTTGCTAATAATCTGTCAAAGTGTCTCACAGCTCCAGAATTTGGTTTCCCCTTGAGCAACTCCCAAGTTTATTAGTTTGACCTTATCAAGCTTCTTTTAAGGCAGCTCTCAACGTCAGTCCAAAGTTACAACTGCCCTTCATTCTTATTTTCACAATTACAGCTCTCCCAAACTCCTCATTGTCAACCCTGCAGACTGAGTCGCTTACTTAGGGCATCTCTTAAAATCCTGGACACCTGTGGTATAGAAGGAAGAGGAATGATGGAAACACATGGGAAAATCAGTGCTTCTCTCACACACACATTAGTCTTCATTTCCTTCTTTTGTCACTGACCTCAATGCAGGCATACCAGAAACTATTTCCCCAAAAACATGGACTTGTGATTCTCAGAGGGAGAGAAATTTATGGCATGCACCCACCTCCTCTTGTGCCTTTTTGTTTGAAAGCAATGTTCAAGCCTTTTTTTTTTTTTTTTTTTTTTTTTTCGTCCTGCTATAACAACAGCTTTTCTTGCAAGAGAAACTGTGGATGAAGGGCTACTTCCAAAAAAGATCTGAATCCAAAATCCTCACCTCAGTTCTTTGATAATGTTATTTATAAATGAATATATATGGGCATAAACACACACACATGTAAGAACTATAGCGGGATGGATGAAATGCATTACCTTCAAACGATCATACTACCTTGACCTGTCATCTCCTTCACAATATCTATATTAATAAAAATAAAAAAAAAAAAAAAAAAAAAAAAAAAAGAGGTGAAGTCATCACCTCTCTAGTTGCACAAAAATAATTTCAGTGACACGCACTACCTGAGGATATGGCTTTGGGTCTTCTGGATCATTACTGTCGACATGGGACTCTCTACTTTTGTATACATTTGCTAGCCAGTCTGGGAGCTTTCATCACTTCCCTAGATTTTTTCACAGTCCAGCTGTGCTCTGTGTTAAAGAGACCTTCTTTCCGTCCCATTACTGTTGCATAACACCGCATTCTTCCAAAATAGCCATTTTTTCTGTGCTCAGTTGTTAAGATGATAGTTTCCATTAAATGCTTGTTTTTTGTAATTTGTTCTGAAGGAATCACAAAAATTCCCTTTCATAGTATGTCCTTACAAATCTAGACAGATAAATTAAAGGAATCCTTCCTATATTCTCTAAGAAAGTTTACAGATTGCCTGTTAGTCAGCATTAGTTAAGCAATGCACATTTATTCTTTTTCATCTTTTCTCATGACTCATTGCCTATAACTCCTTGATCATTTTGTTTATTTTCTCTGAAATATATCAAATTTTGAACATGTCGCATAGCACTTTCTTCCTGTTCTCCAGAACAATCTACAAAGGGAAAGGACAACACTTTTACCTTCTCATATATTACTTTTAAGTCTCTATTTTGTCTTGCTCTTCTGTCCCTTCCGTCAAGTTACTCTGGTCCATTTCAATGCCAATTCCTCTTCTATTCAATCATATCTATTAATTTTCCTTCAAAAACAAAGTAATAGGGTCACCTACTACCAATGATTGTGTCGCTATGAACTGTAGACAAGCATCCTACAAACAAAATGGGTCCCAGGTGTATAGAAATCAGCAAGAGACAACAGTGACTAAGAAGCTGTTCTGTCTGTTTTCTGTAGGAGTTTAGCTTGTTGGTCTGCATTTAGGATGATGGATACAAACTCCAGTGAGATAAGATGTTCCCAGGTTTTAGACCTGTCATTTTTAACAGTCAAAGTATGGCAGAGATTTTAAAATTGTGAATGTATTTATGAAAAAAAAGGTGAAACTTCAAGCTTTATATGATAGTATTATAACTCCTCCTTAATAAATGTATAATTACTTAAGTATATGAAGATTGTATATACAGTGGATACTAATCCATTTGATATGTTGACCAGCTATACTCAATTATTATAATCTCAATATGCTATTAAATAGACAATCAAAACAAAAGCCTCCCTGAGAGATTTATCAGTAGTATTTTAAGAGCTGATATAGTTTACCTATAATCCTTCACTAACGCGTTAAAGTCTGGGTGTAAGACTGCTTTTTTCCTCCATTTTCTGGTCTAATCAGCCCTTATTTTCGATTTTTACCTCACATACTTACAGCTTGTGTTTCTCTGGGACAAAAGAAAGAACATTTATTATTGACATTAATGAGTGATTTTTATACCTAACCAGAGCTGAATAGGCCTCTGAATTAGATGTGGAGTGGCTAAAAATGTGGGTTGTCTCTTAATTTCCTTAGATTCTATTAAAAGTCCAAGAGGAAAAAAAAAAAGTAACAAACACAAGTTGGAAAGAATAGTTAGCAACTCATAGGAGAGCCATTACAATTCATAGATGAGGGTTACACACTCAATCTCTTTCTCTTTTTATGTATAAAGTGAAATAGATAGAACTCCCACATATTTTTTCCTCCAGCCACTTTGAATATTGTTCACTCTTGTTCTCAGATTTGCCAGTGATAAAAGGTTTATTCCACATATTCCCAGACGATGGTAGAGCAAAAAGTATACCAATGTGGCTGTCCAATGCATTGACATTCATATTTAGTCTCTAAAGTCAAGTCATTTCAGAGGAAAGGGGAGTACAATTTGCTATGTAATGCACTGAGACAATCCTATATCTCTGACTGTGTTTCATGACAGATCTTATAAAAGATCGTAAATTACTATCTGTTGAAATATATGAATTTAATGGATTCCATTAATGCACACACCTGCACATAAAAGATTTTGCAAGCCAGAAGATATGATCAGTCAAACAGCTTTAATAGTTATTAATTATGGTTGCTCACTATTTATTCCTCACCAACATAGAAATGTTAAGGTATTTTAATGCCTATACTCCTGGGTGGCATGCATAAAACAGGGAAACAGTCTTTTTCGTCTCCTGTGTAATCAATCAGCCATTTACCCAATGCTCTAAAATCTTTGTTAGACATTTTCCGAGTCAGGACCCTTATTTTTCTCCATACACTTCAAAAAGGCACAGGGACATTTCTGCACAAAGATTTCTGCTCTTCTGATTCTGGGTTACTTAAGCTGAATCTAGAAAGCTTCAGTTTGAGTTTAACATTGGAAAAGATTTCAGTATTTGGTTTAAATTTATTACAAGTCATATGAGATGCTTGGAAAAAAGTAAATCCATAATGTTGTTGCCTTGTCAGATGATTTGTTCTGCTCCTAAAACATAACATTTCACAAAAAAAAAAAAAAAAAAAAAAAAAAAAAAAAAAGGAAAAAAAAAAAAGGGAAAGCCTCAAAACTCAGGTGTTGAAATTAATTAAAAAAATCCAAGTATTACACAGCAGACAGACTAAAAATTGACAAACCTGAGCTATTGCCACAACAGTGCCAAATTCAATTAAAAATGTATCAAAAATGCAGGACAAAGAGTCCTATCAGCCAAACAAGGTTAATGGATGTACTGTAAAACATCTCAGTGAGTCTGGCCTCTGGAATTTGAAATGAATGCTCCGAAAGAAAGTGAATGAACCCATGCCCTCATCTGAGAAAGATTTTAAATATGCTCATACTTCATGTTCTGTGATTACCTCTAACCAATCCAAATGGGACTTCACTGAGAGACAGTGTGGCCGCGGTGACAGCATATTGCTTGGTACTTGGAAGAAGTAGGTCTACCCCTGAGTTCCTCTTTGTGCCTTTGTTTGCTAGCCTGTGATACAGATAAGTTTCATTTAGCCATACAATTTAAAAGGGTTTGAAATCTGTTAGTATAAAAGAAATGCTATTATTAATTAACGACCACAGACTTTCTTATCACCTTGGATAATCTTTGACGCTGCATCTACAGACTTTTACGCTTTACGTGTGACCACACAAAATATAAGGTGAAGCACAATCAGAGTTTAAAGTAAAAATCGCTTTAACTTATTCAAAACCTATATTGTTGTGTACCAATGAAACAAAGGAGGTTTATGCAACATAATAATACATACATACCTAGTAAATACAGACATAGGCAATTAGATTAGCACATCAGCTACTCCCATACTACTCACATCCACACTCTTACCTGAGAATATATATGAGTTAACAACCTCCTTCTCCCAAGAACATAAAACTGTTATGTGTTATATCTGGTGCTAAAGAGTGAACAGAACCACTTATTGCAATTATTATCCTAAATGACATTTGTAATTTTTGCTAAATCTTCGGTCATCCAAAATCTAATATATATGTATCTCCATATATATTAGTAAGTTATGCTTGTGCTTAGTTTCTTCTTGGCTCACTGCACAGGATTCATTGCCTTGTATTTTTTCTAAATAAAAAGAAGTTAGATATGTTGTTGGACATAGATATATTGCCACAGATTCTAGTACTTATTACCTGGTATCACAGTTTGGGGCTTTTTATTATTTTTCATCCTAGTATCTTAAAACATGGTAATATATGCATTTAATTGTTGACACACGAGATGCAGGGAAGGCAATAGCCACAATGTGAGCTGTTGTCAAGTTTGAGCTCTTGACCTGTACCTTAGATGTTGAGCACCCTCAACACTCAGTTTTCTCTATGAAATATTGTGCAGATCCCCTAAAATTGCAGGAGAGGTAGGCATTACTTAGCACAGCCAAAACTAGGATTTCCAAAATTAGAAATCTCTTTGGAAAATTCAGTCACCATTGTAGTGGCCAACCTGTATTACTAGTTTATCAAAGAGCAAGGAGGTGGAGTGAAATGGATCTTTTAACTTCAGTGATTACACTCATGACACTTGACCATTGTGCATGTTAGCTATGGACAATGACAATGGGGATAAAAGAAACACTTTATTCTTATTTATGATGAGTATCCTTAACCGAAAATGAAATATTTTAAGGATTTTTTTTTTTTTTTTTTTTAATTATTTTTAAGAGCATGGAACTTTAATCCAAGGACATACATGGCCTCTGTTAGGAAGCCTCTGAGTGTCTGGACCTTTCAAAACTTTGAGACTGATACAAAAACTTTAATAACATCATCACAAAAAGGAGCTGAGTAGATGACTCAAAGGCCATTGTTAGAGCTAAAGTTAGCTATTCTTCTGTGCTGCTATTCACTGTATGTCTTTGCTTCATAATGGTTGGTATAAAATGCTTCTTTCATTTAGAGTGCAGAGAATTTTTAACTCATGAAAATACTATTCCCTGCTGGAAAGGTCAGGGTTTGCCTTATATTATTATACGTTATGTTACGCTGTGTTACGTTATATTGTATTACATTACGTTATATTACTTCATGTTAAGTTTTATAAGTTTTTCTGCTGTTTTCTTTCTGAGACCTCAGGAGACTTTGGTGTTCAAGTCCAAAAGAAATCTTGAGAAGTACTTGAAATGGAATTACATTTCAGTTAAATCAGGTATATATTTATAGCTAAGTATACCTTTCATACTTTTTCTAAAAGTCAGTCTGGATTTGAGACATTATTTCCTGACAATAGGATTGATTCAGAAACAGAGCTATATATTTTATTAATACAGATTAATGTCTAGAAGTACTTCCTATTCTGATAAAGTCTTGTCTACTTTGGAGATAAACTGATTGGTATCACTCTAGAGCAAGACTTTCCACATTGTTTTCACAGTTTGGGAAGAATCTGATTCATCAGTTCATGGAGGAAGACTGTTACAAAGAGAAACCAGGATGCTGAGGGAAGCTGGCAGAAGGGTAATATCTGGATGCTGTTCTACCACAACATATAAGATTGGAATATTCAATGAAAATCTAACTGGCTATGCATGGTTTGACTTTCCTTACAAGAAATTAGCAAACAAACAGGCAATTGGTATGGTCAAAAAGACTCTGGAGAAAAGAATCTAATTTAAAAAAAACAAAAACAAACCCCAAAACTTATTTTTTTGCTTTGTCCATTTTACCACTTTCTTTTTATGTTGTTATTAACATAATTCTTCTTCATTTTTCACTAATGAATTTAAAAAAAAACCAAAAACCTACTCATCTTTTAAGCATAGAATAAGTTTAGTTCTTTCAAAGGAAAAAAAAAGTGGGACTGATTCTCAGCTGGGATAAAGTGATGTAGTCCCATTAACTGTAATTAATCTACTCCAATTATCATTATCTGAAGATCAGGACTTCAAACTGAATTAATGTTTTCATTGGTCTATTAAATAAAAAAATAGTCTGTGTGTCTAGCTATGTAGCTATATCTACAGAACACTTCTACTTACATAGACATATTTTCACTGAATATCTGGTCAAAATCTGCTCTGTATTTCTAACCAAATTTGAAATGATGACTAAAAATAAATGTTTAATAAACACACCCCGCCCCTCTTTTTTTCTCTTTTTTTTTCCCCCGACATGAATCCAGCCCATTTTTTGGACAACACTGGGAAGCAAATATGGGTTTTCATTAAAGAGGTGAAAAAAAAAAGTAAGAAAAAATAAACCAGAGTCAGTATTTTATGTATTTGCAACAGACTTTATTTTCTGATCACTGTGTTGCTAGTACAAGGTTAAGAGTGATCAAAAAACAGAGGGAAAGTGCTCCTTTATTTTCCAAGTATCCTTATTCACTTAGCTTAATTAACGAAGGAGAAAATTTGTCATGTTAATTTGGAAACTTTGTTGAAATTACTGTTATTAATTTTATTCTGGGGAATAAGAAAGAGGAAGAGGGGGTAGAGAACAAAAGTATAATGCTTGAAACAAGCAGTGGCATATGCAATTATTGTCAATGGAAGGAGTACAACATTCTGCAAAGAATCAGCACAAAACTTCCATGCCATCTAAAGCCCACATGCATCCTTAAATTAGTTTAGAAGGCACATCGCCTACAGCTAGACCTATGCATTAAGCCCCCTCCCCCCAGTATCCTCTATGTACTGTGCTGATAAATACTTTAATAGATTAAGATTAAAGTAGTATGACAGACCACGCTGGCTGCAGTTTAAGGATTTTGGTCATATAAATGATGCATAATGTTACAATTTTATACACAGCACTAGAAATGTCATTGTTTTCCACACTTAGACCAGATCCCAGGAAGATCCAACAAAAGTTTTATTCTATGTTAATTACTTCATTGGAAGAAAACTAGTCCATTGTAGAAAAAAATTCTATTGTAACTGTATGGATATGTCCTGGACAAGTGGCTCTGGGTGCCAAGAGTGTTAGAACAGGTGACCTCTGGAGATCCCTTCCAACCTCAACTGTTCTATGATTCTGTGAAAACTCAACTTTAATTTCACACAATGCCTTTTCTGAACTCATATGAGTTACTAGTTTTTTCTTATGAAATGATAGTGGCCCTCCAGGGAAGGCATTGTTGCCTTTACATATTTTACGTATTTATTTACTACAAAGTAAGCTAGCTTTCAGTGCATCCTACCAACAGGTGTGTTGGGACGTTCTTCTTTCCATTTGTAGAGTGAGGAAGACAACCGGTTTATTTTCAGTAGGAGAAAGTTTCTGATATTAGATTTCCGTTTCATAGTTCTCAGATTTATGATGAGTAGTAAAACCATACAGTGAGTCTTAATGTAAGTGTTATTTAATGACACCAGAGGTACCAGGCATCGTGTTATTATGACATCCACAAAACTAACATTGTATCTCTCAGCCTTGCTAGAAAATGTATTGAAAACCAAGTTACAAGATTTTCATCACTGTGCTTTGTAAAATTCTCTGTTGCACATTTATTCTTCCATGTGCTTAGCCACACATAGGTAAGGCAGCCCTTTTAAAATCACAGCCACCGGATCAATAGAAGAAAACATTCCATCTGAAGGAACAGTTATAACCCTTCAGTTGAAATCTGTCCAGGTTATTTCTACCCAAATTAAGATACTGGAAAGTAAAGTCATTAGACCCTTCTCTGAAAAGATATACATGAAGGAAAACTTCAGTCTCATTTCCAAAATGATGGATGCAAAATATTTTTTAAAATATGTATTTATATGCATTTATTTCAACAGATTTAAATTAAAAACAAGCCTTAGGCCCTAAAGCTACACAAGATCCTGGTTTCTAGCAATTTTAGCTGCAATTAGCTACTCATATATATAGGATGCTCTTTAGACGCATTTATCTGTTATACGCTAACTGCTTCTCTAGCGCTAAGAGATGCTTGTCTAGTCCAGCAATCAATGAAAAAATTCAGTAGTTATACGCTCAAGAGGTTCTGAATCCTTATCGTGGCATATGCCAGGAAATTCATGCAAATACTGCATTTCTATGCTCAGATCTGGTCACCACATGTGTCAAATGGATAGTCAGTGAAGTACCTACCTGGATCAGATCATATTGCACACTCTCCAAGGCTTGGACTATATGTTTTTTTCATCTTACACAATACTAAGCAGATGGACCTTGATTGTCAAAAACCCTCAGCAGCCAATATGCTGAGTTCTTTGTAAAGCCTTTCCTATGGTGGAGAAGAGGAAAAAAATAATAAAGAGAGCATTTTACTGGCTCAATTACAGTTCACTTTTAATAAGCTCCCCTCGACAACACACTGTCCACTAAGATTCAGTCTTTGAACAGAATAAAAATCCAACATTCTTGTTTCTTTCTGGTTTATAAGAATGTGTCTGCAAGCATGGCCCAGTTAAGCATTGCTTTATTTATGGACAATTTATATAAACATAAATAGAAGAATAGACATAAAATGCCTATATATGAATGCACAAATGCATGTGCATTTGTGTGTGCTTGTATATGTACATATTCCATCTGTGTATATTTTAAAATATGCAAACAGAATCCTTTTTACTCTCTCAGTAGAAGTTGTTATAGTCTCCCATAGCAACAACTCACAGATAAAGAATCTCGCATCAAACCAAATTGTACATTGAGGACACTGCTGACTGTTATACCAACATTACAGGTCTGATTTAAATCCACAGAATTAAGTAAGTTCCCACTGTAAGTCTAACCTCAGCTCACCAGTCTATAATATAGCAATACATATGGCAAATAATATCATGTCTTCTTCTTTTTGACATAGAAAAATTATTTACAGAGTGACTCTCAGTTTTTATGTCAAATTTCCTATCTTTTGTGGGTTTAAATCTTACCCTAAATGTTAATATTATGAAAACTGCTGTTTTGAGATTTGAGGAGCCATCCAGACCTGCAGCAATTATATTCTGTTTTTCTTGGTTTGAGGGAATTTCTTCTCCTAGAGGGTCAGTTCAATTGAATAGCATAAAATAGAAAGACACTTCCTTCTGGCAGGACAGGTGGAAATTTTATGCTCCAGGGCTGTTCAATAATGATCTTTGGCTGCATTCATATACACAGACACAGCAGCTAGCTATTAATATGAAGACATGCAGCATGGAAAACATAATTCATGACTTTGCCTTTTCACACACACTCTTCACTAGCAGAATCTCTTCAGTATTTGTCAACACTATGAGACGCATGGTTTCTACCTCAGCTTCCAGCCTGTAGAAAGTGACGGTTATAACCATGTTTCTTCTTAAGAGAAGCAGAACTAGGCACCACAGTTTTCAAGACTAAACAGTGTATAGTCGATGTAAAAGAAGACACTCATAATCTCACTTCAGTGACAGTTGGTTTTACTTTGTTCATTTCAATCTCAAAGTTCATGTTTTTGTGGTAGAGTAACATTCTCACAGGATGCTATGTTTATTCATTTTTTGTAATTACAACTATGTTAATTTTACAGAAGCTTAGAATCACAGAATGGTTTGAGTTGGAAGGGATCTTAAATCTAGTCCAACCCCCCTGCCATGGGTTGTTCAAAGTGCCACCTAACCTGGCCTTGAACCCTTCCAGGAAGGGGGCAGCCACAGCTTCTCTGGGAAACCTGTTCCAGTGTCTCACTACCCTAACACTAAAGAATTTCTTCCTTACACCTAATCTAACCTACCTTCTTTCAGTTTAAAACCTTTACCCATCATTCTATAACTACACTCCCTTGATAAAGAGTCCTTCCCCAACCTTCCTGTAGCCCCCTTTAAGGACTAGAAGACTGCCATAAGGTCTCTCCAGAGTCTTCTCTTCTCTAGGTGAACATTTTCAATGTTGGTTTGGGATTTTTTGTGGGGTTTTTTGTTTGTTTGTTTGTATTTGTTGTTATTGCTTTTATAAGATGAGTGAATAATTTAAAACTGTGAAGTTCATTGAGATTTAATGTTTGATTGGGACTGGGATATTAGCAAAGATGTGTAAAGTGACATAACCTTTGCTCCTTTCAAAATCAGAAACACATCAAATATTTTTTCAGAAACAGTAAAGAAATACATTTAAAAAAAACCCAAACCAAACCAAACCAAAACACGACAATAGTTTTTATTTTCATGGTTTTAAAAAGTTAACTAACTGACCTTAGCCCATTTCATATGAATCAAAATAAAAAGCCAGAATCATAGGAATCAGAAGAAAAACTACTAATAAAATGTCCCTCATTATGCCTTACAAGTTAAAGACATTTAGTATAATGTAAAACTCATTTAGTCCTTTGAAGCTGAAGGTTTAAGGGGACAATAAATTTCACATACATACTGCAATGTACGGATACGAATTGCTTCCTATTACAATCTCTCTGGTGACTTTATCTCTTTCCATCAACAACCCACCCTCCAAAAATATATTGGAAAATTCTTTCTTAAAAAAAAAAAAAAAAAAAAAAGAAAGAAAACAATCATGATAATTACCCATGGGACTTTGATAATCTATTTTATACTTTAACATTTTATTTTATGTTACGACTTTGTTAGGAAATAATGATAAAAATTAGTATCTTCTACTTCCAATTCAAATTGAGCTTTTCATACAAAAATGTCAAGTACTGGAATTAAGGTTTTGAAATTTAAAAGTCAAACTTTATCTTAACTTTGACAAAGTTTTAGACACTCAGATCCAAGAACTGGTTACAAGCCTTACAGTTTTAGGCCTATTCGTTCACTGTACCAACTCCAGACTTCTTTGTGTTTTGTCCTCCAAAGTTATTGTCTCTGTTCCTGCATGGGATGCAGATGTGTCTGGATTTTTAAGAAACAAGGAACTACTTCAAACCTCAGTCTGGTATCCAAGTCAAGTGATGCTTCTCTGCTCCTATTCATGTGGCTTATATAAAGCAGTCTTCTGCGTCTTACACTTGGATCTCATCTTTGAAGAAACGTGCTATTGCTCCAGACTGAATGCTGAGCTCAAACTCAGTTTGGGCAAAGAGTTGGCCACGGTGTATAATTTACACCAAATTGACCTGTCCATCTGACACAGATGACGCATTGCATGACCTTGGGTGAATAATTTTCTATGCTTGGTCTTCCTCTCATGTAAAACAGGAATAATATTTCCACACTTCCATTGTAAAGACATAATATAAAAATAGCTAAATAGGTCACACACAAGTTCAGTTGTTTCAGTGTCTTGCCTCTTCACTCACACTGAGCAAACTACCTGATCAGAAATTAATTTTACACTTTTAGAACCATTTTTGCTTGCCTGGACTATGCAGTGATTGAAGATCTCTTCTATGAATTCATGTTGGAGAGGCATAGAGACTTCCTAGCATGAGCCACATCTGCACCCTCCTGCACTCACAGGAGCCTCAGGGCAAATGATGTTCACTTTGCAGACAGTTTACAGCAGTATGCCTCTCTTTCAGTAATATCAATAGCGATTAAAGACACAAGACAACAAAAAAATATAAAATAAAATAAAAAAAAAATCTGTCTTGATTACTATGATATTTAAATTGGGTTTAAAATGGGATCAACACCAGGCTGACAGCTTTGACATGAGTCCTGCAGTGTAATGCACATCAGAAGACTCTTGCACATCCATAGTATGCCTGGGAAACCAAGCACCAGGTGAGGGTGCAAGGTGCTATTCACAAGGGTTTCATGTTCCTGTTGCAGAAGGTTTGGACTGTTTTTGTCAGTTGGCTCTGAATGACCCTTAATTCTTCACGGCTTTGTTTTGTGTCTCTCTCTCTAGATCAACCAAATTGACTGAGGCCTCAGGAGAAACTTTCTGGATCTGTCCCATTGGTTCATTATCATAGTCCACTTCCTCTCCCACTTCCTCCCTTTCCCTGTTCCAAGAGATGATCTGCTCACAAAGAAAACTGATGACTAGTTATTTAAAATATATGACATATTACCTTATTTTTTAAAAGACTGTTTTTAAGACAAATGACTGAAATAATTTCATACACTCAACTTAAGCCCATGACAGTTCAGTTATGCCTGTCTCTTTCTCATAAAGCCCCTTAATATTTCAGTCTATTGTTTCATTTCTTCATACACTTATAATTGACTTTCCTAGGTGATCAGACCTTCATGCCTTTGCCCCAGTACTGGGTCATTCAGTAGAAAATAGAGGTTGTTGTCACTTCCCCCACCCAAAAAAGGGTGTATTTGTCCTGAGTTAGACATACATTAGATGTCTAAATATGAGTACAGCAGACTGCCCTCCTTGTGGGCATGTCCAGAAAGACATTAATTTTGTCTTAAAAGAGGAGTAAGAAAGGCCAGATAATTTGCCCTGTGAAGGTGTCAGTAACATCTCCAATTTTATCTTTCATGACTTTTATTCAGTTTACAGCATCTCACATTCCCACTTTTGCAGGAAATCAGCAGTATTTAGATAGCTAACAAACTGTAAAGCAGTGTTTCTTGGTAGACATGTGCAGCATCCAACACAGCAGGGTCCTCACTTCTACCCCCTCTAGGCACTGCTGTGACCCTAGTAGGAACATGCTTATTACACTGCCAGAAGCCGATCCTGACGTCTGCTTTAAGGCACAAGTCACTCTAGGCTGCAATGACAGTATTATCCAAGTAAGGCCTGTAGAGTTCAGCCACAAAATGAGGCTAGAAGCTCTCTCATAACTGTATCCTAATGAACCTGAGAGAGGATAATATTCTGACAGCAGGGAGGGGAGAGAAAGATTAAAGGGCAAAGAGAAGTGAAGAGGGTAGAACAACACAGCGGGCAAATGGATTAATGTGCTCAATGGAATAGTTAAACCAATGTAAGTGAAAATGCTCCTTTGAGTGATATCATGCTCTGATGTACACCATGGAAACTTCTGTTCTCTTGCACGTCCTCTCTTTTATTGTCCCTCCAGTTTTATTCTCAAACTCTTCCTGACACAAAAGCCTCTGGGCAGATTTTCAAACCCTGTTGCTTTCTAAAGAAAAACCACACCATTTTCCAACTACCTCTTCTCTCAGACTTTGCATTTCAGTCTCCAGAGGCATCTCCTTTGCTCAAGCTCTACAGAAAATATCTGTATGATAGGATGAAGCTCTAGGGGAGAGAAGGGGCAAACACTTGCAAAATCATTACTGTTTTTCAGCAAAGGATTAGTCTTAGCTCAACTTTTATATAAAGCCCTAAATATTGAAGAATTTTAATAAAATTCAATGAAAAGGAAGATTTATAGACAGTATTTATGCCCTCAGCTGCCAGGACAGGAACCAGCTCTAATCAGAAAACCATAAAGCTTAAGTTAGCACAAATTTTGTTAGCCCATGGCCCAGGCAGTGATGGGAAACATCCAAAGTCTCTTAAATATAAAAGTTTAGGAAGCCATTGAACTTGCATTCACATAGGTTGCAAAGAAAGGCTCATGATGTTCTCACTCTGGTTTTGTACCTGTCCTCAAGTCCAGTAAAAAAAGACTAACAGGTTAGCTGAATATGTGCTCCAGCTCTTTGTAGCCATTCTTTCCTTTTTTTTTTTAATATCAAGTGCAAGATAGTAAGTCTGCTTAAAGTTATAAATACATATGGTCTTTTAGGTTTAACTCAGTGATAACATGACTGCATTGCTTGTGAAGCACAAGTAAAACTTTTCCGCATTGGCCTCAATAAGACAAAGTAGACCTACATTATCAAGAGCTGCCTAGTTTTGTTTGCATGTTATCCTTTGTTTGTTTGCTCATGAACACTCTAAGTAGCAGCTGTTTAGCCTTCCTCTCCCTTACCAATAAAACAAATAAAAACCTGGTTTTCCAACCACTGGAAATCGATTTTTCAAAAGATTTTTAAGCAACGGGGCATTTGGCCACAATTTAACTAGTCTGACATCATGGCACAAATAATGTGAGAAACAACTGCAGTCTGTAATTTGATTTTATTTCCTGAACTTTCCAGCAGCCACCTACTCCATGGATACAGAAAAAAAAATTACAATTAGCAGTTGAGCAGTCCTGTGGACAAGGACTTGGGAGTGTCCATTGGTGAGAAGCCCAACATGACCTGGCAATGTGCACTCCCAGCCCAGAAAGCCAACCATGTTTTGGGCCGCATCAGAAGAGAAGTGACCACCATGTTGAGGGAGGTGATTTTCTCCCCCTGCTTTGCTTCTGTAAGACCCCAACTGGAGTCCTGTGTCCAGTTGTGGGGCCCCCAACATAAGAAGGACAGGCACTTGTTGGAGCAAGTCCACAAGAGGGCCATGAGGGTGATCAGAGTGCTGGAGCACCTCTCCTATGAAGACAGGCTGAGACGGTTGGGATGTTCAACCTGGAAAACAGATGGTTCTGGGGAGATGTCTATAGCAGCCTTGTAATACATAAAGGGGGCTACAGGAAAGATGGGGGGGTGGGGGGGGATGACAGGGAGGGGACAGGGGACAGGCAGGTCTTTTTACAAGGGCATATAGTGATAGAACAAGGGGTAATGGCTTTAAAATGAAAGAGAGTAGATTTCAATAGGAGTGTGGTGAGGCCCTGGCATAGGTTGCCCAGAGCAGCTGTGGCTGCCCCCTCCCTGGCAGTGTTCAAAGTCAAGTTGGACGGGTCTTTGAGCAACCTGGTCTAGTGGAAGGTGTCTCTGCCCATGGCAGGGGGGCTGGAACTAAACGATCTTCAAGGTCCCTTCCAACCTAAACCATTCTATGATTCTATGAATTGAGGTGAGAATTAGGTTTACTATTTCATTATTTATTTGTTATTATTTCAATTTACTTCTTGAGACTCAAACAAAAACAAAATAGAGTTGTAAGCTCTTTTATTAAGGGAAATATGTCACAAAATTAAGTTGTTTGTTTTATTGCAGAACTACTAGAATAAATTATTTTAATCTCGTTCGAATCTTTGATTTATCTTTTAAAAAAACATTTTTGAAAACTCTATTTACGTGAAGAAAACAATTGGTAGAAACAACATCCAAATTATCTTTTCTGACCCACTTCAAAACTAAAGTTTTGTTTCTCTCATCTATTTAACTTCTTATCTCAGGTGGAGTCTGTAAAAATTAACAGATTTAGAATAAATGACTCTAAAGTTAAGTACTGCTTCAAGATTTTTAACTACAATAAGCACACAAAGGTATCAGACTGAACTTTGGATAAGAATCACAACATATACATGTACAGAGGAAGAGCTCTGAACCTTTGGAAATTTCCTCTTTGATATTTAATTCAATCTAAAATACAGGATATTGTATGCTCAATGCTGAGGACAATGGAGACTTTTTTCAAGGGAAACAAGAAATAATCCAAAGTCTTTTTCTCTAATGAATCTGATGCTTGCTCTAAAAAGTTAATGAAAAGTCTCTCCATTGAATTCCATGGGCTTTGGATCAAGCCCCAGATAAGCTGTTCAGAGAGAGCAACTAAAATAAATTGGGAAAAGGTTCTCTGCTTTATGAAGTCATTTTAAGGGAGGTAATGGAACAGCTGTTGCATACATAAAACACACACGTCCCTTTGGAAATGCAGTTGGGCAGAGCCCTGCTGCACAGTACGAGTCCTGGGCATCGCCCGACAGCTTCTCTGGCTGAACAGGCCACTAGCCTGAGTACTAACCTCGCAATGAGTCCCCAAATCCCTCTGGCCCCTTAAAGGGAAAAACAGCTTCATTAGCTCCTCACATAAACAGCCAGAACATAAACACAACATGCTCCATTAAAATGGTCAAATTAAGCAAGCAGAGAACCTTTTCTATATTGTGTCAGCTTTAGTGGTTTAATTTTGGTTTTTTGTTTTCTTTTTCTTTCCTTGTTTTGTTTTGAATACTCTCATTTTCACGGTATCCAGGTGGATGCTTAGGTAGAACTAACTTTATTTTACACAGAACATTGCAGCTGTGTTTCAAGGACTTTTTCCATTCTCCTGGATGAATTTTAAAGTGAACATGTGGAAACCAAAAATGGTGCATCAAATACTGTACATATAAATTATTGCTGCTCTTTGAATGGTTATGCTGAGAAAGCCATATCAGGATTTGTCCCATTTTGTGTTATCTACTTGGAAAAAGAGTCTCCCCCTCTGGTGATTTTGCAGCATAAAACCTGGTGAAAAGTACAGTAGATCATTTAGCCTTTCTCTTGTAATTTAGTTTGTCAACAAGGTTTTTGAATGTATTCCAGGTAAAATACAATGGCTATAGCTGGATTCCTCTAAGATCTAGTTATGCTCTGAATCTTAGACAATTTTCTCTTTTCTTGTTTGTTAGATATGCATTTACATATGTATGTGTGCACTGATACAGTGTTATAAAGACTATAATGTAAAAGGACAAAAAAGACAGTGTTTATGGCCACACATCTATTGCTACTTTTTTTTTTTATTTTTCATTTTTCTCTCATATCTTCTTTTTTGGGTTTTTTTTTTGGTGTTTGTTTTTTGTTTTTTTGTTTTTTTTAAAAATTTCTTTATTGAACCATACTGTGTCCCTACTGTTGGTTTTGTTGTTTCCACCTTGAGCTAAGATTCCAAAAGATGTTAAAAAAAAAAAAAAAAAAATCACTGCAGGACAATTTATACTTTTTAAGCTGTAAGTTCTCCCACTTAACCAAAGTTTTCCAGGAGAGCAGATCTTGGGGCTGCAGTTAACTAAGCTCGTTGAGAGACCTTTAGACTAGATGTGAAGGGGGAAGGGACAAAACTGGAACTCCCAGATATAAGCACCACGGTAGATTATCAGAGTTTGTGGGCTGATGTGCCAGCAACCACCCTCATCCTGCCATCTCAGTAAGGGCAAGGGGTGGAGACATGCAGCACAACAAAGATGCAAGGGATATTGATTTGATGGATCAGTAAGCATGGTAATACCTGTGAAAGCTCAGGCTGGACTTAAGACCTCTAAATGCAAAAAGGCGGTGGGGACATCAGCCCATCTGAAGTGCATCGATACCAGTGCACACAGCATGGGTAACAAACGGGAGGAGCTTGAAGCCATGATGCAACAGGAAAATGATGATGTAGTGGCAAACACAGGAACATGGTGGGATGTCTCCCATGACTGGAGTGCACCAGTTGATGGCTACAAGCTCTTTAAGAAACAACAGACAAGGAAGGTGGTGTTGTATGTTGGCGGACTCTTATGATTGCTTTGAGTACAAGTGTAGTGAACACAGGGTGGAGTGTCTTTGCATTAGAATCAGGCGGAAAGCCAACAGGGCAGATGTTGTTGTGGGAGTCTGCTATAGGCCACACAACCAGGACAGAGAGGTGGATGAACTATTCTATAGGCACTTAGGAGAAATCTTGCCCTTGTTCTTGTGGGAGACTTTAACTTCCCAGAAATCTGCTGGAAATACAACACCGCAGAGCAGGACCAGTCTGGGACATTCTTGGGATGTGTGGGAGATAATTCTTCAGAAAGGAGAATGGAGGATGTGGCAGTTGGAGGCCGACTAGGGCACAGCGATCATGAAATAATAGAGTTCTCTTTTCTTAGGGAGGCCAGGAGAGGGGGCAGCAGAACTGCCATCCTGGACTTCCAAAGGGCTGGCTTTGTCTTGTTTAGGCACCTGCTGGACAGGATCCCCTGGGAGATGGTCCTGAAGGGTGTGGGGGTCCAGGAAGGCTGGACACTCTTCAAGAAGGAAATCTTAATGTCTCAGGAGGAGGCTGTCCCTAGGGGCTGTAAAAGAAGCTGGTGCCAGAGAAGACCACCCTGGCTGAACAGGGAGTTTTGGCTGCAACACAGGGAGAAAAGGAGTTTGGAAGAAGGGGCTAGTCACTCACAGTGATTACAAATCTGCTGTGAGGCTATGCAGAGTGGAAATCAGGAGGTCTAAAGACCAGATAGCAATTAATCTGGCTTCAGCGGTCAATGACAACAAGAAATGTTTCTATAAGTACTTCAACAGCAAAAGACAGACCAGGGAGAGCTTCCATCCCCTGCTAGACACAGGAGGAAACATGAGCACAAGTGATGAGGAAAAGGGTGAGGTGTTAATGCCTTCTTTGCCTCAGTCTTTAGTAACAAGTCTGGTTGTACTGAGGGAATCCAGCCTCCTCAGCCAGAACACAGAGACTGGGAGAACGACCCCCCCCAATCCAGGAGGAGAGAGTCAGTGACCTGCTGCATCACACAGACACACACAAGTCTATGGGACCGGACGGGATACACCCGAGGGTGCTGAAGGAGCTGGCTGGGGTGCTCCCCAAGCCGCTTTCCATCATTTACCAGCAGTCCTGGCTGACCGGGGAGGTCCCGACAGATTGGAAATTGGCCAGTGTGGTGCCCATATATAAGAAGGATCAGAAGGATGGTCCAGGAACTTGCAGCCCTGTCAGCTTGACCTCGGTGCCTGGGAAGCTGATGGATTAGATCAACCTGAGTACCATCACACAGCACATGTGGGACAACCAGATGATCAGGCCCAGTCAGCGTGAGTTTATGAAGGGCAGGTCCTGCCTGACAGACCTGATCTCCTGCTACAACAGGGTGACCTGCTTATGGGATGAGGGAAAGGCTGTGGATGTTGTCTACCTTGACTTTAGCAAGGCCTTTGACACCGTTTCCCACAGCATTCTCCTGGTGAAACTGGCTGCTCATGGCTTGGATGGGCACACGCTTCGCTGGGTAAAAACTGTCTGGATGGCCGGGCCCAGAGAGTTGTGGTGAACGGAGTTAAATCCAGTTGGCAGCCGGTCACGAGTGGTGTCCCCCAGGGCTGGGTGTTGGGGCCACTCCTGTTTAACATCTTTATTGATGATCCAGACGAGGGGATCGAGGGCACCCTCAGTCAGTTTGCAGATGACACCCAGCTGGGTGGGAGTGTTGATCTGCTCGAGGGTAGGGAGGCTCTGCAGAGAGACCTGGACAGGCTGGAGCCATGGGCTGAGCCCAACTGGGGGAGTTTCACTGAGGGCAAATGCCGGGGGCTGCCCTTGGGCCACAACAACCCCCAGCAGCGCTACAGGCCTGGGGAGGAGTGGCTGGAGAGCTGCCAGTCAGAGAGGGGCCTGGGGGGTGATTGACAGCCGGCTGAACAGGAGCCAGCCAAGAAGGCCAATGGCATCCTGGCTTGTGTCAGCACTGGCGTGGCCAGCAGGGACAGGGAAGGGATCTGAGCCCTGTGCTCGGCACTGGGGAGGCCGCCCCTCGATTCCTGTGTTCAGTTTTGGGCCCCTCACCCCAAAAAGGCCATTGAATGACTCGAGCGTGTCCAGAGAAGGGCAACGAAGCTGGGGCAGGGTCTGGAGCACAGGTCTGCTGGGGAGCGGCTGAGGGAACTGGGGGTTTTAGTCTGGAGAAGAGGAGGCTGAGGGGAGACCTCATCACCCTCTACAGCTCCCTGACAGGAGGGTGCAGAGAGCTGGGGATGAGTCTCTTTAACCAAGTCACAAGTGATAGGACAAGAGGGAATGGCCTCTGGAATGGGCTGCCCGGGGCAGTGGTAGAGTCCCCATCTCTGAAGTTGGGTTGACATAGTGCTGAAGTTTCTGGTGGAGTTGAGAACGATCAATGTGAAGTTAATGGTTGGACTGGATGATCTTCAAGGTGTTTTCCTACCTAGATGAATCTGGAAAAAGAAAACCACACAAATATCTACCCAGTGGAAGAAGTGGCTTGTGTTTCTTACTAGTATTAATTGACTTTTCTTGCTTTTACTGGCCAACACACTTTAAGGACTCATATTTTTGACTAATCTTACCTGATATCCTTTTCTGTTCCACATGTTTCCAATTCAGCCAAGTCCTGTGCTAACAAGACATGTCACAATTACAACTGTTTTTTGCAAGCTACTTTATGATATTGTGGGGTAAAGTTTGAGATATTCCATAAAATATTATATCAGAACTGGATATGAGCCTTTTGGAGACATGGAAAGTCCTGAGATGCTACATATGGTGACCAAAGAGGAACGTATTCCCAGAATCAGCCATGGGACAGCCCGCAGGGCATAGTTATGTCTTTTCCCATTTTTATAAATTTTTGCATTTTATGAAGTTATGAAGATTGGCCTGGAGTTAGAAAATCAGTACCTGTGGTCATACTGTTTATTCAGTTCCAATATCCAAGAGTATATGCAATCTAGAGGTTGATCCAAAACCGATAAAATGATATATCCTCTAGGGAACTCATTTGTGGTTGTGTAGAAACCTCTTGTACTATTATTAATACCAATTAGCTTATTAAAACTGATGGTGTTCTTAGTCTCTGAGGGTACACTGCCGACTCTCTTAATTTGATTTGTTTTTGTCTTTCGCCACAGGTATTGCAAATCAACTGTTTTATTCTCACCTATAACCGATTCATATTATAAATTTTCACATTCAGGAGAGGGTAGTTTATTATTTCAAGTAGGTAAATAAATCATCAATGTTCATCTGTAAGTAGCAGGTGCCAGCGAAGCCATGATTTGGATGAAATGACCCACACTGCCTATTGTCAGTGGGTTTATGGGGGCAAAACGAAGGAATCCAATTAAGATTCTTTGAGCTTCACAGTCTTATTCAGACTTGCCAGAATAATTTTCTAACTACTTTTTTTAAAACTAAAATGCTTTTTTCATTTTTTTTTTTTCTTCTCCTAGCCTACTTATTCCTACTCCAAAATTTTATTTTTTTGTTTTATTTTTTTTTTCTTTTTGCCCTTTTTTTTTTTTTTTTTCCCCCCTCTTTTTATTCTTTAATGTGAAAGCTTTTGGAAAGCTGTTTTTGAACTTACGAACAGAAGAAATGTTCTTTTTAAAAAATAATATTTTTTACTTTTAATATTTAGCTTTTATGAGGAATTTAAGTTAAAGGAAACACAGCAAAATAATCAAATTGATTAATTTAAGTTGATTATAATTTTTATTTACTCATCAGATCCTTCTTGTCCTATTTGAAGTGGGGAAAAGTCAGTCTGAAATACCTGTGGGAACAAATAAAACAGTATTTCAGCCTCTCAGTAACAATAATGACAATGAAACCAGCAACAATAAAAATATTAAATTCATTAAGAATTTTATTCAAGACTTATTTATTGAAAACTCTGAAGTTTAAACATTCAACCTGCAAGTAAAATATTTTCTCTACCACTATGCACTTATGATGCTATAAAGATTTACCTTAATATAAAATCTAGCTTAAAAAAATAATTATGGAACACTTTTTATCTAAAAAGTATATTCATTTTTATCTGAAGTTTATCCATAAATTAAGTTGAATATCCATTCTGGTCCATTAACTGAAAAGGAATGAGCTTTAATGTTTCTGTTCATGTCATAAAAATGCCATTTTTTTCAATGCACAGAAAATTTCTGTTTAGAATTAAAATAATTCTCACAGTGATACACGATGTGAGAAAAAGTCACAAAATCAAAGTATAGTCTACATTACCTTAGGTATGATCCTTGCCTTTTTACAATAGGTCATAGCATTTTCTCTGAAAAACTCATTTGAAACAGGAAGGACCAACCAACGTAGTGTCCTTCTGTGATGGAGTGATTACAGCACTGGACAAGAGAAGAGCTATGGCTGCTGTCTATCCGGACTTCTGTAAGGCTTTTGACATGGTCTCCCACAATTCCTTCTCTCTAAATGGGAGAGATATGGATTTGGTAGGTGAATTGTTTGGTGGATGAGGAATTGTTTGGATAGTCACATTCAAGTGGTGTCCCTCAGGGATTTGTATCTGGGCCGGTACTGTTTAATATCTTCATCAATGACACAGACAGTGAGATCAAGAGCACCCTCAACAAGTCTGCAGATCACAACAAGATGAGTGGTGTGGTTGACACATCTGAAGGATTGGATGTCATCCAGAGGGACCTTGACAAGCTTGAGAAGTGGGCTTACGTAAAGCTTATGAAGTTCAACAAGGCCAACTTCAGGGTGCTGCAGCTGGGTTGGAGCAACCCCCAGTATCATTATAGGTGGGGGGATGAAAGGATTGAAAGTAGCCTTGTAAAGAAGGACTTGAGGGTACTGGTGGATGAAAAGCTGGACATGAGCTGACAGTGAAAATGACAATGAAAAAAGAAAGCCAGCTGTATCCTGGACTACATTTAAAGAAACATGTCCAGCAGGTTGAGGGAGGTGATTCTGCTACTGTTCTCCTCTCTGGTGAGAACCCACCTGGAGTACCATGTCCAGCTCTGGAGTCCTCACCACAGGAAAGGCATGGACCTGCTGGAGTGCATCCAGAGGAGGACCACAAAAGTGATAAGGGGTCTGAAGCACCTCTCCTATATAAAAAAAAAAAAAAAAAAAAGGCTGAGACAATTGGTGTTGTTCAGCCTGGAGAAGAGAAGGCTCTGGGAGGCCTGAGTGTGGCCTTTCAATACTTAAAGGGGGATCGTAAGAAAGATGGAGACAAACTTTTTAGTAGGGCCAATTGCAATAGAACAAAGGGTAAAAGTTTTAAAGTAAATGAGGGTATATTGAGACCAGATATAAGACATCTTTTACAGTGAACATGGTGAAACACTGGAACAGGTTCCCTTGAGAGGTGGTTGGTGCCCCATCCCTGGAAATATGCAAGGTCAGGTTGGAGAGGGGTCTGAGAAATCTGATCTAGTTGAAGATACCCCTGATCATTTCAGGGTGTTGGAGTAGATGATCTTTAAAGCTCCCTTCTAACTTAAACTCTTTATTCTATGAATCTATGATTGATTCTCTGATTCTGTGACTGGCAGTCTAAGAAAACATCACCTTTCATACAGAGGTGAAAAGTGACACGTTGGCAAAGAGAAACATGGCACAATTATGCATGCAGTTCTCCTGGTTTCCATAAAGGTTCCCAAATATCTTCTTCTGTGTCACCTGTTAGCCTCATAGACATTTTAATTTCTTGTGATTTTAGATACTCTTGTGAACTACCTGAGAAGAGGATAGTTGCTGTAGTTGCCTGTCTAGTTAAAGATCTAAATTGTGCTTCTGTTATTAGATACTACTAGAGGGGACCCCGTCTTTCTCTTGACAGAAGAAAAATGCCTAAGCATCTCATCTAAGTGTCAAAATTGAGTTAAAATTAATCTGGGCTTTGGTCAAACCATATCAATAAATCATTATTACAAACCAAACTGTCACTTTTAAGAGAGAGAATACAGACACATGTGCTGTTCACCAAATCTGGTTTTGTCTCCGTAGTAATTTTCTGGGATATGAAATCTGTGCATAGTTGTAATCCATAATATACAGAGCTGAGAGAGATTGTATATAGTGATTTCTCTTTACTTCATTTTTGTCTTTGCAAATAAGGAGTTCTTAATGTGTGTTGCAGAAGGTCTTCCATCCCTGTTGTGATTGATGGCTAGCAAACTGCTGGGGACAATTCCAGTTGGTCGGTAAGAAACACCATATCATTTATCTTTATATCATATCCGTTGCAAATTGAACTAAAAACATAGAGTTTGCACACTAAAATTGTTACACCGCGGAGCAATGTGCCTATAAAACAGCATGCTAACAAGCACGACATGATAAATGAAATGCAATAAACTTCTATAATTTCAGATTCTCCCAGAGGCAGATGCCAAGGCTATCACCTGTTGAGCTTCACTTGGTGACAGCATGGCAGTATCTCCAAGAAAGTACTCACTGGGCTTGCTTTATAAGAAGTGAGTGGTTACTGGTTCACACTCAGTTAACTTCACACATGCTGCATCTGAGAAAAGATTTGTGAGTCAGACGACCAAATGCACAGGCAGTGGTAGTTTGCTTTCTGGATTACTGGTGCTTCTGAACAGGAATGACCTCTTTTCTTCAGTAGATGGCAGCAGTACAGATATATGTTAAAAACTGGACTCCAAAAGCTGTTTGTAAAATAAAGCTGCTCTTTTCACATGTAATCCCTATCCTAAGTGTACTGTAACAACCGAGCATCTACCAGTCAGATGTTAAATCTCATCCTCAACTTCAATAGTTACATTATTCACACATGTACAATAACTTTGTTTAAATTAAAAAAAAAAAAAAAAAAAAAAAAAAGAAGAAAGAAAAGAGAGGGAACAAAAAAAACCCTTACTGATCAATGTTAATTTTTTTTTTTTTTTAATGTACCAGTATACATTTATAAGCATTAACTGTCTAGATGTACATGTAGATATATTTTTCTTCATAAGGTGTCCCATGACACTACCCAAAAGGTTTTTCATCAACATTATGACTCTCTTCAGGAAGATATCAGTACAGTGCAGTTTTTGGAAAGGGGAAGAAGCAAAACATGTCTCAAGAATTTATTTGTCCTCCATAAAATATGGCTGGTTTAGACCACACAAATAAACACTAATTTGATTCAACTTTGCATATTTAAGCTGACTGTTTTTAATGTATCAGAAATATTAAAATGATCCCTTCACCATCCCTGAAACACTGTACCTGGGTTTTTATTTTTGAAGAAGGGAGAGGCAAGAAGAGATACATGTTCCCAAAGATACTCAAAAGTGAATCATAAAACTGAAGTCTACCCCTCAGTGATCCTAGTCTTCGATGATTCAAGAAACTTGGTTTCAAATTAGTCTACCCGGCTCAGTATAGAAAATGGCGTCTGCTTCCCCTCCAGTGAGTGCTCTAGCCCCATGGCTTTGAAAGTACAGTTGTGTATTCAGTTTGGTCTGGTAAATATTTAATTACTTATGTATAGAGGTTGAATGCAGGGAGTGTATCATGCACCTTAGATGCAGATAAGAAGCAAAGGGAGGCTCCCCACATGATTGATACAACTGACTCACTTCAGCATAAAATTAGAACCTCAGATTTATACTTTCTATATTCCCTAAAAATACCAGAGTCTTATGCTTTTAAGATTTCTGCCCTTTACACTGATCACAAGAAATAAAATAGTGGATCTCAAGAGCAAATACTGTATGTCTCTCAGGGAAAAGTAAAGCCTAAAATGAACAAAAGAAAACATTCATTGTTTTGATGGATAGATTACATTCTGCTTTTTTTTTTTATTTAAAATACTCTGTGTTAGTATTTACTCATGTGACAGAGTATTGTGATTCTGTGAGATGAGGAATTTTCCAGGTATAAAAAAACAACTATTACTCTAGTTTTGACAAAGCTCAGATGCGCATGATGAGAAATGGTAAATAGTTCAGAGGTTTAAATGCCATGGGATACATTGAATAGTGCTGAATATATTCCTGAAATTTGTAGTTGAGTTTTTTACTACTGCATTTATTTTTATTTTTTTTCAGGGCTTAGGTATTGCAAGTGCTTTTGTCTTTCCTTGCTGTACTTCACACAGCTGGTTTGTACCTGAAGTCACCTTCTATAGTCTACAGTAACAATATTAACTAACTCGAAAAGTTTTGCTTTAGGTTTGAATCATGATAACTGCTAGCCTAATTAAAAAAAAAAAAAAAAAAAAATAGAATAACCTGGGGTGACAATTTATAAACATAAATGTTTCCTTCAAGCAACTATAGGTAAAGACAGAAAAAAAAAAAAGAAAAAAAATCTTAACATCTCATATTGATTGCTGGGTCAATGCTGTTCTTGAAACTGTAAAATATGAATGAGCAGCCTTTGAACAGTGTAAGATAGTAGATACCTTTGATCAAACCTGGAATGCATTTCTGTACTGCTACTCACTAAAAAGAACAAATAGAGGATAACCCTCAGATGATCAACCCTGTATCCACAAGGGTTTCCTCTGTGTAGACTAAAAACTAAATATATATTGACCAAATGACAAATTTCAGAAGATATGATCATTGTGATTCATTCAAGAAAGTAAACAACAGAAAAGGACAAGCTTTATTTAGGTCGTTCCAAAGGAACTGATTCACAATTAACAGGAGGAGATTGAAAAGAGAAATTTGTAGACTGGACATAGAAAATATTTAATTATGGCAAGGTCTGTCAGATTGTGAAAGATTCTGTAAGAGGAAACAAAAGAAATCTCATTGTTTCCATAAAATTGGATGTGGTAGAGTGCTGATGAATACAATAAACTTACAGGGTATGGTGGATAGAGAAAATCCCTATAGAAAATAGAATTTTCAGTTTCAGATAAAGATAGTAAAATTTTTTTTAAACTCTAGAAATTACAGCTGCAGTGTCTCAAGGGAATTTTTTGTACCTTGGGATTCTATTTTTCGTTTTAGCTTTTTCACTATGTATATTTACCATTATATGTGTCTAACACTTCTCATTTCATGATGCCATGAAGACAGTAGGGAATATATCCAACTGAGATGTGACACAGCAGAAATGGAGTTACTGATGTGGCCAGTTCATTAATCTGTATGGAGGCAATAAAGACTGCAAATTACAGCTTGAATTCTGCATTTTCCAAATAAAAGATAAAATTGATTTTAGCAAAAGTACTTAAAAGTGTTTTGGAGGTATGTAGGGGGTTTTAATTTTTTTTTTTTTTTTTTTTTTTTTTTGTTAGTAAAGTTTGAAACTGTCCTTTATCTAGCTCTTTTCTCTAATCTTATGCTTAACCTTTCTGTGTTCCTCTGGGTCCTGAAGCCAACAACATCCATTTTCTTCAAGGAGAAGGGATAGTGAAGAGGACAGAGCTTGCAATGAGTCCTCCACATCCTGAGTCTTCCACTAGGAGGACCATGCTGTTCATGGTGAGTGTTTCCTCCACTCTAGTCTTTGATCTGCTTACATCCACCTGTCACAAATGTATTTGTATAAATTTTCTCACACAGTCTAGTTTCTTTTCATTTGTATCCAGATAATATGTTGTACACTGATATCCCCCAGCCCATTAACACAAAGAGGTATCGTTTGTTACTCAGTGACTATGAAGGTTTGTTGGACTTTCACTGCCTATGACACTCACAAACCTAAGCTAAAACAATCTGGATAATAGCCACTTGACCTAAAGACAGATATAATCAGAGCTAAAGCAAGCTGAGACCATCTCAGGTCAGTACAAGACTGGACGAGGCCTGAGATCCTACACTGTCAGGTCCTTGCAGCACTTGTGACCTTTTCCTGGGCTAAAGGTAGGATGCAATGTTTCCTTCAGCAACCTTCCATCAACACTAAATCTGTATAATTTATTATGAGTCCTTAATATTATCCACAGACAAAAGGAGTATGAATTTCTCAGGGATGTTGGAATTTATATGTATTTCACACAATTAGCAATGACAGCATTCCAGAAAGGTTAGGGTAAGTGAAGAAAGTGAGATCATAAGGATGGACATGTTGCTGCTAGACTTCAAAGGGGTTTAGGTCTAGTACTGTTTTCCAGTTGTCATTTACATTACTAAAACTGGGGGAAGCCCACACAAGCTCAGTAAATTGTTCTTAGACAAATTCCTAGTCTCCTTTGATATACCTGAAAGATGTGGGAAGGGGTATCTTCTCTCATTTCACAAATGCAGATCAATTTAATCCCTTGAAAACGAAACTGAATCACACCAATTTGACAAGTATTATCATTTAAATCTCCAGAAAATAGTCAGAATTAACACCCACTATATTTTTTTTTCATCTGATTGTAGAATTCACAGCAAGAGAATTATAAATCAGTATTAGCTGTTGTTTTAAGATCCTTTCCAAATTAAAATTTGTGCCTAATCTGTATAACCTCTTAAATTAGGAGGTGAAGCCATAACATTTCCCTAAGTTAGTTTGAGTTCTTTTCCAGTGTTTCCCTCAGTGGAGGAAACCTGAGTCTCTAATCCAGCACCAGGAATAATTTTAAGGAATATGTCACCTCCTCCTTCTTTGATTACTTGAAAGATCAATGATTTAAAGAGAAGACTTTAAGGGAAGATTTTTTAATGATACTGGATTCGGGAAGGAGTTCTAACTACAGAAGAGATCCGAACCATGCTTCTTTTTCATTTCTATGCACAAAATAATTTGCATTCTTCCCTTGGCAAGGCAAGAAACCAGATAGATTGATAGGAAAACAGGTTTTCTGGCTGATTGTTAAAGATGTTTCTTTGATTTGTGCAGAACAGCATGAAGCAGACATGGCATAAGTAATGTAACAATACAGAAGGAAGGGGCAATTTCAAGGTGCTCAAAAACCTGGCTTTGGAGCTCTCATGGAATTGCTCTCAGTAGATATTCACACTACATTTTAATTTCTTTAAAACATTTTTATCATTGAAAGCAAAAAAGAAGCAAAGAGAAAACAACCAACAGACCTATAGCCAGGCCTACATTACAGAACAGTCCTGGTATTTGTTTTTCAGACGTGGAGTGTTTTTTCCTTATCTGAAAACAGTAGTGGTTTCTTTTGATTTGATATCTAGCTGTCTCACAGAAAGGTACAATAACATTTCTGGACAGGATAGGTGTTTAGTCTGAGCTAGACAACCAGCCTTCCTCTATAGACAACAGTAGGAGATTAGTGCCTCTGGAGGGCAATTCATCCCATTTTATGATGGGTATTTAAGAGAGAAATCTACAGAAAGGGATTAATCTTAGCCATATCTCTCCATTAACTATGGAGAGTCTAAGGGAATAGCTTAAATTAGACACTTAACTTCAAGGCAACTAAGAGTAGAGGTGAGTCCCACCCCTTGTTACTACATGATATATGTCCTCATCATTCACAAAGATTTTTGTTTAGCTCCAGATAAGAATTTGTTGGTGACCAGACTGGCCTTTGTGTGGCATCCTTCCCACCAAACTCACCTACATCTGGCCCACTGAACTCAACTAGGACTTCATTTGTAATTACATTACAAAATTCACAGCTATTACAAAGTTGTAGATAAGGGTGTTACGGTCAAACCTTAATGTCAGGAATAAATTTTGCTTTACAACTTCCAGGGCTTTTTCCATATATTCTTGGTCTTCTCTTCTCACCTTTTAGTCAATATCAATATTAAAAAACCTTTTCTCACAGTATTTAGGAAGGAAATATTCAGTGTAAGTGCAGAATTCATGTTCCCTATACAGTGAATAAGGACATAAGAAACTACTTGGAAAATGTTGCAGGTAACAGAGTGCTGTGAACTGCTTAGATTGCAAAATTATAAATAATTTTTCTGGGCATGTCTAACCAAAACCTTAGCCAACACAGAACATGTACCGATAAAGTCAATGACAAAGCTTGAAATGGAAACAACTGAAAACACAGAAACAATTACTGCCCAACTGTCTTTGTTTAAACTGCCATTTACTTATGAGCAATTGGATCTTATTATTTCTGCCAAATCTGTATTTCACTGCAGCCAGGAAAACAAGACAAAACAAATCACTGTTCTTGAATTTGAGACAGCTGGGCTTTACTGAAGGTGCCTCTGAGTTCCCAAGCAAGTAAGAAGCAGTGTTCACAATGAAACTTCTTTCCTTGTTAGACAGTCAGGAGTCATACATTCATTTCCTGAAGAGAGAAGGGAAATAAGCTTTGTGTCATTACTTAGGGATCAATGTACAATGGTGCTGTAATGCTGAACTGGAAGTTAATTTCTTGCTGTGCAAATCTATTTCTTCATTGGAATTATCTCCAAATTTTTGCTAGACTCAGAGACACTTGAGACTTAGATTTCTTCAAGTACTTAAACATTCTGATGAAAGTACTGAGGATGGCATACTCATAAAATTTTGTAATAATTTAGGCTGAAAGTGACCTCTGGAGGTCATCTGTTGTGACACTTTCTCCAGAGGTGTGGGGGGGAGTCAACTTCAAATTTAGAGCTTAGGCAGGTTTTGATTACCAGTTTGTTTTCTTTCCTAATTTTACTACAAGGACACTGTAGGAAACCATTCCAAAAGCCTTGCTAAAGGTAAGGTAAACCATTTCCACTCTCCTCCACTATCCACAAGACAGTTATCTCATCATGAAGGTAATCTAGTTTTTTAGCCACAACCTGGTAAATCCAGGTTCACATTTTTATCCTTTTCATACCTGGAGATAGCTCAAGGAAAGTTTGCTCTGCAGGCTTCCTAGTGTTACACTAAAAATCTTGTGTTATAGACAAAATGGAACACACCTAATAAGTGCAGATAAGAATTTATTGTTAGTTTGAATCAAGCCCAGGAATCAAAATATAATAGTGATTATTATTCCAATGAGATTGACGGTAATTTCCATTTAATAATGCAGTTAATACTGACATACACAATTTCTAAACTTTTCCTTATTTTACCCTCAGATATTCTTCTAAAGTCAAATAATTTAGTTTTTGTGAACGATGGGAATTTAAGGGGTTCCCAAATAATCAAGGTCCTAAAAAATACAGTAATCCAGAGAAATATAATGATGACTCTGATTTCAACATTTTATATTTTGGATTTTCTTGGGGATGTTTTCATAAGCTTTCTAACAGCTTCCTTCTTGATATTTCTTCACTGATTTCTACCAAAATTAAATCACCTTGAATTAAATATTAGCTTAATTATTTATTAACTTTCCTGAGCCCCAGTTAATATAAAGGATTAATATTTGTTACTCGGTGATTACAGAGATTGTCAGATCTTCACCATATGTAGTATTATAAGAGCTAAGCTGAAACAATTTAAGCAATAGCCACTTGACCAAAAGACCTTTGTTAACAGTCAAAGCAAGCTGAGATCATGTTAGGTCAGTACAAGTCTGGAATAGTCCTGAGACCCTGCAGAACCAGGTCAGCACAAAGCCTATTACCTCTTAGGAGTGACATCAGAAATCGTATGTACTGGACTACAACAAGAAACACAACTAGGTTGACAAGCTCTATGTCTTGCCATTTTTTAAGATAAGCATGGCAGTCTTCACATGTGCATGAGACAGTTTTAATTTTCTTCAGTAAAAATGTTTCCGTTTGTATAAATAATATTCGTCAATCCAGCAGCCAGGACTAGCCCATACTCACATGTTAGATTCTGGAGGTACTGAATCATCTTATTGTACTTTCTGTCTGTATCTAATGAATATAATCTAAAGGAACAGGATTGGAATTAGGGGTAGAGAGAGAAATATTGCTGTCTTTGTTTTGCCATTGAGGCTTTAAATCCCAATATCTAGGGGAATTTCTCTAATTGCATAGAAAATCTGACAGAGACAATAAATACACCGCAGTTTCCTGAGCACTACCTCAGTAACTTAATTACAAAACTGTTTTTAATCTGAGTTTTTCAAAACCGATGGAAAATAATTTTAAAATAATTTCAAGATTTTTGAAGCTTTGAGTCTGTCACAAATGGTTTTCCCCTATTTATGCATATTTTTAGGTGTTTTTTTCTTCCTATTTATTGCTATTTATTCCATCTAGCCAAGACTCTTTTTCTATTCCTTTTTGTTGTTCTTGTTGTTCCACTGACAATTTATTCCTCCTTGTACCAGTTAGATCCTTCAAAGTTCCTCTCTTCTTGGCTTTTAAAAGATTGTCTACTTTTTGGTGATGGAAAATTGTTATGTGGTTAGAAATACTATCTGAATCTTCTCACATCATCCCATCTATGAATGAAAGCAAGAATCACTAAACAGTCTGTTGAAATCTAAAGTAGATTAAAGTCAAACTTGTTGAGTGAAGGGTAAAGAGTAGTTTATCAGAATATACTAAAAACAAAACATATTTTTGCCATTTTTGGTATCAACTGTTATCTAGCATTACATGCATTACATTCATTAGATCCATCCCTATTGCAGACAACCAATTGTCCTGACTAATTCTACTCCAGTCTTTATGTTACAGAGTATACAGAACCAGATCATTTATTCTAAGCCTGCTTTGGATGGATGAGCATATGAAAAACCCTGTCTTACTCTTCCTTCATTTATGTCATGAATATTTTGAGAAACTTAACAGAAGCAAGTGTGAAGTCAGGCTATTTCCATAATGTTTTAAATTTAAGATGATTTTTAAAACCTGATATAAACCTATTTGTGTTACAATTTTGTGCAGGAAATCTCATGAGCATATGATTTGTTATTATTATGACAGTTCATTAGATCTGTCTGAAAAACAACATTTCCATTTTATGAAAAAACTATTGTTTCAAAATTAGTTTTTGTTCTAATTCAGAATCAAAATTTGATCTATTTTCTTTCTTAGTATCCAGATGGAAAAAAAACCCCAAACATCAAAATCAACAACCTATAACTGGTTTTCTATTTTGTCTGTGCACATCCTTACATCTCAGCTATTATCTAGGTCAGTATGACTCTCAAAGAACAAAATTTAATCCTGGACTCAGGAAAACTTCACCATTTTTTGTCAAAAAAAAAACCATTGTCACACACACATAAAAACTGTTTCGGTAAATATATATGGATATATCTTAAATATCTGTCTAGCTTTTTAGTTTATTCTTCAGAACTCTATAATAAGCAAGGCTATATGCATCTTAGCAGGATGCATTTGCTCCTATATTGAACTTGGGGTCTGTATGGTTTCTTTGCTGAAGATAGATCATAAATGGCTAATTTGTGTCAGTCATGGCAGACTCTGAAGCTGTGGTCAAAAAGGTTATCTAGGGCTTATGTTCCTGTAAATGTTGTCACTTAGAGTTAATGGTGCATAAAAACTAGTGTACAAAGACAAGGAGACAACTAGGTATATCTTTAGAATTTCTTAAAACCTGACATTTTTACTTTCCAATCAAGACAGAAGTAGCACAGAAGATATTAACTTTGCTGTTAATCCTGTAAATTTCCTGTAATCCACCTCCCCCCCTAAAAAAAAAAAAAAAAAACAAAAACACACAACAAAAAAAACAACCCAAACAAAAAACTCCAAACCAACAAAAAACATAATAATGATCAAATGCCCCAGAAATTATTCAAATGTTCCAAATAGATTTGGAGTAGGTTAGCTTTCATTATAAGCGCCACATGGGATCAGTTTTCCAGGCTGGTTACCACATTCATAATGGTGTTCAGGCTACAGAAAACTGCATCAGTTCTTCTAAAAAAAAAAAAAAAAAAAAAGAAAGAAAAATATATTAAAGCAATTGTATGTTCCTCTAATGAGACTTGTCTTCATTAGCATTCCTGTGAGGCATTATACAAAACAAACTGAGCAAGCCTGTTCTGTACAAGCTAGCCGCTTTGGTCTGCCATCAAGTACCTTGCTTTAAGTCTTTGTACTGTTCTCCATCTTCCCTATTAGTTTTAGCTGACTTTACACTGTGTGTATTGTTAAATGGTTACACCAGATGTAACACTATGGCATTTCGTCTGCACATTATGTTAGAGATAAGTGTACGCTAATATTAACCTAGGCATTCAAAATTATCACATGGCTGAGCCAGGTTTCAAGTTGTCTCTCCTACAACCCACATAGTTATCTTCCGAATACCTTCCTTCATCATTATGTAGGTAAGTAGATGAGTTTGTTACCGTATTATTGATTCAAATATTAAAAAATAATCCCTTGCATAAGGGTGACTATAGGAAACTGGATGTCCTGCTCTAGGGAACAGCCAGCATTCAGTATCTCAGAAAAAAATTTAAAAATTGTCCAAGGAATTACTATGAAATAACTCCCAGATCAGAATATCTTCTTCTGAATCCTCATTATTTGCAGATTGGCTTATTATCTGAGTCATAACATATATTAATCCATTGTTTCTTCTTAAAAGAGCAATAACAACAACACAGCTCATTGTAACGCGTATAGTCCTCTGAAAAAGTACAGAAAACTATACCTCCCAGAAGGCTGTATATTCTGAACATCTTGCAAAGTCAGTGTCTGCACAATGCAGCCGTAAAGACTCATCAACATAAATTCTAGAAATTGTTTGCTCTTTTCAGCATTATTATTATTTCAGTTTTATAGATGGAGAAACCAAGGCAGAAGTAAATGAAGTGGAATTAGGTGAAACATGGTCACAGCCAGAGTTACCCCAGAGTTATAAACCTTTTAACTTCGAGTCATCTGAGTCATGATTTCTTCTCACTTCTTGCAACTTTCATCTGCAGATATAAAATCATGCAACAAATTAAGGAGGAATAATTAAAGCATAGAACCAGCCAATGGATTTTTGTCTAAAGTTCTTTTAGCATCTCTTTTGCCCCTTCTAAGCAGAACAGCATTAACAACTTTTTAAATTACTGTGAAGGATGTAATGAAACAACAGAATTCAAACACTGGCGAATATCCATTTGGCACTTCAATAGATCTAATATTGCTACCTGAGCAAAAAGAACCTCAGGGACTCCATTCTGCTTTCACTTATGTCAGTAAATCTAGAGTAACTTCACTGCAATTGCTGCAGTCAATAGTTATTCCTGATTTACACTTATGAAGCTGAGAGAAAATGGGGCTTTAATTGATCAGCAAAACCTGTCTCAGTGTAGATTTTTCTCTAGCAGTCATCTTGCTGTAGTAATTTCAAGAAAAATAAATAATAAGATTCAAACACCACAGTAAGCAGTTAAGGAAATTATATATCAAATAAGTTCCAAAAAGCCTGGAGAATTGCAAACAGAAGTTTTGCCTTACAGGTTTCATTCCTTATGTAGATTTAAATAATTCAATTGTTGAATAAATCTTCTATATTTTATTTATTCAAGCATTTTCAACTTTCATTTCCCAGCAGCCATGCCAAGAGTCATGAGGAAGAAAGGATCTTTTTTGATCATTGACAAAAATGATGTGAAAATAAGTTACATTCCAAGTTTCTGCATATTGTATAGGAAAGATATAGATAACACTATGCTGCCTACAACTATCCTCAGCAAGAGTGGGATGGGGAAAAAAAAATAGTTTCTTTCCTAGACTTAAATAATTCATTTGTTGAATCACTGAATACTTCTCAAGTTTTGTCATGCATTCACAGATTTCCTGTGATACTTTTCCTGACAGTAAAATTTAAAACAAAACAAAACAAAAATACACATAGCCTTCTCTTAAAGAGGTAACAGTCAGATAATAACTCTTTGTAGTTTCAGAAAACTTATATTGAAGAACATTGCTGTGTTCTTCATAGTAGTAACTTTTATGATAGTTGAAATACAGAGGATTTTTATTATATATTTTAAACAATTTTTCAGTCTTTTATCTGGAGTTCTTTGATCAAATATGAGCTATAGGGAATTCAGAAAAGCTTTTTTCACTTTCCATGTTCTCCTTCTGAAATCAAAGTGATGGGGTTATCACGTTGTCAAGTGCTATTGTTTGACAAAAGTAGGCACAATACTGACAAGGGTTGATTTGACCCTTATTCTCTTTAAAGTTTTACATGCAATTGTCTCTGTGGTTTGGCTGGAGAATCATTTGAAATTAACATTTTTTGTGTTTGCATTCTTTAAGGTAATAACTGCCTCAATAATTGCATGAACAGGATTGCCATATTATTGTCATAGAATCTGAACACAGAGCTCTTTCTAAGATTCACTGATTATGCATTGGTAAATGAAGACATGATACACTGCAAATGCAGTCTTCTCTGGGGCAGAAACTAAGTAATAAAGAAGGGCGACGTAAAGAATCTTATAACAGTTTTCTTAGCAAACAAAGCGTTAATTTCAGGGTTTGTTAAGAAATGAGGTGCAACCTGGGAACACACAATTGCACATGATAATTCCACAGTGATGAAATTTTCTCTCTCGTCTCGCAGCTGTTTGGTTTGCCTTCCCCTCTCAGCTTTCAACACAACTGGTCAAGAATGCTTTGTGAACTAGACTGTTAACCTGACGCAAGGTAAAACCAACATTTTTTTTCCCAATTTTGGCATTGTGTAAGGCCTACTTTTGACCTGACCCTCTTAATTAGCTGAAGGTATGGAATGAAAAGATGGGCTTGAGTCCCCACAGAATAGAGGAGCCCATCAGGAAGTGAATAAAGGGTGGTAACTGTTTCCTTGAGACATCAAAGATTTAGCTGACTTTGTGTCTCTTTGTGTTGAGGGAAATGTTCTCTGAAGTCTTCATCTTCTGATTACTAAGAAGAAAGCAAATGTTTTTTACCTTATTAGTTGTGCAGACAACTTTTAATCTGAGGGAGTGGAGGGCATTTAGGCGAAAGAGGGGTGTAAGAAAGGCGGGTGAACATCCTTCATCCCAGCATGCTATCAGTATATTGCTGGACATGTAAGCATAAACGGCCTGGCATCTTGACTTGGCTGGGTTGTACAGAACAGACATATCTGATAATGTCAAAGTACTAAAGCCCTTTGTCAAATATCTCCCTGCCAGCTCCTCAGCTGATTATAAGTCAGACTGGAGTTAGCAATGGTTCTGTTCATTACTACTGTCTGAGCTGTCATAGATCCATTATATCACCAGGTATGGTGTGAGGACCATATCTCTGCAACCTCTCAAAACAGTATGAGACTTCACTTGTTCAAGTGTTAACTCTCCAAAATTTTATCCTCATTTCATGATTAATTAAGGATTTTGCTGGAAAAAAAATATTGTTTTCAAATTGTAATAGTAAAAAAAGTGCATTTAAAAAAGAAATGTGAAAAAAAGAGGAAAATATAAAAAAATTATGTAAAACAAAGTGACATTTCTAGTTTATCATGAAAATGTTTTTCTGTTTCTCAAAGTAAAAAACTTACTGTTTTTCCCCAGTAATTTTCTGAATGTTAGATTTTCTCATGAAATGCGGTCATTAACATTTACTTGGTTCAAAAAAGCAGCTGTGGTAGTGTCTGAAAACATTTGACTTTCCTCCTCATTCCAGAATATAATTCATAATCACACTGAACACTGGACCATATACTACTGGCTAATTCAGATAAAAGTTTACTCAAGAAAGCAATATTTCTTAAAGTAAAATTTAGCAGTTGGAAAAACATCCAAGCACCCTGATACTGAAGAAGAGCTGTGGGAATCACATATAACCTAAAAAGACTTTGTAGTTCACTGGGACATTCTCTGAAAAAATTAAATAATGATGACTTTTGTATAAGGAACATTTGGTGAAAGAAAAAGGTACAGAAAGAGAAGCATGAGTTTCTTTAAGTTGGATTTTTGTTTTTTGTTTTTTTGTTTTTTTTTTTTTCAGAAAATATTTCCTGAAATAACTTTAGATATAAAGAAGAGCTTGCACACATACATGCACAGAAGGAAATATTCAAGGAGAATTTCTCTGCCTATTAAAGCTTTATTTTTGACTTTACATGTTTGAAGTTTCCATCCAGGAATGTTCTGGCTCTTCTTTTTATTCCTCGTGAGTTTGCAAAAGAAAAGAAAAGCTCGGCTCTGCTGTTCTCATGCATTTTTACTATTTCTTAAGTTAGTTCAGGGTGGGAGGTGGAGCTTGCTCTTCCTTTTCTTTTATTAGCTGCTTTAAGATTCACATCTTTTGTTCTTCGAACTCTCTTATTTGAAATTCTTCTCTTTAAGTCAGCGGGGAGCAAGGGTTGATGAGCCCCAGCCTCAGCTACAGCCCTGGGGCAAAGAATCTTCTTTTTTGAATAATAGTTTTACGGTTTTGTTTTATTTTATTTTTTTCTGAAATGTATCTTGGATATGTTGATTTGTAAAAGGCTCTGTTGAGGTTTGCATTCATTCTCTTTTCTTGATAGTTTTCTGACTTTTTTATTTTTCCCTTACTGTGTTATAAGTTTACAGAATATTTATACTAGATTTTTTTTTTTTTTTCCCAGAATCCCCATCATGTTTTTTCTATTGTCGTGGCTTTGATAGATATATGTTTCCATTCTATGTTTTACTTTTCTTAAACTGATGTAAGATCAGAGTAAACATTTGCCACCTGGCTTCCTAGATATTTAATGAGAACAAGTATTGAATATCATGGTGCATTCAGTTTTTATACATTAAGGATTTTTACTGGGACATTACATGCCACATTTCATTGTTTAAACCAGCACTTAGAAAGATGAATACCATGTAGGTCTGGGAATTTTGTTAAGAGACAAGAGGTAAAATTTTCTGCAGTGTTTTTGATTTATTCTTAGTTTTTATGTTTCCTTCTGTATAACCTAGTGCTTAAACCACTTACTTAAGAATCAGTCTTCCTGAGCCTGGATGGGTTTAATTCTGCATCTTGTGTTACCCAAGGACTGTCCTTATCCCCCAAATATACGTAAATTCATGACTCCTGTTGAGGCATTCCTGGCTACACACTGGCTCATCAATATTCATTGGGAAAGAACATGAAAAAGAAAATATAATTTGGAAGCCTAATGCCTCTGATACTCCACCGAGAAAAAGGAGGTTTGTGTTCTAATCCTTGTTTTCCTTATTTATCTCTTAAATTACCAGTCAAAAGGGAAATCTGGGGTTTTCTCATTTCACACTGGTACTGCCGTTTCACTGCAGTAGAACATTTCAGTCTTCAAGAGGAACACATTCATTCCTCACAGCCCTATGAAATATTTTGTGCCTGAAAAGACTGCGCTAAATGGTGACTGGTACTCCTTTCCTGGGAGAAGCAGGGCCTGCTTCTTGATTGGGGAAATTATCCCTATTCAATCATAGTTAATCACACAGTTTGGTTTACTTATTTGAATTTGGTTTTTTTTGCTTCGGTCAGTAGAGTAGTTTGGAACTTGATATTAGTCATTCTGGGGAGCTTGTGTGACATTTTGGTATAAGAGGCTATTGTTTACTACACATATCGATTCTTAAATGTTCCCCAACCTGTGTTAAAGATGCTGAAAGCACCCATAGTCACCATTTGATTAATTTGTACATGTTTCTCTTTTCATTTTAATGAATGTACCCTGTCCCTTGGGAAAACTCTGTGGCATATTCCTCGTGACCTCTTAGTCTTTAACACAGATCTTTGGAATAAATATATTCAAAACTTTTTACCCTAATGTAAATGGACACATGTTGCTCCCTTTCTGTTTTGACCTGGGGATAGGAGGAAACAAACTCTATATGTTTTTATGACTCCAATTCATTCCACTTCTAGTAGAAAATAATGTATCATAATACTAACTGTAATCATCATCTTCCTAGCTGTAGCAGAAGTGAGTCTCCAGATTTTGTTTCTAATACAACTAGGGTGTAAGAGAATAAAACGTTGTTGTTGGTTTTATATTTTATTTCTTATTGTTACCATTACTATTATTTTGGTTCTGTAGCTGGTGTTTGCCTTGTCCCCTTCATCCCAAAAAGAAACATGCTCACCACAAAATCTCATACTCACAAGGAAGTGTTGAGAGGGTTTTCGGTGAACAGTATGTCATCAGAAATGTTCATAACAGTATTCAAAATCTGAGGAAAACCAGCAGGACTAGCAAAAATGACTTAACAGTTCTATGTGAGTAAAAGCTGAAACAGTTAAACAAAAGTTTTGCAAGAATGTGTTACTCCAACAAATTTTTACCAGGAAGTAAATCTCTCATTGTATCATTATGAATTTAGTTTGTTTTCATAACCTTAAAATGTCTCATTTTGAAAAAGTAAAAATATTCCTTTTTTTTATAACCTTTTAAAGCACTTTTGTTTAGACTTTTCTGTTACATTAATGCTAATTAAAATAATATTTTAAATATTCTAAATTAATTATTATATACACTCCATCTAACATTTTGTAACTATTTTTATATTGTGATGCTTCAGGACAAAATTCAAGCAGGTAATCAGAGTGAAACCTCAACATTTCAATCCGTTTTTTCTTAAAAACAATTGATAATGTTCAGAGACAAGATTTTAAATGTCAACTTCTCTTTCCTCTTTGTGTCTTGAAATCAAAATCTATGTTGAAATACGAGAACTTCCTGTAAAATAGATGTTATTTTCGGAACAACTCAAAAGGTAGAACAGGTCACAAGGAAAGGTATTGGGCTCACTGTTGCTGGAAATTGTTAGAACAAAACCAGATAACTTTATAAAAAAGTTCATTTAGTTCACTGCAGCTCCTGGGAGGAATTTATGGCTTGTGCAACACAGAAGAGAAATTTCTCAAGCTGGAACTGTGAAGAAATTCTTTCAGGTGTTTTGGGTGTTGTTGTTCTGTGGGATTTGTTCAGCATATTGGTGTGTGTGTATACAAATGCCCACACAAAACACCTTCATCTAGTTTCTGACCAAGGTTGTAGGTGTCTATGGAAAACATTTAAGATATATAGAAATTATGAAGATTTTCGTCCCTTACTATATTTTCAGTTTCCAGCAATCAGTGGAACTGGGACTTCATGAACCACAGGTTGTATGTAGCATGTTATTAACAACATCTTAGGTCTGGTTCTGCTTGCTCATATGGGCAGGAATTCTTAAAAGGCAACATGCCACCTTCCTCCGTTAAGGATTTGCCTTGGTAGGCACAGCTGTAGCTGGTCCTTATGAGACTCTCATAATTAATTCATGAACATCTACTTTATTCTATGTTAAACATAATCTTCCTCATTACTTAGGTATAGTTGGCAACTTCTAGTCATGCATTAAGATAATCTCATGTAACTATAGCCATCTGGAAGCTAGGCATCCAGTTTCAAGCAGTCATCGAGGTTCTTTCTGCAACGAGCAGGAAGAGACATGAGGCATTTCCAAAGGACAATTTAGCCTGTTGCAAGACAAATGACTGAGCGTTGGTATGAATTTCTCTCTAGATATGCTTTTTTTTTGGCTGAATAAGCTGAGATAAACAAAATAACATTGTCACCCTGTTTTCACATGGTTATCTTTAAGAGGAATCTCACATTTATTGACAAGAACAGCTTCTGTTGTGCAACCCTTTTCTCTCCTCACTTCATTAACATGATGTTAGTGACCCAAGTCAGCAGGCACCCTGCCTTCTTTTTAACACTTTAGTGAATAGACACTACAGCTATGCTAGTAAATTAAATCATAAATGAACCACTTTTTGGTCCTGCCTAGCCTGTACTCACAGGCATTACTTTACTTCTCTAAACAAACCAGATGCATCCAGACTACCCACTAGCCCAAAATTGTACTAAACCCAGGCTCTGTCGGATTTGGGTCTGACAGAGCAGTAGGTAAACAAGGCTCAATCTCAACTGGAAATTTAATAGCATGGGTGATTGCAGAACTTTTATTTTTTGCCTATGTCTTAGCTTGATTATTCAGCTGGTATAGCATGTACCCACAATGGTACAGGTGTCTCTGACATGGGCCTGTTGAGTGAGTAACATTTTGTGCAAAATTGCACAATGTTTTGGAACTCATTAGTGTACTAGAGAAAGCTCTGAAGCTTCTGTCTGCTGTGATTCTTACAAGAAAGTTGGCAATGTTAGTTAGCTTTATTTTGTGACCACTGCTTGCCATGTTGTTTCTCATCATTGCACTCTTGCCTTATGCTTCTTCCAGCTGTTTACCATACATACCTGTTGTCACCAACCTTAATCTGCATATATATTTTGCAAGACTTAAAACCAGGATTTATTTATTTATTTATTTATTTATTTATTTATTTATTTATTTGGTGGGTGTGCTCTCTAATCCCAATCAAATCTTGAAAGTTTATTCAACATTATCTCTTGACAAAAGGCTTTACATAAAACCTAAAATAATTAAATAAGTAAAAAACCAAATAAATAAATAATGGAAACATAGAATCATAGAATGGTTTGGGTTGTAACGATATATTAGAATATACAAACAAACAAAAAAGCATGATTTGCACAGAGACTGGTTTAAAAATAATAGGATTTTTGTTTTTTTTTTCTTTATTTTGTTTCTATTTGGGGTATTTCCTGAGCTACTAAATGTAAATAAATTTTGTTATTAATACTTAGTTTTCAGTGGCTACCTGAAATTACAGGATTTAAACAAATTTGCTTGTAGGAAGGAAGCCTGCATCTAGTGATATGAATGGGGCCTTCATACTTGGTAAAATGAGATAAAGATATCACTATAAAATGTTGAAGATACTTTGCCTGCGAGGACAGTATCTCTACACATGTCATTAAAAATTCCATTTTTTCTTTTACAGAACCGGTGATCCTATCCCTACATTCCTCCTCTAGACAAACTTTTTTCATTAATGGCTTGTTGCTTTGTACTTTTTCCCCCTTTCTTTTTAACTCATCTTTTACAAAACAACAGACTACTCTCCCAAGAATATCTGAAAGAAAGCAGACCCATGGGTCAGATGCACACCCTTGACTTCCTACAGTAGAGTTCGTTAGGAAACCAGGGTAATTTGGTTAGATGGCCCAGTAGAGGGAATATTCACCTTTAAATAAATACACAATAAAAATAGCACACTGTTACTATAGGGTTACTGGACTGCAGCAGTAAATGAACTGAATAAAATTTTATGGCTTCTTAACATGCTGAGGTTTTGCAGTGTCGTCCATCTTGTAGTCTAACAACATTTCCCAGCCTGCTATCAGTGAAACTAATAGTGCGGATGGAAATTTTATGAAAAATGGGAAATCTACGTTGGTTTTATATTATGTCAGTAGAATGAATAAAGAGCATATTTTGGCATTAATAGCTAATGTTGGAAAGTGCGGAGGGAGGGAGAAAGAAAGAACTGCTACATTTTCAGCTTTTGAATTGATGTTTTTTAAAGAGTTGGCTGTAATTATGATATTTGAATGTCATTATCATTAAGCTGATAAATTATTTAGTAAGAAGGTGAACAACGAGAAGAGATCATTGGTGTATTCAAGCATCTTAGTTGTATTCCATGTCTCCTTGTGACTCTGCGACTGCTGTATTAATCACATGGATACCACAGATATGTTCTGTTATTATCTTTCACCGCAAGGTCAAAGTTTCGTACTAATATAACGTATGGGAAGGCGTAGGGGGGGAGAAGAAACCTCAAAATTATTAATCATACTGCAGAACAATGATAACAAAGGTTCTTTACTGACTTAAAATGGATTCCTTAGTGCCTCTCAAGCAAAGATGTCATAATGACCTCCGTAACAGACTTCCTTAGACAACACAGATAGCACATTAAGTGGATACACAGGAAGCAGCAAGTACAACAGTAACAGACCAGCACTCAGCTGAGTTCTGCTTCTAAGCAGTCAGAAGCACAACTGTGGGAACATGCTTCAGAAAGGGTCTCTGGATGTTTTTGTCTTTCATTTAAAAGAAGAAAAGAAAAAAAAAAAAAAAAAAAAAAAGAAAAACCAGGAAAAGTTTGTTGTTCCAACTTGTTGAGTAAAGAGGAACAAATATGGGTTTTTTTAAAGAAAACCAGAGTTTAATTCCCTCTCCAGAAATAGTGTCAATCTCATGAGTATAAATAGCACAAACATACCCCTTGATAATATAACATGCTACGAGTAACACATCCATATATGCCAAAACACTGTATCTTCTAAATGTAACCCCAAATCTCATTGAAAACAGCTGTTTTAAATACTCTCCTGAGCTTATTTGTAATATATTTTCCCTGAAGGTTTTGTTCCTTGAATTAATTATGAATGTTTCTTTAATATAATAATTTCCCTAATAGTTGGAATAAATAATTTTAAGACTGATTTCTTTTAATGGAAAAGAAATCCCACTAGATATTAATAAAATGACCAGTGTTTTATGATCCTCTTTGATGAGTCTTGGGTAGATTTTATATTTATATATATGTGTGTGTATACCTATATGTCATCATGAATATTACCAGTTTACATCATGGCAGAGCCAAAAGGTCACTATTTTCTCTGTTAACCTTATGATACTACTTAAGAAGAACACAAGGGGCCTTTGTCAGACCTTTATTAGTATGAATGCTAGACAAATAATCTAAATAGTGATGTATGTTTGTAGTGAAAAGAGGGACAGAGAAAGAGGAATAAAGTGAATCAGAGGAAGAAGATGAGAAGGAGAAATATCTTAAGAAAGGAAGGTAAAGGGGAAGAGAAAAGGAAAGACAGAAAGAGGGAGAAAGAAGAAAGGTAAGTCCAGAGTATGATTTATTCTATTTCATATATCAGTCTTTGAATTGTCTTTTCCAAGTGTTTCATCAATGGCTATAGCTATAGAGGGAACATCCATAACCACTTTAAAATAGTCAGATCATGAAATCTGTTGAAATAAACCCCATTTTTAGTGACTTACCCATCAATCATCAAATGGTCTCAGCCATGATTGCTTGTGAAAATTTTATCCTGTCCCTAAAATATCTTAATATGAATTTTGGAAGAAACGCCACTTATAATGAAATACATTTTTTAAAATAAAACTTCCTTGAAATCGATTTGATCTTCAAATATTTGCAATGAAGAATGTCATCTCTGAAGTCTTAGTGAACTGTATTTTATGTCCTTGTTCACTGCAAGTTCTTTTGCTTATTTTATTTTTTCATTATTTCGCTAAATCTATTTTTGAGAAGACTTGAAAAATGCAGAGAAACATTATGAAACGATTTTCATATTTCTTTCCTTCTTTGAGGCTGGAAATGTCATTCATATCAGATTCTTAGGATTATTTTCCTTTCTCAGTTCCCAAAAGAAATATCAGCTCAACAGTCTCCCTTTTATTTCTCATGCTTCTTTTATACTTAGACATTGGCAGTATAATATGAGCAAAAACAATGCACAATCTAAGGTAAATTTCAAAGTACGGATATTATGTTCATTACTTCCATGTAGCATAACAGGCACATAGACCTTATTTTGGCTCAGGGAAAAAGAATTACTCTTTGACTTGATGAACACAAAAGCAATAATATTTTCTACCTTACCAAATCTTATGCATGGAAAGTTAACATATCACACGCAACATATGACAGGATGTTGCTAAGAGAGTTGACACCGGAGTAAAATAATTGTTCAGTCAAATTTCAGTATTTTCCATTATTTTCTTATTGATATTCCTTTAAATACTTGCAGTGACATGCAAATTTTAAAAATTTATTATTAAAAAAAGATGATGTCTTATTTAGTTAGCTGTAGTTCTTTTTAAAACGCAAAATCTATCTCTGTTTTTTCAATATGAGCAGGACTACAACACAGTGTAGAAATTCTTGACCCTGTCTTTAGACTATGTGTCCTGTGAAGGTCCCTTCTAATATGATTTATGAGAATCCATTTATCCTATTCTTGACTCTTTTTAGGATTAGTGACCTACTAGATGTAACTTATCACAAATCAGGTCTTCTAACTTCCCCCAGCATTTCCCATTTTGTTAGTGGTATGTTAATAATACAACAGTTTTGTGAAGCTCTGTCTCTGTAAAACCCACATCTCCGAAATGGAAAGCAGTTTTGGCATTGTAGTAAAGAGAATAGGAAAAAAAAAATGTAGTAAAGGGTTAAATTTGCAAAGGAAATAAAGAGTCTTCATGTCATGCCACCAGCTGTGAACGAAATTCATTTGCCTCTCAAATAGAGCCCCTAGGGAAGATCCCACGAGTGGTGTGTGAAACAGGAGGTTGTAAATGTCCCAGAGACCTTATGTGGTTTTAGGGCTTGTTCAAAATCAGAAGTGAAAACTAAATAGTGCTAAAATGAGACAGAAAGCATAAAATTAAAATGCTTTATTCCTATTTTATTTTATGTTGTTAAGGAGGCAAAAATCAGACAAAATCAAGAATCTACCTGCTTCATGTTTAAGCTCAACTATTCTGTTTTCCGCCATTCTCCACTCTCCCGTTAAACTCAGTTTGTTTTTTGCTCCTTTCTCTCCTTTACTTCAGCTGCTATCTCTCTGTCTCTTCCTCTCTCCCTGCTTAATTCACCAAAGCATCTGTGCCTGCTTGATCTGATTGACTTCAACAGGATTTCTCAGAAGCTGTAAGTAAAGTATGTGGTCTCTGTCCCCTTGTTCCTCTTTCAGCCGTGTACTTTCTTATTAACTTTTAAATACTCTAAATCTCCAGGGCACTGAACCTTGTTAACTCTTTCTGATACAGATGGGATCTGAGGACAACTGACATTTCATAGGAGCTGCTCAGCATTTCCCTGTATCGATACATAAATGCCCGATGGGTCAGATCCAAAGTCTCCTGAAGTCAATGGAAAAATCTCTCATTGACTCAAACAGGCTTTGGATCAAACCCTATTTGTTTATCTGCCCTTCTGTGTTAACCTTTTATGTTTCTCATCTTTCCCTATCAATATCTCTTGCTAGAGGCAATCTTTACAGGACTGAAAACACGGTGAAAATTAATAAGGTAACCACATTATTCAACACATCCCACCCTAAAAAAAAAAAAAAAAAAAAGTTAGCTTGAGTTAACTTCAAATGAGCAAAAGTTTGTGGCTGAAGAGCAGAGCAGCATTTAAATGATCAGATTTGGTACACTGGATTTTTTGTTTCTTCAGATTCTGACTGAGAAATTAATTTGTGAAATTGCATGTGACTGAAGAGACTCAAAATAATCCAAAATTGAATCGAAAGAGGTACAGGGGGAAGGAAGAATCAGGAAAAGGGGGGGGGGGGGGGGGGAAGACAAACAACAAAACCCCCCACCTTGTTTGATTACATTATTTTAATTTTGGATTCTTTCTTCCCTTTTATAAAACACATAACTCAGTGTGCAGATTCTCTGCAGTTTATAAAGAAAACATGAGATATGCTGATGCATAAAATATTGGGCCCAACATCACAGTATGTGCAAAATTCCATACAAAATTCAAATGTGCAGTGGAATAGGAATTCCTTATTTCTCTTCTAGATTAAAATGAGTGCATAATTTATCTGGTGCAAAATATATGCAATGCTCTTTCTTAATAATTTATATAAAAAAGATGTTTTGGCATGTGGCGTCAAGGACAACTCTTGCAAAAGGCAGACAGGAAAACACATGCTGAAACAGGTATTTCCTACAAACAAAGGACATCTTTTTTATTATCTTCCTCCCTCATTTTAATTAGAATGACACAACGTATACATTATCAACAGTAAAGAAATTAAGTGGCTAAGCTTAACTAAGGATTCATAATTTTCAAGACACTTTTGTGGCATTATACAGAAATGCATAACCCTTAATATTAGACATATGTTATGTATGGATCTGTAATGGAAACAGAAACTAGGGTTCTAAGAGGCTTTCTTATGATTTACATATTTATTTAAAAATATAAATAAAACAAATAGACAATAGGAAGAATAGTAATCCACCCAAAGGTCACTGGGTGCTGAAATAGCACAGTACTAAACAAACATCTCACAACATTTTAAAGGAAGATGAAATTACTCTTATTCAGCTGGAGCATAGGGAAGACTAAGTGAATGGGTTGAAGTTACTCAGGGGGGTTGTGTCTGAGCCCTAAAAATTCTCTGTCTATTTAAATATCCTGCTAATAAAACACACCTCATGATCCTATCAGTCACAGCAGGCTCCATAAATGGTGGGGGGTTGAGGGGACACTTCAAAATGTGATCTGATGTTTATGGAATTTGCAGACAGAGAAAGAAAACCAAATTATTTTTCTGTAAGCTGACCAGGGAAGCTTATGTAGAGCTGATATTTTTTGAGAAATCAAACCGTTTGCAATTACAGAGGAAATAGCGTTGAGGATTGAACACAGCCACAATCTGATGAGAGGACAAAACAGGCATACAGCATCACTCTTGTAATGTAACAGGAAATGTAAGCCTCTACAAGCTACTACTAATGGAGAGCTAGAGTCCTCCTGGACCTCTGTGGAAAATACATCCTTATTAATTAATAAATCTTGAAGTCTGAAGATGGAGACTAAGGATGAATTGCCTGCACCATTTCCAATGCAACAGTGCAAGCTCAGACTACTCACATCATGAAGACATACTTCAGAGAGGTGAGATGAAACAGCAGCACACAGAAAACATGCTAGTGACAGCAAAAATCAGTGTGCTTTATTGCTGTATCCAAGGATGTATTTATGTAAGTACAGAAGGGTTTAGTGCAATATGAACAACACATCACTGGACATCCTGCAACAGTAGCTGGTGTTTCTTCTAAAGGTGTTCTTGTACTGGTGATAACCCACAAATAGCCAGCTCCAGTCCTGTGTAACAGAACTTCCAGTTAGATGGTGACAAAAGCAAGGAATTCAGTGACTTTGCAGTTGTCTTCCAGATCACGGTGGAGTTCAGGGATTTTGCATGTTGCAAAACCTTTCTCTGTGGATTCCTAGCACCTAGGGGGAAAAGAGAAACGTGTGACTAAAATCTCAACTCCTATTTTCTATCTTATACAACACACTTCAGAGGGAGTAGAATTTCACTGCCTACTTTTAAACTGAGTCTTTGATTTGATATATAGACCTCAAACTGCATTTTAACTTCTGTCTACTCAGTTGTTTAAGTAATAAACACACTTCCACAGTGGAGGTTTCACAGATTCTGTTCTTGCACATGATCCTTGTGTGTAACAATTTTTAAATCTGTACAACTTCAGTACAGAACATACAGATGTGTATGTGGCAGGATCTAAGGGAATAAATATACTTTCTGCTTTGTAAAACATTTTTTCCTTAATATTTTTGCCGGTTTATGAAATTATTGGAAGTCAATCTTGCCCATTGCAGTTGACAGCAAAAAGAAGAATCATGTATGAAATGTTTGTGTTACCCTAAAAAAAGAAAAGAAGTAAACAGAATAAAGCTGTGTGATTAAAATGAAGATATATGATAAAATTCATTACCAGATAATGTATGTAACATAAAAGTGAAACAACACTATTCAGTCTGCTCACATTAACTGAGAATAGAAAATGGTTTCAGACATTGACTGTAATCAGATTGCAGTATCTTAAGAGAGCACCTGTAAATTGCACAGCTTCTGTTTGTATTGGATCTATCCAGAAATTTGATTGCAAAAAACAAACCCTTACACATGGATTTCTTTAATACAGGCCAGTGTCTTCATTTGTAACTACTCACCTAACAAGCTTACTCATGGACTCAGAGAGTTTTCATAAAAGTCTTTTCAACTTCATGACAGTACTTTTCCAGATCACTAAGTCTTATAAACCACAGGAGATCATGTCCTTCCTATAATTATTATTATTTTTTTTTTAAATTGTTTGTTCACCTTCTTGATACAAGGCTCAAAATTTCAGATGAGTAGTTAAATCTTTCTTTGGTCTGGAAGATTTTCTTCTCTGTCTCAAGTAATTGGTTGATTTGGACAGCATTCTGGCTTGTGACATCTTATATCCTGAGTAAAATCATTTCACAACCTTGAAGTGAAGACCATCAGTATCAGGAACTGTTGTGCTGAAGATCCATGTTCAGTACACCATTTCTAAACCATCATCCATTTATGCCTCCTGCTCTGAATCGTCAGAAGAACTAAAACTAAAATTGCCTTCCCTCTCCCACTCTTAAAATCAGAGTAAGAGGTTTGGTGATCAGTGATTATGGGCAGTTTCCTGCCAGAGAGATATTATCAACATCTCTGCACACTGAAAATGATAGCTAGAGCCTTTTGCTCAATCTGTGCATAATTTTGCTCAGCTGGTGTTTAAGATCTTGGTGCATAAATAATTGAGTTTGCTTCTATGATAATGTATAGGAAAAATAGTTAGCAGTTCAAGCAGATATACATACTGTGTCCTGAAGCTCTGCAGAGCCGGGAGCTTGCTATTAAACACTTGTTGAAGTGGTGGAAGAACAGCTCTGAGCTGCAGCAAGAGGGAGAGAGTACCCAGAGAAGAGAGAGCACCATGTGTACCTAACAGAATAACCTAAGGCAGGCTTTTATTCACTTATGTTAGTCTGTAGCATTTTAAAAGGTTAAGGGTGAGTTCAGAGGTGAGCAAGTGTCAAAAAGGACTACGTTAAACATTTAAGAAGAAAGGAGATGCTCCTCCTCTGTTCATCCTCTGGGAAAGCTGTGTAGGGGAGCTGGGATAAGGAAAGGGAGAGGCCTGACTTTGGTAACTGGGATATAAGCTTTAGGCTTAACATTTTAAGTGTTGTCATTTGTCATTTTCTTTCAGTCATCATTAGTTAGCTTTTGAATATTTCACTGATGTGTTGTGCAGAAATCACATGTTCATAGGTGCGACTTCTGAATATGACCAAGGCTCAGAGTTAGCTTTTTGAAGTTATCAGAAATATCAGCTTAGATGTGGAGATATGACAATGGGATACAAATATGATCAAACTGAGAGGAGTATGATGTGGTACCCATGTTGAGGAGTCCACAGGCTCCCTTTAGTTCTGTATGTCACATAATAGTGTGTAGACAATAGACATGTATGCTGGATTTACCCAAACTCAGGACAGAGAGCACAGTTAGTGGTACACCAGTAGATGTAGTCACTGGTTGACTGCAGAACCTTACTGGAAACAGCCAGCAAAGTACTGCTGTTAGGACTTCTGACACAATGCTTTTAAGGTAGCTGGCAGAACCAGCAGACAATACACGACAGGGTCTAAAATATGATATACTCACACATCAACAGTGTTGATTTATTGTTACTGACTTCCTTAGGTTTGATTGGTATCACCTTGCAATATTATATGATTGTTTTGTTTTGTTTCATTTTGGTTTTGCTTTGTTTTGTTTTGTTTTCCCCAGAAAAGGATTTTTCAGAAGCAGAACATTGTTTTTAAGGAATAAATGTTGCCTTCAAGAGATGTCCATGCATCTTCCTAGGCATAATTTTCTAAATGAATACTCACACTCCAATTATATGTTAAGTTTTCAAAAAGAACCCTGAAATACTCGTGTGTAGCATTTTACCTTTCTTCTTGGTAACACTGAAGAATAATGAAATAAGATTTTAGTAAATTCTTTTTAAACTGAATTCAGTGTGTAATGGATATGTAAGCTATGTTATTTTGTCATTAAAATGCTGTTACTTAATGCATTATACTGACGAATCCCAATAGTCTTGAGTCCATATTGGTGCCTAAGAGACCTTCATACACACAGTTGTCTCAGTCTTACCGATTTTTTATTCACTGGATTTTACTGGTAAAGAGTGGCAAAAATTGACTCACAAAATGTAGAAAGGGTATGAATTGCAACAGCACAATGAAATCAAAGTTCTATTTTTGACAATACAGTCTCAGAGAGTAGGACTGCAGTCTAAGCAAGAGTTCATTTGGTTGTTTGGGTTAATCAGTAAAAAATATTGATCATTATAATGCAGTATTTTCAGAAGGTCTGGTGTATATACATGCCAAAAACATATAACATTTTCATACTTCCCTAAAACATATAAACAATTTAGTGTGGGAACATAGTCAACTGACAACAGGAAAACTTTGTACCAAAATGTTATCTATAATTTAAAATACTAATCTTTACCTCATATATGATAACAGTTAACACTGGATTTCAAAAAAACCTACAAAGATGGTAGTGGCAGTATTCCTACTTAAAAGCAAGGAAAATGAGAGACAGAAAAATAAAGTAACTTGCTCCAGGACAATTATCAGACGACTGCTAGAGGCAGGAAAAAAGAATTATATATTATAAAACTAAGACAAAACTGATTTTTTCATTATTTAAGTGGGATATTTTGACACACAATTGAAACAAAAGAAGAAAGATGAAATGGTAAACACTATACTGGGTTACATAAACATAAATGTAGCCTGTGAGATACATGAATTAATCCTCTGGTTTTCATGATAAGGCCTTAGCTAAAGCATGGTATCCAATTCTGAGTGCTGCACTTCAGAGATAGAAATGGAAAGCGCACACAGGAAAGCAAACAGTGATCAGAGGTCCAGAAACAAGCTATGAGAAAAGATCAAAATAATTGGGGTCATTTTGCCAAAGTAGAGAAGACTGCCACAGTAACTGATAACATCCTTCAAGTATGTAAACGCATGCTAAAAAAATGGAAGTTTATTTTCCAAGTCCATAATTATTAGGACAAATTAATGGATTTAAACTGCATGAGGAGTCAGCTTGGATTCAAAGAAAATCTTACCATAATTTCCACATGTGGCAGCAATATATAATAGCTTGGCTGGAAAAGTTGTGGAGTAGCCAGAATTAGAAGATTTCAGCAACATATTTCTTAGAAATTACACTGGTAGAGTTGAACATTAGAACACGAGACCGATAAACTAGCTGACTTGCTTACATTTCTAAGCCTTGATTCTGTACACATTTTAACTCTTTCTGTAAAATTTTCTGTGCAAAATGGACACATTTCTGCATAATGCTTATATTTTTCTATGAAAGTCATAAAATAGTCATGAAAAAAATAAAACCCATGAAGCGTGATATATTGTCTATGACATAGACCTATGACATCAATCTTGTTACCCACCTCTAACAGCTCAGGGAGTGAGGTGACAGGTCTTCTCCAGTTTCAGGTTTTTAGACATATCACATTTTTTTCATAAGAACACTTCTAAATGCATGTAGTTAAGACTATACCGAGTGGCTCGAGACTGTGAAAAAGTAGCACCTTATTTTTTTAATTGATCTGCATAACAGTTCTGTAGCGGACCTATTCAGGTTTCATTTGTTGCTATTTTACATGGTGTAAACTTACTCCTGAAATTAGAGTTGGGTTTGGCCTACATATTTCATCTACAAATTCTGTCTTTCATGATGAGATTTCTTCATCTACTTGGACACAAATGATTGCATTCTTTAATTTTTACCAGAAATTCTTTCCTGGTAGATTTTTTATCCTGAACTGGCTATTTTAAGAATTATATTTAGGACTGATGGTGCAGTTCTTTAACTGTTTTTACATTTTTTCATATGGACCTCTTCATGTTTTTACAGTTTAAATATTATCTCCTATCTAAGAGAAAAACAAACAAGCAAACAAACAATGAGAAAACCCACACTTTTTTTTTCCAACCATTTTCCAACCAATTTCTCTAGGAACTTGTTTAGATTTTTCACTGACTCCTCATATTTGTGTCCTTCCACATAGTCTTCTGCTATTTTTCCATATGCAATATTTTAATGAATAAAAAATATAAACCCAAGTATTACACTGATTTTCATCTCTTCACATTCACACTAGAAACTCAGCCTATCCTGCTGTGGTTTCTTTTTCAGAAAATACAATTCTGTCACTGACATTTGCACTCACATGAGTTTCGCAGCAGCTTTTTATACAGTAAGTGTTGTTAACTTTCAAGATGCTTGAGACATGATTGCAAAACACAATTTTTGGGTTATTTTTTCTTATTATTTTTGTTCTCCCATTTTGTTTGCTTGCTCATGACTATAAATTAATCAAAGTTGAAACTTTGTAATTACAACATAAATGACATGTTCCCTTTACTTTTTTTTTTTTTTTTTTTTAAAGAACCAATTGCTTGCTTACTTAACTAGATTAGCCCTAAAATGCCAAAAAACCCAAGGTTGTTAAAAGGAAAAAAGAAAGTAATTTCCATCAAACACATATAAATAAACATATAAATCATGAAAGTTACATTTTCTTGACATTTTTTCAGTCTTCCACTTTTCAATTTACCCCAACTGCAGGGAAAATAAACTGAATTTTTAAATGTTTGTATGTTTTTGAATATATACATTCAAAACTGAAAAAGAAAATATATGAGGGAAGACCTTTAAGGATCCATTTTCAATTAAAATATTTTTCAATACAGTAGGTAAATAATGATGCACACAAATAATACAAAAGAATGACCTTCAAAGTTACTCCACAGAATCCATAATGTCTCAGGTAAATACTTATTTCTTGGGGAGCAAAAGGTTTCTTACCCCAACTTTCGTGCTCTGCCTCTCTGATCATTAAAGATTTTCTATCTCTCCCCAAATCACTGACACAAAGACTTTTTGTTTTAAGGTGTCCTAAAAGGAGGCTGTAGTTTTAAACACTCACAAGAGATGTCCTCCCACAAATTTGATGTTGTTCACGTCTTCATTTTCCTTTCCTAATTATTTCCTTTTGACTTTTTATAACTTTGATAGTTAGGATTCAAATCTGAGTTTCCAACGAAATGGGGGATATGATAAATTTAACTTCATTTTTAGTATCTGCATTGAGCAGATACTGCTGGTCTAGACAGTTTAAAGTCCCCTTATAGTCAGCAAAGAAAAGTAGGCACTCTAAAGATACAATTCTTCTCTTATATTTGGAACTATTTTAGGATGTGACAAGGTGTAGATTTAGAAGCACCACTACTGGTTAGAGTAATTCCATCCTTAGATATGACTCAGTTAGCTGCACAAAAACAATTCACTGGCTTGTGCTGTAGTTAGTGGAGAACTAATCAGTATGGTCCGTGAAGTGTCGCAAACTACTTAACTTGCTCAAAGTAAATGCCAGTACTTAGCTATATTAGTCAAACCTCCTGTTGCCCATATTATACTGAAAATATTATTTTTTTCTTCCTCCTTTATTGTATTTGTGTATTAATGTATACTTTCACTCCGTGACACTTCAGGAAGAATATTACACCCTGTGAAACCGATATGAGAATGTTTCATTTGACCATTTTTAGTTTAGAACGTGTACATTCCATGAAACAATGAAACAAAAACAAAAAAAAAAGCCAACAATATAAAGCTCTTTACTGCATAGGAAATAATTAATATTCTACACTGTTTATATATTGCACAATTCTGTTACCTATTTATGATTTCTCAACCCACTTTCTGTTCAAGTCCTTCTTCGAAAATTATCTCCAAGTTCTAAATATTGTAGTTGTATCAGTGAATTATCTTGATCTTTTTCTTAAAAGAGGAGTGACTCATGCAAAAGAAAATACAAAATGCTTCCTAATTGTATTTCTACATGGTAACAGTGGATTTTTCCTTCTTTTTTGTTTGTTTGTTTGCTTTAATGGTCATCCCAAGATTGGCTTCATCTCATCTAACTTTGGCCACCTAACATTACACATCTAATCTATGTTTGGAGTATAGACTGCTTTGGTAGTCTATAGAAAAAGAAAGCACTTTCAAAGAGTGATTTATCTGCATGCAGGCAGATACCTGAGATGATTATTGAGGTGAACTGCCCTTCCCTCTAGATGGCTGAAGTTGGGGAAACTAATATGATTCTCAGTCTTGTTATAATTTTGCACAGTTTTTCACACTGAAAATGTCACCCTTTCATCCACCTGAAGGAAATCCCTATGTAAATAGTGATCTTGATTCCTCTCTGATTCTCATTTCATGGATTTGACTGATTTTTACTGCAGTTATACATTGATAAATCTAAGAGTAAAATATGATTAAAGTTATTCTTATAAGCTTGAAACCTCTCAAAATTTCCAAATGTAAAATAATTTGAAGAGGAGTAAGAGTATCTGGTAGTGAGAATTAATATTGCTCTATTGAAGGCAGTGACTCAGTGCTGCTTTACATCACCGGACAATCATCCAGTGTCTGTACATGGGGCTGGATGGAAAGGATAATGACTAGTCTCTTTTTTGACTTTTTTTTCTTTTTTTTTAAAAAAAAAAAAAAAAAAAAAAAAAAAAAGTAGGTTTGTTAAAAGAGATTTCTCTGGGATTTCATCAATCGATATTTACAAGATTCCTGTGAACTAGATAAGGCCTGAAACAATATGTTCAGGGCCTTGTTGAACAAGTCAAATGTGCCTGTAATTCACACTAGGAGGAATGTTCCAGGTATTAAATTATCCACAGGCTGTAGTTGAGCAATTCAATACTCAATCCACTAAAAGCCGAAAGAAATAAAGATCACATAAGGAATTCTGGTCTGAAAAAATATTTTCTTTCTCATTTCTGATGTGTGGTGACAGTCCATCTTACATCATGTCACATTAACGCAGAACAACAAACCTGTTTTACAGAAGGAGAGGGTAATGGAGAGGAGAAAGTTAAAAAAAAAAAAAAAAAATGTTCAGAGGAATTCTCCTCAAACAGATCCTTAAGCTATCAGTTTGGACAGTGAGCAGTCAATCCAAATTTAGCAGGCGGATGGAGACAGAGCAGATGAGTAAGTGGATCCTCTTTATTTGAGGAGCTGGCAGGCGCTGTGGTTCACCAGCCACCTGAGTTATGTTTTAAATAGGTTAGCATGTCTATAATTTACAAAGACAAAATGTAGTTAGCAGAACGAACGAGCTAAGCATCTGGTTTACATCGCTAACTGGAGTTGTGTTTCTTCAGGCAGTCTGAAAAAAGGAACCTGACAAAAGAACAAACCCCATTTATTTAATAGAGATCTTCTTGAGAACATTTATTGGCAGAACATCTCTGGTAGAGATGAGCTTAAAGCACACAGCTCAGCCTTAAGTTCAAGACTACTCACATTTACAATCCAGCTCATTTTGTGTGTAACTGTAAGTCAACTTCATAGAAAGTCTTAATTAAAATATCAGTAATCACATCTCTGGAGAAGTTAAAGTCATGGAGTATGCCTTGATGGTTAAAATTTTCTGTAAATGAAACCATAAACACTTTCAGGTGGACATACAACTGTGATGAAAATTCTTAACAAAAAATATACTTATTTCAAAAATACTAGCTCAGCACTTTGGGGAAAATCAAGACCCTTCATTAACAGAAGTGGGTGTCTTCTTCAGTATGGAATAGCCTTCTCTTTAAAGCATTTTTCAGACAGTATCTCAATACTGTATTAGAACAGTGCTTTGCCATGGGAAGTAGTCTTTTTTGGATGAGACATAAAATTGAACACCTGATTGCCTGTGCTGAATAAGGATCCCAGGAAATTGTCCGACCCATTTAAAATTGGGGTACTATCTAGCTGTCACTTCTTGTGCTTGCCAGCCTCTTGCACAACACAGACTGGAGTTCAGTGTATGAATTTCTAATATTTCTAAACCACACTTATAGCACATAGAATGACATTTGCTATTTGCATGAAAATTTTTTCTTGTTATGATACATAGATATACTGGATATCTATCTCTAGAAAGAGCAAGTTTTCAAAATGGGAGAGCTATAATAAGCTGGAGAGGTACCACTACAGATATGTCACTGAGGCTGAAAAGATTAGTTCTGCCTAATCAGGATAATTGCTTCTGTTGTTGAGTCTCAAGGAGACAAAGATCAAGTTTTCATAAAAAGTAAACCATTATTCTTTCAAAGAGATGGAGTTGAATTTAGTTTTTAAAATAGTAACTGATTTAATTGATTGCAAAGCTTTGATTCATTGTTTTGATGGCATAACAACTCATTAAAAAAAAGCTTATATAAAAAAAATATGTATTTTTCATATGTAGTCAATGAGGCACAACAGTTAAAATGTAGGTGCTAGTGTGTGCTCTGTAATTCACTTTCTTCTACGGTCTTTCCCTGCTTGAATATTATCTTTAAGTGTAAATATGTGTTTGTATATCATTATTTTAGGATCATAGTATCATGCAGTCATGGAATAATTTAGCCTGAGAGGGACCTCTGCAAGTCACCTACTCAAACTTCAAATTTAGAGCTAAGTTCAAGGTTAGATCAAGTATCTTAGGGCTTAGTCCAGTCAGGTTTTTAATATTTTAAAGGATGGATAGTCTACAACTTCTCTGGGCTCCTATTTCATTGTTTGATCATCTTCAAGGGCATGGAGCGGAGTAGGGGGAAAGAAAAAAATTCCTAATATCCAGTTAGAATTTTCTTTGGTACAACCTGTAAACAGCTATTAGCCTTCGCACTCTCTGACCTTCTCTTCTCCAGGCTGAACAAACCTGAATGTCTCACTCTCTTGTCATACACAACATTCTCCAGACCCTTATGTATCTTGGTTGCCCTCACCTTGAGTTGCTCTATGCTGTCAACCTCTTTCATGTACTAGAGACCCAAAAGTGGACACAGATACAGTTTAGTAAGTGCAGAATAGAGCAAAATAATGAAATCTCTCAGTCTTCTGACTATGCTACTGCAAATACAGGCCCATATGCAGTTAGTTTTCTCTGGAAGGACACACTGCTAACATGTTCAACTTATAAACCAGGATGCCTTTTATTTATTTAAAAAAAAAAGAAAAGAAAAAAAAAAAAAGGATGTTTTCTATTGAGTTGGCATCCAGTCAGTACTATTATACACTTAATGTTGCACTGTTTCAGTGGGCGCTGAAATATTACTGTCATAAAGATAAATAATTTCTTCCCCAACACGATCAATCCATAGTTACCATATCATAGAACTGTTTCATTCCTTATGGTCTTCCCCCCCCCCCCCCCTTTCATTTTTCTACTCACCATCACCAGTACAAAACCTACAGATTTACCTACAGAAAAAAAAATGAAGACATTTCTCTAGACAAAGGACTTGTATCACTTTAATCGTCCTAAATTAGGTATTCAGTTTAAACTAGTCACCAGGCTAGTTTTTTCTCAGCGAAAAATTGAGTGAACTAAACCAAATACATGGAAAACCACTGAACTGTTAGATTGTTTGCTTTGCTTAAGGTACCCATCTATGAAGAATAGGAGCAATTGAGTGGAGGAGATAAATTTAAGTGTGGTTTAAAAAGTATGTAAAGAAAAACAGATGTAAAAATCCAAAACAAAATAAAAGGAAAAAATAAATCCCTTACAAAACCAAAAGCTTTTGTGAGTTTTCTCAGTCTCATTGAACAGAACAGTAGATGTAAAAAATGAAAATATTGCAGAATAACCACATCAACGGCAAGATCTTCCTGTGCTAACATTTTTTATGTGGTTAAGTAATTAAACCAACCTTTCTTGTCTTTTGTGTACTGAAAAAAACAGGATGAGAAATTCTTCCCCGTTGTGGATTGTGTGACCTCCACATTTTGAACAATCCCTGAAGTGAGTTTGGCATAGTAACTGCTGCAGTTTTCAGTCCTCAATAGCCACTTTGCAGCACCTATATCCCAGATGAATAGCCAGCTTGATCAGTTTTCTCCTCCCTTCTCTTGATAAATGTTTCCCCTTTTCCACTTGGCTGGCAGAAAGACGACCATTAAACGTTCATTTGTTTAAGCTAACAGACTGTGGTCATCTGCTCCCCGGGGAAGGCAAGAATCCAAACAGGTCTAAAATGGCATCATTTAGGAACACAATCAATTCATTATCTTTTTCATAAAGTTCGCATGTGCACACATTAATCATAATGGAGTGGCACTGGGCAGAAAGTTCTTACCTAAGCAAGTTCAGGGCTGCAGCATCTCTTTATCATTTAACTGCCTCTTGCATTTAGGCTTTTATTGTCTGCTCATTCAGCTGTTGTTTTATGAGTGCTGGTGTATCTTTTGTATGCACCAGTTGAACAGCCTCCAACGAACCTTCATGCCGTGGGTCCCACATGGGTCTGTTTGTTCTGGCTGAAGCGTATAGCTTTATAAATGAATGCTGTATCATTCTGCATTTTTCTCCTACTCCTATCATTAAAAAAAAAAAAAAAAAAAAAATCTGGTTTTGACTAGGTAGTGTTGCTTTACATGTTCTTTTTGACCTCAAGTCTGACATGAAAAGGAATAGAAACTTAATTTTTGATACTCATGTGGCCTTCACTACTGTTTCCTATGACTCTAAAAATCTTAATTATTTTTGTATGAAACAAGTAAGTCCCACCTCTGTGATTTAACCACTAAATGACAAAAGGTGGGAGAAGACAATTCTCATTTTTTGTTTTATAAAAATACTAAACCTATTTTATCCACTAACATTCATTCTTTGACTTTTATTTTTTTTTTTTTTTCCAAAAACTTTTGGCTACTCGTTATTTTCCAAGTATTTGAGATTTTTTTGCTGAATCAGACAGAATCTCTCAAGTTTCACCTGTAGCTTTAGTATTTTTTAATATATATGACAATTTAAAATTATAGGTTGTTTAGGAAAAGAACACAGAGGGAAAATTAATTCACTGGTGTCCGACATATTTTCTCCAAAGTTAACAACTGAAGGTAGTTTTCATATCACCTAATATTAAATATCTAAAAACATCTGTGAGACATCCCACTTCAGGATGGGATAAAACTCCCCAAGGGGCAACCAGTTTCTCTCCAGTGCCTGTAGACAGAATACAGATGGCTTCTTTATCAGACATAACTTTTATATAAAATTTCTCAAAAGTAGGTCTTGAATGAAAAAAGATTAGCTTTTTACAGTAAGTAATGATCTCAGCATGGATGTCACACTAAGAAGTTTGGTCATTGTTGTTCTAACCTTGATGTAGGCATTCAAAGTCAATCCTAGGAAAGGAGTTTAACGTTGACCTTGCCTGGCCAAAGTAACATAGGAAACATCTATATTTTGTTCCAGTGTGATTTTACAGCTATTTCAAAATGCTACAAAAGGTTTCCAGAGGCAATAAAGTTTTTAATCGTAATTTTTATTTTTTTTTTTTTTTTTTTTCTGTAGAAGATGTTGGAGAAATAATTAGATTTGTCTCTCTCACAGGCAAAAGAAAAATGTGTTAAATATAGAAGGCAAATAATTGTTAGTGTCATGGCAGAGAGGATACTTTAAATATTATATTTTCTTTTTATCAGACCTATGCATTTAATCAGCAATCAGTATCTTGGAAATATAAACTGAGGTTACATTTAGATTACAAGGTATCAGTGAATAAGAATATCTGAAGAATTTAATCAACTATTAAATCTAACACTTTGGATGTAAAACAGTAATTAGCAGCCTGTGTCTTTTACTTCCCTCCTCTCTTTTACTCCTTGACATTTTCTGACTCTTTTAATCATGTTTTTGAAGAAACCTGTTCTGTCAGTGCTCTTGAGGATAATACATTCTGGCAGGTGGCTAGGACTTAAAAAAACCCCCAGAAACTGTTAAAGTGGCTTTTTCTCTCTGTGTTTTCAGTGTGTGTCATGGAACATCATGGAAAATGACATGAGTGATAGAAACCTGATGTGATTCAGACCATTTTCAAGGGGAAAATGGTACACATTCTCTGAAGATTTCCTCTGCTCTCAAGCAGCCCACAGTGTCTTTGAAAATACCACATATTGTCACAAAGTGACAGGAAAGATGCCAGAAGTGGAGGGGTTAATATCTATAGCTTCTATGGCTGTTCATAAAAAATAAAACAAAACAAAACAGAAAACCCATACAAAGTTCTCCATCAGAAAAGTGTCATTTCAGGAAAAAGTTTCTAGAAAAAAGTTTTTTATTTAAAGTTACATCAGTTTTGATAAAATTTTGTTTAGAACCGTTTCTTATTTTTCAACATTAAAGGCTGTAAAATTGAGTTGTACACTTTCAATACATCTTGGGGGTGGGTGGGTTATTTTTTAAATTTAATTTGGTTTAATGGTTTATGTTTTAATGAAAGCGCAACTTTTTGAAAGTTCTTAAAACACATTCCCCAAGCTTTTATATTGTGTTTTTACAGTTCATAGACCAATTTTGTGAAAAGAACAGAATTTGTTTCTATACGTATTCTAGTACAGAAAGTGTAATACCTTTTTTTCCATATGAAGCTTTTCTTTTAGGTCACATAATATCTTATAATAGAAATATATATGTACACATATGTGTATCCACTGTGTTCTAGCACGTCATGTGCCTGGTTAGCATATCACAGGTTTTAACAGCTCTGAAGTGCTAGAAAAGAACAGGAGAATAGGTGTTTATGCACTGATCGTATTTTTGTTGTACAGTTGGCAAAACTGGAATCAGGCTGTAACTGGTTAACAAGAACAAGACCTTAATACAGACACACAATCAGAACAGCTCCCTGATTTCTTACTCACAGTAAGTTTCTGAATCATTAGAATTCTCTCTTAAAAATGTATTTCATTAGTGTCATGGTGTATAAATATTTGCCATATATGTATATATTCTGTTTGATCTTTTAAAAAATTATTTAGTATTATCTAAGTTTTTGATCTTACTTTTTATTGGCCTTTTACAGATACTAAATATACTGAACAATATGCCAGTTTCAAAACACCATTTCAGTATTTCTCTTCTCTAGTTCTGAGAGTAGAAGAGGACATTTCAGTGACCTCCCCAAAAGTTACTAACTTCTCCACTGAAATAAGAGACGTAGATGAACAAATTGTGGCATTGAAGCCAATGACAAAGGGACAGAAGGTGTCATGAATCAAGAATTTTGTGAAAGTAAAAGCCACCCTGGAACAGTTTAGGAAGTGCTGGTAGAAAACTGTTTTGACGGAAAAATTATAGCCAAGAAACTCTTGAAAACATTGTATGAGTGTTGACACCAATGACTCATATTCAGTGTGTGTTACCTTCAGGTTTATTTTTAACGTCTGTGTTGACCAATTGGACAGAGGTCATTCCAGGATTATATCTTGTGGGAAGCTTGAGAACATGAGCTCTCTTCCATCATAGGCATATTAGATATGGAAAATGTTAACAAGTATGTAGAGTGGGCTTCTGATTAAATAGTCAGCCGAAGTGCAATTATTATGTTTTTATCATCATCACAGAATCAGCTTTGGTAAAAAAAGCATCCCAGACCTCTCCTTTGAATTTAACCCTCCTGAAAGGCTAATATTCTGTCTTAATGATTTCCATCACACCTGTGAAACAATAACGCTCTTCTTAAACACAAACAAATTTTTTTTAATTCTACTATTTGCTTATCGAGTGCTGCAGTTACATGTAGTGGATTGTAAATGTTCGATCATCAGACAGTACCAGTCAGACTTTTTTTTTTTTAATTTATTTTTGTTTCTTTGCTTGTTTATTCCTTTTGTTATGGTTTTCAGTTGATCTGTGTTGACTCTAATCCATTCGAGAGTAGAAATCTAGCATGTAAACATGTATATCCAAGCTACTTGTCTAGAATCCCTCTATTGTCAACAGAGAGAAAGAAGCACTTCTAGAGGAAGGCTAATCTCATCCAAAAAGGAGACATTTCAAATGTATTCTATATGAAAGCGTATTTTTTTCTAATTTGTCTATGAGGAATGTCTAGATATAGATTTGTATAATAGACACATCTCTTTACCTGATACAATCTTCTCCTTTGTTCTTCTTGTAGATACAAGTGCCCTACCATGTGTAATCCCACAGAAAATGTAGCAGAAACTGCATACAGGGGCAAAGACCTCCCAGACTCTTTACTGATTAATTTAGTATGATAGTACCTAGGAGCTCCTACCAGGACTGAAACACTTTTGCACCAGGCACTGTGAAGCACTGAGTTAAAAGTGATCTCTGTTGTGAAGAAGTTTGTAATCTAAATAGACAAGTGATGGATTATATGCCTGTGTGCATCTATATTGATCTGTAATGGAAATTTAGTTAGTCTAGTAGAGCTTGTTTGAGAGGGATATATTTTCAAATTTAGCTTGCCTTCCAAGTGTTCATCTCATTGAAATTTGTCCTTATAGCCTCCTGGAAAGCTGGTCAGAACTGAAGCTGACACTTTTATACTATTCAGGTATCCTATCATGACTGAATTGATGATTTTGCCTGTACTATTATCTAGCAGTGTGTGGTACTACTTCATATAAATTGCTTTGAATACTAAATAATACTATCTTTTTGGTTGCAATTCTTATTTTTTTCTGTCTTTTATTTTTCTTTGGGTTTTTGGGGATTGTTTTATGATCAAAAGTCAGATTTTTTTCTTAATATTAAAATTACTTGTCTATAATGCCTTTGTCTTCAAATTTTGCCTATCAGTTTTTCTGTGATTATATTACCTCTGACTATAAACCAGCAAGAATCAAATTGGTCATTGATTTAAAAAAGTAACTGTAATATGACAAAAAGAACAATATGAGTATAGTGAGGCTCTTTGGATACATTATAGTGAGAGCACAAATATGTCCTAAATTTCAATTATTATATGGCCTGCTGGCTGGTTGAGCTGCAGTTACGGATCACAAAGTGGTTCTGTTTTTCATAGCCCACACTTTTATCTCTGTCTAGGCTTGAATTCTTTTCAGTTTTGTTTTATTTTCAATCTTTAGCACTGTTTTCCACAGGATATACTGTGGATCAAGAGGTCCTTTTTCTCATCTGGTCTGGTTCCCACCTGTCTCAGCTGTGAACTTTTCCTGACATACTGGCAGTCTTGATTCATTCTCTGTGTAGATAACCTGTCATTGTTTGCAAGATTACACATTTTCCAGGGTTTGATCTATTTCTTCCCAACAATATTTCCTAAAAAGTAATCTGTCTTCAAATAAGCTTGTTCTAATGAAGGAAATCTTTGCATGGAGATCTAAAAGCAATTTCTGCATTTTATTTTGGTTTAACACACTGCAACACACACAAAAAGATCTTTCGTCTCAATTTAAGTGCAAGTATAAGATTTTCTAAATTCATATCTCCTTTCCAGCCTCTAATAGATATTGATAAGTAACTTGAATGGCATTTTTTATAATAATAGTTTTCCATCTTTCTCTCACTATGAGAAAAGAACAACATTTCCTCTCTTGTATATTAAAACACAATTTATTTCTCCACATTTGAGTGTAGCCTGTTGCTTGCTTCCTTTTGTCTTTTCTGTTTTTTCCTTCCTTCCTTCCTTCCTTCCTTCCTTCCTTCCTTCCTTCCTTCCTTCCTTCCTTCCTTCCTTCCTTCCTTCCTTCCTTCCTTCCTTCCTTCCTTCCTTCCTTCCTTCCTTCCTTCCTTCCTTCCTTCCTTCCTTCCTTCCTTCCTTCCTTCCTTCCTTTTTGCTCTTCTCATACAAAATTCTAACATTTGAAAAAATTTTTCCTTCTCTGCAATCCATTTATTTTGTGTTCATTATTATTATTGTGTTTATTATTATTATTTTGTATTCAGTGGAGGCTTTGGGAAGAATTACATAGTTATTAATGGCCCAGGTATCTCGTTTCCTTTCAGAAATTGTTGGGTGTTGTTCCCCTTCACCTACCATTTCCAAAATGATGTGGTTCTCCATTTGCCTCTATGTCATACTTACTGGTCTAGTTTAGGTGGCTGGACTAACCCCCAAATCCACCGTAATCTGAAGATCTGGCCAAATGTATAATCTACGCTGGGATCTGAGTTGCTTCACTTTAGTGGCTGATGTGACTGTATCTCCTGTGAGTACAATGGGAGCCTAAGCACAAGGGAAGACTGACACAGTGCACACTACCTGTTTTGTAATTAACAATTCTAACTTGCAATAAAGGAGGGAATTATATCTTCATACCATTCCTATGTTTATGTGGAATGCTCTTGGCTTGGTAAAATTCAATAATTAAGAACAGATTTTTAAAAAATTATTATTATTTCTGGTGAGAAGAAAAGATAATCAGGTTGCAATTACATTTATAATTGTATATCTACATTTTGGTTGGCTAGTGTAAAGCAAGATCAATTCAGCTTTACGAGGACACCACAATGGAACTAAGTGGTATATAATAGCACAAACAAGGTCTAAATTCAGAGGGATATTTAGAATTTTTTGAATAGTGTTTCATTAAATACAGAAAAAAATGTTTCTCTGTAAAGTCATCGCATAAGTAAAAAAAAATAATGAGGGGAGTCGAGATAAAAATTATATGTAAACATGGTTTTGTTTTAATTTTATCTGTACACAACTGGTCATAAGATCATAAACTTTATGATTCACATATTTATCATATTCTGTATTTGAGATACTGCTTTTATTTTTCTATAGACATACTTTTCTCATAGAAATGTAAACAACATATATATGATCTTGGAACTTATGGTTCACAACTGAGCATTTTGGTCATAGTAACTCTACTTCTTGGCCAGCATGGAACTAATGGCAGTGCTACACTTAGAAGAAGAAAGCTTCTTCTGGCAAGAATCTTGAGGACTCACTCCTACATGCGTTAAACTGCCCTGCTCCTACAACTCAAAAAAGAAAGAAATCTATAAATTTGCTAGACTAGTTGTTATGCAATCTGGTATCTGGACATCATAGCACCGATCATGTTGAGAACTCATCGTTCAGCTGACAAGCTCTCTGTACTGTCAGTCCCATTCATCCAGCTGATGAGCTCATATCAACCACACATTTTCCTGACAAATGCAGTTTTCCCAGTGACGACTAGTGAAGTACTCAGCAAAATGGGTGTATAAAGGGATATTTTTTTTTATTTTGTCAGTACAGATGAATGGAATACCATTCCTTCCCTCTTCCTTCTGCTTTTATTTTTTCACCAAAAATATCACATAAGTTTAATCAAGTATTCTCTTGAAAAATCTAACTCTTGCGCTTTTTTTTTTTTTTTTTTTTTTTTTTAATGAAAAGGAAGATCACCATATATACAAGAACTATGTGAGATGTGGATCATGAAATGCACATGAACGCTCTCTGTGAAATATGTCACATGTCTTAAATTCAGTGTTAAATTCAATTATTATTTATTTGTATTCAGCCTCTTCCTACAATGTGATCAATTACATTAGTCGTATATCAGGGAAAAATGAGGCATATATCTAAAGTATCTCATATAGTCACTGATAAAAGTCTGTGCGTCACTCTACAGAACAATTGTACAGTTTTCCAAAAGAAAACCCAAAACAAAGAAAAAGAAGAGTTAAAAAGAAAGGTTTGTACAGGTAGCGTGAATAATCTCCCAGCAGTGTTTACATGGTAACATTTACTTTCATGTAGTTTTTTGAGGAAAATCCTACGCTTCTCACCTTGAGTTTCTCTTTGCCTTTAGATCCCCAAATCAATAGGGTCTGAGGTTTTGGGAGTTTGTTATGGTTTTGATTTGGTGGTGGTGGGTTTTCTCCCCCTCTCCCTTTTTTTTTTTTTTTTCTTTTCTTATATAGTATCTGAATACCCTGATATTATTAAACAGGGAAGGGAAGCTGTGATAACGGTAAAAGGTATAATTCATCACTGTATTTCATCACTTACATAAATATATTTACATAATGACTAATACTGATATAACCATATTGATAAAACCAGTCATATAGGACTTTAACCAAGTTGTTTGGAAAACTGCAATAGCTCACCAAAATCAAGCCCTGAAAGGACCTTTGAATTAACTTTGTTAAAATAATGATTCTAAACACTTCATTTTATTTTTAATTAAAAGTAGATAAGAGCCATTCACTACATTTCCCGATATTATATTCTTTGATCAGCTGAGTAAGAGAAGGAAGGAATGTCTTTATTCTTAATGATTTTTCTTTGATAAGTACTGTTTCAGAAACTATATATACCTGACCTTGTTTGTAAATTCTAGCTGGGGGAAAATAGTATTTTTGGTTCTTTATTGTTTGTCTCAAACACTTAAAGATCTCTATTTTAAAATTAAATACATGCAAAGCCTCATTATTCCTTCCAGTTTCCCCAAGAAATTAGAAATGAACTTTTAAAATAAATTTTCTTCTTTTGCACAGAGTAATTCCTTATGTATTAAGATCAGCCCTTCCCTACAGCTATAACCTAATCGGCATGCAGAGTTCTGATTATGGAATACAAGCAATTTGAGGGAAATCTTAATGTAATTTACATTAGTAATTCTAGTTACTGACTAAAGGTTCTAAAATGGCCCTTAAAAAAAAAAAAAAAAACAACAAACAACAACAACAACAAAAAATCCAAACAAATAAAACAAAAACCAAGAAACCAAAACAAACCAAACAAAAAACCAAACTAAATTACTTTTCTTTGCTGTGAATCCGAGGTATACTTCTATTCTGCTTAGGGGGCATACAACACCACAACAAATTGCAGAGGGTTTTAGAAAACAAAGGAAGAGTGTAAAAGAAAAAACTGTGGATGGGTGAAGACCTTGCATGTGAAAATGTCCAAATTCTGTCAGAATCAATACCAGGTAAACACATCCTTGTGCTACAATTAAGGGACCATTTAACTGTACCAGTAATGAAGACCTTGGTAAATTGCAACTTTCAGCCGATACATTTCAGGCTAGCTGATAATTCTAAGATTTCAGACTCTTAGCTTAGGGATGGAAATTACTCAGTGTATAATAAAAAAAATTACTACAACTTTGTATTCCTTGATGCATTCTCTCCGCCAGGTTTCACTTGCTACAAATCTTGTGCTGCAGTGTCATCTCTGCTTCAAATAAGACTGATTAAAATGGAATTCCTCAGTCTCCTGATCCATGACAAATTTCATGAGCTGCAATTTGTCTAGTAGTTCATCTGTGAGTACACTCTGATTGGCTATAATTTAGGTTTATAGTTGTTTGTTTTGGTTTGGTTTTTTTTCCCCCAAAAGTAGTGGACTCCAGCGATCTGAAATAAAAAATTAAAGAGGGAAAAGCGAAGGAAGGAAGGAAGGAAGGAAGGAAGGAAGGAAGGAAGGAAGGAAGGAAGGAAGGAAGGAAGGAAGGAAGGAAGGAAGGAAGGAAGGAAGGAAGGAAGGAAGGAAGGAAGGAAGGAAGGAAGGAAGGAAAAGAGAGAGAGAAAGAAAGAAAGAAGGAAAGAAAGAAAGAAAGAAAGAAAGAAAGAAAGAAAGAAAGAAAGAAAGAAAGAAAGAAAGAAAGAAAGAAAGAAAGAAAGAAAGAAAGAAAGAAAGAAAGAAAGAAAGAAAGAAAGAAAGGAAGAAAGGAAGAAAGGAAGAAAGGAAGAAAGGAAGAAAGGAAGAAAGAAGAAAGAAAGAAAGAAAGAAAGAAAGAAAGAAAGAAAGAAAGAAAGAAAGAAAGAAAGAAAGAAAGAAAGAAAGAAAGAAAGAAAGAAAGAAAGAAAGAAAGAAAGAAAGAAAGAAAGAAAGAAAGAAAGAAAGAAAGAAAGAAAGAAAGAAAGAAAGAAAGAAAGAAAGAAAGAAAGAAAGAAAGAAAGAAAGAAAGAAAGAAAGAAAGAAAGAAAGAAAGAACAGCAGTTATTATTTTGAGCCACAGGAACTGCAAGATAGACCAGACTTCTTAAACAAAGTATTCATCATATTTACAAAGATTAACTTAAATCACACACATGATGCCTTCAAGAAAATCAAATGCACCTATAAATCTGGTAATTTCAATTTAGACTTCCCATCTCTAAATCGTGCCCACTTTAATAATGAAATAATATCAATTTAGTTTTGTTGTTGGATTTTTTTTCCCCCAGTGACCTTAATAAGAGCTTTCTGATATTGAAAAGTAAAGAGAAATTGGTAAAAGTATTTCTGCTTGAAGCAAATGATTTAACAGGGTTAGGGTTTCACCCATAGAACGTGAGCACACGCAGAGCACTGCTTAAAGAAGCTCTGTTCTACAAAATCTTTGAGATAAAAAGGACGGTTGTTTTTTGGGTTTTTTGGGTTTTTTTGTTACCTGGGAAAAAATGCATCTTAATGCTTCTACTGATGGGTATTGGCTTCTGGAACGTTTTCCCATATAGGCCTTTGACTTTTTACCTTCCCTCATTTAGTTCTTATGGGCATTAAAAAGTGTAAATGATTAATTCTTCCTGCACAGTTTAGACTTCTAATGCATTACTTTGCAAGGAAAAAGGAAGAAACACACTTGGCTAATTCATTTCTGCCCCCAGAGGCTCTATTTTTGGAAAAGAAACAGATCGAGACCTCATGTTTATGGGACATTTGTTTGCCACAATGTCTATTAAGCATTAATACTATGTTTGATCTGATCACTCTTTTTGTCCCCTAATCACAAGATATTATGTTGTATCTGATTCTCAATTAACAAATCCCCTTTCAACTAGTTCCTGGAGTCAGGAGAACTCCAACCATCACCTGTCCTGCACAAAACTCTCTCAGTACTACGTGAAGCTCCACACAGCTGTTCATTTGGTGTCCTTTTCATGTCAGTCTCATGATAGTGTATGCCCTAGGAAGCTGATCATCTTTTCACATGTTCAGTACGATGACCTCATTTGGAACATGAAGAGACAATGGACAGGATAAGTCTTTTTTTAGACATCCAGAGTGCATAGATATTTACAACTATGATAATACTTATATTAGGCACAAGTCATCACATGGTTTAGATGTTTATTTCTCTTTCACATATATGAATTTTCATATTGACTGCAAAGGTGTCCTAGAGTGGCCAGCTCAGATGTAGAATTTAGTTAGATGAACCCCATCCCACTTCCTCTACAGAGTGAGACAATCTGATTTGCTAATGTTGCCTGTCCAATTAATCTGTCATATGCCAGCCAAACCCAACCAAACTAAAAGAAATTAGAAAAAACAAAAATAAAATTAAAAAAGTTCTGATGTTGTGTACATTTTTGATGGAGAAGGAAAAGGAAAATATCTGTTCTCCAGAAATGTTCTTCAGACACACTTAACTTCAACCATGCCCTAGCTGCATTTAAAGTAGTCATTCTTTCACTAGACTCTGATGCCTTGAAGGCATTTTGATACCTTAAAGAGCGTTATCATTGGTGGCATCTATGGAAACAAGTCTACCAGAAGCTGAAATATAACACAGTGGTTTTTTAAATCTAACTTGTAGAAGGATAAAAGTCATCAGTGTGCAGATTCCCACAGGAAACACCCTTAACTGTTCAGTTCAATGTTTAAATGCCATTTTGCATGATTAATGTGTCACAAAATAACAACTGAATAAAGCAGATAATGAAAAAATGCTCAAAAAATAAAAAAGAAAAATTATTACAAGTCAAAATATCCAAAAGCTGCACTTCATCAACCTATGCATAAAACATTGTATGTAGCTGTTTTCAATATTTGAACTTGTCAATTTCTAGGGACTTGTTTTCATTCATATTTCAAAACTAGATAGCTCTAGGAACTGGGTAGGGTTCACACGATACAATATTTCCACAAGTATAGTATTTTAATACACAAAATATTACTTATTTATAAAATCAGACTTGAAAAACTAACTATCAAGAGAGGGCAAGAACAAAATTTCAGGATTTTAACAAGAAATACCAATGGCCAAACTACCAGCGACTACAGAACTGTCAGAATTGAAAATGAGCTGCTCCATTTCTGAGAAGCTGATATGGGGTTATATCATCTATTGATCTGTCATCTGGGTACCTTCTTACAAATGTCCAAATACAATTTTCAGGGGAAAGTGTGGGTAGCAAGGAATTCCAAGCTGTTAAATTCATATTCATAAATCTACTCTTAGCTACAATGTGAAAAAGAAAATCTCATAATTTTCACATTTGAACAATTGGTGCAGTGTGTTGATCTGGGATAGAAAATCATAAATGAGCATGCAAAAAAAATGTCTTTCAAGAGTCTCTGATGAGACTTCCTCCCAGCCTGACAAAATCTTCTGTACATGTTTAGATAATCTTCTCTATAATTACTTAAACACAGATCATAGATCAAAACTCCTCTCTCCAGTTCACTCTATCTGGAGACTTGGGAAGAAGGAATTAAATCATTAAGGGACAAGTTTTAATGGGACAACGGATGGGACAATCTTTTTTCTAAGACACAGAAAATCATAAGACCGGGATAAAGTGCTTTAACATACTTCAAAATAAGATGTCACAGAAATACATTGGTGTATGAAAATAAGAAAATTACTGTTACGTGTTATTTAGCAGTCCCCTCCACAAAGGACGGGATTTTCAAGATCTGTAGCATAAATGTGATACAGAGGTTGGTTTATTGCAAAGATGTCTATTTCTTGAACTGAACTAAGAGATGTTCTGCACAACCAGAATGCTTTATTATCAATGAATTCATTAAAACAAATGTGTGTTGGGGTTTTTTTGTGTTTTTTTTGTGTTTTTTTTTTTTTTTTTTTTTAATTAATCTGATGTCCTGCTGTCTTCAAAATACAAAAAAGCAATCTACAAAGATAACTCTGGTTGTGTTTTCTGGCAAAGAGAATAATTCTCAAATGTTTTCTTGCTGAATATCATTTATGGTAACAACAGCAGGGAACAAAATAAATCATTACTATGAAGCTAAAACAGGATTATGGTTGAAGGTAAAAATCAGTTATGTAGAAATTGTGTTCTTCATATTCTTACTTTTATTTTAAATAGGAATGTAAATTGGAATTTCAGTGATCTAAACTGAATTTGTGTGTCACATACACTCAGATACTCATGTACACTGATAAATGAGTTGAAATACATGAAAGATGTATGAATGCCTATCCCTGACTTCTGATACCTACTCATGTTTTGACCTCTGAAGAGCTGGTTTTCACAAATGCTCCCGCTATAACTTTGCCTGAGCATAATAGGAACATGCTTAATTATTTGGCATTTTTAAGAATGCAAATATCGTTAAAATTGCTTTTATTGTAAATATTATGACAATCCCCAGTGGTACGCATCATCTGAATACTGAAGTATTATCCCTACTCTAGAAATTTCCAGGCTTCAGTATGGAGATCCCAGCATTCTGTGAACTAACTCTAAGGACACTGTGGAAGTTGATAACTGAAGGAAGTTCGCACTTGTAAACTCTCTTTAGTCTTTGAGGATATTTTTATTTCCAGTGGAAAATGTTGGCAAGAGCAGGGCAAGAACTTGAGTTATTTCCCTGTTCTGAAGGATTTATGGATGTCTACTTTTGAACTTTTACGGTGTAGAAGAATATTAAGGAACCGTAATTGCTTCTCTTTAATACTTGGACTGCAGAAATAATCAGGTGCCCAATATCATGATATTGGACATGATGAGGTTAATATCCCGACTTTAACAAATTGTCTGAGATATTTTTACTAAACCCCATAATATATCACAGCGATATTAGAAAACTAATACATGACAGAGTGAAGCAATAAGCCATACCATATTTGCTTTTTTTCAGCATTGTTTAACATTTTCATAAATGTCTACCAGCTTGGATCCTATGTTAAGGATAGGTACAGAGGTAGGAAGTGTCTAGGGTCAAAGAGACCAACGGTGGTATTTGAGAGAAAACGAGGTTATATGGACTCGTCACTCTTAATTCTTCTCAGGAAGGATGTTGAAAATACAGCTAAACAAGAAATTTCAGAAACATATAAGAAATATTGATGACTCCCTACAGTCTGTGTGTCTGTTTGAGATTAGGAAATTAAAAAAGTTCAAATGTAAGAGGCACTCCCCTGCAACCATTTCCCCAAACTCCACACATGACAGGAGAGTCAGGCAGCCTGTTATGTCGATATGCTTCCACAATCTTGTTAGGTGATGTACAGACCCAGACAAGTTCTGGGACCAGACTAAGTATGATTTCAAAGACCTAGGACAAAAGAACCACAGAATTATTGATGTCTGTGATCCACACAAACATCAACTTCCTCAGTCAGTCAAAGGTCAGTGAAAATCTCTCAGACCTCATAAAAGAAGTTCTACAGGCTAATTTACCCCCTTCCTGAGTAAGTAAGTTTCCCTTCTCTCCCAGCCTGTGTATCAGCAGGGAAGAAAAAAGTTTTGAAGATAAAAGCCTTTGTGCAGCAAAAGGAGAGGAAAGACAAGAAATGTCTGGTGAAAAGTAATATGTTTCAAGTATACATAAAAGAATGTCCACTCTAGAATGTTTTTTATTTTTCTATTAGAGTAATTACAAATAGAGTTATTTTAAATCAAAATCAGATCAAAACAATTACAGGAATTTATATTTCTTCAAATCAGTTACTGAGTGGCAAAAAGTAAACCAGATCTTTCACCAATTCTCACATTTTTGTAAGTAAGTGATTTCTTTTTATTAAGCCATTTTTCAAATTCCAGTCAAGCATTGTGCTTTATTGGAAGATAAAAAAGAAACAGCAACCATTTTTTCTAGAATTAATTTTGTCAATACCGTCTGTTCTTTTATTATGCAATATAAGAACAATTAAACCATTTTTTAAAAGAAAGTAACTTTGAAGAAACCAATTCTCAATTATTGTTTTTTTTTTTCTTTAAAAAAGACCTAATAAGGAAATACAATTTTATTACATTTGTTATTGATGCTATAAAACTGTAGTTCCATGGCTGCAAAATACAATGTAATTGATCATGTTGTGGAAATACATTAATATGAGTTACTGTATTTTCCATATGTAATTTGAAATTATGTAAAGTCATAAAAGTGTCCTATGGCACAGTGTAAATGTGTAAATTAGATTTTTGTTATTTTAAATTAAACATGTGCATGATCAAATAGGGCTGAAAAGAAGAATTTGACCCAAATGTCTTAAACATCTGGAAAAGCTCGACTAAACTAGACTATGTAGGCAATGCTGTGTGGTATCATATCACACTTCACTAAAATACTGGATTACAGTTACTGACCTTTATTCCTCTAAGCATTGGCAGGATTTAAGATAAGAAAAAAGAATAAAAGAAAAGAGAAGAAAGGGGAAAAAAAAAAATGTAGTTCATAAAACCAGTCATTTAGTAGTAAAAAATAAAGGACTTTGCTGATGACAGAATAATCAAGTGAGAGTCAGATATTTAACGACCCCTTAAAAGGAAGAGTTCTTTCCAAGGGAGAAACTGACTTTTGTTTCATCTCCCTCCACACAAATATGGAAGATAAACAACAAAGGAAAGATACAGAATGGATGAAATAACTAGGTGAGTTGTTGAAGTACCAGATAGAGATATAGAAGAACTGTATCAACAACTATATTTTAAGAAAAATTTGTCAAATAAAATGTTTTTATAGAAAATATATACTTTAATAAAACTAAAAATAAGTGAAAAATACAAGTGCTTATTTTTGCTTTTTATTGTTTGATAAGTTTTCCATTTTATTGATGACCTCAAATATTAAAATTTCCAAGTTGTTTATTCACTTTCCCTCTCATGACTTTATTTGCACTTTGTTTTCTCACAAAAACTTTTTAATAGCAAAATAAAGAAAAACAAAAGAGAAAATTGGAAAAATAAAGACCAGGTTAAATCTATCATCTTAGCTTCCCAACAGTCTTTTTTTTCTATGATATTTAATGTGTCAAATCCTGCACAAGAATTTTTCAGTTATCTAATATTGTTCTTTGAGAAACCTGAGAAATAAAAATGACTTTGAGTCTTTCACTATTTTTTTAAAAAAATTAATTGATTCATTACCTCATGGAATGCTTGCATTCATCAGCTTTTAATTAATATTTTCAGTCTTGGCTCGTATTTTATATTAAGTCTTTCTTAAGATCATTAAGACAAGTGTGTTAAAGTACATATGACACACTGTGGTAGGTTAGATGTTTTCTCTCATTAATGTCAATATGTTCTAATATTTATTTTTTATTACATTAAAGTACAAGTTACTTTTTAGTAGGAGCTTGACATTTTCAAAAAATGTTTAACAGAAATGTATACTAACAAAGAAAAATCTATCAGTTATCAGAAAGAGGCTGGAATAAATAGTCATCAGTAAGAAATCTGATTAAAAGATGTGTTCCAGACAATAATTTTTGAACCAATGGAGAATGCATGAGTTGATTATAATTGGTAAAATGCTGAAAAAAAGACAGAGAAGAAAGGAGGAAAGATAGTTCGAATTCCTTATGGAAATTTGTTGTTCAGATCTGGCAAAGGCTCTACATTCATTTTACAACCAATTTTTTTGTTGTTGATTTGTCTGGTTGTTTTGGGGCTTTGTTGTGTTGTGGGTTTTTTTGTTTTGTTTTGTTTTTAATAATTTCTTCAATTCTTTGTGCTCTTTATTTCAGGATTTTTGTTTTCATAATTCATACAATTCAAGGCAAACTTAATCTACAGTTGTCCAGTGAAAAACATAAAATGGAACTGAGAGAGGAGATAAAGAAAGAAATTGTGATAGTGTTGTACTGACTTTGGCCTCAGCTTCAGCTTCTTTCATCACTTTACTAGTATTGCTGACATTACGTGACTGCTTTGGCTAACTACATCCTCATATTTATTCTCTCAGGACACACAGATCCGAGCAGCCCATCTCAGTCTATTACCAGTGTGCACAAGAATTTGCAGCCATAATAATGCTCTTTACCCCTGGTCACATTTTATGCACCTTCTGTATTCAACAAGAGTGACCTACAGAACCTTACTTTAGCAGCTATGGCAGAGAATGAAAGACTCCTTAAGGTGGTTTCAAACCCTATTTCAGAAAACTCACAAAGTTTATAATTATGGGTATTTGTGTCAGAGAAATATAGATGTTTGTCTGCCTATTCCTGTCCTGATGTGCAGCACCATTTCATCCTCACTTCTTCCAAGTTCTCCTTTTTTGAATGACATGAATTATTAATAACTATTTCAGAGAAAAAATAGCAGCCACATAGAGCCAATATTAAAAAATATCAAAACATAAAACAAACAAAAGCCATAAGATACAGGCACAGGGCCTTATTTCTGCTTTACATAGTGATTTGTAAATGAATGAAAAATAATTTGTAAATTGATGAAACATAATCCTTATGCTTATCTTTCCAGCATCTTTGACTGAGATCACACCTTCTTTCCTCTCTGGTGGCAACCTGAATGACCCTGAGGTTCGAAGCTGTCTTTTTGTATATTTGTTCCCTCCTTGCCCACTCTGATACAGCTAACTCCTTCAGTTATATGTCCTGTTTGGACAAGTGAATAAATCCTGAAATTAAATTCTGAATGGAGCCTGGTGTTTTGGGTTGTCTCCATGAGACCAAATGATCAATACTTTCTCCCTTTCAGTTCCCTTTTTATCAGAGTACGCAGCCTCCCACCAAGGTTCATAACCTTGGCAGTCATCTTTCATCCTGAACTGTCTTTGATTATAATTTTACGTCACACAAATCTCATTCTATCATCTCCAAAACATAGCAAGGCTGTGACCAAAGCTGTCTCAGGATGATGCCAAGTCAATAATTCATACCTTTATTACATCTCTGCTGGGTAGCTGTAATTCAACCTAGTTGCTGTAATTGTAGTATGCTAGCACCTGTAGATTGGTGTGCCTGAAGCAGTTCTGTGTCCAATGATTGTTCCATGTCTTTTACAATCTTATCTACGTGTCTAATGCGCTTGTAATATATAGCAAATGCCTACCACACATTTGCAGAGACAGAATTTATGTCACTTAAGATTTTAAATCCTTTCTTATGAAAAACCACAGCTAAAAGGTAATACTTTGAGACCATCAATTATACTCAGGTTTGTGTTCCCTTTCCTCTTCCCTCCCCTCCAATCTCCCTTTCTTTTCCCCCTTCCCCTTCCCTTTATTCTTCCTCTTCTCCTTCTGCTCAGAATCACACAAGGTATTTTTGATTGCATCTGTTGCTTTTCAACCTTTGAGGAACAGTGAAATCTTTTCATAAAGGCCATTAGAATAATAATCTGGGCTCACTGACTAGAATATGAGCAATCTTCAAATGATGCAAATGTATGTAGAAGCATAAAAATATATTACCTACTTTGGCACTTGTTCTTGAGACCTTTTCTGATTATTTATTCTTTTTCTTGTGTTTTGGGGGAGTTGCCTGTGCCAAAATCACTGGTGGAACAACTTTTCATACAAACACACGAATCCCACCACAATTCTACCCATGTCCCTGCTCTTCCTGGACTAGATAAATATATAGCTAAAAATAGAAGTTAGAATTAGCGAGTACAATGCAAAGCTTTATTCTTGCCAGTTGGTTCCCAGTCTGTACTGTTGTATGGTGTTATTCCATTCCAGATACAGGACTTAATATTTGCCTTTTCTGAATCTCCTGAGGTTTATGAAAGACAATTCTGCAAGCTATGGAGATCCCTCTGAGTCATAGTGCTGCCTCTCTCTCCAATTTAATGTCATCCAGAAACTTGCTAAGAGAAAATTTTCACCCATCAGCCTCTAGTACACAGGGGCAAGGATGCTCCATATAATTTCTGTCACTATGAATGCAAAACACCCTGTCATAAACACATTGTCAAAAACTATCTCAAAACAGAGCAAATTAACCTATAAGTTATTGTCTCTCTGGGTTAATTTTTAATTATTTTATTTCTCTCTATTAAAGATTTTACTTCCTCATAGTACACCATTCTCATTTATGTGGAGTAGCACACAATGTTGAAGATTCATGGTTCACTACCAACATATCTACACTGGTACACTGGAAAAGCTGGCCTTCATGGAAATGTCACCTAGTTGCTGCTTGGGGAGCAATAAATTGAAGTCTATTGAAATTAATTGAATGAAATTTAGTTAATTTTACTTTTAGTTCAAGTTTATTTTCTTATGTCTGTATTAAAGAATCTTTACTTAATGCTATGAATTTGTCATGTCTTACAAAATTTATTTAATTTCTTAAATCCATACTTCTCAGATTTATGTCGTTTTCTGACAGTATCTTCATACAAATTTGTACTCATCATTGCAGGAATAGACTGGAAAAACATGCACTGAAAGTAACCATACACATAAAACTAGCAGGCAAAAAAAAAAAAAAAAAAGAAAAAAAAAAAAAGAAGCTCACTTTTTTATTATAATAAAAACCATAATTTTGAATTTTATGGGTTTTACTGTGTATATCTGGAGTTGATAACTGTGCCTATTTAGAAAATTACATGGTAATCCTTATTACAGCTAAGTATAACATTAGTGCTCCCACTTTTAACCTGTGGAAACAGAGTAAGTTGCCGAAGAAAACTCATGGCATTGTCCAGACCTGCAAGAGTTTGACTTTGCTCCAGAAGCAGGTAAAATGCTGACCTTTGTATAGTAGCCAGAATAATATATCAGAGTAACCCAGACTCCCTGTGAATATATCCACAGTATATCAGCATCACACAGTTTACATTTTAAAGCATATTTATCACAACTGAGGCAAACAGGGCAAAATTCCCAAACCCATCTATAATTTACAATCCAGCATTTGGGACTGTAGCAGCTCTGTAATTATTTGGCTTCTGCTTGTGTGTGTATGCATGTGTGTTTATTATTTTATTTATTTATGTGAGATGTGTGCACACGAGTTTTATTTTGGAGGCTTATGATATAAAAGCTCTGCATGTGATTTATTAAAAACAAATGATGTAGCAAAAAGATCATATTCCCTCATAATAGGATGGGGTGTTTGCCAAAGCTTGGAAATGGAATACTAACTAGTAGTTTTGTGAGAGCTGCTAGTTGAAGAGCTTTTTAATATAAGCTGGCTTTACTCCTCTTTTATCTGCGAAGTCTATTTGCCTTCCATTTTTAGTGTATTTTGTACCTTTTGGGTGTTGTGGTCTTGCTTTATCTCCTTAGGCTCCATCCTCTGAACCTTTTTTAATACATTCCACTGAGAAAGCGGATGAGAGGAATGGGTCTAATGGGACAAGTGCTGTGCCCAAGGCCTTATAATTGCTGCTTCCAAATGGACTGATGCTCATTTAAATCAAGGGAGAAGCATGTGCATCCTTGGAGGAGATCAGCCATGCAGCTGATCCCCTGGGAGGAATGGGTGCCCAGGTGGGAAACATCTGGAACTGGGCTGCAACATAACAGCTTGAGATCACTTAGGTATTCAAACAAGTTCAAACATCCCAATTCTGCATTCACAAGAGGAGCAGATTGTACTGAGAACCGCTGATGGGGATAAGGTGAAACAATATTGTCAGAACAATACTCAGGTGAATGTCTTCAGAAGTAGCTCTTATCTTTTAACCTTGAACATGTTCTTAACACATTGCAGTGTGAAGGCTTAGGAGAATTTTCCTGCTGCATTCAGTGTTGGTGCAGCCTCATCTTGAGTACTGTGCTCAGTTCTGGGCCTTGAAATTTAAGAAGGATGTGATAGTCCTTGAATATATCTAGAGGAGGGAAATAAAATTGGTGAAAGGGCTGGAAGGCATGTCCTGTGAGGAGCAGATGAGGACTTTGGGCTTTTCTAGTTTTGAAAAAAGGAAGCTGAAGTTTGACCTTATTGCTCTACACAGCTTCCTGAGGAAGGAATACTGAAAGGGAACATTGTTCCCAAAACATTGGGATGTCTCATGTGATGTTCTTCTCTCTAAATAGATGATGGATGGACTTCTCAGTGAATTATGAACTGGCTGAATGGTTGCACTCAAAGATCTGCAGTCACCTGTTAGAAACCAGTGATGAGTGGCATAGCTGAGGGGTCGGTATTGGAAGTCGTGCTGTTTAACAACTTTGTTACAGACATGGACATTGGGATTGAGTGCACCCTCAGCAAGTTTGCTGATGACACCAAGCTGTGTACTACAGTTGACATACTGGAGGGAAGGGATGTGCCATCCAGAGGGACCTGGACAGGCTGGAGAGGTGGGTCCGTGTGAACCTCATGGAATTCAACAAGGCCATGTACAAGTTCAGGGCAACCCCAAGCACAAATACAAGCTGGGTCGTGAGTAGATTGAGAGCAGCCTTGAGGAGAAGGACTTGGGAGAATTGGTGAATGGAAAACTGAATATGAGCCAACAACCTGTCTTTTCAACCCGGAAAGCCAACTGCATCCTGGGCTGCATCAAGAGAAGTGTGATCAGAAGGTAGTGGGAGGTGATTCTTCCCCTCTATTCCATTCTCGTGAGACCCCACCTGCAATAAAATGTTCAGCTCTGGGGTCCTCAACATAAGAAGGGCATGGACATATTTGAGCAGGTCCAGAGGAGGGTCATGAAGATGATCAGAGAGCACCTCTGATGAGTACAGGCTGAGACAGCTGGTGTTGCTCAGCCTGGAGAAGAGAAAGGAAGGACATTATAGTGGCTTTCCAGTCCTTAAAGGGGACCTACATGAAAGATAGTGAGGGACATTTTATCAGGGAGTATAGTGATAGGATGAGAGATAAAGGTTTTTAACCGAAAGAGCGTGGATTTAGGTTAGATATTAGGAAGAAATTCTTCCAGTGAGACACTGGAACTGGTTTCCCAGAGAAGCTGTGGCTGCCCCCTCCCTGGCAGTGTTCAAGGCCAGGCTGGACGGGGCTTTGAGCAACCTGGGCTGGTGGAAGGTGTCCCTGCCCATGGCAGGGGGGGTAGGTACTAGCTGATCTTTAAAAGTCACTCCCAACACAAACCATTCTCTGAAATGTCCCCACTCATCCAGAGAACACAGATATTTATCTCAGCATTGACATTTCCACTGCTGGAGGCAGGTGCCTCACTTCTAGACATTTTATTCCAGAGAATCACCATGCCTGAGGTACTCTTTGTATTCTCTCGTTCACTCTTTGCCTAAGGATCCTTGAAACATGTAGGTCTGATTCTGATAATGCGAGTGTGATAGATTTTGTCTGACAAACATTGAAAACAATGAGATTCAATGCTTTACGATGCTAACGATGCTAATTATTTAATGATCTGGCCTTATATTTAACAATCAAAAGAAAGTCTGGTTGAGGGTTCATATTAACTTTTTTCAGATACAAAATTAATTGAAATGCTGTCATAGCTGTGACTCCCTACTGTGATTCAAACAGAGAATAGAATAGAATAGAATAGAATAGAATAGAATAGAATAGAATAGAATAGAATAGAATAGAATATAATAGAATAGAATAGACTAATTTCAGTTGGAAGGGAGTTACAAATAACATCTAGTCCAACTGCCTGACCCATTCAGGACTGACCAAAAATTAAAGCATGTTGTTAAGGTCATTGTCCAAATGCCTCTTAAGCAATGACAGGCTTGGGACATCAACCACCTCTCTAGGAAAACTGTTACAGTGTCCGACCACCCCATGGATAAGGAAATGTTTCCTAATGCCCTGTTTAAACCTCCCCTGGTGCAGCTTTGAACCAATCCCATGCATTCTGTCACTGGAGAACGGGTAGAAGAGATATGCACATCCCTTTCAATGTTCCCTCCTTGAGAGGAACATCTTTTCTTAAGTTTGGCACTCATACTATATCAAGATTCAGAAGCTGATCCACCCTACTTTAACCTACACAACCATTTAACATGTATGTTACATAAATGTTATTTGCAGTTGACAATTGTCTGTGTTTTGCGTTTGTTTGGTTGGGGTTTTTTTTGTTTGTTTTTTGGGGTTTTTTTTGCGTGTGTTTGGGGTTGTTTGTTTGTTTGTTTGTTTGTTTTCCTTAGTAGCAGAAGATACTGGAAAACCTCTTCTTCAACTCCTTTAATCTGCAGATGAGACTTCAAACGTTCTCTTGTCCTCCTCAGGAGTTGGCTTTGAATACAGGAATAGAGTCTCAGAGGTGTCAAGAAAAGGAGAAAAGATCTTGTCATGCTAAATTCAAAATGAACTCATAGGGTGGACAAGCACACTGCAGTAAAAGAGAGGGGGAAAAAAAGTAAAAATGAAAGACTGAGAGTGAAATAAGAAAAGTGAGATTTCGATATGTCTTTGCAACTAAGAGATTAAGAAATTCAAGCAAAAGGAGGTAAAGACAGTGAAATAACCTTTATCCTGTACGTATACACTTCATAAATCTAATGAGAAACTAGTATGTGACTGAAACACCACCTTATTTTGGATGATAATTTACACAATTATTTTGTATAAAGTTCATCCTTGCAATAATGAATAAAATGAAAAGTGACAAGGATGAATGCAAATATATTTCAGTGTAACTTTCTTTTACCTCTTTTCACGTATTTTTAAAAAAGGATTAAAATCACTCTGTGTGGGATGGTGGAAGTAGCAAGAAAAAAGATTATCACTACAATTGTTATTATTATCATTATAGTTATCATAATAGTCACCATCACTATTGAATACATGACAAAGAGGTGCTAGCCAATCATTATAACACCTGTTTTAAACAAGATGTGGAGTAAACAGGAAAAATAAATCTCCCCATCTGTTTAATGCTATTCTTTTACTTAGAATTTAAGTGATAACATGGAATTACTGTGCTTCCAGAACGTTCCTTGTGAATGATTCGATAGAAAACAATCTATATTAATTACATGTAGACAATGCCGTTCTGCTGAAGACATCTTTAATATTGGTATTAAAATGTTTTTAATAGATTAATGTCTTATTTGCCTTTATTTGTTGTTTCTACTCTGATGTAAAAGTCCTGTGGTCATATTCAGGGAGTACACTGAATAGAAACTTTAATTGAAGTTTAATTTGGAAGTCTTGCTAGTATAGAACTATGTCTTTCAGCTAATGGACTTAGACATAAATCTCATTAAAGGTTTATTTTCTTGCAATAATTTCCAAATCTATGACGACCAGTTTCAAAATAAAGATATATTTCTCTGATTTGTAGATTTAAAACATATCTACTTTTTGATCCCTTTTCAACTTTGCAAAGTCACCTTAAGACTTACATTGTTTATGGGGTTTGTTAGTGTAATGCTTTCTATCATACTTAATCAAACAATTCATTTTAAAGGAAGTTGTTTATCCAGTTAACTTAAATTCCTGGTATTAAATGACATCTCCAAGTTACAAAGAATAACAAATTGCCAAGACAGGTTTTAACTAGTTGATAACAGCAGACCTGACAGAAGTGTACTCTAAAGAATAATGTATTTGAAGGCAGGGATGGGTATGATCTGTTGAAGTCTCTAAAGTTACAGATACTCTGTGAGCTGGTTAATGCCATCTGTCATACGTTCCACTGGTAGAAATTAGGACCTTTGATAAAGCTGATGGAGGTGCACTGGTATAAAATTAAACTAGATGAGAACATAATCTGTCTCCCAGGGTGACTGAAATTTTAGAAATTCACCATGCAGGAACTGTAAGTATTTTAATGTACCAGTTTTCTCTTACACTTTTACAGTTTCAGTTCTCAAACTCTTGATCTGTAGAGAGCAGTACCTAACTTTGCTCAGATAAGTATCAGTAAATCTGAGTTATGATCCTGTATGGCATTATATGTATGTATGTGTTTAAATAGAAAACATACAGGTACACTGTGTCTCCTATCTGTCTGTCTGTCTGTCTCTTTTAGCAGAATTTCACTGAAAGATATGGATGCTGTCATCAACACTTTAAAAATTAAATGACTTGCAGTCCAGGTATTTCCTGGTAGCCAGGAAATCTTAGGTATATCAATGCATAAAAAAGGGACCAGTTTCATCAGCTGTCATTTTGAGCTTGGAAGCATGTCCCCTGGCAATGACAGATCCCAGCAGCAGAATTACAACCCAACCCGAGCAGATATAGACCGGATCAAGAGAAAGCATTGCCTGTCAGGAATTGCGATTTCCTTTTAAGGTGACTTCTGTACTGAAATTTAATACTAGTAACAGCATTTGAACTGAGGTAGAACCTGAGGTCTTAACTGAGATCAAGGCCTCCTGTTGCTGGGCATATGATTTCACTTGCCCAGAGCCCAGGTCCCTGACATACAGAAATCCGTAAGCGTCTCTTGCTTGTCTGCAGATAGTCACTTTTATGAGTACTTGGTTGTTGCAATGTTCTTTTCTCTTGTCCTTCCTGCAAAGGTTTGAAATAATGGCATCATGGTTCAGAAAGGAATATATCTTGCAACTTGGCCTAATTTTGGCAGTCATAGACTTAAAGCCTTTCTCTGAGATTCAATGTAGAAATCCTCAATATAAATACTGTATTTTGATTATATGAAAGATGGTCTTGTCATGATGGATTCTAAGAAGATTATTTCATTTGTTATACTCTCTGAATTCTGTTGTGTCTTTTATTTATTGGCCTTTTTCTTTTTTTCTTTATTTTTTTTCTTTTTAGAAAGCCAAAGTAACAAACAAAAAAAAACCCTACAAAAATACAGCAAAAATAATATATAAATAAATGGGTGAAATTAATGTTTGTTGAGGACAATGCCATTTAACAAATTTTGGAAGGCCTTGGCTCTTGCTAATATGTTTGTCATCACATTTATTTGGGAAATATTATCTTCAGCTATTTTTATCAGTAAAGGGAATTAAATGAACTGAAATACAATAAGGGTCATTTTAAGAAATAAAATCTTATTTAGTTTAAATGAATAAGTATATCCAAGAAAAGTCTCTGCTTTTAATTATGGAGCAGGAAAATTATATTTTAAATCCCCTCCCATATAAGTAGTCTTCTCAATACTCTTCAAATTTCATATCTTGATAAAGAAATTTAGATCAAAGGGAATCATAAAAAATAAACCCACTACAAATAGGTTTATGGAAATTACTTTCTGACTCAGTTGCAGAAAAAAATGAACAAGTAAAATGGGCTACACAAAATTAAATGTGAGGTTTCTTTCTTTTTTTTTTTTTTTTTTCCCCCTTCTTTTTTCTTTAAGTGAAATGTTAATATTTAGTTCTAAAGTACAGGTTAGTTGTCAGATACTTGGAAAAAGAGTTCAGGACATGAAGAGCAATTTCCTTCAAGCTGCTATTCCCGTTTACCCAAAAGCTCAGTGACTAGAAAAGCTTCAATTCATTTCACTCTTTGACAACAAGCAACATAGCTCAAATCTTAAAAGAATGTTGTAATATTTTTATCTTCTGGATAGTTGGAGAAAGGTCTCTCTACTCTTTTGTTCTGATTGTTCTTTTTTATTACAAGTAACTAAAATTCAGGTATCCCACAGAAGCACAAATATTTAAAAATTTCTCTTTCTCACCTTGTATTTAAGAAGTGTCAAAGTTGACCAGTTCCAAGAGGAAGAATGATTGAGAAAAGTCACCCCCTGAAAAACCTCCCATCACTATAATGAGAGGCAGAAATAAATCACTGAATCGCCCATTCTGATGAACTGAATCTTTAATCCAAAACATTTTGCTTACTTCTTTTCAGAGCAGTGACCTATTTAGTTCCAAACTCTATCAAAGTATGTAGAAGAAGGTTCCTTTCAGTTTTAGTATTAAGTGATAAACAGAGTCATAGGTTGGGTATAACAATAATTTCTAATCCATCTGGACCTCCAGGTTACAGTATTTATTTGAATTATTTTTTAATTTAATTTATAAAATTAAACACTTCTGATATAAGCTTTATTATCTGGTCATTTAAGATGCCTTCTGAAGGAGCTAAATGAGGGTTAAATTCCCCTTGAACTTGAAACATTAATATACTGACTAATAGGCCCTAGACAGCAGGCCTATCAGTATTACATAGTAATTGTAAGTTTGGGATTGTTGAGTATTATTTTTTTTAGCTTAAAAATTTCAACAAAGATTAATTAGATTTGGCGCTAGGCTAAAAAATTTATTTGGTGGATGGAAATTATTAGAATGAAATTGAAAAATGTCATTGGTTTTATGGAGGAGGAATGTTGAATTATATTACCATCGTGAAGATAAAAAAAAGAGCAAGTACATGCATTTGCATAATTTGCTGTCTCAGTGTCTTCTCTTACCTTTGAGACTTTCTTCTGTCTTTCATTGTATTGTCTTTCATTGTATTGTCTTTCCGTTTTTTTTTTTTTTTTTTTTTTTTTTAATGCCATTAGACATCTCTGCAGCTAGTCTCCTAAATTAGTTTTTTTTTCTTTTGAATTTTGACCAGGCATTCTTACTAACAATCATGAACAACTTTTTGGTACTGTTTTTGGTACTTTTCTTTTTGGTACTGTTGGTTTTGGTACTGTTCTTTTAGAATCTGCCATCCAAATCATCCAGCCTTCTCCTGCCAAAAAACCTCAGCTAGTCTTTGATTTGGTGCAAATGTCTTACTGACTTTCTCAGGCCAGCACTGACATTCAGCTGCTCATCAAGTCTGGATATCGCTGTTTGTGAGATCTAGGCAACACGTGACAACTCACATCTTCTGATTATAATGTCTAAAACTCATATTTCATTTCTCCACTTCTATCTCCTCTTCTGATCTTTGCCTAATTCTTAGAATCACAGAATCACAGAATCATTCAGGTTGGAAAAGACCCTTGGGATCATTGAGTTCAACCACCAGCCCGACTCTACAAAGTTCTCCCCTACACCACATCCTCCAGCATCTCATCTAAATGACCCTTAAACACACCCAGGGATGGGGACTCCACCCCTCCCTGGGCAGCCTATTCCACTGTCTGACCACTCTTTCTGGGAAAAATTTTCTTCTAATGTCCAGAGTAATTCTCCCTCCCCTTCACCTCTCCTCCTGACAAACAAAACCTTTTAAATTATTCAGATCTCCATTACATACTAGCTTTTTTTGTTTGTATGTGAACCTTTGAAGATCTACAGTTCTTTTCAACATTCAGGTTATTTGGACCCTTTACTTGTATGAAGTGATACGCTACTTGAATTAATATTGTCCTTCAAAGACTGATATTTCACAGTGACAGCAGCCACTGTGTAGTGGGCTTTGTTAAAGTTGTTATTGCCAAAATGCCTTTTTGTTTTCACATGCTTTCTGTCTTTGTAACCAAAAGAAATGTTTGATTGGAAAATCGCCATGTTGTCAGCAGTGAATTTTATATTTCTTCAAAAGAACAAGATTTAAACACAATTTTGGAGAGCTTTTATTTTTAAAGTGGTTGTGATTTCTTTTCTTAATGAGCAGAGCAAGAAGTCTGATGTGATAGCTTCCACATTGCACTGTCAATGGAAGAAAATATGAATATCTAAATTTTTAAGTGCAAAGATGTGTTAAATGTTCAGAATACTTAAAAAGAAGTGAGCCCACAGTAATGAAATTGTTAAGATGCTCTTCCAAAAAACAAAATTCCTTTTTTCTTTTTTTTTTTTTTTTCTAAATAAACACCAGCAAATATCTACTAGTAAAAGCTCTGCATGCAATCTTAATGCAATGTTAAGTAAGGGACACTGAAGTTAGGAATTCTGATTGGACTTACGATTTCAGCTCTTTACAAGCAATGAATTCCCTTCCCTTCCCTTCCCTTCCCTTCCCTTCCCTTCCCTTCCCTTCCCTTCCCTTCCCTTCCCTTCCCTTCCCTTCCCTTCCCTTCCCTTCCCTTCCCTTCCCTTCCCTTCCCTTCCCTTCCCTTCCCTTCCCTTCCCTTCCCTTCCCTTCCCTTCCCTTCCCTTCCCTTCCCTTCCCTTCCCTTCCCTTCCCTTCCCTTCCCCTCTCTCCTCTCTCTTCTCTTTTCTCCATTCCCTGCTTCCCATCCCTTACCCCCTCACCTCTGATCCTGAAGCAGTAGGGTTTTAAACACAGTTAATTCAGTAATTATATACTCAAATTCCTTTCAGACTCTTAGACAAATGCCATCTGGTCCTGATGATTTGTTACTTTTTATCGGTATGTCTAAAATCTCCTTTGCTGACACTTCATTTTGAGACTGACATTCAAAGACAGAAAAGAAACAGAATTTCCCTTCTTCTCAGTGAACATGGATATGAAGAATTCATTTTCCTTTTCTGTTATGACATTATCTTCCTTGTATGATTCTTTTACATCTTGGTCATTTGTAAATCCCATAAACTCTCTGGCAAGTTTCTTGCTTTTGATGGATATGAAAAACTTTTTTATTATTACTTCTTCTATTTTAGAAACTTTAGCAGCGTGTTTCTCACACTAATCTTTTCATCCTATTTTTATTAAGTTTTAACATTCGACTTGTCCGCAGTCAAGCTTTTTTGCTATTTTCATTGAGTGCACATGCCTTCCACTTTTGAAAGATATTGATTTATTTCTAAACTAAGCTGGAAGGGGGTTACTTTGCTTCAAAGGATGACACAAATGAAAAAATACAGGGAAAACAAGAAAAAAAAACACAGCCAAGGGCTGTTTGCTTAAAGGAATGAATCTCAATGGATATAAAAATAAGGAAATACAAATTAGAGAAGATTAATCATATAGTTAAATTTACACTATTTTGAATATCAGGTTATGAAGCAAGCGCATGTTTCAATGATGTTTTTTTTCTTTCCACCTGAGCGTTTGCAGCAACTAGTCCTTAGATGAAGGGCACCATGTATGCTGTTTTCTCTCTCACAACACTATTCCCCCTTGAACAAAGCAGCCTGCTTCTACTTGGCAACTCAAAGATGTGTCTTGGCTACTTTAGAACATTTGTACTCTATAATCTGGTCTTATTATTCAGAATATTTTCCAATATCTCAGAGTTCCTATAAGGGTACTAGCCAGACCATCCAGTCATTAGAACTAAATTTCACAACAGTCTGGAGCCTGCAATTTAAAGCTGTCAGGTTTTGAGTCCATTTGGCAAGACCTCTGATTTTTTAAACCTTATGCAACCATTCCCTGTCAAAGGAGAGGAAACAGGTTTGGAAGTAGAAATGAATAAATGATTAGAGGGTATCCCTAGAGACTAAAGAGAAACCTGATAATTTCATATGTAAAATGCAATTCAGTGAAACAGTTTTCTAATACTGACAGCTATTGTGTGTTTGTTTATGATTTGGATTGTGGTTGGATTGTTTGGTTTATTTTTTTGTCTTAAAGTCTTGTTTTCCACAGCAATATTTAGACCAGTGTCATAAAGCTTGTCAGTACATGCTAGCTTTATTTTAGAACTCTTATCTAAGCTGCAAATCAAACTGGAAGTAAAAGCATAAACAACAGTTGCATATAAATGTAGATGAAGATTTTTTGATGTAAGGATTTAAAGGCAGGCACCAAAATGGCATAACCAACTAAATTAAACACTAAGTTTCTGAAAGGCTAAGCACCTGTGGCTCCTGGTTGTATTGATCCAAACTGGGAATACCTAGTGGTTTCTCAGAAAATCTGTTCTCCTTCTGTTAGTGTTTAATAAGGGTTCTGACTGTGGAATTTGTATTTTTAAAGCATTCAAGAGAGATGTTATCACAATCAATCCAACTTTTTTTTTTTTTCCCCATTTTTTGCCATTTCAATTTTTTGAATATATATATATATATATACACTCCTCTAGCTACTTCTACTAATGAATGTAATTGATTTGATACCCTCACTTTATCAACCCTGTTACTCCCCATGAGATATTTCTTTCATTTGTCTAACGGGAATGTTCCCTTACAAGGCAGTCGATGGCAATACATGACATTGCTTCTACCATGCAAACCTCACTGAAATCCATACAGTCCTGCTTTTGTAGGACAATTTCTTGGAACTGAAATATCACATTCTCACAATATAATAGGATGTGTGTCTGCGAGTGTGAGTGTGACTTGTTTAAGCTGTGGAGGATGCACTGTTCTTGAAAGCACCTGCCATTTTTTACAATTATGTCTTTTCTCTAAGGGAAAACAGTTTAGGTTTTGAACTTTTGGGCAGATAATATAACCTGATAATAACACCTATTTCAACTGCAAACTGCTGGTGGAAAAAAGCAGACTATTATCCACACTTATATAAATGTTATCATAATGGATTTTCTGAGGCTTTTAGTAATAAAAAACCATAAATAATAAGATGAGAAAACTTAAGGTTCTGGGGAAATACAAGTATCTCAAGGTTAACATTTTTGTCATGAATCAGAATGAAAAAGCTGAAATATAAAAAAAACTTCATAGACTGTAACATTCCAAAAATATTTCTTTATAATGAAACATTTGGTTAATCACTTTTTGATTGAGTTTTGTTTGTATTAAATCTGAAATGCAAGGCTTCACATTGCTTGCCTTCACTTACTGGAGTCCGAAGCATTCAGGTAACTGTTGCTCATTCTTGCCAATGGCATGTACACACCCGGCAGACTACATCTCTATAATGCACCAAATGATATGTGATTGCTGAAAAATTTCATCACTCAAAGCCTCAGTTCATTATGAACAGCATAACTCATCCACCCATAAGAGAGTATGGGATAATGAGAATTACTCTTTTCAGTATGATGTGAAGTACATAAAGGAAGCTTCTTTAGGAAAAAATAACCCGGATCAGCAGGACAAGTGTAAAATATGACCTTCAACTGCCAGGTACTCTGTGTTCCAGTGATCACTATGGTTCAAATCTTCTGCTGAACTCTGATTCTGTAACATATTTCTTAGGGCAGTTCATCAAAGAGATATAGCAAATTCACACAGGTGTTCATAGAAAATGTGGTCTGTGTTCAAACATAAATTAAAAAGAAAAAAATACAAACCACAGGACTTTAAATTCTTAAATTATTCTGGTAATTGATTAGTTCATGAAATTCATTTGTATAGCAGCTTGCATAGTTACTTTTAAATAAGTTTTCCTAAGTGGTACTGCAATATAAACAATCTGGACATATCAACAAACTACTATCAGAAAAAAAGGTGAAATCACTTTCAAGGTTGGCAGAGGGATTAAAAAGAGAGTTTCCTTGTAAATCTCTCCAGTTTACTGCTAAATCTAAGTAAATTACCCACACAGGTATGGGGCAGAACTGCTATACATTTCAGGGCTTTTGATTCTCAGGTTTGCACCTGAGTAAGAACACAACCCTTTCTCCCATCCTTGGCATTGACTGTTGCTTCTGTAATTGCCTTCTCTGTTATGAATCTTTTTTTTCCTCTTTCCCTATAAAAGAAATTACAGCTTGTCTCTGTAGAAGATAAAACCTGAGTAACTGCTGTACTACAGACATGCAGCAGGCTTTGCAATAATACGAAGAAGGAAAGATATGCGACTTGTGGGCAATTAAATACATTCGACACAGCAGCCCATCGGAGAGCCACTGATTTTTAACTCCTTTTAGTTATTTCTCTTTTAAAAGGGCTTTAGCCCTCCAGTTTCTCTCTGAAGAAACTTTGAGACTAGCCATGACAGGATTCACGTTGTTAAGCCTGCTGGGTAGCGCCAGTACAAAACGTGATGACAGAGTCACCCACAGAGAGAGCTGTCTTATTTATCCCCATGCTGGCAAACTGATGCACTCCTAGCAGTAGTAGCTTTCCCTGTAATCATTTGTATTATTATTTATAACAAATTACATGTCAAGGACACAATGGCAGATTGGTGCATCCCATTAATTTTTGTATGAAGGGTGGGGGGAATAAAAGGCTATGAACTGTTACTAGACACACATTGACAATTTATTTTACCTGTGAACTGAGAAGTCCTTTGCATTTAAACTTTTATGAGAGAGAGAAAGAAAGGAACATACTCAGACAGACTTAAGAGATGAAGGGGGAAAAAGGGAAATGGGAGACTGAGACTTGGAGAAGTGTCAGATATGGATATGAATTCAAATGGCACATTTAATTCTACTATATTTACTAAGACAAAGTTGTTTTATGGAAAAACACTTGTTAAATGCCTGCGTTTCAAGAGATTAGTTGATGAACATTTATGGTCAGGGAAGATAGTCTCTACTGCTGAACACTAGTAGATGACATGTATTTTTTAAGAGACTGGGATAACGTCCTCTGTGTTTAACAAGCAGTTGCTGTAGGTTGTTAGTTTAAAGCTTTATTCAAGAGTTTTTCTCTTAGAGGTTCAGGGCAGGAATACACCCTAAACAAAAAGAATTGCAGGCAGAGACAGTACTGAACAAGGCTGAAGCACCACAATGAGTTTAGTAAGCAACTGACTACAAGCGAAGAAAAATGTGAAAACATTTGTGAATGAAGTAGGGGTAGGGAGGATGAAAGCCTGAACTCTGTGGCCTGTGTAATGTAAGAGGTTACACAAGATGATTGTAATTGTCCTTTTTGGCCTTAAAAATCCATGAATCTATGAATGAATGAATGAATCTATGATTCTGGAACAAAAGCTGAAACAAGGTTCAAAGATTGCAGGTCCAAAGTCAAACTCATCAGTGAAGACTTATGAAAAGACATGATTGATGACTAACCTTGTCCTTAGACTGTACGTGAGCCTACTGCTTTTTAAAAGTGACACTTGTCACTTTTCTGTCTTACTAGGAGGAGAAGAAAAATATATATATAATCTTTGTCATCATCAATTTTTCCTTCAGGTTTATTGCAATCATAAACTGTACTGCACAATGAAAAAATACAGTGTCACCTTGGGTCCATCAAACTTGACACTAAAAGGTTAAATGAATTTCTTAGCTTATCTGGATCCAAAGAGGAAGAGTACCCACAAGATACACTCTGCACAGATTAATACCCTTTTTTTTTTTTTTTTTCCTTTTTCTTGCAATTGCAGAGCAAGTTTACAGACAAAAAATGGACATTGAATTCAGCTCAGCAGCACAAAGGTAATTGTATCAATAAGTCCCAAAGATTTGAAGGTTCTTTCAGTGGATGATTTGCAGTGCTAAGCATTATGGCTCCAAAGAGATTCACAGATTGAAAGTTGGTACATATGAGATGGCAAGCCAGTCAGCTATATTATCAGTGCCAAATTGGGTGGAGTCGTCCTCACTGAGCCTTTTTTTAACCTGCTAGACTAAGCATTTCCTTTTTCCTCTTCATTTTCAAACTCAGTCTTATTACATCTCTTTCTCTTTTTCTCCTTTATCACTCCCTTGGCTGTGCTGCTACACTCTTCAACTTGACTGTTCTTTTAAAATTCTGCAACTGCAAAGATTTAAGATAAGAACATTGAGAGAAGGATGGGCTGTTTATGTCTATATGGGAACTGGTGAGAAACTTTACAAGTTTCCATTTGTTTCTTTAAAGTAAAAAATAAATAACACTTGAGTGCTTCTGGCATCAAGGTGTAGAATATCTTGCATCCTGCAGTCCCTGTTACCTTCTGGAGGGAAACCAGTAAACTCGTCCTAGCTTAGAGAAAGTATGTGCTGAAAAAGATTCTGCTGGAGGGGAAGACATCCGTTTATTACAAAATGATGACTTTATATCACTGGTTAAATAACCTGAGAGTTCAGTTGCTTGGTTACAATATTTTTGAGAGAAGAGAGGCAAAACTCTGGTAGTAGAACCTTGTAAGTAAGTAGCTGGTGGGTTTGGATTCATTTACCTTATATTGCATTCAAACCAAACCAAACCAAAACAAAAGTAACTGCAATTAAGGGGTTGGTTCCCATGGCATCTGTGAGCTCCGTTGTGAGCTTTGTACCAGGATCTATATGCACCTCTGTTCATTTTTTGAAAGGTCAGGCATGCCATGAAAACTAAACACTTAAAGTGCACGTGCCACTCCATACCTCCAAGCAACTGTTTATGAATCTAAAACGTCAATAGAATTAAAGTTTTGCAGGGTTTGCACATTCACTTACAATAACTCCACATGTGAATGTGAAGCAGTCAAATGCAAATGTTACCTCTACATATACCTTTGTGGACGATTAATGGAGGACTTGAAAATTAAACACTGGAAACCTAGCAAACAAATCCTTTTCCTTGACCAGGCCCTAGATCCCTAATAGAAAACAGTTTGTGCAATAATGACTCCTTTACTTTGTTAGAATAAAGGCACTGTCAGTAATTGATGCTGCAGGCAAAGTGAATAAGAATCTATACCAGAAAAACTCTAAATAAGGAAACTGGCAGCTAGAAGATGTGGAAAAAGCATAAAATAATGCTTCGTGTCAAAATTATCCAGTTATTAATGCTTATTTCAGACTTCACACTGCAGAACTAAACAAAACAGGAAAACAAAAAAAGCCAGTGAGATGCCAATGCTTGTAGTTATTTCCATTCATAACAGGTTTTTTAATCTGAGTTTGCATTTTTGACATAAAAAAGCTGAATTGTGTCCTCTTTTTACTTTATATGAAAATCAGTAACACACTTCTATTCTGGCTAGTGTAGCAAATCTTTGACACCTGGGAAAAGCTAGGAACAGCTTCACCCAGATATTCTTCTTCCAGAAGTCTGAGATCTCACCAACTTTACCTTAGTGTCCTTCTACTCCTGGGCCTTTAGTGATGGTCAGTGGAGAGTACTTTCTGAACAAAAACAGTTTGTGTAGATGTTGCTTAATAGAAATTGTTCTTACCGCTATGGAAGACTTTGTAATAATTCTTAAAACTGCATAGTTATTGTTAAGTAGTTTGCCTTTGCAAATGGCTTCCCTCAACTCTTAAAAACAACTCCTGGAATTCATTTTCCAGGAACTCTCTCCAAAGTCTATGGAAGATGTGAAGCCTGAGGGATTAAAAGCCCAGGATCTGGTTTGCAGCAGGGGCCTGTTTATCAAAGACAACACTTCGGAAGCATGTCCCGTAACTGAGCAGGTTAGTGTTCTGGGCTGACCCCAGTAGCAGAGGATAGTTGGCAAATTAAGCCATTAAGCAAACCAAGGCATCAAGCACATATAACACTGTGCATTTATATTAGTGTGTGTGCATGGATATATCATAAAATTCTGGTAGCATATGAAGTCCTATTTTAACCTGACTATTTGCAATGTTGATTTTTGCAATGGTGATTCCTACACTAATATAAGTAACATGCAAAACTTAAGCTAAAAAGGTTTATTTAGCAAAACAGAAAGGGAGAGTGAACAAGGAGCTTCATGATTTTGACATATAATTCTTAATATATGATCAAAGAAGTCCATTTACTGGAAGCTCTACTAAGTGTCAGGCAAAACAATTTAAAGAATTGGAGCTGTCGACAGGATGTCACTTCCATTTTGAGGCAACTTTCAAGGTTTTGAAACTTGTTCTTTTTCCACATTGTGTTGAAGCATCTATTTTCCTAATGAACAGTTTGGGGTTTGGATTCATGTCCAAAGGAACTGAGGCAGCCATCTCTCCTCTGAAAGAAAAAAAGTTTAAAAAAAAAAAAAAAGTTTTTAAAAAAAAAATTATACTGAAGAAAACTTTATTGCAGCCAATGTCTTTGTATGGAATACTTCCATTTTAACAAAATATCATAATAAGATACAATTTAACTTAATAAATTACATTATGACCAAAAAAACCTTTAACAACTCTGCTCTTAAGAATGTTAAAAAGATCTTAATTTGTTTTAGGAACAACATTGCAGAGAACAATTAGACCACTATCTGAGAGAAGAAGTTGTATAGCTGAAGAGAATGCAAGGTTTTAACTTTGCAGTTTAGTTGTCATCCCTAGGGGAGACTGTGTTCTGCAAATACAGAGTCACAATTCTTGTCACAAGTGTGTGCTGAAGCTTGTAATGGGTTTCTTCTGAACCTTTCACACTTCTGCTTTCCACAGAAGGTTCATTTACCTTTTTGAAGCAGAACAGAGCTGTTTTTAGATTGTCTTGATTCCAATAGACACTGAGGTCCCTTGAGTCTAAATTGGGATGCCTTTGTCTAAGCAAATTTTTATCTGACTTGTTGGCAGTGAAAGGAAGAAAATGGCACCAACTCTAAAAAGCTTCATGCCCTGTGTTTTGTAGTTCATTAATTATTCCTCTCAGCAATTTCTGCACTACTTGTCTTTCTCTTGTCCAGTTCCTTAATTAAAATTGTGAATGCCCGTACTGGTTAACTGAAATCCAGACAGTTTCTTAGTTTGTCAGTTTGAGGAATAACTTCTCATGCCTGATTAATTAATAATTAGGTATAATGTTGTTATGTAATTATTTTATTCACACAACAAGTATTCAGTGTTTACCATGACCACTCCTACGAGACCTGTGTTTTAGTAACTGTCTCTCTGTAATTGTTGCCCTTGGAGAATGCCCATACCTGTCAGTCTCTTACTTGCCCAGCGTCAGCAGTTTACAGCTAGCATCCTATCCTGGTGGCAACACCCCACTTCAGTTTGTTTTCCCCCCTGCCTCTACATCAGGTCCCCACATTCTCAAATACCATTAATCATTGACTCATTTAACCAAACGCTAAGTCCCTAGACAGTGTGGCATGCCTGGTTTGTACTTGCATATATATGGGAGAACACCCATTAACCTAGTTGCTCTAATTAGTTTACTACAGTCTTTCTCCCTCCAGCTGATACATACGGAGTGCATTTTTGATTAAATGGGTAATTGTAAGGCCTGTTCACAGAATGGAAAAGTCTAGAATACTACACTGCTCTATACTTAGGGACATGTGATTTTAAATACCTCATGTGTTGTGGTTTTAACACACCGGTGTTTTATGACTGTTCCAAGTCAGGCCTCCTGTCAGGGGTATGTCACTGGGTGATGGAGTGGTCTTCCCAAGAAACAACACTATGGAGCAGTTTATAACCTTGAGATCTGTAGAGAAAACAGCAACAAGGACTTGCAGGGCTGAGGGTGTATCTATGTAAATATTTTGAGAATGACCTCTGTGTCCTGTTCAGCCCTATCTGAAGTTACAGTGTTAATTTCATTTTCTATTTCTAAAACAGAACTAAAGCTTTCTGCTGCAGATTGATGCCCTGAGACACCCACAGCCTCACAGTCTCTGCCAAGCCTCCCATGGGGCGCCATCATTCCCTGCCCCACTGAGGCTGTGGGATGTTAATCTCCAGCTCCCCACAGACCTGACCAGCCCAACCATGGACCCTGACAAGCTGGGGCACCTGCAAGCTGATGGGGTGGGCACGGGAGCCCCGGTGAGACTGAGAGCTGCTGTGCCACAGGCACCCTGCCGTGAGGCACAGGGAGCCCCTGAACTCTGACGGAGTGTTTACCTGCACTGTGAGTGGCCTGAGTTAAAGTTTTTCCACCTATGTGGTGCAGAGGAGGAGAAACGGCAACCTGTGGGGCTACACGCTAACGTCAGACTACAAGATACTTCAGCGTGGGTTTCTTCTATTTGTTCTGTTGAAACTGTTCCACTTTCTATGAATAATTAAACACTCATTGGGTTGGGGAGAGAAGGAGAAGTGATTCTGTACCTTACCAGTTAATTACATGAGGCAGTGAGTAAAATGCTGTGGTTTCTGTTCACAAATATTTATTGAAGTATGTTCTCTGATATTGTCTTATGTATGTTGAGGTACTCATTACACTCCATGAAGTTTAAATATCTATTGCTCGCATGATTTTATTTTTTTTAATTCCCAACTGTTGATATTGAGAGAAAAAATATCCGCAGAAATTTTGGGTGTTGGTACAGACAAAGTGGAAGATTATTTCAATTTTTTAATTTTGACAATAAAATTAGCAAATTAAGAAGAAATTTAATGGAGGTAAGCCTGATAATTATATGGGTGAATATATAATCTATGAATATTTTCAAAACCTTTTCTGTGGAAATTTTGGAAATAAAAACAAAGGGAAGGTTACAACAACTCACCCCCCACCCCACCCCCCCAACCCAAACTATCCCAAAACAACAACAATAAGCAAACAACAAAAACTTCCATTTGAAAACCATTTCACAAACACGTACAATTTAGAACTAATATATATTCATATATTCATAGATTTTTTTTATTTGCATTTTTTCACTGCCTTGAATCCTCTGAAGTAGGATTGAGTAAATATAGGCCTCAACTCAGCCAAGTTGTAAAGCTCACACTTAAATCTATTCTTTGCAAGAGAGCAGTAATATCTGTTTGTAACTTTGAACATTTTCTTTTTCAGCTGTATTTAAAAGGATTAAAATACACAAATAGATTTCAACACTTTCTTAACTGAATGTAGAGAAATAGGATGAAACATTCTGTTGTTATCAGGATCTGACCTTTCCTGTGTTTTGATGCAAACTGAATTAGCAATCTTGATGGCATTGTCCACGAGCTAATCTTGTTTGAATTCATCCTGTTTCACATTATGTCTGTGGTTCTTAGATTGTCACAGTTCATTGAGATAGATTAGACCAATGTAAAATCTGATGTGCATCTTATTGGCAGGAGCAGTGTGCAAGAGTCACTATCCATAAACTTCGGTAGAGTTGCCAACCCTCAATGCTTTAGATATAGGCAGCCCAATACAGGACTTTACTCCAAAAGTGTGCAGTATTTCATGATTATAACTCCATCATGGTCAATTAGCCAGACATGTTCCTGGCTTTTATCTTCAAAAATGATGCTTCTTGATTATTTATGTTTCCAAAAGCTATTATTGAGTAATTCGGTGTAGTGAAGGACTTCAATATGCTCTACCATTGTGACTGTAAATCCAGGTGTTAATACTCCCAGGTGGCTCATCGTCTCACTGCAGATACCTAATAAAGTTGCCATTAGCTGGCAGTATACACTGAAGAAAGCTATACAGCCAGCTGATCTTCTCATTAAAGAAAGGGCTACTGGAGAATGCCAGGAGATTATTTGAGTTGTCCGAGTTTTTAAAGAGAGGAAGGGAAAGAACTAAAGAATGATTATTTTCACAGATTGCTTCTAGGGACAATACTGGAAGTGGTAACCAAAAACAGATGGAGGACAAAGAACTGATGGTTTGTGGAATAAAAGCAGACCACAGGTAAAGTAGTCAGGCTAGCTTAGAAGTCAGATATTGGTTCTCCAGTCTTGCTTTTGAGAATAACTTTAAAAATCATCTGATTCTGATAAATTCAATGTAATTTGACTTATCTCTTCTCCTGTAAAGATATAGTCCTGAAAGACTTGCCATCTTTGACTGAGAGAGGAAATTTGAAGAAAGTGGATAAAATATTACTAAGGAAATTGTTGATGACTTTCTTGCTTGCTACTTAAAAAAATATATTAGATTTAATATCGTTATTGTGATAACATCTTAGGATGTAATAATCTTGTTCATATCAGGTGCAGGATAGATCTGGTCCAACCGAGATAAAAACGGTTACAAATATTTCTGTCCACTGGAATATGCTCATATGCAGAGACTAGAGAGGAACTTAAAATTTTAGGTGTTTTCATTCCTTGTCTGATAGCAGTCAACAGATAAATTGTCTCATTATTGTGTCATCTTGGCTGTCAAGGACAGTGATCTTCAGGGAAACTGGAAATGCTTCCAAGGCCTTGGGTTGGAACACCTGTCCTGGCTGTGCCACCAGGAAGAGTTCTGAGTATTCAGATTTTCTGCCAAAGCATCTTAGTTTCCCAGCAAAGAAGACTTGGTCATGCAACCCAGGTGGTAACCAGGGTGCACTTTGACCAGTTAAAAGTCTGGATGAGGACTGAATCAGAAGGGAAAAGCCATCAGTGAATATGTGTCATACAGAGATTGACCTCTTAAGCTGACCCAGCTTTATTGCTTTGCTTCAAGTGCTGAAGGGCTGCATGAGCCAAGATTGTCTGCACAAGCACAGCATAACCACATTTCTGTTGTTTTGTGTTCTTTTTTTTCCCTCCTCTTTGTCTTTTCAGACCCCTTTTTCGTTACTTGCTATGAACAGGTATGCTAAATCAAACCCTCAGAAGTGATAAAATGCCAGAATTACAATTATGGCATATGAGCTTGCTGTCACTTGCTATCATATGCATGGAGATACACTCCTGAACACACCTCAGTTGACAACTCTTGTTTTCAGAGTGGGTGTGGTCTCATTTATTGCAAGAAGCGATGGTGCTTGGAGGCTGACCAGGTCTTGACAGGGGGGGTGTTCATGTGAATAAACACATTCCTTCAAAAAAAAAAAACCAAACCAAACCAAAAACCAGAAAACTTCTGAACCCTCTAGAGTTAGGTCATGTGAAATACAGTTCAGTGAAATGCCTTGTTTGTGTAGCTGGTGTAAGGATCAATAACAGTAAAGAGACTACTGCAGAGCTCATGCATCCAAAAATTTTCTCTCCTTGTCATTGCAAATGCAGCACAAAGCAAGCAGGCAGATAACCTTCAGTGACCAAATGCAGTGATCTGAAATATTAGCAACACAAATTTTAATATGCTTCTACCTGCTTGTAGCTGTTGACAGAGTAGTTAACAAGAAGAACAACAGAAATAACTGGACTTGTTACAATACTCTTTAAAACATCTGAAGTAAAGTCTGAAATAAAAATGTAAGAGTGAACATCTGAGGCAAACTTCTTCCTGTATTAAAATCTCCTGGCCTCCAAACCTGCTCATTCCAGATGCACAGCTGGTAGCCATTGCAACGACGGTAATTCTGTAATATCCTCCCATGTAGGCTGTTGCAGCTTGTCTGTTTTGCATCCCCTGTTGTGTCTTAGCCTCTTTTTACTGTTTCACTGTTTATCCTAAGGAAAAGTAAACAGATAAAGTACATTATTTTCTGGATATTTATGCAGGTTGCAGTAACAGAGCTGCACTGTAGACATAGTCAGTTGGGACTGTAAGGTTGGCTAATACAGTATCTCAGGACTAGCTTTTATGGTGTAATAAATTTTTATTTTGTTAATGAATCCTCTATAAAAGATTAACATTAATTTATAAATATTGATTCAAAGACTATTGCTCTAATATTATATACATATAAATATAAATACGATGCTTTGAGAGCAGGACAAACCTCATATAAGAAGCACAGATTGAAAAGGTCTTGTTTATACCTCTGTGCTCAGTCATGAAATCTTCAGAAGGAAAAAATTGTGGCTTCTTTGGCAAAACCATCGATGCCATACTCCAAGCACTATCAATAATGTTTAAGAAAAAAACAAAGGTTATATTATAAAAGAATCCTTAAACATAAAGTCCAATGCATTCTGCATTTTTCTAAAAGTTCTTGAAGATCAACTGGGGTTCAAAAATTACAAACTGATGCTTTGAATTATTTTGGTATATGCACCTATTAGAATTGATCAGAAACCAAAATTTCTGTCCCAATGTTTTGATGTTCTAGTACTTTGACAATTATTTTCACTCTAAACTGAGACAGAGTTGAAATGAGAGAAAATTTGCACAGAGAAGAAAGTGGTTTAGAGTTCTGTCTTTTTTTTTTTTTTTTTTAATTATTTCAGAGTGAAACCCTCAAAAAAGAAGACTTTCTCTATTTGCATGAGAAGCAAATCCAGCAAATAAACCAATTTTGATATTTCATCCTGTCCAACTCTGATGTGCCAAATTGCAATTTATGGTGAAATAACTGTCCATTTTACATGTCATTTGAAGTCAAATTAACACTTTGAAATGTAATATTTTAATGTGGCTCTCAGCATGTGGTGCTTGTTTGATTTGAAATGTCACTTGGAAAAACAAAAGAAAAATCATCAAATTCAAGACAGTGTTGACTAAAACACATTTTCTACTTGGAAATTATTTATATCCAAAAGAGAGTGGTCCACCTGATCGATTGTATGCTTCTGGGGCCTGTCTTTTGGCTGTATTTTCACACCAACACACCTAAGAAGGGAGATGTGGATTTCTATGTAATCCAGGATGAACTTCAAGAAGAACAGTAACGCAGCTCTTACTTAAGGATTTCAGAAAGACAGGGAAAGCCCTCTTTGAGCTCACAGATCACCCTACAGAGCTGACAGATCAGTCATCCTCATTATCCTGTCACCCTCCAATTATAGAATACAAGTTGGAAGCAACGATCAGTTTAGTGGGGGACACTAGATGAGATTGATACAGAAGAAAATATAGAATGATGCAATTGGTTTAAGTTAAAGATAGCTGTGTGTAGTGAAGAGGAAAAGAGGCAATGACTAGCTCAAGAGCTCCCAGTTTGTGGTTCTGAATGAAAAGTGGATACAGCAAAAATTTTAACCCATTTCACATACAGCATCTTCACAGTACAGGCTGTATCTTACTACCTACATCTATGGTAAACTTCAGACTTTGCTAAGAATCCTTTAAAAGTGTCTCAGACTGGATATGTGACAGATAGACTGCTAAATGTCAATTTTAACAGTGGTTTCTCTCATCTCTAAACACCTTCACCCACACATCACATGGATTTTGAGAACGGCTACTTTGAGCAGAGAAACTTTGTAAGAAGGATACTAACAAGGCTAGGCCAACAAGAGATGGATAAGGTTTGACATGAGATAAATGTAAAATCCTGCTGCTAGGACAGAAGCAGCAGCACTACAGGCTGGGCTCTGGCTTGATTAGATGTGTCTCTGCTGGAAGGACCTTAGGGACCTGAGGGATGCCAAACAAAGTAAGCAGAGTGCTCTTGCAGCTATGAAAGTAAATACTTTCTTGAGCAACACAAGCAAGAACATAGCCAGCAGATGGAGGGATGTTATTATTCCATCGTGGTCAGAACTTGTTTGGATATACCTGGAACACTTCTCAATTTAAGTTTGCTCCCTGCCTTAATTTTTGCTCTGAAAAAAGAGTCCAGACTAGGACCACCAACCAAGATGGTTAAATGATTGCAGAACCTGATTTATGAAGGGAGATGGAAAACCTTTTTGCAGTGAGAGCAATTAAATGCTGGAATAGGTTTCACAGAGAGGTGATGGAATCCACCCCATCAGAAATTCAGTTTGATAGGACCTTTCGTTCAAAGGCCCTTCCTTTAAGAGAAGGTTGGACCAGTTTTCCAGAGATACAGCTTGAATTTTTCAATAAATCTATTCTATAAATCTAAATGCAATTATTTATTGGTTAAGAGGTGCAACAGATACAAAGACTGAATGAGCAAGGCATTAATATCTAAGGGGAAAAAAAAAAAAAAAAAAAAAAAAAAGGAGAGCTTTTATTCAGTTGGGGAAAGATTGTATTCCATTTTGTATTCCTTTTTTTTTATGAGTATCCCAACAATGCTAGGTTGACATCTCTTTATATCTTGAAAATTTACTTAGATTTCTTCAACTTTCTGTGTTAACATATTTCCCCTTGAATCTTTACATAACTTCTGTCTTAATTACACCCTGACTCTGTTTTGACCTTTCTTATCTTTTGTGACTTTTGCTCATTTACTGTCTTATACTTTAAAACAAAATTTCTGTGTAGAAGTGAACTAATGCCAAACTTGTATATCAAGCTAGGACTTGAATATCAGACCCCTGAATGCTTGAGCTGAGGTTTAGCCACTTGATTTACATTAGTCTTGCTTTGGAGTGTAGGTAGACAGGTATTTACATACACATGAATGTAAGTTTCCAAGCTTTTAATGTCTAATTTTTGAGATGTATGTTAAAGGAAAACTATTTTTCTCTAAGTTAGCAACAACACTGGAATTAAACATCTTTCTCTGTATATGTTTATGGTTCAGTGTGAGTCAAAAAAGTATATATACTCTTTTGGCATTTCTGAGGAAATTTCTTAGAAGCTTTTTTGCTAGTTGCCCTTGTTATGTCACTTTTATTTCACAAGACCGTTTTATTGCAGTAGCAGGTTAGGGAACATCAACATGCCCTAATCAACGTTGAGAATCCACTTGGTTATTCAGAAAACTGTGAAAAATAGTCTCTGGCAGAAAGAGCACATCATTATAGATTCTTACACAAAGCACAATGGAGTCAGTGGAAAGACTTAAATGTTTTAAATCCGTTGGCAAAGCCAGTAAGAGTCATATCAAAGAGGGTAAGAGGAATGATGGAAGGCACTCACAAAATGATTCTGTTAGGTAGAATAAGGAATGATATGACTACCTGCTCACACAACGACATCACAAAACAGAGTATCTTACTTCTGGTCTCTCTACAGTACCAGGGACTCATAGAAGGATACGCTTTTACTATTTAACTGGGCTGATGTCAGTTACAGCAGATCTACTGAAGTCAATAGGACTGTGTTGATATATATTACCTCTGGACATAATTTTTAAAAATGTACACTTTCCCCTGATTAGAAGGCATGTTTACCTACACAGTGCTTTGGCAGGCTCAGTACCCAGAGAATTCACAGTGGAGTGATCTGATACTGGTAAGGAAAATTCATCTTAGTCTTCATGTCCTCGTACAGTAAGTTTTCTCGTCATTAATACTAGGTACCAGATTTTTGGCAAGTTTTATGTCAACTTGATTAGAGAGCTACTTCCTGACAGCTACCGTGGTTTATGTTGCTTAAACATTTTCACTATCTAATCTAGAAAAAGAAGCTAATTAGTTCTAAGTACCAAAATGTAAGGCAAAGCTATACTTATAATCGTTTTTTTATACCTTACTCAATAATTTACTTCAGATTCAAAGAACTAAAAAATAATGCCAGAATAGAATAGAAGTGTCAAAATATTAATTTCTTCTGTATAAAATAGATAGTTATATATGAGATTTTCCAAAAAAGTCTCAAGCCCCTTATCGCTTAACTTGTTCTTACAGCATGATCCATTACTCCTTATGGACAGTGAACTATATGTACCACTGTATTTATTAATGTATTGTAATAGATCACCAGTCTATATTTCTTTAGCCCATCCTTGGTAACATATTCAGAACATTATTTAAAGCTCATTATTCACTGAAATAACACATGAAAAAGCACAAGTTGGTTAGCTGTGATATTTTATTAGAGTGAGCATTTTGGGATTTAATTCTCAGTCCCTCATCAACATAAAACATAGTAAAGAGTTCATAAATCTAATTAAGGACATTAGAATAAGGAAAAATCACTGAATATTTAGTTAGGATATGCAAGTCTCATGTACAAGCAAGCCATTAGAGGCAGTCATAAATGCCAATTGAAAAGCACTCAATAATTGCTAGTTGGTGGGAGTACAACAAGACAGATGTAGATGGAATGGTAGTCCGCAAAGGTAGAAGTGGTTTGTTTATCTGGTTGCTTGTGTGGCTTATCTTTTTCCTTTTTTTTTTTTTCCCCCCTTCTTTCCCTCAAGAAAAAACACTAGGAAATAAAAATTTAAAAGGCATAAATAAGCTTTTTACTGGGATGTTTTTCAGGTCTGAGCTGCAATACACGTAGGGACATAACCATGTTGTAAATGCTATGCCAGGTGGGATGACAGCTTAATCTAGACCAGTACCCCGCCCCTGAAAATAACCAGTAGTAGTACCAAGGGAAGAGTACAAATATAGGTTAGCTTGCGGCTATGCTTTTCTAGTTCAGCAGTCTGTGATTCAGGGAGTTTGTGAACTTCTGTGAACATTCCTCATGCACAGTATCCTGACAAAGTGAGTGCCACAGTTTAAAGTGCTACAGTTTAGATAGGAATCATATGGCCGTCTTTTCTTTTTCTTTTTCTTTTTCTTTTTCTTTTTCTTTTTCTTTTTCTTTTTCTTTTTCTTTTTCTTTTTCTTTTTCTTTTTCTTTTTCTTTTTCTTTTTCTTTTTCTTTTTCTTTTTCTTTTTCTTTTTCTTTTTCTTTTTCTTTTTCTTTTTCTTTTTCTTTTTCTTTTTCTTTTTCTTTTTCTTTTTCTTTTTCTTTTTCTTTTTCTTTTTTTCCCCCTTTATTTCCCCTTTCCATTTTCCCTTTTTAAAAAAAGATATAAAAGATATTTATCAACTGATATGCTTGTTTCAGCTGATACCTCTGATTCTTCTATTATTGCTCACAGGGAACAATAATTTTCTATTATTTAACCTTTTCCATGTCATTCATTATTTTGTCCATATGGCTTTCTGCATTACTTTAGACTAATGTTCATAGAGGCTTTCTGCAGAAACAAATCCTTTAGAGATTTTTCAAAGGTATTAAATGTGTAAAAGGTATTATTAACAAAACAAAGAAGACTTAGATTCTTCCAAGTTTCCTAGATTCTCAGAAGCAATTTCAACAGAAATTCAGCACCAAAGTCCTGCACTTGGAAGCAATAAAGACCTTAAAAAGTAAAGGTTTTGTTCAGCTAGGTGTATGGACAGCTTTGTTAGAGTGAGACGGGAAGGAAGAAAGACTAGAAAGTACATGTTACTTAGTGATCACAACAAAGCACTGTACTCTTCTGAAAGCAAGAGAAAAGAAACATAAATTCCACCCCAAATTAATTAACAACTTATGGGCTAGGGAACTTGTCTTTATATTTCTTTGATAAAGGTCTGGTTCCACACTTTGTGTGAGAGAGAGTTCCCTAAAACAGGGCCTGAGAGAAAAAGACCTGCAAGAGAAAACTGGCTGAGAGAGATAAGGGATGGGGGGAAGTGGAGGCCCTCCAAGCCGAGGAATGTCTCAAACACTCGGAAGGAATGAAACTATAATCATGGGGTAGTTAGTGTGGAGTTTGGAGCTGATAAGGCTGCCCAAATAACACAAGATGCAGATGGAGGAGGAAGCCCTGTGAAGGCAGGACGCTTCTGCTCTGCTGCATCTTGTAAAGTTTCAAGGGCCATCTGTCCAGTGAATAACCTTTACCTCATTATTCATGACATGCGTATTAAACTTGACACCCTGAATAGTTTAATAAAGATTAACAAGATCATGCTAATTACATTATCCCATGAAGCACCTTACCCCTCCCTGGGTGTGTGAGTCAGCCTAGGGGACAGGCCCAATGAAAGTGTGTATAAATTGAGGGGTAGCACGGAGTGAAATATAGAAGAGCAAAAGAAGTCATGAAGAAGTGAAGTAGATGGATGCATGCTTGTCAAACTTGGATGGGTCCAATGCAGGCACCCAGACTGGTGATGTCAATTTCCCTCCATCTCCCTCCTTGCCTTTTTCCCCTTTTCCTTCACCACCACTAAGTAACACAAGGCATACTATAATGCTTGCCATAACTCATTATACACTTAGCCATTGTGTATCCAATTAGTACATTGCAAGAAGTTAATAAATGTTTGGACTTTGAGACTTCTCTCACCATTGTCCACTCTGTTGGGGATTTATGAATCTAAATCACTTGTCTCCCTCCTCTAAGTGGGATGTGACACTGTTTTGCCTTCAATTTGTGTATCTTAAATCAGATTCATACTCATTTCTTAATGCCCATGATAAAGAGACAAGAAGAAACGGAGAGAGATTAATTGCATGAGTCAGTGGAGAGGGCAGTCAATTGGATAATAAGAGATTAAGTCTTTTTCTGTTTCTAGAAAATTATTTTACTTCACAGCAGGTCAAAATCCTCCACTGACCTCTTCATGTGGGGGCACAGATACAGTTCTTGTCCTACACTTTTCCTGTGAACAGGATCCATAACCACAACACTGGAATCCTTACGCAAGACAGATAAAGAAGCTCCTTGCCTGAGGGTCATGGCAAGAAGGCAGCACTTTGCAGCTTGTTGAACAGTGAACAGAGACATATGTGTGGAGACCTTGCACAAGACCAACAGGAGAAATTCAAATACCATGGGAATACAGGCAGTCTTTGAGCCACTTGAGCAGTAGTTCTGAGTACATTTATGACATAAAATTAATGAGGTTAGGCGTTTACACAAGCTGACAAATGGGGAATTATCTTCATTATTCTAGCCCTATGTATCTAGGCCAGAAAGCTTCAGATTTTCCAGTTTTACTCTTTTACTTCCTGTTCCTTACGGGACAATGTCAAATGAGTGTTTTCAGGCATACTCCAATGGAAGTTTTGTTGACAAAACAGATATGGAGTCCCTGTGCCCTATGAAAAGGGCTTCTTCAAGCCTGAGATCTGCAACTAGATCCGTGACTAAACAGATCAGATTCCAGATGACTAATTTCCATTCAGAATAACTGTTATCAATCCTTTGCAATATAATATTAAATAAATTTAGCTTTACTGCAGTTATCGGTCCTCTTTGCTCTTTGTACACTAAGATTTTTTTTTCTCAGTCTAGATCCCAGTTGTTTGTTTGAACTTGTGTAACAAACCTGATATCCGTGAGCTAACACAGGTTAGAGCAGGAAATAAGTATTAGAACAAATTTTATTTTAATCTTCTGCAATTAGCAAGGAGTTTGTTTGTTTGGGTTTTATATGGATTTGGAGTACGGTTTTGCTTCTTTTTTTTTTTTTTTCAGTTTTGAACTTTTATTTCTTTATAGCTCATAATTATTGAAAAAAATAGAACTGAAATATCTCCTGCAACTGACCTAATCACAAATGAAATTCCTCCATTATATAATTTTGCTTTATTATTACTCTACATAATATTTCAACTAAACTCTTCCCTCAGACTCTCCAGTCTAAGTGATCTCAGGCGCCCCTACCTTCCTTATTGACTTGAAAAATAACAAACAAGTGTAAATGACATTTACAGCTCTTAATTGGTGTCATTAGCAGTTCTTATTATTCAGCAGGACAAGCAGTGGCCTTTTATTGAGAATTTAGTGATGCACATCTGCTTTGAACTCATCAGACTTAAAGACAAGTAATAAAACAGCTGAGTGAATGACTTAGGGCCATACCTATCATTAAAGGGTTCTTGCAGAAGATTTTTTCTTAAAAACAATGACTCTTGGGACCATGATCATAGAAGGGTTAATGCTTCTTTAATAGAAGTAGATCTTGAAATAATGTTAATGTATTGAATCATTAATAATAACATAAATTTGTATTGTTTGTCTTGCTGCCAGTGTTAATTGCTACAAACCAGACCTTGAGGCAACCCGGGGATTGGATTTGTAATAGCTTGTAAGTGATAAAGGGCTGTTGATACCAGTAAGAAGTAAGACTGAAGAGTTTGATCTTTTGAATAAGTACTGCTGAGCACTAGAATTGATGTTTTAGATAATCAAGCCCAAAGTTTCTTTCTTCAAAACACTTTTATTAGTCTATTTCTGAAACATAAATTTGTACTGTGAACATCCTCATTTCTTCTGAGGTATATACACATAACTAACAAACTTTTTATTGTCATGGCTGGTGGGTTCCATTAAGCTCCAGTGGAATGCATAAAATAGGGAAAGATTAATCTAATTTTTCTCTAGAGATCTTCAATGAAGGAGTCATGTAGACTCTACAATCTATGTCTGACGCTGCTGGAAGGCAAGTGAGTGCATCTACTTTAGGAAGCTTTCTTAGAGTTCTGTAGGTGACCTTGTGGAAATATCATGGACACATTTAGGGAAATAGCATAGACTTGGTCAACTGAGGGGACATTCATATGCCCAGATTTATGAATTTTAAAATAGCCTAGTCATGATCTAAAGTCAAAGGAAAGAAGTTCAAAAGACTTATTCGTTTCATCTTAAGATGGGCAAACAAGATAGGTTAGACAAAATGTACTCCTGATTTCCTTGTGAGTATAAAAGAGTGGGTGTCCTGCTCAGATTTTATCAACCTCTAATGTCTCTCATAAGATTTTTATTTTTTTAACAGCAAGATCAAGCATGAACTGCAGTTCAAACAGAAATTCCTATCAAATCAGATCAAAATATCTTACCCACAGCTCTGAAATCAACGTCTCATTTCACCCTGTGCATTTCCTACTTAGCTTCTCAGCTTTATGTACTGCTTTCTTGGTGTCTGGTCCCTCCCATGCATTAGATACATTACCTAAATGCCTGGTTCTGCATTTTATTAAGCAACAACATCTAAAAAATTTATGGAGTAAATCCATACGGATACTCTAGTAGTGGGATTCAGATAAATAGAATCTGGAGAAAAAAATCTCAAAATTTATGTATTCCTTTAAAAATGAATAAAGTCAGTGACATTTTGTTCATTCTACATAACACAGTAGTCCAGTGTAACTACAGTCAGGTGTGAATAAAAATTAACTGACATAGACCCAAAAAACTCTGCCAGAAATCTTAAGAAAAGTTGTCTCATCTCATTGGAGCTATACACTGTAACAGATAAATTACTGCCTAATCGTTCATTACCGTGTTAACTGTCAGAGTCTCAACTATTGTTCCATATGAAAAATCTGTGTTGAGAATCAAGCTCAAAAAAGTCTGAGTTCTGTAACGAAAAAGAAACATTTGTTAAGCAGAAGTACTTTGTGACTCTCATATTACTTATCAAGAAAAACCCTGCTCTGCTTCAGCTAATTTGTAGTGATGTCAGGCTAGGATTTTCAAAGGTGTCTGAAGAAGTTAAATGACTGGCTCCTATTGACTTTCTTTGCAGCTACAATCCTGATCAGAACTTTTTATACTGCTTTCATTTTAATGAAGGAAAGAAGTGAAGGAAAGGGTCAGTTAATAGAAGGAGTAAGAGATTTATTTTTCTTGGAACTTCAGACACTTGTAAAGATTTTGCTCAATGCATCAGCAAATGTATTCTTATTAATAGCCACTTATTTTATACTCTGTAGGAGTACACTCAAAACACCTCATAGAAAATCATGGTTATCTCTGTTTTCTATGTGAAATATCATGATATGAGTCAACTAAGATCTATGACTGCTCTACAGGTGTCCCTGTGTACACATACTACTTGGAATAAAGAGCACCTACGGATAGTGACTGTGCAACAGCAGATATGATGCAAAATGACAGCACCAAAATTTAGCTACTGGTAACTTCTTCAGGCATCTATGCCTTTGGTCAAGGTTACTCAAAGATGTACAACATGTTCATAATGAAATGATGGATATGCCTGTGTCCCAAACCAGAATCCAACTAACTCTTATCTTTGGGGAGCCTGGTGATAAAACAAGACCATCCTTGAACTTGGCATCAGGCTACCACATGGCTTATACTCGGTTAAGCACCATATTGATCTATTTTTAACCTCATAAATAAAAGGTGTTAAAATTTGCAGTTATTCTTTGAAGGATTATAAATTTAATACCAAACTGTATGAAAAGAGAAGGAAAAGAAATGGAATTTTAGATTGTTTCAAACAAACAAAAAAAAAACTGTTAGAAATTTAAAAGCTGCTGTTCTGATCAGTGTTAGGTAACTGAAAATTGGTATTGTTTTCAAGCCAATTTTTTTGAGACCATGACAAAACTGACATCTGTGGAACTTTTCGAAGCCAAAATCTATTTCCTCAGAGACTAGAAAGAGCACAAACTTACCCTAGAGAATGTACTTCTATAACATTATTTTTCCTTTACTTTCTACTGGCTTTAATGAAGGAATCAAATCCAATTTTGCAGTTGGGCTTTCATTCATCTCACCTTCTCATTAGACCAGTAAAAAGTTGAAATTAAAAGTCTTCTTGTCCTAGACTGTAGTTAGTGGAGAAGAACAGGTTCAATTTCTATCTGGAGAACATTTCAGTTTTTTTCTGGGCTACTCAGCCAGCTTTGAGAGGTAAATTTTTTTTCCTTCTCTTTAGTGGATGTACAGATGTAACCCAATTTAGGCATCTCAAACTTTAGAATGTTTCTGTTTCTTGTACAGAAATTATTCATTGAACAGTATACATAAATTCTTGTTTGAATACATTTTATGTACTAAAAATTTGGTATGATTCTGTTTTAAGAAAGATCTGTCATTCAACTCTTTTTTTTTTTTTAAAAAAAAAAAAAAAAACACCACATTTTTAATTGGTATATGTACCCAAATATGTTTACTCTTTTCTACTCCTAACTTGCTATACCCTTTCTGAGGATGTAGTTATTTTCTTTCATTTTATATTATTATATAAACACACATCCATAAACATAAAATTCACTTACAATATCAGTGATGATTATACATGAATGCAAACTATTAAAAAATTTAAGTTTTTAATGTTTTTGATAAGCAGTTTATTTCCCTTGTTGTTTCATGTTCAACCAGTCTTGATCAAGGTATTTCATCCCCAAATTCTCCTTTTTCAGTAATTATGGGCAAAAACACAATCCTGCTCACCACTTGCCTGTAACTTAGACATCACAAAAACATCTGAATGAAGGGACCACAACAGACCATGTAGAAAAATCCTTGTCCAAAGTTAGCATCAACAAAACTCATATAATCCAAGAAAGCATGATTAAATTTAAATTCCTTCTTTCTGTTAGTATGTTCCCACATGGATTTATTGACATGTAAATAAGGATGAAGCACCTGCTACTGTTTCCTTAATAACCACTGGTAGGGTACAACTGGACTTCCTTTTCTTATCCAGTCTTTTTTTTTTTTTGGTGTGGTTTTTGTTGTGTTTTATTGTTTGTTTGTTTGTTTGTTTGTTCATAAAACTTATAGAAAATAAATGTCTTTGAGCTGGCTACCTCCCTGTCGTCCTAAATTAAAGATGCTCAATTGGTTCATGTGTTCTTAGGAGGACTAAAGGCAGAATCCTATAGGAAAATAGACTAAGAACAATGAAAATGACAGAACAATGTAACACTGTACAGCTGTAGTCAAATTGTTTCTTTAGTGATTTCATGTTACTTTTTTTTTTTTTTGTTCCCCAACACAAAATCAGGCAGAGATGTATCTATTACATTATATTTAGGTAGAAACAAGATTTATACATGTTTCTCCTATATATGAAAACAGTTGAAAGAAGTACAGTTTATGTAATGTAAAATGTTTTATGGGATGCCATTCAAGGTAAATGGAGCAGCTGCATAGGTGAAGACTGAAAGAAAAAAAGAAAAGTATTAACAAATGCTGAAAAAGCTGGAGTCTTATTCACTGGTTGTCATTAAGGCCGAGTACTTTGTTATAACTGAAAAAAAAAAAAAAAAACCAAACAAACCAACACACCAATATTAAGGTATTTCCACAATATCAGCAATCCCTTAAAATGATAGGTAAACACAGTATGAATTTTTTCCTCCTGTACTTCATATACAACTGAGTTGATTGTTTTCATTTACATATTTTCAGATAAAGTCAGTCAAGAAGCACAGGACTAAATACAAACTACACAAATGAGAATCTGAAATTACTGGCTTGATTTGATTACTGAGTAATTACTGATTAAATTTATAGGCCATTTTAAACAATATTTACTGTATAAAGTTGAGGTATGTTTCTTGTTTTCAACATGTGTGCAGTCACTGGGCAAAAAGATAATGAATACATGGCTGAACATACTACCTGCCATCTCCTTAGCCAGTGTGAGGTTTACGATTTCAGATATTGCCTAACAGAATTGTTCAGATAAAATCAATGAAATGAAAACACTTTAAAAGTTTTCTTTCCTGGGGAAGGTGAAAAGAGAGAGATATATAATATTCTACACATATGCAGCACTGCAGACTCCAGAGAAAGACAAAGAAATGATGAGGCTATGCAATGATATTAATATTCTTAGCAGATTATGATTACTTATGCTACTGATCAGAGTCATGTTGTGCTGCATATACTCAGAGTACCAAAACAAAACAAAACAGACCAGACAAGACCCCACATGCAACCTTCTGTAATGAAGTTTATGATCTAAATAGATAATGAAGGTAGAGGAGGCATCGTTATCTCCATTTTATTGACAGGCATAGGTTAGTGAGCAGGAAGATTGCAGCTGCAAGTCTGTGTTGAACTCAAACCTTTGGAATGACTATCATCTGGTAAGTTAACCTAAAAGAAAGGACTTAAAATTTGCAAACTGCTATGAAAGATGCCATAGTCTTCCAGTGAAAGACCAGAAGTTCTTGCCGACTAAGTGTTCCAACCATTTAAGCATCTAAATATCAGCTGGTTTCCACATTCATGCTGATTATAGAGTTATTGCTCCTTGGCTGGTTAACAAAGGGTGATCTTGCAAATGGTCCCCGGCTGCTCTCCCTGGAAGTTGTGTGCATGTGTGTTTGTTCTCCATGTCCTTAGACAGCAACAAAGCAATTCTATTGCAGTGGGAACTAGTTCAGAAGCCATTAAGTGCCAATATGAGGATCTACTCAGATGGCTAAATTTACTATTAACAGCACAACAGAGATTGAAGCAGCCCCAACAGTAATTCTAGATGGCAAACAGCACCAGAGGTAGCATAACTACCACAGTTGTAAAAATGATGAGCAAGGGATGGAAGTGACAGTAGGGAATATCATTACAGTGGCTTGATCAGATGTGACTGAAGATGTGATGATATGATCTCTTTGTTACCATGGAATGGTATTGAAGTCAGGTGCCTTTTCACCCCGTTTTTGTCTTCCTTTTCGTTTTCTACAATGTTAAAGGAAACAGCTGGTAACTCACCTCTGGAAGCAAAGATTAGATTCTGCTGGGACAACCTCTTGATCTGATTTTTTGTGTTAATTATCAAAAGGACTAGGAGCTCTTACTACTTCCTTCTTCTCCAGGGAATATTACAACTCACTTATGTAGCTCACATGAAAGGTAGATTGTTCCCGTGAAAACACCTTGGCTGTAACGGCTAATACAAAGTTGTCTGAGCAATTACCATTTCAAAGTCTATGACAATGTGTCATTCAAAATAGTATATATTGCATGTGACAACAAGACACTGGGATGGAAGTGTATGGGATTGGTAGAAATATTTATAATAGAAATAGAAAATCTAGAAATGATCAGTGAAGGGTTCCAATCAGTACTTGGTTGTCACATCATGATAAAATGCTTCCCATTCAATTTGTATGGGATTCATGTGAGATTCTCTTTTAAATCATTAAGTCAGTAATTTTGTATTTAAGAATTTTAAAGACCTGTCTCAGGAGCTACCCAAACCATTAAAATAGATTTAATCCAGTCTTTAAAACTTCAGGACATGCCAGAAGCATAATGGAAAGAATGTATAGTAACAAAATCTTTAAGGAAGAATAAATAGTATAATCCAAGCAATTACAAGTTTCATTTAGATTCGAAGCAAAATGATGGACCGTTTGAGACAAGCCTGAATTAACAATGAATTAAATAAAAGTAATGTATTAATGCCAGTGAATATGCACAGGTTAGGAATTAATCTTTTAAAACCAGCTCATGTCAATTCTTTGATAAGAGGACTGTTTCAATTCCATGAAGTAATAATGTCGAATAACAATGTAACTCCTTTAAAGAAATTGACTTGTAAACAAGAAACTAAAAAAAATATTTAAAACCCTATTGTTTTCCAAATCACATTGAATTATTAAAGAAATGGTTGATAACTATGCCCCACAATGTAATTGCAAATGGGAATTAATACTAATAAGGTGTGTTCTGACTGGGGTCTCCCTGGGATTGATTTTTGGCTCTATGCTAGTAAACATTTTATCAACAAGGTGGAAGAAAACATAAAATCATTACCAGTAAAGCTTGGAGTTGATGCAAAAGCTAAAGGAATGATAAATAATGAAGAATACAGGCTACTGATACACAGTGCTCTCTGTCTCCAATATTCTAGGGACAAGGATAGTATTAGACTCAGACATATGAACAAGTTATTCTGGCATCACGTATAACAAATCAGCTGATTCATGATAACTATCCATGGGAGTAGTCTACCCTGCAAAAAAATCAAGGCTGTTCGGATTAGTTTAGCTTGGTGAAAAGAGGGCTAAGCAAACTCAGCTTATGTTTAACCCAGATTTATTGTACACAATGGAACAGACAGTAGAGATCAGTTGACATGCAGTAACAGGTTTTGTGTCTAAGCCTGGTGTCTATTTTCAGTGTGGCTAATAACAAGTAATATATTTAGGAGCAAAGTGTGTTTGACACGTTTACAAAATGGAGAAATGTTACAGTAAAGTTGTAAAAATAACAATAGTAATACTACAGACCTAATCTAGTTGACAAGAGAAAAGAAAAAGTGAGTGGAAATTTAGACACATTTACATTTCTATGGTGAGAGTAATTAACTGTTAGCATGCCAAGATTTATATTGGATTCTCCATCACTGGACATTTTTTTTTTACAAAATTGCATTTGTTTTTCTCTAAAAGATTATCTTCAAAGCACTCTTATTGACTTGAAGCAGGAATTAAAGATCCTGTGTTCTGTGCTATGAAGGAAGCTAAACTAAATAAACCCAGTGATATCTTCTAACTTGAAAATCTAAGAGTCCCATAAAGGTTCATGAGTGATTTGTTTGCCATAAAGTGGTTGATGAAAAGCAGGTAGCTGATGAGAAAAAGGCATCATCTGCATTCTCTGAAAGAAGTCGCAGGCATTATAGTGGTGACATGAAGCAATGTAAAGCTTTATTTGCCATTCCAATTAAGTGAAGCTGAAAGTAAATGACAGACAGAACTGCTTTCAAATAACTTGTGATTTAGTCTCTAGAGAAATGCAGGCTTCATTCTAGGATATTTAATTTCTTATCTGACCCCATGAAAGATAAAAGCCCTTCTTTTACAGAAATTTATTGATAATAAGGGTGTAAATCATAATTCCATCTGAGAAAAAAAAAGAAAGTTTATAGTTTTGTCACGGAAATAAAGTCTCTTTTTATTCAATGAAAAAAGTAAAAATAAGTGTATCAATATTATTGTGTAATTATTATTATTATTGCTCTTACATATATTGATTTTATGTTACACCAACTGAAGCATTTTGCTTAGGAAAAACTGAAGAATGAATCAAGGTTTTATTTTTAGACTTAAAAGTAAAAAAACCTCTGAAAACTCAGTTTAAACAGCAACTGTGAAATCATACTGATTTAGAGACTACTAAAATGGTGGGTTTATTTTTTTTTTTCCAGTTTGTATTATCTCCATGAAATTAAGATGTGCTTGTAGAAAAAGGGATCCATTTCACCTCATTATTACTATTGAATTTTGATGTTTCTTGTCAGTGTTCTTGCTTTCCTCTGTAACTGATGAATAAACAAGGACATCTCTTATGCCTGGCTTATAACCTTCACCTGAAATGAATCAGCCTTTAAATAGGGTTAGGTTTGTTTTCTGAACAGGTAGTTTACAAGATTATCTAGAGGAAGATGCTCAATTTGGCTGTCTTAAAAAAAAACAAAAACAAAAACAAAACAAACAAACAAAAAAAACACAAAAAAAACCCCAACAAAAAAAAACCACAACCCAACACACACACACACACAAAACCAAAACCAAAACCAAAAAAAACAATCAACCAAACACCAGAAGTAATTAAAAAGACTTATCTGTCTTTGTCCTGACAGACTGTAATTATTCTGTGTCTTTAATAGGTGAGCCTATAAGAACTTTGCAAATCATTGAGGCCTTCAGGTTAATGACAGTGGTCTCAGCCCATCATCCCTTATGCAGTTATGTCCAATGGTCTATGATTAAAGCAGAAGCTATATTAAAAATTGTGTACATTTTATAAGTGAAAGACTGACAGCATGAAAACAGATTTCAGGATGGACAGATGCATGATCACTTCCCACTTGGTATAGCATTGCAACAGACCAACAGAATGAAAATTTTGAATTGGTCTCAGAATTTCATTTTAACTTCTGTAAAATTCTTATTTTACTGGTGGAGGTTGGTTGCTTTCACCTCTATTCTATGAAATAAAAATAGTTTATCACTATGCTTTGCTAATGTATCTCTTCCAAAAATTATTTAATTTTTATGTTTTGATAAAATATATTTACGATTATTTTTTCCTTAAAAAATAAATAAACCCCTCACTTCTTAATGTTGAAGAATACTTAAAATGATTCATATCACTTTTATTATTTTTACTCTTTTTTTTTCAGCAAAAATAAAATCTTTCTGTACCAGCACTAACAAAATGCCCGACAGGTCTGTGACAGGATGTCACAAATCAACTTCCACAGTGAGGAATGGACTTATGAACCTATTAAACTCACAGTCTTTGGCTTTGAAGCAACAGTCATCATCATTAATTGTTATTATTGCACTTCTTGACATTTTCAAGAAAAAAAAAAAAAGGCACAAAGGATTTTGTGAGAGCCATGGCTGGTCATCTGAAGACAAAGAGACTTCTTTCACTTTTGTTAATTAAAATGTTTCTAAAAATCTCAGTGAAATGCAAGACTTGTGAGGAAATCAGATGCCCGCTTTCCATTTGCCTATATGTTCTGTTGTTTCTTACCTTTTATTTAAATTGTAACATCTCTGGGGCAGTAAAAATATTTTTGATGTTTTAAAAAAAATTATTTTTAATTTGTACAGACAGAAAATGTCTTTGATTAGAACTCCTGGACAACTACAGAAGAGTAAACTACAAAGAACATACAGGACAAACTTTTTCCATGGTTTTGCAATATGATGATGTTGATCTTGAAATACTGTGCAGTTAAAGGGGTTTGACATTTACATGCAATTTTCACTAGATTATTCCAAACGTTTTACATATAAAACTGGACGCTCAATCCATTTCTGTATTTCAGACACGGAACTAATAATGTTCAGAACTTAGTACAAAATTTTCTTTGAAGCATAATGTGCTAGTTCAGCTCAGGTTTGAGAATCTCAACGTATATTTATCTAAAAGTCCAGTCTGTAATCTGAATTTGCCAACTGGACTCTCTACTTCATCAAAAAAGAGGACTAGGTGATTTCACTAGACAGGTCATCTCCTCCTATAACATGCACATAGAGTATGATGAATCACACCCTTAAGCAGACTCTTCATCTCAGTTGACTATAGCTGACATTATAAGCATAGATTAAATTTTTAATTTTGGTAGTCTAGATTTAGGATAATTTAATTTCCTTTTAAATTTTACCTTTATTTATTTTGTTCCTGGCTACTGGTTTCTGAACATTATATGGTACTATTTAACCAAACTAGAAAACACTAATCGTTTTTTGATGCAGGAATGTTTTCTGCAGATGTGTTGATCGAATTATTTTTTAAATGCCCAAGTTACTGCACTACTAAATGAGATGTCATGCCTGTGCCCACACATCACGGAACATCCACAGCTCAGACTCACCTCTCTTTGGGTTTTCAAATAGTTATATATTAAAATTTATCATCTTCAGCTTATTCTATTATCGATATATAGAGAAAAAGGCAACGGAGAGAGAAAGAGGTACTTCAGAGAATGAATCTTATCTGAAGCCTTTTATCAAAGATATTTTATGAAAAGTTGTGTTAAATTTCCAGTTAATCATACTTCTGAGATCATACTTTTTTTACACATTTAAAAAATTAGAAAGTCCTAATGTCTGCTTGTTTATTGTTTTGTTGAAAAAAATAAAATTAAATATTGGGGAGTAATAGGTTTATTTTTCTTGCTATTGTTCTTATAGCTCACAGACTTTCCAAAGTTTAAAACTTCTGAGAATAAACACTGAAGAAACATTATTTTAAAATCACTGATCTAATTTTTTTTGCATTATTCATCTCTTACCATAAAAGACAGAGAAGACTCATTAGACCATCCAGTTTGCCTTAATACCGAGTCAAGATTGATTGATTTTTACATTGCATTGCTCAGGCATTTGTCATGATGAAGCACACCCAGTTGTGAAACTTGCCATGGCCAGCATATCACAATCATTATGATACATTGCGTATACTCCTGCAACTGTTTATAACACCAGATTTTCACTTAGTAAAGACAAATCGATCCCAGAGTGCTTCTGACCCAGCTGGACTTGGTTTAAAAGTCCATAGCTCACTTTCTTTTTGGAAACTAAAATGTAGGGTGACTAGTAACAAGGAAAGGGGTTGTGTGCTGATGTCATCTTGCTATGGAATCATGTTGTCCTGACATGTTCCTGACTCTTCCATTTATCTATAGACACAATTACTTGGAGTGTGTAACAGCAATGTTGTCTCAAACTGGGGATATACCATAAAATGTTTAAAATACTCAAATTCGAACATTTGAGACCCAATCCCACTGACTGAATGGTAACAACAGCACTTTTGAAATCATCATTTTAAATGTCACAAACTTCAGAAAAAGCAACTCATTTATAATTTTGTGTCATTATATCCTTTCTAAAACCAAAGGTTGTCTTTCCTATTCTGTGTGTGTGTTTTCCATGAGACACTACAAGCATAATGTTACTTCATCTTTCTCCCTGTAAAGAAAGAAAAAATAACATTTCCCAGTATCTATATGTCTCAGGATTTCCCCCCCATCTTGACAAGTCAAAAGCCTCTGAAGAAGTTAAGTGCATTTCTACTTTCTCTGTTTATGTTTCTTTATGCATTTTTGTCAGTCTTCGTTCCCTGGGAAAGTTATGGAATTAATCCTCCTGGGGGCTGTCACAAGTCAAATAAAGCATGTGATTGGGAAAAGCCAGCACAGATTCACCAAGGGCAATCGTGCTTGACAAACCTGATCACCTGTACCACAAAGTAACCTGCTCTGTTGATGTGGGGCGAGCAGTGGACACTGTCCACCTGGATTTCTCCAAGGCTTTTGATACGGTTCCCCACAGCCTCCTCCTAGAGCCGCTGATGTGTTACGGTCTAGACATGGGTTGTGCGGGGAACTGGCTGACAGGCCCCACCCAGAGGGTGGTGGGAAATTGTTCTTTTTCAATCTGGCAACCTGTCACAAGTGGGGATCCGCAGGGATCAATATTGGGCCCAGCGCTGTTTATTATCTTCATAAGCGAACTGGGTGATGGGAGCAAGTGTACCCTGATGAAGTTTGCTGATGATTCCAAACTCTGTGGGTGTCACTTCCTAACCACAGAGGAAGGGACTAACGAGACTTTATTTAGATGATACCTTGGGATGGATGAAGGTGAAACAATACCAAATGGTCAAACTTAATACAAATTTATTGATCACATATTGGAATCACGTGAGGACTTAAACTTCTGTCAATAAAGAAAAGCAGTTACACATTGTGCCTGAGGTTATTAAAAGGAAAGAAAGGAGACAAAGGGAAAAAAGAAAGGAAAAGGGATAGGAGAGGGAGAGGGAGAGGGAGAGGGAGAGGGAGAGGGAGAGGGAGAGGGAGAGGGAGAGGGAGAGGGAGAGGGAGAGGGAGAGGGAGGAGTTCACCATCCTGGGATCCAGGATGTCCTCTGCAGTCGGGACTTCTGAATGTGGTGGATGCACTCACATCGACACAAAACCTGACTATTTAAGCACAAAAATCTCTGTCCCTTCTCCTTTCTTATGTTATCATAGGGAGGAGTTGCCATTGTGAAAATAATCAGATACCAAGAGTCTCTCATCAAGCACTTGGCTCATGTTCCAAGAGGCCTGGGTATTCACAAATAAAACTGGGGCATCATGGGATGGTAGGCACCCCCAATGTTAAAGTTTCATGCCACAAGACTATATCTTGGTTCCACATAGACTATTTTTGTCAGCATTGTGTCCTGTTGCTGAGGGCAGAATATGGGTTGCTGTAGGAAGCAGAATGTTTAAGACAATAAAGTTCTTACATGGTTTCCACAGCGAAGAAGTGGATACTTTGGAATGGAGAGCCACCCTGCAGGAAGACCTGGATAGGCTGGAAATGTGGCCTAACAAGAATCTTATAAAGTTCAACAAGGACAAGTCTAAGGTCTTGCACCTGGGAAAACATAATCCAGGAGTGCAGCACAGGCTGAGATCTACCTGTCTGGGGAGCAGCTCTGTGGAAAGGGACATGGAAGTCCTGGTGGACAACAAGCTCAACATCAGTGAGCAGTGTGCTGCAGCGGCAAAGTCAACGGGATGCTGGGCTGCATCAGCAAGGGCATCACCAGCAGAGATAAAGCCATTATCCTACTGCACTCAGTGCTTGTCAAGCCACACCTGGAATACTGTGTTCAGTTTTGGTCCCCACTATACAAAAAAGTTGTGGACAGGCTGGAGAGGGTCTAGAGAAGGGCCACAAAGTTGATCAAGAGACTGGGAAGCCTGTCGGATGAGGAAAGGCTGAGAGAACTGGGTTTGTTAAGGAGGCAAGGTTTAGGGGAGACCTAATCCCCATCTTCCAGTATTTAAAGGGTGGCTACAAAGAAGGTGGAGACTCCCTTTTTACAAGAAGTCACATGGAAAAGACAAGGGGTAACGGGTACAAGTTACTCTTGGAGAGATTCCGATTGAATATGAGATGAAATTTTTTCACAATGAGAACAATCAGCCTTTGGATAAATTTCCCCATGGAAGTGGTAGATTCCCCAACACTGGACAATTTTATAAGATTAAGCTGGACAGAGGGCTGAGCCATCTTGTCCAGACTATTCTTTTATTAAAACAGGTTAGACAAGAGGTCCCTTCCAACTCGGTATTCTGTGATTCCATGATTCTGTGTTCATATTGTAAAATCTGAAGTCTGCTCCTTACCAGACCATATCAGGTCTGTCATATAGCAGCAGCTTCTTTCTGAAATTTTGAAGAACTCAGTCTGAATTTTTTTACTTCCTTTATGTGTATGTGTGTACACCTAAGTAGTGAGACACTGAGAAGTATTTCATGTAACTGGGATTATCTGGAATCTATACTAGAATGAAACATTAATATTTTTCATTTAATATGTTGATCTCAGTGTGATGAATTTTATTATTTTTTTATTTCACAAAAAGATTACATGACAATCATATCCTAATAAAATAATTTTACTGAGGGGAAGGCGGTCAAACAGCAAAATTCAGACTCGCATCCAACCTTGGATCCATTATTGAATTTGCATATGTTTAAGTGTGTGTGTATGTGCATGTTTCTGTATGAAGTAGAGAACCAGTCTTGCATGATTCCAGTTAAAGTTTCAATCCTGGCAAGTGCAGAGGAAATTTGTGAAAGGTACTTACATCCTTTTCCCTGCACCTGCTAGGTCTAAATTCTGTAACCAGGATGTTAAATTCTGATGCCAGTAATGGAGAGCCCTATTTCCAAATATTTCTGATGGTATAGAACTCCTCTTTGTTTGGGGTGACAGTTTCTTAGCAACAGCTATTAGTGAGCAGCTCCAGACACAATCAAATAGTGAAGTTGGACAATCTCTTTTGTACATGTCTTGAAGAAAAATCCCTTGCTCAAGAATATAAAACATATTGACAATTATACACTAACCCCAAATATAACTTTTCCCTGCAGTTCTACATGCAGGTTAGCTGCACTGAGCAGTCAGACTGCACACATAGAAAAATCAATTTCATAAGAAATATATCTTCATGTGTCATGACCCAGTGTATGATAGTGGCCCTTTATGTCTATTTAGCTTACAGCAAATTTAAAGCTATAACTTTTAATTCCTGGTGATATTAACAGTAAAATAACTCAATAATTAAACAAATTTCCCTCTCTCTTTCTCTCTCTCTCTCTCCCTTTCTTCGTTGACTGACTATAATAATCTTCCAGGAATGACCTTGAGAGATCCGACATTCTTCTTGGTTTAAGTGCCTTTAGCAATATTTTTTTCAGAAAGCAAGCCACTTAGGTAGTTGGCAAAAAAAGTGCCGATAAAAATCTACTCTTGGCTACTCAGTAAATTGCATTGCACTATCTGCTTGCCAGCTGAGGGTGAAGAACATTGTATATTAAAAGATTTTCATTGTGTAATAATGTGAACACCAGCAGCAGTAATTATAAAATCAATAATTCGTAATAAATATGTCCTCCTTATATAATTACTAAATGATTGCAAAACCAATATTATGCACTAGTTAGAATGGAAAAGGTTGCTGCTAAAGACTTTCTATATTACACATTATTGTTCAACTCTTAAACACCCTTGGTCAAATGAAGCATAACTTCAGCCTCATCAGAATTAAGCTAAATGCTATTTCAGTTTGATCTCCTTAAAAACTATTTGATTCATGGAAAAACTAATTACCAGATTAAAATGCAACAAAAAGTGACTTAAACACACAGTGTTAAATACCATTTATTGTGAACTGGGAAACAAAAGGAAGATAGTTTTTGTCCTGAAAGATGGTAAGGGTTTAGATATTTTTATTATTATTTCTTTTCTTTCTTTTCTTTCTTTACTTTCTGGATAAGTGTTTTGATTTCCCAGGAACCCAAATAAACCTCAAGATCTCATCATTTATATCTGTCTTCACATTTTTCACAGGCTTTTCTTTTTGCCTCAAGTTGTAATTTCTGCAGCTGAGATAACAAGGAAACTGGGCTTTTTGTGGGTTTCCCATCTTTCAGGGTACTGAAATTCAGTAAGAGGACCAAATGTTTTATTATCTTAGTTGTATAAATCGTTCCTAGGGCTATCAAAAGAGCCTGAAATTAATATAAACATAAATGCAAGGGAAACAAGCCCAGATGTGAATTCCAAGGCACTTTTGTGTGATATGGCTGCCCTACTCATCATAATCACACCCTAAAGTCTTAGCTTCTATGTATAGAAAGGCATGGTAGTTCAAAGAACACCACCTGTTATAACAGACGTTATATATGTACATATGCATATACACAGTCTCAGAGAATATACACAAGTCACTAGATTCCAAATACTGCCTGCCTTCCATTTGCGGAAAACTCAAAAGTTTTTCTCCTCTTATTTCTGGATTTTTATGTTCAGACCTTTTTGATCCTGGAGAAAGTTTCATCTCACTATCTATTGGATCTCTACAGTGTAGAGGTCTGTGTCTGAACTAATCGCTCCAGTTCACACATGGTAGTTATAATTCAGAAAATGTGGTAAGTGAGAAAACCAGGTCCTTTTAGTGCAAATTCATATCCTAAATATAATATCCAGGAGAGGTCAGAATAATTGAATCATAAAATTGATTATTTCTCCTCATAGAGAAGTTTAGGGTGACTAATTCAGATATAGGTATGTGCACTGTAAATGAATCTGACCCCTTGTATTTATTTTTAGGAAATATTTTCCACAATGCAATTGTAACCACTTATATACATACTCTGTTTTCTTTGCCCACTGTCTCCCAATATGGGTAAGCATCGAATTTGACAGTGACTTTTTCATGAGTTGTTCCCTTCCATCTCCTCCAGATGATGTTCACCTATCTCCTGTAAAGATGCTGGGTTGCCTTTATGTGGAAATGCGTGATAAAAATACCTCTTCGGCAAGCCAGCTCCATCTGCAAATATAAAAAAATTACACTGCTTCTGAGCCTACAATAGATCATTACATACAATGGAAGGCATTAAAAGTGAACAAAAATAGGACAGTATCTAATAACATCAACAACAAAAAAATTGTGTTTGAAAACAAGCTACAGAAAAAAAACATGGAGAAATCATGCTACCGGGCTCCTCCTCTCCTCTCCTCTCCTCTCCTCTCCTCTCCTCTCCTCTCCTCTCCTCTCCTCTCCTCTCCTCTCCTCTCCTCTCCTCTCCTCTCCTCTCCTCTCCTCTCCTCTCCTCTCCTCTCCTCTCCTCTCCTCTCCTCTCCTCTCCTCTCCTCTCCTCTCCTCTCCTCTCCTCTCCTCTCCTCTCCTCTCCTCTCCTCTCCTCTCCTCTCCTCTCCTCTCCTCTCCTCTCCTCTCCCTCTCCCTCTCCCCTCCCCTCCCCTCCCCTCCCCTCCCCTCGGCTGACAATGTCTCATGCCAAGAAAATAACAAGGAGATAAAATTAAATGACTCATTATTACTGGGAAAACAAAAAACTGCTTTGACCAGACTGGTTACACAGCAGGACTCTACTTAACTATTTTAGAGGTTTGGAAAGTCCTCATGCTTATTATAGTTGTCAAACCCTCAGCAAGTTTAATATAATTGTTTTTGTATTAGGCCTGTCAGTTAGGGAAGATGTTATCATTCCACTTTGCATTTGGGGAATGGAGATTTGAAAAGATTAAGAAATGTATTCAGACTTGCTAGCACAGATGCCTAAATTAGGCACTGCTACTCATCTAAGTCCAAGTTCAAACCAAATCTGCAATTCAGAATATCTATTATCTGTGTATGGCAGACCCTGGCTCCCTGTATTATCAATCAAGTCAAGTAGTCACAACCAAGTTAACCATCTGAACTGTGCCCAATGTAACTTACATGAGGCCTAGTAAGGCAACTGTAGCAAACACAGCATTAAATCCAGCTCTCTGGCTTTGCCAGCTTCCATTCTTCAATGGAATCAAGGTTAAATAAGGGTTAGGATCTGTGTTGTGGTTAATTCATGTCTTGTGAGTATTTCTTGTAGGGCTCCAAGTATTAACTGATCACTTATTTCTCTCACGGATTCTTGAAACTTTAAATAATATAGAGAGCAATGTTTCTTTTAAGAGTTGATCTGACACGAATCCAACATTCCAGGGAGAAACTGGGTGCAAGGGATTGAAAATTCAACTTTCATGGAATCCACAGGAATTATTAATGCCTAAGTCTCAAATCCATCTGTAACATCAATATAAAAATATGCAGTTCTTGTCTGTTAAGTCTGTAATATTACTTCTATCTCTGAGGTAGGTAGATGAATATCACACTAAACACACCTATGATGACTTCTTGTGGCTACAAATAAACATTTGTTTATAATAACACTTTTCCTAATTATTTCACAATTGGAATACTTTAGTGTGGCGGGGCAATACTGTGATTTTCTTTTGTCAGAATGGAAAATGTCAGAATGGAGAATGGGTATGTCTTAGTGTCTAGATGAAGAAAAAGCAAGGTGTTGTAAGAATACATAGCTTTTACTGAGTCAAAAAGATCTTCCTTGTTCTGAATCATATTTGTTCATGGCCAGTGGTAAAGTTTTTGGTAGGACTCTCTCTGGGAATCACAGTTCTTAGATTGTTAAGCTACATCTGGAGTCATAAATGTTTCAGGCTTTTATCATCAGGCTAAATCAACAGCTTCATTGAAGTGTTAGGTGGAAGATTATTTTCAGTCATCTTTCTGCATCAGGTTGCACTCAGTCTTGTGGAGAGAACATTCAATGGAATTAACCAAGAAATGCCATCTTAGATCCCACAGCTAACCATGGAGGGGGCTAAAGACCTTTACAACATTTCTGGCATGGTTTACATTGCAAAAAAAATGAAAGTGAAAAAGTTATATCTTAGTGAAAGCACAGATTGACTAGGTTTGTCTTAAAGGAATTTACCTCCTTACTGCATTAGCTCCACTCACTGCGGTGTAGTTTGTCAAGGATTTATGAACATACAGAAGCCTCATCAGAGGAAACTTATGATCTCTGTGACACATCCATGCGTCACTGAGTCAACATGTGCACGTGCAGTATGTCTGATATATGCAGACTGTGACCGATTTGTCGCATATTCTTTTGTATTTTTCTCTGGAATTTCTCCATCATTCAGATCAAGCCTCTGTTTGCCCTTAGAGATGTGTCATGGTTTAAGCGCAGCCAGCAGCCAAACACCACACAACTGTCCAGGGGATGAGGGAAACAATTGAAGGGGTAAAGGGAGACTCATTTGTTGAGATAAAAACAGTTCAATGGTAGAAATAAAATAAACCAATAACAACAATAGAGAGTATGAATGGGTAATTCAGAGTGCAATTGCTCACCACCTGCCAGCTGATAACCAGCTGGTTCCTGGGTAATGACCCCAAAATACCAAGATCCTTCAATCCCAGAAGTGAGAAAGAACCCCCTCCTTCCTGACCTCTGTCCTTTATACACTGAACATGGTGTTATATGATACGGATTGATGATATGAGTGACCAGTTTGGCTCCGGTGCTCTGGCCATGCTCCCTCACAGCTTCTTGTACACCTCTGCACATGGGGAATTGGAAGGTCCTTGATCTCGGAGTAACAACTGAAAACATCAGTGTATTATCAGTATTCTGCTCTTACCAAATCCCATACTGAATCCGAACCAGCACTATTCTAGCTATTAAGAAGAAAAATTAACTCTATCTCAGCTGAAACAAGGACAGGGTGTGCACTTGTATATTTTGGAACAATAGAAGGTATAGGCTCTAGGCAGAAAAGGCTGGGTGAAATTCTGTCCCATGTGTCACTCAGGAATTAAGATAACAAAATCCAAGTTGTCCCTCTGAACTATAAGAAATTATAATATCCTATGTCGGAGAAATATAGTTTCTTGCTTGCTTTGTTTTTTTCCTTTTATTGATTATGTTTAAACAGCAATTTTAATAGCAACTATGTATTGATATTTGCATAAAGAGATTAGACACAATGAAAACATGCAGTTCATGTTTTAGGATTATAAAATGCCGGGCCATATAATACAGGGGGAAAATACATAGAGACTTGTATTTGATAAAAAAATAGCTTTAGACATATGAAGGCATTAAAATACATACTGTAGTAATATCAGCTCCAGAAAGGGAAAGATCTATAAAATCTAAAATAATATTTTCACTCATCTTAAGTTCATAGGTTTTAAGGCTAGCAAAGTACCTCTATGATCTCTTCATAATGAGGAGCAGAGCAGTATAACCTCTGCATATTACCACGTATAAGTTACATGTGGTGATACGTCTCAGCCATCGCTCTTCAACTAAGGTTGGTTACACACTAGGTTTAGCAGTAGAGCTGGTAATAGATTCAATAGATTCATTCTTGCTGCTAGACCAAAGCAATATAACACAGATTTGGATGGTAGTGCTTTGCAAATTTGGGCACTGTAGAAAACAACTTTGGGAAAAGTGAGATAATGAGGGAAGAGGAATAGATCCAGATAAAATTATATCTAGTACAAAGACAAAACAATAAGAGGGGAATAGGAGAGTAAGAATGTGATTTGATAAGCAGGATAAATGTGTGTTAGTGTAGCTAACGCTGCTATTTGTGGGGTTTAACTATGAAAGAGACACAAGACAGAAACAAAACAAGAGATACCTTCTAGCTTTGCTATTGCTCAAAAGCCAGCACAGCTTAGCAAGAACAAAGTTCAGGCTTTGTATGAGGTGAACATGGTTTCTCCTCAAGAGGAATAGGAAGACAGGGAGTCAAATGGTGTGTGACCCTTGATTCAACTTGACATTAAACAGGAGCATTGAACTCCCCTGCGGCTTACTGTACCCTGTACTGTATCTGTTCTTTTTTTTCCAAATAGCCGTCCTGGAGAGATTCTAGCAGAGATGGAGCAAATTTGAATCTTGTCTGATCTTCCCAGTACAGCCAGTAGTTTAAAATCTAATTATGAATTAGGCTGACCCAGAGTAATGTTTTTAGAAACATCTAGTAGTCTTAAGAGAAAAAAACACCTCAATTTTAAAATGCAACGTAAGTATACGGGAGCCTAAGTCCCTTAAGATTTTACCTTTGAAAAATGGTACTTAATTTAACTTGGGTCAATTTGGAGCATCTGATTTCACCTTGAAGTTATCTCAGTTCCACTCTTTGTATTTACTGTAGGAAACATTTTGAAATGGACCAAAAGACTGATTTTCTTCTGTCCTTTTTTTCTGTATTATATTTTAAAAATATTATTCTAAAAAAGGGTGAAGTTCTATAGTTATATACAACTCTTGTCCAGTACACCAGTGATACTTTTTAGTTCTTCACCCTTAATTCAATTTGGCCTTAAGATTTTTTTTATTTTTTTTTTTTTGGATAAGAATGCTCATCTTGATAAACTCTAAGGCTCAACTCCTTGGAGAGCTTTGTTAAATCTGATTTTATTAAAAATTAGGATATGAAAATCTTGTTTGCATAATTATCTACATTAAATATTTCTACCTTTTTCTTTGGAGACCTAATTTGTAATCACTATTTTCTTCACCTTTACTTTTCAGACTGTAGTTTGAAACAAAATCTGAAGGATAATAAAGTCTAACTACATTGCAGAACTAGTCATCACTTATTATGGACTTTGCTGCAGCTTAGCAGGAATTGTGAAGGGTATTGTAAAATTTTGCTGTGTGATGTTGTGAAATACAGTAAGTTAAGTGATGATGGTAATGAAAAATAAGTTTGTCAGAAGAGAATATTTTTGTTCATAGAGAAAAAAATGAGATGTTGATTCAAAAGTTAGATTTTTTTTTTCTTTTGAACCATCACTGAAGTATCAGTAACACAGCTGTGAAGAAGAGCTCTATCCCAGAAAAACATGAGGTTTTTTAAACCTTCAGGAGATCTTCAAGTACCTCTTTTACTCTCCAGTCAGGAGAATCCTTATACACATGTATCACTGGATTCCTGAAGATGGGAAGGTAATATGTAATGTCAATTCTTCTTCTCCCAGGTTGGAAAAGATATAAAGGATGCTGTAGAAGTAATTAAACACAACCTACTCATAATCCAGAATCAATAACATGTGATTTATTTTCCTATCATACAGCATAAATTTTTAATAGCTAACATGAGAAGCTGGATCAATTTGCCCTAGTTTTAATTTTCTAAAAATTTGGTCTCTGTTCTAAACCAGTTGTCTACTCTTGTCCATTAAGGCACTGGAAGAACTGTCAGCTCAAAAGAAGGCATCTATTTTAGCACTGATTTTAGCTTTCCCTGGATGTCTCTCTCATTTTACAACATTAAAAAAAAAACATTTAGATGATTTGAGACGGACACCTAACTTTTTTATTATTAAAGTAAGGTGACATGGAGTCTACCTTAAAAAAAAAATATTTCATAAACAGTACCAAATAAATTATAGGTATTCATAAAATAGTCAGCAAAGATTATGGTTTTATAAAACTTTAATAATGGCTGACTGTAGTCATATGTTTCAATTACCAATGAATAATTATTAATGTTTTACTATTGATCTATAGAGCTGATTCAAACTCCACTTTGAAAATATTTCAGCTGTTAAAAAATGTTCTGATTTTCCTCTAAAGTAAGATCAGACAAATAAATAAGCCTTGCAAAACAGTTGAGTTACTTTCTGACTCCTTAGAAGATGCTATAAGTTAGAGTTGAGTAAAATGAGGAACAGAAAATGTTTGACAGCTCTAATTGCATAAGGATACATTATAATAATAAGACAAGAAAGATCAAAATCTGAGTATGGTCCTCAGATCCTTCTTCCATCTACAAAACACTGTTAAGACCTACTTCATCAGCGTGCTGAGACTTCCTGAAATGCAACATTTTATTGTCGCTGAGACAACTACAGACCTCAATTATTCTCTTACAACTGATCTGAGTATTGGTTGCTCACGCACAAATAAGGATGTATAAGAAGTCTATGCTTTTGTATATGTATTCTGACAGCTGATCATAAAGGTATTGTTAACCTCACTGCTCTTTAATCATAAGCAGAGCATGTAGAAAGTGAGAAATCTCTGCTTTCTCCATCTGTGAACAAGATCTACTGCCAAACTGCTAGTTTAGGCTGGCTTTCAATGAGGATGCTGTCACCTTTTCCCAAAGACTGAAGGTTTTGTATTAGTGTGTTTAATGTAACATTAAATTCATTATAAAGTCAGATTACCCCAAATTTTGGAGTATAGAAACCCCATAATTTATTTTAGGCAAAGTTACCTGCTCATCAGTTCCCTACTCCCTCCCTAATGTGATGGGCTCTCAAGTCAGCCGTAACTGACTCTACATTTTCAGGAAAATGCACATGTTGGAAACAAACAAGACTCAGATTCCTCATGTTTATTACAATGTGATCAAAACACACAGGTCATAACTCTGAGCAGCCTGCTCTAGCAGGGGTTTAAACCAGTCTTTGAACCTGTTATGAAACATGTTTTTGAACCCTGTTTTGAGAAGGTGTTTGGACCAGGCAATCTCCAGAATTCCCATCCAACTTCTGCTAGTCTGTGATTCTTGGGCAACTGAATACTGCTGCTAAATTCAAAAGCATCTTGAGACTTTAGACACTTAAATTCTGGTACTTGTGTGAACTGTGTGTCTAAGCTTGTGATACAGTCTAATACAGTTAATCCAGCTAATACAGTTAATGGAGACTAGAGAGGCATTCAACTGCACCCATATAAATGTCAGGTTTAAGGTGTTCTGTACAAAACTTCCATGGAGGTACTTGCAGTCATCTAGTACAATTCTAGGTGACAACTATTCTGAGCTAAATTCCAAATTTTATTCCATAAAATGGAAATAACAGTTTCCATTTTACCTCATATTAAGCACCCAAAAAATAAGGGCACCAGAATGAAATGGATGCTTCTGAAAACCTCTCAGTTTCTCCGAAATTCAGGTGAAGGGAAATGGTGGCTTCTCCAATTTGAAATACCTCCAGGTTCATTATTCTTAACATTTTTTTCATATTTTTAACAATTCAGGAAGAATCATCATCATCCTATACATGATGTTCTATTTACATTAAATTAATAAAAACAGTGACTTAAAAGTTCTGGATACAGGAGTTACAATTTGAGTGATTAAAAAAAAATCAGACCTGACCAAACCAGCTTCTTTTTCAGCATTTCCTTGAAAAGTAGAAAACCCTTTTGTTAGGAAAGTAGTAACCTTGTCACTCTGGCTATTCAAAGATAGGTGAAAATGTAACACACCAAGTTGCAATTCACTCCAAGTGCATCCCTCTGACAACTTTCCTTTCCATTAAATTAATTTTCTTTGGCCAGTGAAATTATGAATATGATTCCCTAGAGTAGTGATTGGGACTCTTACCTGAGTAAGGTCAGCTTTCCAATCTTTCTTCATAGGTGTTTAATATCTTTTATCCAATTACTGTTTAATTTAAAGTCAATGGGATTTAGTGTTTTAAGTGACTTCAGTACTTCAGAAACTGTCCTTATGAGGAAAGTCCTTTCTCATTTATGTAAAAGTAATAGCACTAGTATTCAAGTGCTAAATTTAGCTCTTAAGTGTTAAATCAAGGCCCTGAAAAGAAAGAAAGACAGGAAAAATTTCGAGGCATGAATTGAGCAACTGTCTCTTTGGTGATGAAAAGGTGTGATTCTGCTTTAATGTTAAGGGGTGTAAATTAGGATTAGACTTCATGAAAGGCAGGGAGGATACACCTGATACCAAATGCATGTGAGTAAAATCCAATTCAAACCTTTATTTGGGACCTTACTGTCTCTTTAATAACAAGAATTATTTTTATTTTAAATTATTGGGCAAAAATATCTTAAAACAATTAAAAGATTGATTCAGTATCTTTAAAAACAAGGATTATATTAATCTGTTGTTATGCACATTTTGAATTATACACACAAAAAGGGAAATGACAAAGAAAACCAGAAAATTTTTAGGTGTGAAGCTTTAAACTTGCTGACAAATTTTGTTTGCTTGCTTCAGCACATTTTTGTATCTTATTGTTAACTACATATAACAAATGTCCAATATTTGTGTTTCTTCTGAATAACCTTGGAGATTTTTCATAAGTAAACATTCAAAAGATATGCATGCGGTTATTGTTTTTAGCTCTTTCATTCTCCTGTGGATTGTAAGTTGAGTATATATGTGTGAGAGAGTGGCATTTTATATTGACTGAGACAAGTATAACAACCTCCGGTGGCTCAGCTGCCATCACAGTAATTCCACATCTCATCCAATTTGTGAAGAAATGTAACTCTGTGCTTTTGAACTTTTGATACAATAGAAACAGAATAGAAGGACCATCTGAAAGATCTGGTTAGGGTAATGCAATGGGGCATATCAATGCAAAGGTTTGCTGTTATCCATCCTTCCCATTGCTTGAGGGAATTTGTGGCAAATTTGGGGAGGACAAGGTGATGCTTGGTGTGATGCAACGTAATGGTGCAGATCTGAGATAATGATCAGAAAGATGGGAATCATAGTGCTCCTGCAAGATTTTCTTCTTTAGTCGACTAAGGGTTTTGAAAAACTTTATGGTGCTTCTTTAAAATACAAGCGCTGAAGAGAAAAACTTCATATCACATGGATGTGTTGTGAGATGTTCCTTTTCTCTTTAAGCATGATATTTACAAAACAAAACAAACAAGCAAAATTTTGCAGACCAAAGCCTAATGAGTACCAGTCTGAATCTGAGAAGGATGAAGTTGCTTCCCAGCAAATTGTCTCACCTGCCTTTTTGCAATGTCTCACAGAAGCATGGAAAAATCTATGAGTCAAATTCCTCACAGCCTTTTATGGTCTGTAATTCATCTCCCCTCAGGAAGTCTAAGACAACGTTTTCATACATTTTGCTCTCATCTTGCTCAAATGTTATGGTATGAGCTGTGGGAAAGGCGTCTTTCAGTCAAAACTTGGCAAAATTAAAGAAAGGGGTTTATCAAAATAAACTGGGTAAAATTAGTCAATAAAATAAATTTAGAAATCAAAAATCTTGAAAAAACATATATAATTTCTCAGATATTTCTGTTCTTATTTATTATATTTATTCTGATATTCACTAGACATGCTACCTCACAAGTTTTTTGTGAATTTATCATTCTCTGCAAAGCACAAGACAAGTACTAATGTTTCAAGGAGTTAATACAGTTTATCACTGCATTTTACCACTGAACATTTACAGCCCCAGTTATCAACAGGTTTCCTCACTTTTTGTTCTCTGACTTATCAGCTTTCCTGAGTAGAGTGGTATTTTGCACTCATGTTTTACTGACATATGAACAATGCAAGCAGCAGCTTAACAGAGCAACAGTTGTGTATGTATATGTATGTGTGTCTAAATATACAGGCAAACATGCATGAATCCTAATGCTTATATCTATGGTTTTATTACTTGTGTATGCTAACACTGACTTGGATTTCCGTCAGGGCCTTTCTCCACAGGTTGTTTCTAATCATGGAAATAACTCATCAGTTTGTACTCCTTCACTCCTTAGCTGATATTGCCAGGTACAGAGTGAGCACATGTCCAGTACAAAGTGGACCCAGACTATGGATTCATCTAGGTTAACAGACTCTGATTAGAATTTTCCCTTTAAATCCATGAAGTCATATGGCACACACAAAGACCTGTAAGGTCAAGAAATCATCTCTGCAGACTTAGCTGTTATTGAGGGTTATAAATATAATCAGGATATTGTGTAGTTAAAACTAGATCTCTCTTAGGCATTTTAATACTTATTCTTTGGTATCTAAACAAGGTATAGCTTTTCATGCATATTTTCTTCTCTGTTGGGTATGAAAATGCTAACACCATTTTATTACAGCTGGAGATTCAGGTTTGGACACAGTGCTGACTTACAAGGGGAGGGAAAACACTGTGTTTTGATGGATCTTACTTAAAAATCAAGTAAAAACTTAAGCACAAAACTCAAGACTATGATCAGTGTTTAGGCACTTGTCTTATTAAATTTTTGCTTCACTTTTCAGATCCTTTGGATACCAGCATGTGAAAAAGTACTCCAGGGTACACTAGAATGTGAACAGCGTATATGTTAATTTATAGACACTGTTGGAATATATACTGTGCCTGCAGAGTAAGTGCAAGGTGTTTTATCCCTGTCTCTGCTGAGTGCCCTAACTTTCTTCTTACAGTGTTCTTTTTGTCTCTTCTTCTTTATGCCTCTGTGTTCATACCCCCCACCAAAATTCATATTATTACATAGTACAGCTTCAGCAGATAGAGTGAAAATCTGTGTTCTCTATCTTTTGCCTCCAGCTGGAATAGCATGTATTCTGTAGTTTGGTACATGCTTGATGGAGAAATGTGTGAGCCCCGTTAAAGTGTGGAATTGAACATGTCTTCCACATCTTTGCAAGTGTTTGAGCTACTAAGATGTTAGTTTAAAGAAAAGATGACAACCATTAATCTGCTTGAGAAGAGAGGTGGAAACCACTGCAGTGCATACATATCCCTATTACTATAAATGCTTATCAGGCCTTTTTAAGATTGTCTTCTAGAATTAGATCCCTCAGGAGACTTGAGCAGAAGGAAGCCTAGTTGCTGCATTGTAATCAATATTAGGTATGAGTTAGGCTGCTCATCCCTGCCAAACCTTAATACAGTTATAGGTACCTGGGGAACTTTAAACTAAAGAAGTCAGGTGGCAAAGGATTTTAAGCTCCTCGGACATTAGGGGTCAGCTAAGGATGACAGTTTAAGTGCTTACTGTACATTTTGTGTAAGTCCTAGATTAGATACTCAAGTCCTTATATCCCATTGGGTCCTAAGTCTTTGATGCATTGCACTAAGCCGAGGCGTTTAGCTGACATGCTTAGTCACTTAAGCTCCTGATAGAGGGATAGTCAGGCCACCTGTAATCTGAATCACTCTCTTCAGTTCTCCATCTTTGTCAATTGACTGCAGGAGAAACCCAGAGAGAACAAGTTTTCAGATGTAGGTGTTCTTTAGGTATGACTTTAGTACTTAAAGTTAGGTGAAATGTGCCAAAACATCAGTAACCAAGTGCTGAAAGTCACCGAGGAACTTTGTGATGAAGAAGGAATACAAAGACAGCTCATGGAGTTCAAAAACCAGTGCTATAACCTACACACACACACACACACACACACACACACACACACACACTTTGTTAGTATCTCCCTGCCTCAATTTACATGCTTTCATGGCTGTGCTTATACAGCATGAATATTTGGAGTCTTCATTAAAATAAAACTGGCACAACTCTTGAATGAAAGTTAGGAGGTTGCGTGAATGAAGAGTGACAAAACATATTCCACGCACATGCAGAATTGTTGCTCAGAGTATACTTTTTATCACTTGATCTGAGTTGTCAGTGCAGCAGAAAAATATTTTCTTTCATTTAGAAGTTACAAAGTGTTGCTATCTATTTGATCTAAAAGTCAGCTCTTGCTGCCAGACCACTGCATTTGTAGCAGTAACATTTCAGTGTCTGCAGTTTACTGAAATCTAGGCTGGCATTTTACATTATTAAGACTATATAAAAAGCTTGAGCAAATTGCCAAGACCCATTTCCCCTATCCTCCCACTTTAAGCATTACCTGGGCTTATATCACTGCTAATGTGAAACACTTGCTCACAGCAGCAAGTGGCAATTCTGGATACATCAAACCCCAGGTGAGGAGTAATTATGATTCAATGTCAAGATTAATGTTGTCATAACTTTAAAATATGGCTGACATGACAAAGCCCCCCTGCTGTCTGAGGATAGCCCAGACACAAATGCATTAGAACAACTCCAGTATTTCCCTTAACACCCTTAGTGCCAAGTGAATCTCTAGCTGGTTCTCAAATAATGACAGAAAAAGCGCTGGAAAAAGAAGAAAGATAAGGATAGATGGGATGAAAATAAAATAGAATGACCTATTCCATGCACAACTGCTATGTGGGGGCAGGGGGAGAGTCGTGTTGTGAGATAAAACAAATAACTTTAGTTTAGTTTTAAAAGCACCCGTAGTTAGAAATGTTTGGGACTTCAATGGAAATAAATTCCAAAGAGTTCTGCAAGCTCTTTGATGAATGTGTAGAATTGTCTCCTTGTCTTCTCATTACCACTTAAAAAAAAAAAAAAAAAAAAAAAAAAAAAAAAAGAGTTAAAAAATAAAAGATCTGACAATTCAAGCAATCTTAGCTTCTGTTGTTTTCCATTAGCAACAGGAACACACTCTTTTAGTGAAACACAAAAGCTGGTTTCTAAAGCTACTGCTGAGTATTGCAGCATGCCAGGACCTGATTCACTTGTTCTAAGAGCAGCTCAGAAAGGTGGTTAGAGACAGTTTTCAGTACTTTATTTGTCCCAATTATCTGTTCCAGCCTATTAGAGTGAATGAAACATCATGGCATTGTTTATCACAGGCTTTATATTTGCTAATAACACTGTTGTTTATTACTCTGAACATGTTGTATGCAGTCAATGCGGGTTCTGTTATTCTTTCCTGCTAATCCCCACAAGCTTTCAGACCCATTTCTTTTTCCTTTCAGAATAAAACTGCGCAATTCTGAGTCAATGAAGCTTTCTCCTGCATTTTTTCATTTGAAACTTCCCTATCGTCATTTAGATTAAGATTTCTGCCCTTATTTCAGAGCTTTCTTTATTTATAATCCAGGCAAAACAAAATCCTGGACTTCATGCATCCAGATATTTTGAAATTTGATGTTAATTCAGTTAATCATAATTATCATTGTGAACACTTCCCATGAGTCTGATTCTTTCTTTGGTCATTTGACTCCATTGTAATTCTATCAATTTCAGGAAAATACATAAGAAACTGGAGAAGGAATTGGATCACATCCAGCTCAACAGTCACATGGGAGTCTAAGCAGCTTTTCCTAATGGAGTCAAAGTTTACCAGAATATGTTCTCACTAAATCAAGATCTAATATTATGGATAATTGGATATAATTCATGACAACAACATGCAGAGATGTCTTGCTATAGTTCTTTTAGGTTTTACAACCTCCACAGTAGGGACATCTGAATATGACATTTCTGCAAAAATCATTGGACATAGCACCATCTTAGTAATACAGTAAAAGACGCTGGCAGCTGAGGGCTGTGCCACAATAAGCTCTCTCACAGCAGATTAATCAGAATATCATAATGTGATTGTCTATCTCCTTTTTTACATAGTCTGATGAGCAGTTATTTAATCATGGGGACATTTATAGTATATCCCAAGATCTTTTTAGGAATTTACTGAGAGAAAGAGGCTATTTTCCCCTAAAGTAGAAATTAGAGGGGAAAATGTTTCAAGCAATCTGTTTAGAAAAAAAACATTGGGTTTGCACAGGATGGGGGATGTGGGTTTTGTTGTTATTGTTGTTTTTTAATGTGGAAACATCTAATTTCCATTAAGTCAGATACTTTTGTTTCAGTTGGTTAAATAATTTTATTTCACTTTCTAAAGTTGGTTTATTTAGTTTCATGTGCTTAGATTATCTTTATATGTATACCACATAGTAACTATATTTACACACCTATTGTTATCAAATAAAATCTATATCATGCTGGATTAACAGTAATGCTTTAACAAACAAAAAATATCAATGTTAGAAATACATATTTATTTGTTTGCCTTTATTAAAATATTTTTCCTTTAGGAAAATGGAATGTTTCAACACTATTAGAATTAAATGGAAAAGTCAAAATGAGTCACGTTAACATTTTCTGAATAAATATTTCATCAAATTACAATCCATTCCAAAGAAAAGCATCAATATATAAAAAATTTGACATTTTAATGTAAAACTGTTTTAGTACAGACTTTGGTACAGAATTTTCATAGCTGAAAATATGTTCTGTAAGTGGACAATATGTTGGTGATATTTTTTCTGAGCCTTATGCATATATCAGTCATATTCTTAATGTTTTGTCAACAATGACAAATACTTTCTTTGTGAGTTTGCATATAAAACAGTTAAGTAATGTCTGCAGAAATGTCAGACTTCTAACATAACTGGCATCTAGTCCATGACTAGGAGTACTACAAACTATTGCTCCATGAGTAATAGAGAGCAACGTGACAAATGTATTCTTTACTCTCTAGAACTGTCGAGTAAGCTATCTCACACTGTGTTTTACAGCTGCACGTCAGTCTAGGCCATTATAGTAAAAGATCACACCACATGCTTCTCTAAGAAGTGGCTTGGTTTTCTAGACTAGTTGACAGTTACCACCATTGCTTTCGGAACAGAAAGAAGTCTAGAGAGAAAGAGACAGAGAATGTGTCTGCTTTAAAATAAGATGTAACCAATACATGCTGCCTTTATTCTAATTAGTGACTTTGCAGCAGCACAGACTTCAGACAGGGACGTACACACCAAGTCCCCTTGTTCTTGACATCAGTATTTAGATTGATAGGTTCTGCTTAAGTCTGTCACAACATCTTCACTGACGTTACTACCCATCCTAGAGACACTTAGGGTATCAGGTATTTCTAGTCCATGGAACAATTTGGTTTTGAACAAACCTGAGGAGGTCATTCAACCCCTGTCAATAGGAAGTAATTCTGATGTTAGAAGAGGTTGCATGGGACTCATGCTTCACAGTCACGTCTCCAGATGCAGAAGGAAAGCAGAGTAATGATGTATTAAAAATGATGCAGTCACTAGCAATATTTGCTTTGTTGTTCTTTCTAAACCTGCATTTCCCTGTACACCTGTGGAGATGAGTTTCTCTCATAGTCTAACAATATACTTCTCTTGTACCTTGAGAATGTGTCTGGCCAAAGAAGAGAAAAAGTAAAAACCAGTTTGTGAAATGGTTGGATATCTACAGATTTTTAGCTATTACTCCTGTTTTTTCCCACTTCCTAAATATCATTTAATTGTCACACTTTCTAAAGTGATGTTAGATGTCTTCATGCTATGTTTAGTTCTCTGAAGGGAGATAGTCCCTCTGATGGATATATTCAGTAAACTTTCTATTGTCTCAAGGCATTTAAGTTACTATTTATATAAGAATACCTTAAGGAAGATCAGGAGTGTTACATGAGCAATAACATTAGAAATGTTTCCCATTCTTCCACAGCTATTTTTAGCTTTATCATGCAGATTACTTGAATGCATATATACATATATCATCCCATAAAATAAAAAGATGTGTGTACCTATACATACAGATAGAAAGTGAAGGATCGACAGGAAAAAAAAAAAAAAAAAAGGTAATACCCTCGCCAAAACTTCTTTTCCATGTGTGTGTCTCACTTCTGACACATTCTTCCTTTCCTGTTCCTCTGTGTTATCTCTCTTTAGTTGCAAGGGGAAAAAAAACAAAAAACAAAAAAACACCAAAAAACACCCAAAAACAAAAACAAAAAGCCAACCCTCCCTTCTGTTTCTTAAACTTGAACAACATCATTAAAAGAAACCTGAGCTACCATTTTATTATTGTTCTAGCAATACTCAACAATGACAGGTCAAAAGCAAAATTCAGGAAAAGAGGATGTGTTCTTTTTTTATCCCCCAAAAACGTCCTTGAATGATTTTTTTTGCTACCTGGTCAATGATGATAAAGTACATCAACACAGAAAATACCTTTATCTGAGGAAATACCACAGACTAGGCATTTTCTGCTGAATAAAATCTTGTTGTAGGTTTTTTCACTGACTGTTAGCTAAAAACCTGAGCAGAACATATTGGTTTTGTTTCTGTGTTTGATCTGTGGGCTAATCCAGCTGACTGCCCCATCTTGGCTCCAGAAGTACTCGATGTTTTGCACTACTATGTCCTGAAGTCTGGGAACGCTCACTAGCCAAGATGTAGGATTGTGGGAATGCGGTAGGCTGAGTTAAGCCTTCTGAAGGCTGTGTGCCATGTTCTGTAGACTTTGAGTACACTTGAATTTAGAGGTTAGAGTTTCTGTTTGCCCTATGGATATGTATGATCCTTGACAAAATAGTTTTCTCTGTGAATCAAACCTTATCTCCAAAAAGACAGGAATCAATTCCTATCTCCTTCCACCTTTTTGGGGTAGAGCCTTAACTGTTTTTACATGTGTAACCTGCTGCTAAATGAGACCTCAATCTTCATGGACATCTAGGAGCTTCTAAATTATCGCTGCTAATTATATGATTCTTAACACATGTAGCAGGAGCAGCTTTGGCAAATTTTTAAAGAAAAACACTTTATGATAGGGACCCAAAGGAAATAGGCAGCACTAGACAATGTTTTTACCTGTTAAATATACCAAGGTAAGTAAACAGATTTGAATGGAAGCATCTGTAGTATGTACACTCAGTGCTCTGGGCTGATACTTGTTTGGAGGCTAAATTCTACTCTCAGTGCAACCCAGACAAGTTTACAGGCTTTGTATCTTAATTAAATCTTTCTAATGATTCAGAGCAATTTTTTAACTTCCACTTTACATTTCTTCACTCCCTAACACGTACTGTATATATGCCTTCAGATCCTAGAATCACATTATGGATAAAGAATGGATTGGAACTTTAAAACTCAATTTAACTATGATTTAAAGTATTTATTTATTTATTTTGAAATAAAACATTGGCTGATACTTTATTGTAAATAACCTATCCATTCAATTCAGAAGCCCTGCTGAAAATGAAGCAATCTTGATAACAAAGCTTATTTAGGAAGTTACAATAAAATACTGAGTGGTTTTTACTTTTACTAATGTAACTTTATCTATCTGCACAGTAATTCTCAACAATGCTGAGTTCTATGGCCCATTTGTAAGTTGATACAGTTACATAGTACAAACAGATGTTAAATTAGTTTATAAAAACACCTAGGAACAACTGTAGCAGCAGATTGCTTGTAAGTAATAGGCAAGATTATAAAATTCAGATTACAACAAAATGCAATAGCTTCATGCACTGGCACAAATTAAAAAATATATATACCATGGACAAGGTGCAAAATGGATCAAATTAAGATAATGCCAAAATAAATGGATTCAATATTATGCTAATATTAAAGAACTTTACTAGCACTGTGATCCTGCCAAGGAATTTTAATGTGTCTTCTATCTCTACTGGTGATGTTTCCTGTAAAGTATTAGTTTGAAGGTCTTACTAATATTCTCTAAATACAAAAATATTTGCAGCATATTCAAAACTAAATCTATACAATGGAAAGATGGCACATATATTGTCACAAGTATAGGAACAAAACCTGAATTCACTTTGTTCATGTAAAAAAAATTCCAAATAAGAGGCTATTTTATTCAGTGAAGCAGAGGAATTACATTATAATAGAAACACTGACATAACCCTAACTACAACAGCACAAATGTCAGTTCTGTAATGAGGCAGAATTCTCTTCTGCTTTTCTGATCTCTAGAGACGTGATACTACAACAAAACAAAATAAAATAAAATAAAATATTAGAAAACCCTAGAAAAATATACAAGAAACAAGCTGGTGTTCGGTTTTTTGTTTTTTTTTTTTTTCTTTCCTAAAGGACATGTTGCCAATCCAAACTAGGTTAAATAAGATTTGAAATTAGTTCAGTCTCTATTAACAGCCTAGTAGAAAGAGATATGCATGGGGAGAAATGTGATTAGCTAGCTGAAAGGTATTACAAATTACAAAAGAAGAATGGACCATTGGACAAGAGCTGGGTGTGTTTGGTTGAAATCAGTTTGGCTATCGTGGAAGGGAAAATTTTGGAGAGGAGCAGAGGAAAATTAGGATTACTCTTAACAATTTTAATATATACATAAAGTTGATTCTAAACCAGCTTTTTTATTTTGCCTCACAGAAGTGTTTATTGCAGCTCCTACAAAAGGACTAGCCCAGTTGATTCTATGAGTCTTTTATACATTGTGACTAGCATTACAATGACTGATGCAACACAGTGAGTGAAAAAATAAAGTTCCCTTTCTCCCCCGATCCCCCACCTCTCTCTCCAGCAGATCAATATGCTTGAAGAAAATGTCACAGACTCCATTGAAGGTAATAGGTTTAGATCACCATTACATTTTCTATTCAATGAACTGAGTCTGTTTGGTCCATTTCTGTTGGAAAATTCACCTGTTTGAAAAGATTCATTTTCTTCAATGCAGTAGAACATAACAGCAGAGCAGTGATGCCTGCAGTATATATGTGTGTATGTATATATATATATATATATATACATGCCTGTGGTTCATGTGCTCTTCTTCTATTACATCAGCAGACAGGAGTGGAAAAACAGAGAAATAAAGAAAGAAGGGGTAGAAAGGGAGATTTAGCCAACTCTAATTAAAATATAGTCCTGAAAAGTAAAACAAACTGATCTGCTATGTGTTCCTAGTTCTGTCCTGAAGCAGTGGCATTAGTTTGGAAAGACAGGGTGTGATCTTGAGAGGTGGTGTAACAGGTTCAGCCTCAATGCTATGAAATCAAAATAGTGAATAATTTACCTTGAATTTAAATGGTGAGGGCTAGACTTTTTTATTTATTTTCTTTCATAGCGCCCCCCCTGCATCCCCACGTAGAAGCCTATTTCTCAAATGTATAGTGTAAGACTCTTCACTACATATCTGTAGGGACTGTCAGACCTCTGTTGCATGTGTTGAGCAATAAACAGTTCCACACCAGATTGGTATATTTATATAAGGAAATAATGTGTGGAAGGAAAAGGGCGAGAAATAGATTATGGGATTTTTATTTTCTAAATTATTAGAAAATGACAAATCAGACTGTCTACTCTCTTGCACTACACATTTTTAACCCTTTTGTATATGCTTATAATCTTTTCCAAGAAAGTTTGCACTCCTGATGTGGAGCTATTCATGCCAGAGAATCTAGAACTCCTTCTGCAGCTTGTTCAGTCTTTCTCACCACTGAAAATGTTTGCTTTACTGCCTGAATTTGTACGAGTCCCAGCATTTTTTAGGGCTTTCTGTACTGAATGAAGGTGGCTTTACTAGCTAATATTTTTCCTGTCAAGGTATGTGCAGTTTGTAATGAAATTACCCCAAACCCTCTCTCTCTTTTTGCTTTATATTATTTTTTTTTTCTTTTTCATATGCTAAACTTATCTGATTAGTTATAAGCTTATTATTCTTCAATGTGGTCAGGGTACAGTCACGCCCTTCAACTCCACCAGGACAGCTCTTAGGAGTATGAGACATTAAATATCTTCATAGTAAGAGAGAGATGTAATAAAATAAACAATATAAGGTATGATTAATTTATTTAGTCCATTTTCTAAATTGGAAAGAAATTAATTTCTCCTAAAAACGTCTACTTGAACTAAAAGAAGAGACAAGGGCAGTATCTCAGGTGGACATGTATGTACTGCCAAAAAAGTCCAAACCAGTATAGAGGTGTAATGGCACCTACCACCAGCTGCTGGTAGAAGTGGTCAACGTGAGTTTTCTTTCACTGTATTTTGTTTATTTTGCAAAGGAAAAAGATGAGTTTTTATTATTTTTTCAAAGTATTTTAACTAAAAACATGGATCTCCACAATCATAAGCTTCATTGCCAAAATATCAGTATTTTTTGGTGATTTTTGACAAAAAATGCTTTAATCTACAAGACATGATTCTTCCTCTAGAATGTTTTGTATTTTCAGTTTTTGTCAAAAGCATTTTTACATTAAGGGGTCTTTTACTTTATTTTTGTATTTTGGAAGGGATTCAGCTTCCTTTTAAGTGGGACAGTTAAAAGATTTTAGGGTTTTTCTTTTTAATCCCCCTTTTCAAGATTGTTTTGTAAATGCAGATCAAACGGTCATCTAACATCCTTCCTCCTTCATATTTATCCAAGATACTTATTTCTTAATTTTAACCAATTTCACATTATATTTTACAATTTCTACCAGTCTTCCTTCCCCTTCAGCTTATTTCTATGCATGTTAGAACAATGACTTATAGCTATATGGTGACCCATGAAGAATCCAGTAGTAGAAATAGGATATGATTCCATAATAAAAATTCTGTTTCAGCATGTATAAATGCAAGAAAGATGAATTAAGATTAAATGAGTAATGCTGGGTTTTTGTTTCCTAATTTTGAGTGCTTACCTTTATATTTTGATGTTCTTTTAATGCAGTACTCTTGGATATAGAGACATATAGTAATGTATGCAGGAATGCATGAATGCAGAAATGCCAGACAAAATTGAATGTTTGTTCACAACTAGACTGGATAATTTTAGGGATGAAACGCCCATTACTCATAATTTCATGAGATCGTACTGTAACTACTGCTAGTTCTGAAAACACAGTTGACTTATTTTTTTTATGAGTTCTGTGCAACCTGTCAATTTTTTTTTTTCTTTAACTGTTGGAGGGCAGGGCAGAAAAGGGAAGAGAAATTTTCAAATTTTATAGTTCAGAGAAAAAATATGAAATATGGGGTGAAAGTACTAAGTAATTAAAACCTGAATGAAAAGAGACATTTAAAAAACTGCATTCATTTTTGAGTTGAACTCATCATGGTGGCTTATGCTGCATGACTATGAATTACTAGTATTGGTTAAATTCTCTTCTCTCTCTTAACAGAATGTCTAGATTACAGTGACTAGAAACAAGTACTTTTGATTAAAACTCGACTATAAGCTCTCTGTGCTGGTAAAGGATCAGAAAAAGTTCAGCACCAGATGCTTTGGGCACACACATGAAATACCTGAAATAATTTAACACTGCAAAAAGAATTCTGATGCTAATGAGGGCTAAAAATTGGATTCACAAGTTTACAGACTACACCAAACTGAACAAAATTGTCAGCATAACATTTAAATTACTTTTTTGGTAAGCTTGGCTATTTACAAATCATCAGACAATTACATCTTCCAAAAACTATTTAACATCAATTCACTCTGCCTTTTCAACAGTGCACTTGACTAATTCCAAATAAATTGAAAAAAATTACCTTGCAGATTGCAAGAAACTGACCAAAAACAATTGCTACAGTTTTAAATTGTGTATCGTTAAACTAACTCTGCATAATAGTTTTCATTTGCATTAGCTTCCCTGCTCCAAAAGTTAACTATTTCAGAGAAAGACAGAAATGTTTGGGTTTGATTGGACTGATACACTGAACGGACTGTGTTTACCCCTGAATCATTTGTGTATTTCACCAATTAAACAATAACACTCAATATTGAAAGTATTGAAAAACTATGTTCCATCTTTTCCTTTATCCAGTTGTTAATACCACTACTTCTGCAACACTAGAACATGTCTGTAAGGAGAAAAATTCCTGGAGATGGACATTGAATATACAAGGAATGTTTTTGTCCAAAAAGGGTGACACCAGATCTCTTAAACGGGAGAAGAACAATCGCAAGAATAGGCTGTTACTGTAGAGGCAGACACTGACTGAGTCTTGAACATCTACACATCACAGAATCATAGAATTATCTTGGTTGGAAAAGACCTTGAAAATCATCCAGTCCAACCATTAACCTCACACTGACAGTTCCCAACTACAACAGATCCCTCAGCGCTGGGTCAACCTGACTCTTAAACACCTCCAGGGATGGGGACTCCACCACCTCCCTGGGCAGCCCATTCCAACGCCCAACAACCCCTTCGGGAAAAAAAATAGCTCCTAATACCCAGTCTAAACCTTCCCTGGGGCAACTTGAGGCCATTCCCTCTTGTCCCATCACTTGTTACTTGGTTAAAGAGACTCATCCCCAGCTCTCTGCACCCTCCTGTCAGGGAGCTGCAGAGGGTGATGAGGTCTCCCCTCAGCCTCCTCTTCTCCAGATTAAACCCCCCCAGTTCCCTCAGCCGCTCCCCAGCAGACCTGTGCTCCAGACCCTGCCCCAGCTCCGTTGCCCTTCTCTGGACACGCTCGAGTCATTCAATGGCCTTTTTGGGGTGAGGGGCCCAAAACTGAACACAGGAATCGAGGGGCGGCCTCCCCAGTGCCGAGCCCAGGGCTCAGATCCCTTCCCTGTCCCTGCTGGCCACGCCAGTGCTGACACAAGCCAGGATGCCATTGGCCTTCTTGGCCCCCTGGGCACACTGCTGGCTCCTGTTCAGCCGGCTGTCAATCACCCCCCAGGTCCCTCTCTGACTGGCAGCTCTCCAGCCACTCCTCCCCAAGCCTGTAGCCCTGCTGGGGGTTATTGTGGCCCAAGGGCAGCCCCCGGCATTTGCCCTCAGTGAAACTCCCCCTGCTGGCCTCAGCCCATCGCTCCAGCCTGTCCAGATGCTGAACATATCTTATACGATTCTGTGTCTATGTTTTTTATCAGATTGTCCGCTGCTCAAAAGATGTCCATAGAAGCCTTGTGGGAATGAAGGATGAGGTTGAGCTCACAGTTTAAAATATTCCAGGTGCAGGTTCCTACACTTCAGTGTCTTTCACACCAGTTGAAGGAGACGATAAGCTCAGTTCAGTTGCCCATGGGTAGGTGTCTGACATTGCTAGGAGCATCCCAGGTACCAAAGGCTGACCAAGCAACTGACAGATGATCTGTAACTGATGTGACAGCTACAATACAGGAGCTGTGACTACCAGGACTGGAAGCTGAGACAGAGAGAAAACCCCATCACATCTGAAGTGGTACAAAACACATGCATCTGCACAGCTGAACTGAGCCCAGCATAGTAAATGAATGGTTCTCATGGGAATGATTTATATAGCTAAACATGGATATCTGTTGACATTTTAGTGTTTCAGTGGATCTTGCCTTACTTCTAGCTGGCTTTCTCCAAGGTTATAGATCTCCTGCATCATGTTTTTCAGCATCACATGCTTGTCTTCCTTGACATCAGTCCCCAATTTTACAGTCCTGGATAAACAGATATCATAACAATTTAGCATTGTAAAGGGTATTCAGACTTTGCAGTTGCTGCAGTTGAACAACTGCGGTTGCTTCAGATTAGCTTTACACTAAAGGAATAATTTAGACTAAGTAAAGATGTATTAACAGTCTGTACTTTAAATTAAAAAAAAAAAAAAAATCCGCTGCAGACATTTTCAGTTTTAGTGTAAATGTAATTAGTTTGATTTACTATACCTATAGGCCACCAACTCCACCTAAGCTTCCAATGAATTACTAAAAAGGAGATGCAGAGAGCCTGAGGCAGCTGAAGAAGTAAAGAAGTGTGTGGGGCCAGCTCTGACACCCTTACTCAAACATCACACTACCCTCAGGTAAGATTTTCATAAAAAGGACTCACAGCGGTTTAGTGCTTGTATTTTTTTTTTTTTCCTCCTTATTCAAGTGCTTGAAACTCCTTAAGACTCTTTGTATGGGGTTTACATGACAAGAGTTTGGTAGCAGAGGGAGCTACAGGGGTGACTTTACTAAGAAGCTACTAGAAGATTTCCCCATGTCCAAAAGAGCCAACGACAGCTGGCTCCAGGATGGACCTGTTGCTGTCCAAGGCTAAAGCCCATCAGGGAAGTGGTATCACCTCTGGGGTAACATGTTTAAGAACAGTGAAAAAAATGCAAAGGCTACTGCAGCCAGAGAGGGAGAATATGTGAGAGAGATCACTCTGCAGACCCCAAGGTTGGTGAAGAATGAGGAGGGGCAGGAGGTGCTCCAGGCACCGGGGCAGAGGTTCCCCTGCAGCCCGTGGGGCAGCCCGTGGTGAGGCAGCTGTGCCCTGCACCCATAGAGGTCCGTGGTGGAGCAGAGACCCACCTGCAGCGCGTGGGGAACCCCACAACAGAGCAGGGGGATGTGCCCGAAGGAGCCTGTGACCCCGTGGGAAGCCCACGCTGGAGCAGGCTCCTGGCAGGACCTGTGGACTCATGGAGAGGGAAGCCCATGCTGGGGAAGGTAGTAAGTTAATTTCCTCGACTGGAGTCTGTTTTGCCCACGCCAGTAATTGGTGAATGATCTCTCTGTCCTTATCTCTAGTCTTGTTCCTTTCATTATATTTTCTTTCTCCGGTCCAGCTGAGGAGGGGGAGTGATAGAATGGCTTTAGTGGGCTCCTGGTGTCCAGCCAGGGTCAAACCACCACACTCTTCAGAAAACCTATGCTTTATTCCAAATATAGTCTGTATAGGATACTTCCAGAGTAATGCTCAGTGTGGTTAAGAATAACAGAAGTCCTGTGTTTTGAGAGAAAGAAGAGGGAACACAAAAGTGCACCACCAGAAATGCTACTAACTGGCAAACGTTAATATAAAAATATTTAATTATACCTCTTCACATTCTTACTTTTCTAATAGAAACAACAGTGATCCATCCTATAGCCTTGCAGTCCTTACCATGTAAAATATTCCTGTTTCACAGGCAGAAAGGGCAGAAGGCACTATTTCAGAAGTCCTTTCAGGTTTTCTTCCTCTTATTTAGCCTTAATTAAATCTTTTCTCCCACTGCAGGACAGCCATAGTTATCTCATAGTTAACCAGTAATGAATAACTGCTACTGGTTAATGAGTAATCATTACCTCAACTGAAACCAACGGGAGCCTGGGGTTTCCTAAAGAAGGCCCCCTTCCTATTTGCATGCTGCAGGGTAACATCCCTCTCAATTTGGCCCAGAGACTTCACTTGCTGCCTACCTTATCAGCTGCATAAATGCCTCTGTGGTAGCATGGGGTATTTGATAAGACTGTGTGTCACATAGCACTCAAACTCCATAATCATCTCTGAGCCACAGGAGCTTAAAAACAGAGTGTGAAGTCATCTTTCAAGTTTGAATGCACAAGTAAGCAAAGACAGTAATTAAACTTCAATTGGTATTTTATTTTTAATTCAGCTGCAAAGAGCAGAATCTCGCCTTCAAATTTAATTAACAGCCTTCCTCTCAGCCCCCTCCCACATACACAGCCAGCCATCTATCAACAGGAAACTAAATTCTACTTTCTCACAACCCCACTGCAATCATGGTGGAGAATTTGGTCCAGCAGCTTGTAGAGTGCTGCTGAGAGCCCTGTCATAAAGGAAACACATGTCTTTAAACTGAGATTCTCTCCTATTGTTAAGAAATGACGGGGATTTTTTTTTTCCTTATTAGAAATCAATGTGCCCTGCCTCACTCCAAATGGATCTTCCTTATCTACTGATTTTGGCCTTCATTCTCTCCTTGTTTAGAACATTGCAAAGCAAAAGAACAATAATAAAACCCTTTTGGATCTTACTGTTTGATGGTGCTGTATCTACATTTTTCTCCCTGAGACTGGCCTAGAATATCACAGGCAGATTCTCATAGGCAAGACTGCCAAGTACATGTCAAGAATGATTAGTTGGAAAGAACAGAAAACTTTCTCTATTGACACTAAGGGATGGGGCTGAGAAGGAGGAGCACAGCAAAGCTGAAAAAAAAAAAAAAAAAAAAAAGATTACTCTTCAAGTCAGGAACTACTGATCTTCCTTTGACCCATCTCTTTTTCTGTGTGGAGTTCAGACCTGGTCTTTAGGCTTTTGAAGACTTCTAAAAAGATGGGTTCAAGACTTTTTGTCAAACTGGGATCAAACACAGATGTCAGAAGGTACAGTCCTCTTTGCTTCAAACATGGGATGAGAAGAGTCTGCAGGAGTGTTCTCAGTGTAAATGGTGCTGGAGCAGGGAAAATAATGGTTGTCAATGGGAAGGTGGTGATATGACATGTCTTAGTCATCCTCTCTTCTGCTGTTCCTTCTGCAATACTGGCACATGGCACTTATGGTTTGCCTGTTGTCATGCAAATGGCCAACCTGCCCCCCCAATTGCCTTTATTTCTACTCCAGTACTTCACTCTGCTCCCTTCTTCCACCTAAGTATTGAGGAGATACCGGGACGTTCTTGTGCTTCAGAGAATAAGTGAATGCTAACAGAGTATATATCCACAGGATTTCCCAAGGAGATCCAAGAAAGAACTGCCTAAAATTTAAATTAGCCAGTTTATATTATCCAGGTTTAAAAGATCAGCTGTGTAGCCATGTTCAGCACAGATGTACATTCCATCTGTATAAGTCTGCAAGAAAGTGCTTATTGAGATTCTGTTGAGGAACTGGTTATGTCTGGACTACTACAAGTCCAAGCTCTACCTTGCCTGCAAAATGTTATGCAAGCAAACACAAAAAGCTTGAGGAAGATATGAGCTTTAAAGGAATTTATATGGCAGCTGTTCATTACAGGACTTCACGTACCATCTTCCTGAATTCTTATAACTATCGGCAGTGAGAAGCAAGCTGCTGAAATAAACAGACTAATGGTCTGGTCCACTCTGCTAATCCTTGCTTTTGGATATACCAATTACAGTAAGTTCAGACTAGCAGCAAAATTAATTAGAGTAAGAAAGCTATTAACTCGTGCTGCAAAATTAGGTGAGTTAAGCTCCCTCTCACACACACCCACACATAGGTACAGCTTTGCTAATTGATTACTGAGGAAGGCACCTGATATTATTACCTATATATGCAGTATATGTTTTAAAATCCAGGGAGAGATTCAATAACTTTTTTGTTCCTGAAGACAACACTAAAACTAATATTAAAAATGAAAGAATTCAATGCTTTAACAGCATGGCACTGAAGTTTTGGACTAAATCTTCCAAAATATTGTGTCTATATAAACCTAACAGCCTACGAGGTGGGCCTGACTGAAACTGCTGGCGATGCCCTGACTGTAGATTTCTGACTATTTAACTTTTATCATACATGGAGGCTCAGGATGGCTGGCTCTGGAAAGCTGTTCACCTTCATCTTGTTAAGAGCTCTGTTATGTTCCAGACTGCCCAAATCTGCTGAAGTCATGAGAGAGCCCTCCAAGATGGAAGAAGTATTTTTTGGTTTGGATTTTTTATTTTTTTTTCTGTAAAACAAGCTGGTTTTTGCAATCCTTTCCCAGACTTTAAAAATCCTAGTGACAGACCTGCTTACTGTCTAAACCACTGAGTAAAGATTTAATGGGAAGAGGCTGTCCCCAATATTTTATTTTAATGAATGAGGTCCATTAGGAATTAATCTTCAGAAGACTGATAGATTGGATCCCAGCAGTAATTACTACCTAACTTATTGTATTGGTATCTTATATAATCAATAGAGAGAAACAGACATTATAAAAACCATATACCACTGTAGCTTATTTTAGATATCTCCATCTCACGGCATCTCAAAAAAAGCACACCCATTAATGCAAGTGCATCTTTCTGAGTTTATGTATCAGTGAGTTCTGTTTTGTGCATCTTTCTGAATTTCTAGGCATTTCAAGCAACAAGGAGGATTACAGAGCCATGGGAGCAGCTTAGAATTCAAGTAGTTTTTTCATCAGTCCTCCTGGTCAAAGGGAAGGGGTTTAAAAGGGACAGTCAAATCCAGCAAATCAACAATTGGTTACTAGACTGGTGTCACAGCCAGGCGTTTGGCTACTAAGACCATGGGACTCGCTTTAAAAAACCTGGGCTTGCGGGAGCTGAGCGGTACATCTGTCAAAGGAGGGGAAGACCACCTTTGGTCATAGGCTTGCCAATATGGTGAAGAGGGCTTTAAACTAAAGCTACTAGGGGACCAGAACCTCTATTCATCCCAATCCTACCAGTTTGATGCCAGTGCCAGCAATAGGTGCCCAGAGCCTAGAGAGGGATCACAGGTCAGCAGGAGAGCACCTGAAGAGCAGCACAAAGGATCCCAGAGAGTAAATCAGTTTCATTGGGCACCCAACTGAAATGATTCTATACAAATGCACAAAGCATGGAGAATAAACAAGAGGAATTAGAGACATGCACATGCCCATTGGGTTATGATCTTATTGGCATCAGCAAGACATGGTAGGATGGTTCCTATGACTGGAGTGTTGGAGTGGAAAGACACAGGTTCTTTAGGAAGGATAGGCAGGGGGGATGCAGAGGGAGTGTCTTCCTCTATGTCAACTCCCAACTATGCCAGCTGGAGCACATGTTCCTCTGCCTGATGATGAATGAGGAGCCAGGCAAGAGCTTATGAGTCAAAACTAAAAATAGGGCAAGGACAGGAGACATTATAGTGGGGATCTACTACAGGCCACCCAACCGGGAAGGCTGAGCAGATGAAGTCCTTTATGGACAGACAGGAGGAGAGGTGCTATGTTGAACCTTGTTCTCATGAACAAGGAAGGGTTCGTGTTGAATGTGAATCTCAAGGGCAACCTTGGCTGCAGTGACCATAAAATGATGGAGTTCAAGATCCTTAGGGCAGCAAAGAGGGCACACAGCAAACTCATTACCCTGGACTTCAGGAGATCAGACTTTGGCCCCTCAGAGATCTGTTTGGTAGAGTACCATAGGATAAAGCACTGGAGGGAAAAGGGACCCAAAAAATGTCATTAATATTCAAGGATCACCCTCTCAAATCTCAGAAGTGATGTATCCCAATGAAATGCTGGGGTTTCAGACCCAAGCCCCGAATTAAGGTTGACATGTGGGTGATTCCCACAGCCCTTCCCAAGGGGGGTGAGTTTGCCTTCAGGTTTCCCCCCGGGGGGTGCCGGCCTGGCAGACAGAGCCATTGGGTAAAGGAGCCCCAGGGGTCCCGCAGTGAGTAACCCAAGGTCAGGTGTCCCACTGAGGGATTACAGCTGGGACCACTGCAGGCCGGGGCAGTGTCTGTGTGTGAGGGGGATGCCCTGTGCAGAGTTCCCTGTTGGGGAAGGACCTCCCGCCTCCCTGGGACTGGGCTCCACTCAGGTCTGGCTTTTGTAAATGAGGGCTGTGTAGAGATTCAGTGTGTGGCTTCCTTGGTCTTACGTGTTTGGTTTGTTGACTCGTTGTCTCCCATCCCTTCTATGGGAGACTGCATGTCACCATTTATTCCACCCATTGTTGGTTGTGCGGTGTTGTTGTTGGGGTCAGTGGGGTTGATGTCGATTATGTATAATCTGACTTGTTTGTATCCCCAGCGCCCACCCATGTACTGACCCTTTTTGTATCAAATACAATTTGGTTATTGGTTCATCTTTATGCTGGCTGTGTCCTTTATGCTAGGCCTGATAATTGGCAAAACGCCCAACAAAGGGAAAGTCAGACAAATACACCAGAAGGCCTGCATGGATGAACAAGAAGCTTCTGGAGAAGCTCAAACATGAAAAGGAAGCCTAAGAGGGTGGAGGTAAGGACTTATAGCCTGGGAGATATACCAAGAAATTGCCCGAGCAGGCAGGGATCAGGTTAGGAAAGCTGAATCCCTTACTGATAGAAGTAAATCAGGACAGAGATGTCAAAGGCAACAAGTAAAGCTTATATAAATATGGCAGTGATAAAAGGTAAAGTATGGAAAATGTGGGTCCTCTCTGGAAGGAAACAGAACACCTGTTTAACCAGGACATGGAGCAGGCTGGGGTACTCAATAAATTTTTTGCCTCAGTTTTTACTGGCAAGTGCTCCAGCCACACAGCCCAAAACACAGAAGGCAAACATAGGGTCTGGGAGAATGAGAATTACCCACTGTAGGAGGACATCAGGTTTGAGACCATCTAAGGAACCTGAAGGTGCACAAGTCCATGGGAGTGATGAGATGCATGTGAGGCTCCTGAGAGAACTGGCAGGTGAAGTGACTAAGCCTCTATCCATCATATTTGAGAAGTTGTGGCAGTCCAATGAAATTTCAACTCACTGGAAAAAACAGAAACATAACCCCCATTTTTAAAAGGGGGAAAAAAGACCTGGAGAACTACAGGCCAGCCAGTCCCACCTCTGTGCCCAGCAAGATCATGGGAGAGATCCTGAAAATTATTCTAAGGCACATGAAAAATAAGGAGATGATTGGTGGCAGACATCACTGCTTTGCTAAGGGCAAATTGCGCCTGATGAATTTGGTGGTCTTCTATGACAGGGTTACAGCACTGTTGGATAAGGGAAGAGAAACAGATATCATCACCAGCACCTGAACTTGTGCAAAATATTTGACACTGTCCCACATGACATCCTTGTCTCTAATTGGGAGAGACATGGATCTGATGGATGGACCACTTGGAGCATAAGGAATTGGCTGGATGGTTGCACTCAGTGTTGTGGCCAATGGCTCAGTGTCCAAGTGGAGATGAGTGAGTGGCATTCCTCAGTGATCAGTGTTGGGACCGGCGTTGTTTAACATCCTTGTTGGGGACACGGACAGTGGGATCGAGTGCACCCTCAGCAAGTTTGCCAACGACACCAAGCTGTGTGGTGTGGTCAACACTGGAGGGAAGAGATGTGTCATCCAGAGGGACCTGGACAGGCTGGAGAGGTGAGCCCGTGTGAACCTCATGGAGTTCAACAAGGCCAAGTCTTGCACATGGGTCAGGGCAACCCAAAACACAAACACAGGCTGGGTGGAGAATGGATTGAGAGTAGTGTTGAGGAGAAGGACTCGGGGGTGTTGGCTGATAAGAAGCTCAACATGGCCTGACAATGTGCACTCACAGCCCAGAAAGCCAACCATATCCTGGGCTGCATTGAGAGAAATGTGGCCAGCAGGTTGACAGAGGTGATTTTCTCTCTACTCCACTCTTATGAGACTCCACTTTGTGTACTCATTCAGCTATGGGGGCCCCCAACATAAGAAGGAAAAGGATATGTTAGAGCAAGTACAGAGAAGAGCTATAAAATTAATCGGGGGTGGGGGGCTGGAGAACCTCTCCTGTGAAGACAGGTTGAGAGAGTTGGGGTTGTTCAGTCTGGAGAAGAGAAGGTTCTGGGGAGACCTTAGAGTGGCCTTCCAGTACTTAAAGGGGGCTACAGGAGAGATGGAGATATATTTTTTTATAAGGACATGTAATGATAGGACAAGCGGTAATGGCTTTAAACTGAAAAATGGTAGATTTACATTAGATGTAAGGAAGTACCTCTTCATTATGAGGGTGTTGAGGCACTGGAACAGGTTGCTCAGAGAGGTTGTGGATGACTCTTCCTAGAAGAGCTGGACAGGGCTTCGAGTAACCTGGTCTAGTGGAAGGTGTCCCGGCCCATGGCAGGGGTGTTGGAACCAGAAGATCTTTAAGGTCCCTTCCAACCCAAACCATTCTCTGATTCTATGAATCTATATTGCTAAAAGGTATAAGAATATTTATTATAAAATATATTCAATACACAAGAATCTATTAAATGGTCATGGCATTAAGAGAGGTTATAAGGGATATCGATAAAAGCATGCATGCAATATTCTCAAATTATGCCATCAAATAATCAAAGATCTAATCAATGTCAGACTCTATGTTAAATGCAGTCTTACATTACCCTTCTTTTTATTTTTTTAATTGTCATTATTATGTTCTGAAGATAATCTTGAGAAGTTTATAAACATGTTTATGACAGTATTAAGATAATTTCTTTCTTATCAAGGTCTGTAGTTAACATGGTGAAACTAAAAAAATTCTTGTTTAACTGGCATTAGGTAAATATAAATAGCCTTCTAATAATTATAATATGTTGAATAGTAAGAGAAGCATATTAGAAGGGAAACAATATTGCCAGCCTAATTGAGTAGTGGAAGTAAGTTAACAGTCCAATAATGCAATATAAATTAAAATGCCATGAAATCATGATAATATAATAAGAGTCTAAATAAGATTCAGTGACAGTAATATTTCAGACAAAAAGCTTCTTTAAGATAGTTCTGTCTAAAATTACACACACAAAACTGCATTAAAGAAGCGTTATTAAGGTTGCAAAGTCAAGCACTCAAAACAAGTTAGGGAATGCTCGAATTAAGTTTGCCCGCACAACATTAATTTGGCACCCTTGTGTGGGGGCATTATGGCATAGTCTTTAATTACATGATCACATGCTATTTTTTCCACAGGGTGCCTGCCACCTTCAGCTAATTAAGGTTCACAGTAAAACTTAATTTTCACATTCTCTAATTTCTGCAGGTTTGACTTTGCAATCTTAATGATGTTATTTTAACATAGGGGTTTGGTTATGTGTGTGTGAGAGAAAAAGAGAGACAGAGTAGGATGGGTGAAGGGGTAAGTGTGCATGTATTTTCCTAAGAAAACAAACATTTTAAAGATGATAGCCATCCCATGGTCTCATACAGGCAGCTAATTAGATCTTTGTCAACGTTGGAAATATAAAGTTAAGCTCAGAAGTTAAGCTAATTTTCCTCAAACTAGTGCTAGGAGGAAAATAAATAAGGAGTGAAAAACTGGGCTGTCATCTGCATTTGGCTAAGAAAAGAACAATGTAAATTTTCCTTCACCTTCCACCTGTATTGACTGGCTTGCTAGAAATGGTTGAATTCAGTATTCTTGGATTCTTTCTTAAGTTTTAGGAGAAAATATGAACAGGAGTACTGCAGGTCCATGCACCCTACCCTGGTCCAGTTCCTTTTCTCTGAGGGCTCTTAAATTCTTCACATATGTTCTCATGGCAGTATTTATATACTTTAAGTGAGACCACTCTTGATGTCCTTATTAGTCAGTTTAACTGTCTGAGTCCTTGGAATAACAATACATATAATTTTCTCCACCTTACATTTCTTACACTTCTTTTCTCTGTCTTCTCGGATTTTAATATTATTAAGCTAAAAATTTGGTACCGCAACAGGTGGATCATTCCAGCACAAGCCTCACACCTTGTGGTTACAGCATACTCCTGACTGCATGCTCAGGAACCACAGAAACTTTTCACACCACCATGCCTTTAGGAAGAGTTTGTTTGAGCTGTTGAGGCTGGATCTTCCCCCTTCTGTAAATATGGCTTAGTTTCTTCTTCATCTTTTATATCTGCAGCTATAATTGTTTGTTTCTCTGTATGTCAGCATGCATGTACATTTCATATATATATATTTGGCATTTTGTCATGTATATATACTTTTTAAATATACACAAACATAGAATTACATGGATAAACGTTACATGTGACCACCTTAAATTACACTCCATTTTAATGCACTTGTGGGATGCTAAGTAGGATTTTGGATTCCAAGTGCATCCAGCAGCCTGGCTGGATTAATTTGCTGACAAACAAAACCAGAATGAAATTACCCTAGTGAAGTTTATGCATACCTCAAGGTGTGGCTGAGGGTGACTGTGTGCACAGTAGGGGTGAGTGATGTTAGACTATGCTGTAGACCCTGTTAGGAAGCTCACAGAGTTTTCTTCCAGTTTACTGTGCAGCCTGAGGATGCACTTGATTCTGGATGATCCCAGAGTCACCTTTTCACTCTTCCACCAGCTGTACATTCACAAAACATTTTGGGAATATTCCTGGTAAAGATAATCGTTTTCAGCAGATATAAGGTCTAGGAATACCCTGCAGTCATACAGCTATTTGAAAAATAAATTATTTTAAATCAACAAACTTCCGAATTGACTTCAATAGTGCTCACAGCAGCTGAAACTTAAATATAGAATATTTTTTCATTTATATATTCAGACACAAAGTGGACTTAAGAGCTTACAGTGGTATGGTGCTGGGATACTTCCACAGCTTACAGCATTTGAGCTAATATCTCTTATGTTTCTGTAAAAAGCATCAGTCATTTCATAGATTTCAGCAACTTGTGGAGTCAGACTTGAGTATCTGGGGAAACAGGAACTGGAAAACCAGAATAAGATATTCAGGCAGGAGATGGGTGAAAATGTTTAGGGAAACAATTCCTAGCACCCCTTAAGAGTACATCATGGATAACATGGTTGTCTTGTACACTGGCTTCAGCTAAAACCGAGGTAAAAAAAGCTTTTTTCTACTTTCTCTCTCTCCCCCCTCCACCCCCTCCCGGTTTTTGTTTTTATTTTTAAATTGTTTTACTTCATTATCTCAAACACTGATCCTCCATCTTCTTCCTAACAAGTCAGATTAGAATATCTGTGGCCAGGTTGAGGTCATGTTAACTTGTTTGTATGTATGTGTATGCATGCATTTCTCTGAAAAAAACACTCTTGTTACCTTGTTAACGTATATTAATGAAAGGAATTACATTTATTTCAGGAGCTGTTGTGTTTTCTTCTTAATAGAATCAAGTCGGTGACACCACAAACATTTTCTAGACTCTGGTTTATTTCATTTTTCAGATATCCTTTTGTTTTCCCCCTTGTTTATATTTTAAACAGAAGATGAATGCCTGCTTCTGCAGTAGCAAGGTTCATGTTGCTCTGTACAGCTGGACAAAGTGACCTGTGGCCTTCCTCCAACAGCAAATTTCTCTCCTTGTCTGGAAAGACCTATTTCTTTTGGGATGACAAATGCAGTTGTATACCACCACATTTCCAACTTCTTTTTTTTCCTTCCCCAAAAGGAACATTCTAAAGAGTGCATTACAGATAGCTGCATGATACTGAACTGTTTTATGCAGAAACGTGGTGGGAATGCTGTAGTTTTATTTGGTCTAGGACAACTGGAGTAGGTTTTCAGACTATGTTTTCAAATGGATAAGAACCAGTGCATTAATCTTTGCCAGAATCACCTCCATCTCTCTTCTCTCACCCCCTTCTCACAGCTCTTTCTTATTTACTTATTTCTTTTCTTTCTTCAGGGCTGGTAGGTAGTTTCCCAACCATGGGGAATGGAATGCTTGCAAACTGATAGATACATGGAAAGGCTTGAAAACAGAATCCTCTGTAAGCTACAACATGATCCAAACCCCCTCATTCAACTGACTCCCTTTGACATCAAAGGGACTCAGTCAGCCCTATGATGTTAGAGGACTTAAATTATGTCTAATTAGAGCAGCATGTATTTTCTCAACATAAATATACACCTGCAAGCCAAAGGACTGTGACAAGGATTCCATAAAGGCCACTCAGTAACCACAGTTAGGTTATATAGTAAGTTTATCTAATTTCTAGAAATATTTTAAAAATAATATTACATCTGCTAAAACAAAGTAGTGAAAACAGTTAATATTTGGCCTTTACATATAGCTTTTAATTCTGGTGATGGAGTTCACAGAATCACAGAATCATTCAGGTTGTAAAAGACCCTTGAGATCATCCAGTCCAACCACCAGCCCTACTCTACAAAGTTCTCCCCTACACCATATCCCCCAGCATCTCATCTAAACGACCCTTAAACACATCCAGGGATGGGGACTCCACCCCTCCCTGGGCAGCCTATTCCACTCTGACCAGTCTTTCTGGGTAAAAGTTTTTCCTAACGTCCAGTCTAAACCTCCCCTACTGCAGTTTAAAGCCATTCCCTCTAGTTCTGTCACCAATTACCTGTGAGAAGAGCCCAGCACCAACCTCTCCACAATGTCCTTTCAGGTAGTTGTAGAGAGTGATGCGGTCTCCCCTCAGCCTTCTCTTCTTTAAACTAAACAGTCCCAGCTCCTTCAATCACTCCTCATTGGATTTATTCTTCAGGTTCTTCCCCAGCCTTGTTGCCCTCCTCTGCACTCGCTCCAGCACCTCGAGATCTCTCTGGGATTGAGGTGTCCAAACCTGGACACAACCCTCCAGGTGTGGCCTCACCAGTGCAGAGCACAGGGGGACTGTCACCTCCCTGCTCCTGCTGGTCACACTATTTCTAATACAAGCCAGGATGCCGTTGGCTTTCTTGGCCACCCGGGCACACTGCTGGCTCATGTCCAGCTGCTTGTCAGCTGGAACCCCCAGATCCTTCTCCTCCAGACAGCTCCAGCCACACCTCCCCGAGCGTGCAGCGATGCAGGGGGTTGTTGTGGCGCAAGGGCAGGACCCAGCACTTGGCCTTGTTGAAGCTCATCACATTAATGTTGGCCCACCAATCCAACATATCCAGGTCTCTCTGCAGAGCCCCCCTATCCTCATGCAGATCAACACTTTAGTTTATCTTGGTGACATCTGCAGATTTACTGATGATACACTCTATGTCCTTGTCCTGACATCGTGGACTTCCAAAGGGCTGAATTTGTCTTGTATGGGCACCCATTTCACAGGATCCTTTGAGAGATAGTCCTGAAGGGTATAGGGGTCCAGGAAGGCTGGGCACTCTTCAAGAAGGAAATCTTAATGTCTCAGGAGGAGGCTGTCCCCAGGGGCTGTAGGAGAAGCTGGTGACCGAGAAGGCCACCCTGGCTGAACAGGGAGTTTTGGCTGAACTCAGGGAGAAAAAGAGACTTTACAGCCTTTGGAAGAAGGTGCTAGCCACTCACAGGGATTACAAAGCTGCTGTGAGGCTATGCAGGGTGGAAATCAGGAGAGCTAAAGCCCATCTGGAAATTAATCTGGCTTCAGCAGTCAATGACAACAAGAAATATTTCTGTAAGTATGTGAGCAGCAGATGAAAGACCAGAGAGAGCCTCCATCCCCTGCTAGACACAGGAGGAAACATGGGCACAAGTGATGAGGAAAAGGCTGAGGTGCTTAATGCCTTCTTTGCCTCAGTCTTTAGTAACAAGTCTGGTTGTACTGAGGGAATCCAGCCTCCTCAGCCAGAACACAGAGACTGGGAGAACGACCCCCCCCAATCCAGGAGGAGAGAGTCAGTGACCTGCTGCATCACACAGACACACACAAGTCTATGGGACCGGACGGGATACACCCGAGGGTGCTGAAGGAGCTGGCTGGGGTGCTCCCCAAGCCGCTTTCCATCATTTACCAGCAGTCCTGGCTGACCGGGGAGGTCCCGACAGATTGGAAATTGGCCAGTGTGGTGCCCATATATAAGAAGGGTCACAAGGATGATCTGGGAAATTACAGGCCTGCCAGCTTGACTTTGGTGCCCGGGAAGCTGATGGAGCAGCTCATCCTGAGTAACGTCATAGAACACATGTGGGACAGCCAGGGGATCAGGCCCAGTCACATGGGTTTATGAAGGGCAGGTCCTGCCTGACAGACCTGATCTCCTGCTACAACAGGGTGACCTGCTTATGGGATGAGGGAAAGGCTGTGGGTGTTGTCTACCTTGACTTTAGCAAGGCCTTTGACACCGTTTCCCACAGCATTCTCCTGGTGAAACTGGCTGCTCGTGGCTTGGATGGGCACACGCTTCGCTGGGTAAAAACTGTCTGGATGGTCGGGCCCAGAGAGTTGTGGTGAACGGAGTTAAATCCAGTTGGCGGCCGGTCACGAGTGGTGTCCCCCAGGGCTGGGTGTTGGGGCCACTCCTGTTTAACATCTTTATTGATGACCCAGACGAGGGGATCGAGGGCACCCTCAGTCAGTTTGCAGATGACACCCAGCTGGGTGGGAGTGTTGATCTGCTTGAGGGTGGGGAGGCTCTGCAGAGAGACCTGGACAGGCTGGAGCCATGGGCTGAGCCCAGCAGGGGGAGTTTCACTGAGGGCAAATGCCGGGGGCTGCCCTTGGGCCGCAACAACCCCCAGCAGGGCTACAGGCCTGGGGAGGAGTGGCTGGAGAGCTGCCAGTCACAGAGGGACCTGGGGGGTGATTGACAGCCGGCTGAACAGGAGCCAGCAGTGTGCCCAGGGGGCCAAGAAGGCCAATGGCATCCTGGCTTGTGTCAGCACTGGCGTGGCCAGCAGGGACAGGGAAGGGATCTGAGCCCTGGGCTCGGCACTGGGGAGGCCGCCCCTCGATTCCTGTGTTCAGTGTTGGGCCCCTCACCCCAAAAAGGCCCTTGAATGACTCGAGCGTGTCCAGAGAAGGGCAACGGAGCTGGGGCAGGGTCTGGAGCACAGGTCTGCTGGGGAGCGGCTGAGGGAACTGGGGGGTTTAGTCTGGAGAAGAGGAGGCTGAGGGGAGACCTCATCGCCCTCTACAGCTCCCTGACAGGAGGGTGCAGAGAGCTGGGGATGAGTCTCTTTAACCAAGTAACAAGCAATAACACAATAGGTAATGGCCTCAGGTTGCACCACGGAAGGTTTGGACTGGATATTAGGAAGCATTTCTTTCCCGAAGGGGTTGTTGGGCTTTGGAATGGGCTGCCCAGGGCAGTGGTGGAGTCCCCATCCCTGGAGGTATTTAAGAGTCGAGTTGACTCAGGGCTGAGGGATCTGTTGTAGTTGGGAACTGTCTGTGTGAGGTTAATGGTTGGACTGGATGATCTTCAAGGTCTTTTCCAACCTAGACGATTCTATGATTGTGGATTCTGTGATTATCAAGATCATCAATGAAGATGTTAAACACAAATGGTCCCAACACTGAGCCCCGAGGAAAACCACTTGTGACCTGCACCAGCTGGATTTAACTCCGTTGACCACCACTCTCTGGGACTGTTCAGCCAGCCAGTGCTTGATCCAGCAGACTGCTCATCCAGGCCATCAGCAGCCAGTATTTCTATGGGAATTTTATGGGGAACTGTGTTGAATGCTTTTTGAAAATCCAGGTAGACAATATCCACAGCTTTTCCCTCGTCCAATAATTGTGTCATCTTGTCATAGAAGAATATCAGGTTTTTCAGGCAGGACCTGCCTTTCAGAAACCCATGCTGACTAGGCCTGATTGCACAGTTCTAACAGAGCAGAATCTCTGTTAGCTCTCATGAGGGAAGATGAGATACCAGATGTAATGCAGTGTCATAGATTTTTTTTGGAAAAAATATGTGATGTCCAACGTCACCCCTTTTCCTTAAAACAACAACAAAAAAATATTCCCTTTGGTGCCAGCAGACCCAGCTGTATTCAGATACAAGCATTTAAAAAAAATCTGCTTCCTGTGTTTGAGCATGATCCTGGCTTGCAGTATTTGTGATGCTTTATAAACAGGGTTAAGCCAGCTCAATTCAACGTAAAGCTAACACTATGAACATTAGCCATGTCAAGCTGATGTACATCTGTCCAAACCTTACTTTCACTGTAAGGAGAACAGGAAAGAAGGAATTCAACTATGTTCAAGCAACCTTTGTTAGTGCTGTGACTCATCTCTCCAGGGCTCATAAAGAGAGTTCTCACCAGGTTTCAGTTTGTGCTGGGAATGGCTGAAACTCTGCTCCCTGACAATGCAGAGCATCAGCAGAAAGTGTATTTCTTCTTTCATTTTTTTTTTCTACTGACCTTCTTGCAAGGTTTAAGATTTAAAGTTTGTCTTGTTCCAGAGGACTGGAGTTTGCAGTCTTACAGCTACAAACTCATACTTGTGTAAGAGTGGATTTGATCCAAAGACCTTATATTCCCTCACCAATTTCATGAGCCATTGCATTTCCCCATCTGTAGTGATTTTAAAAAAAAATACATTATATTACAGGAAATGCAAAACATTAGCTATGAAAATGGTTGAATCTGAGGTTTTATGGTTTATCACAGAAAAAGTCACATCAACTAACCCAACATGCAGGATGTCCATTTATGGAAATTACTGCTAAAACTCCATGTAGCTATGTCTAATTATTATTTTTTAATTATTTATGGGGTTCTTTTTCCGTCTCTTATACCACCTACTTAACACCTGAGGCTTTTTGCACCAACAAAATGAACTGCCTTTAGTACCTTAAAGAAATTATGATTGCTAATGTACTCTTGTTCTGCATGTGCTAATATACTCTTTTACAAAAATGATGAGCCGGGTACAGAATGAAGTTCAGAAGCCAAGGGCAGAAATTCCCTGGCACATCATTTTCTAGACACCAAATAAAGGGAGAGATGTAAGAAGAGTTTCAACATGGTTTGTTTTCGTTTTTATTTGTCTGTGGGACCAAATGGAACACTTCTAATTAGGATTCATCATCTTGGCAAGTGGAGTTCAAATAGAAAAATTGAGCAGGAAACCAACAGGGAAAATTTGTACCCAGATGTGACTCTTATTCTGCATAATACTGTAAATGTCAAAGTCCTGGTTCTTATGCTCTTGTAGACTGCCATTAGCTAAAGTTGCTAGTGCACAGAAAAGAGAAACTTGTTATCTTTTGAAGTATATTTGTTTATTACATTGGAATCATCTCAATTTTTTTTATGGTCATGACATCCTATTCTACTTACAAGAGTAACTTCCTACTGAGGTCATGTGATTTCTGTGGTAATTAAATATATGTTAAGACAAACCTTGAAAAAAATCTCCTGGCATTAGGTGGGAGAAAAGAGTGAATAGTCTTGCTCTGAATAATGAGGTGAGAGGAGATCTTAAGTTTAATAAATCTAAGGAACATGTATGATCCTTAGACATATATTTATGGTATGCCCAATTAACTATAGCCCATTAATGCAGTCGGCATTTCAGAGAAGGCTCAATGTTTAGTCTACTAATAATAACCATTGCCTTAGAAATGGCCGACTATCTGAAATTGTAGATTAATTTATGCACTATCACCCACCAAGATTATGGTCTTTACTACCATGGAATATTTTCAGAAATACCCTACTTTGTAAAGAGCTTTATGCAAGATGATTTCTTTTCCCTTCTACACTAAGAAAAGACAGGACCTGGGAAAATATCCAGCCATCTAAAGAAAGTTTCAGGACTTTGTTGTTTCAGCCAGGGGAAAAAAGAAGAGAAGAGAAGAGAAGAGAAGAGAAGAGAAGAGAAGAGAAGAGAAGAGAAGAGAAGAGAAGAGAAGAGAAGAGAAGAGAAGAGAAGAGAAGAGAAGAGAAGAGAAGAGAAGAGAAGAGAAGAGAAGAGAAGAGAAGAGAAGAGAAGAGAAGAGAAGAGAAGAGAAAAATCTAAGCTGAGTACATTTTTAGTTTGTTGATAAGATGATGAGACCAATTATTAATCTTTAGACCAGTTTATATATAAGCAGCAGTATTTTTGCTGACCTTGCAAATTTCCTAACTATAAAATTATAAGAAAAATAGGTCCACTACTTTTTTTTTTTTCAGATTAACACTTTAAACAAGAAGGATTTACAATGGATAAGTAAGACCTAGTGGTAAATAATAAAATTTTAGAATACCAAGTTCCTTGATGGAGTAAGGCAGCTCCATGTTTCACAGAACAGATCTGTGAAAGGCAAGCACATCATTGCTGGAGCTGGAATACCTCTCAGTAAGCTATGGCCTTTGACGAGGGAGGGGGATGACCTGAAAAAAATATGCCAGTGTGTTGTGTTATTGCCTGGAGGATCAAAACACAAGGATCCAGACAGGTCAAGTGCTCAGATTAGCTCCTATGTTAAAAAATAGCATGATCTTAACTAATACCGTAGTTATCTAGCCATGAAACTCAAAGCAAACTTTGCTCAACCTCTCTGAGTTGAAATGCAAGGCTGACTGGGCCAGAAATCCCATTTGAGGTTTATGCACAGCAGATCTAGCCTTTTGGGATGAACCTTATGGTTCAATTTGGTCAGTTTTGAACAGCTGTTTTTGCAGGAGAACAGGCCCTCAGTATTAGAGTTTAAAACTCTTATAGCATGAGGGCATTATCTTGTGCTATACTCACCCGAGTCGAGTGCTGTTCTCATGACAAAGTATTTCTGAAATACTGTGACATAAATGACTGAGAATAAGAATTTTTGTTCATCATATTCATACCTGTTCCTTTGTTGAAGGAGAATAGTCAAGCTATTAAAATACTTTGTAATATATCAAATTGTCAATCTGTTAAAAGTTAACCAGAATCCACTTGAGTCAAGGTAAATTTTAATGAGATTTTCAGAAAGGATGGCTCATGTAACTATGGTTCATGTCTGTACATGGAGTAAATCTCCCATCACTGGGACGACAGGATCAAAAAGTGTCATAGGATGTAAAATTCAGCAGACAATGTCAACACATCCGAACCAAGATTACAACCACTTTACAACAATTGCTTCCAGGGCAGCTGAGATTAGTACTTTCTGACTTTGAACTGACATGAAATGAATCACTTCATCTTTGTTCACAGAAACAGGAACATTTAAATCAATGTGACCCAAAGACTTCTGTATGAACATTTTTTTATTATTATTTTCCATAAATCATGCTTATTAATACAAAAATATTTTGCTAGTGAGATTCCATCAACTTTAACTTCAGAAACAAGGGTTTTTTTTTATTTTTAATTATTATTATAATCATTCTTATCTACACTTTCCAGTTTCATTTATGCTTAAATATAATAAAAATATTATTATTCATACAAAAAGTTTGACCCTTTTCTTTTCTATATGACCCAGATTTGCATCACTCTACTTAAATGATATTGCACATCTCTTTAATTAAATTGATGCAGTATGAATAAACAGCATCAAGGACTGAATATTATTGTGAAAAGACCATACCATGACACCAAGTGTCAAATCCCCTGTAATAATGTGTGCAAGAGATGTTCACCCACTGTCAATCACAAAGAGGAATTGCTCTGTTGCCTTTTCAAGCTCCTCTAAAAATTTATATATTTTTATATAAGGATGAAGAATAATATTGTCTCTTTTCTAATGCAGCTATATCCCAAAGCTGAACATTATGGTATAAGGAACGATGTAAATAATACTGACCAAGAAATCTGATCTTTTCTGCTTCTGTACACTGGATTTAGCAGTCCATTCATTTCAAGTCAAATCACTCTTTCACTCTTTGCTACTTCTTTTATCTCTTGGGATTTTTGTTGAGCTTTTAAAATTATTTTTATTTTTATTTTTTTCCTTTCACAAAATTTTCTTAAGCCAAGTCTGCAGTGGTTTTTTGTTTTCTGTTTTTGACACCTGCAATGTCAAGCAAAATAAAACTATTTAAAGGTAGAGATAATGTATTTTCCCCCATAATCTTAGTGCCATAAATGTAATAAGAACTAATATTGTGCTCCAAATTTCCTTCAGTAAGTGGAGACTAAGTCTAAATGCACAAAATCCAACCTCTGAAACTTTTAAAGATATTACAGTGCTTAGACATCATGGGTATGTCTCTGTAGAATGGGCCCTTAAAACAGATCCCTAACCTATATAATAATATCAATAATAAAGCTTTCAGTAGATATCAACCTCCTGCTAAGTGCAATTTCTCTATTTGAAAATCTTGCTAATTCAAGACTATTAAAATAGATTCTCTTAAAGACTCCATTCTGTCAAACACCAAAACTGGAGATATATAGAAAAAGGGATTTAATTATCACTGTTCTATATCTCGAAGTGTGAGTTTTTTCTGAGTAATAATTGCCTAAGTTTGTCTTCAAAAGGCATTTTAATAGTGCTAATACTAGTAAATATTGCTCATTTTGGTACTGATGTGCCGTTTTAATAGTTCCCACGGTTTCTAAAAGTCATTTCTTATTGTTTTACTGTAGAAAGAATCTCACTTTAATTATGTCATAATTGTTTGTAAGCCATAGAATCTTAATTAATGCCAATGGCTTAAAGGCACACACTGAGCACAGACTTTATGTTTGTGTTTGTTTTCCAGGCTCTTCCTTCTGTAACAAAAGCCCCAGCATGAGTTCCTATGAGCTGCCTATTTCCCCTGGTTCTTTCTCTTTGTTGTTGGATTTTATATTAATATTTCGAAGTCTTCTCCCTCTTCCTGTTTTCCTACTTCTGTCATATTTATTTGTAGGTTTTTCCTTCTCTTTTTAACCACATTTCCGTAGATGATTATCAATAGATCTCTAGACACACCGCCAATATGGGGTACAAGACAAGTAGGTAGGAACTACAATAAAACTATAGAGTCTGAAATTGTGTTTCCCTAAATATCTGTTATTCCATGCTGGGAAAGCTTAGCCACTTGTGCAAAGCTTCCATTTAAAAAAAAATAGATAAATAGAAGAAAACTAAATAACTTTTCTTTTTCCAGTTTATCTAGAATTGGAAGACCTCAAGCAATTCTTATGATTAATAGAAATATTCTGGTCATGGCTTTGACATATGAGGAAAAATATGAAAATATATTGCAGGAAAAAAAAGCTGCCAAAGTTTCTGCTAGAAGGTAAATAATCCTACTTCTCCAGTTGAATCAAAGGTAAAGAGACAGACAATGGCTGTAGAATATTATCACTTGGATTTTCTTACAAATTATTTTCATCACAGTAGTAGCTCAGGGTCTTAAATCCGGAGTTTCATGTTCTAAGTGCTACTTAAAGACAGAAATTATTCTGTTAGAACACAAAGCTGAGAGAAACAACATTATCATTTTACAGGACACAGAAAGAGATTAAATAAATTTTCAAAGGCATACATGCAAGTGAATATAACTCTTATTTCTTGTTTATTCTTAAAATGTCTCAGCAAGTTACATTTCTGAGTGCTCTGTGTGCCATTATGTTCCCCTCCAATCTCCAACCATATAAAAATGAGTATCAATTAGTGTAATGTCAGACAAAATTCACATTACATTTAATAGATGGGTTTTGGTTTTGCTTTTGGTGTTTGTTTGCTTTTCCTGGAGCGTATTTCTAAGCTTTTATTTTAAAATAATGTAGTAGCACTTTCTCTTTCCTCATAGGAATGTATTTCAGCCAAAAAAATTACAATATATGAAATTGTGTTTGTTCTTCTTTAATGTAATAACAAATGTGGGATTTAAATAAATGGCAAATGGCACAAACCCCAAGAAAATGTTTTGTTTGGTTTGGTTTTGTTGGTTTGGTGGGGTTTTTTCCCTCTCTGAGCTGATCTTTTAGGTACAGTATAAAAGTTGTTTCATCTTGAAGTTTCCAAATCACAAGTCATACAGTATATTGTTTGAAAAAAGATTGTGTCAAAATCAGTGAGAAACCTGTGTTTGTCAATAAGGCAGTATGATATATATTGTTTCTTTCTCTGAAGAGTCTGGAAACCATCGTGATCACCCATGGTCAAGCTTGACCATCTTTGTGAAGATGTGTAGGTAAAATGTAAATTGCACTAGGCATCTAGCTGAATCTTCCACTGGTCACATTTATTTCCAATTCTGATGACACGAAAATTTTACAGCAGAATTAGGAGTTCATACATTTCTGTTACGTCCCAGCTCAAAATTGAACAAGTGAAACTTCTGTACACTCTAAAGAAAGACTTTTAAATTTTATCTATTTTGGTGCCTGTAGATGCAAAGGGATGGCTGTTATTAGACCTTGAGTAATTTAGGCTGGGAAGAGTCCTCAAAATCACAGTGTATTATATTTCATCCACTTACCACTGAGTAAACTCTTGTTTGTTTTTCATGTGTGTAAACATATAACCAGTCTATGGAAAATGGAGAATGTGCTACACTATTGTCATTGTAGATGCTCCATTAACCGATGCATTTCAAAATGTTTTACCATCGGTAGCTAATTCATGAATATCCTTCCCTGGTAAACACTTTGTTTTACAGTTTAAGAAGGACTGAGTTTTCCTTAGTGATGGAATAAAAGAAAGAATTAGTGAATCAATGATTCCATAAGAAATTTATAAGAATTTGAAATTCATAGCTATTTTCCTACAAATTGGAGAATTAATCTTCTGTGAAGAAGCAGGGAGAAAGACAGAAAAAAGAATAAAACCTGCAAAGGGAAGCCTTTAATATTTTTATAAAAAATCCCTTGCCAAAAAAAAAAAAAAAGAAAAAAAAAAAGATTGAAATGTGTCTTACTTAATACACAATTACCAAAACAATAATCCAACATGAAAAGCCACTTCAGAAGAAAATGAAAGTGTATTTCATTGTGACTATGTGAAAATGTGATTCATGATACTGGAAGAATCTGAACTGACAGGATAAATTTGAGAAAATTAGTGTTTGCAAAAGTTAAAAAAGAGCTGAAACAGCTCAGCAGCTTTCAGTAGGCACTTGATACTAAGCAGGATCAAGCCTTTATCTTATGATGCAGCAGAATTTGTGTCTGTTTCAGGACTTATATTACTCTTATATTACTTGCTCCTAAGTGGCTGCAAATATCTACTTAATAATAATAATTGAAAATACCAATAATTTAAATTTTTTTAAATTAATTCTAAATTAATTTTCTGCTGCTATAAATCTTTTTTCATAACAAGAAAGACATATTACAAAAATGGGCTGCCACAGAAAGTAGAAGAAATAACTTTGAAAACCGTTGGGATTTGAAGTCTGCAAATAGTATGATGTCACTTAGGACTGGCATATATTCCAGTGCTTTATGACCTGTCGCCTAAGAAACTTACAAACAGATGTCAGTAACATACAATGACAGAAGAAGAAGTATTAGGGAGAATTTTCATTTGTCTGTTTCCACAAGAAAATAGTATAGTTTTACTTCAGTATTCAAACAAATGGAATTTTAGACAGAAGTATCTTCCTTTCTATAATTAGTTTTTTTGATGAGGGTTTCTTTCTTTTATGTCTTCCTCTGTCTCCAGGTACTTAAACTCAACAAAGGCAGAAACCGCTGGATGAAATTCCACAGTCTGGATTGTAAATAGAAAAGAGGAGAAAATATTCATTTGTCATACTCAAAACTGCCAATAGACACTTTGGGAAGTCAGAAGCCCTCTTCCTGCAAAGAAAAACCTCCAGGAACAAGATGTCTTGTACAACACCTGGAGTCCTGGGCACTAATGAAGGCAGGACACTGGGCTGGATGAACCAACACACATCCAACATAGAATCTCCTGAATCATCTTTTCCCAGTAAAACTTTAAGACATGGTTGCTGCTGGAGATATGGCAAGTTCTCCTCCTTCACAGCAAAACCTGACATATTTGATAGATGCTGATAGCTGAGATCCTGCAACAGTGACGTTAAATATAAAGCATTCTGAAAGAGAAGCTAGCAGGAGGTATCTTCCCTTTAAGGAGAGCAAATATTTTGAGATTGGAATGATCTTATTCAGACAAACTATTCTTCCTTTTAATAATTTACATAATAATAATAATAATCATGTAAATTATCACATAATGAAGCAACTCTTTATTACCAGTGATGTAATTTACTTGCATCCCTGTAAATGGGATTTTTAACTTCTGGTTTAATACAGACGTCTTTCCAATACAAGATGAACACCTTTCATAACAATTTATGTCTTTTAAATACAATTAAACAATGTATTTGTGAAAAAAAATTGTGAAAAAAGGAATTTCTTTGTGACAAACATTTTAAAATATTCGATTACAAAACTTTTTTTTTTTTTTTTTTTTTTTTTTTTTTTTAGTTTGAACAAAATGCAAGACATATTAAGTTATACCTGTATGTATGTGAATGGAACTTTGACTGGATGAAATCAGGTACAGGGAAATATCTAGAATTAAATACAGAAAAGTATAACTGTGTACTGGACACCATGTAAATCACTTCTGTGGGACAAAAGTGTTTTCATGAATTCTAGATATTTTGGACTCAATCAGGGGACTGGCAATAATTATTTCAACTTTATCGTGGAAAAGTTTGACAAGCCTAGTATCTTCCAATGAAGTTCTCGCATTACTGGCCAAGTTTATGGACAATATTTCATAGATGCTGTGAGCTTCCCTGTGGCCAACACCTTGAAAAATTTCTGTAGGGATCTGAGAACAACATACCTGTCGATGCACTGAAAAATATTTTCAGGATTATTTCTTCAATGTCAAAGAGTGGTAAGGGAATGGACATATTTTCCTATTCTAGATTATATTAGCTGTAATATTTATTGGAAAAATATAATATTTTAAAGAAATGGACTCTGAGTCATATTCTCAACTGGCATTGATTGCTGTAGCTCTACTGATCTGTTGTATTATTTGCAATTTTGTTTAGGGGGAGGGAATCTTATGTTTTTCTGGTTTCACCAACTATCCTCCAATTTCACCTTTCATTCTCCAGGGCAGTGATTATCAGATGTTGAAGACAACATGTAATTTGGGCAACGGTGACTTTTTCCCTCAGGCAAATTCACAAATGTTTTCAGTTTTGCTGCAGGGCAGACGTAGAATGTAATCATATGTGCCACAAAAATAGTTCTTTTTACAGTCAAACTAGAGAGCTTTCTAGGCCAAGATTAAATTTGTCAATATTTGTGAAGAAATTGGTCCTTATGTACAGGGAGTTACAAAGTGAGAATCACTGTATTGCTAATGTAAGGATATGAATCAGGATGAGATTTCTCTGCCAACATGTAGACATCTCTATCTGAGCTACTCACCCAGATTCCTTCACAACCAGTGGAGAAAAATGGGTGATTTGGGGACAATAGTCATCTCAGGTCTATGTCTAAAATGGGTCAAATGAACCACGCTCTAGAAGAGTCTGATTTTCACCCTTGACCAGGCCACGGTGACTATCCCACATGAAAACATCTTTATTCCAGCATCCATGGCCAGAAATAAGGAAATCACACCCTGAATTTTATATATGGTGATATTTAGATAAACTGAGTAAATGGGAAACAGGTGTGTGAAATCAACCATTCATTTATCTTGCTCTCAGTGCATTTGAAGCCAGACCAGCTTTTGGCATCAATTAAATAGTCACATTTAAAATCCTCTTAAGGGCTGTCTCCCCTGGTGTGGCATGAGGTGAACATGTCACCTTCCCTGACCAACATCCCATCCATTCGCTCTCATCCCTCCACCTCTGTCAAGCAGCAGCAGTGGGAATGTTCGCAGTCTTCCTGCCTGCACGGCACGGTGTGATGTGCACTGTCTCCATCACGGGGTAGGCGAGTATTACATCACTGCTGTGTCACAGCCTTGTCTGCGCCGTAACAATAGTGGCCTTACTTCACTTCTTGAGCACTGTATCTGCATTGTATTATCTCAAATTGCACTGTATGTTCTAAAATCCATTTTAGCCACTCTCAGGACTCCATTCAAGAATTGTGGCTATAACATAGCTACGTTATCTGGCTTGTGACATGAAGGGAAAAAAAAAAAAAAAATCTGTGCTTGAATTACCACAGAGTTTCTGCTCATAATGGGTGACTAAATGCAGTACAGTACTCTGTTTTAAAACTGTCAGCAAGCCATGGGCCTTTTTTTTTTTTTTTTTTTTTTGTATTTACTTTAATGAGAATAACTCACAAAACCAGCAGCTTGTCATCACTTCTATCTCATTTTTCTTGTTTACACACAGGGCTGTAAAACTTTACCTCTGCAGATTGTTTAAAAACATAAATAAAAATAAAATCTAATTTACATTTTGTTCCAACTGGTTTTCTTGACAGACAGCTGCCCACAGCTCGGTGGTTGCTCTGTTCAGTGTACTTTAATTTTCAGCTTTCAAGTTTTTCTGCAGCCCATTCAGAAGTAAATTCTCAGGGAAAATTGAGCTCTGTCATGGATGGATTAGTACTATAATAGTTGGTCACATATCTTGCATGAAACCTTTCAAAAGCAAGGCAAATGAGAAGGAAATGAAATTCATTTCATACTTCTTCAAGCACGCTAAAAGACTTTCTCTCCAAGTAATCTGTGAAGTACCACTAGTTTATTGGAGGTTCACATAACTACCATTACATTATACCTTGTCACAATCTCATATATTGGGTGACTGCTTTTTCTGAACTGATGGTACCTGCAAAGTGTGCTCCATAGGCACTGAGGAGAGAATACTGTTTCTTAGATCAAAATGTATAGGTCCTAGGAATGGCATAAATAAAGGTACTTGAAGCAAATTGGGACATTATGGGTCATAGGTCAATGAAATCTGAAAGAGAGATATATTGAGGAGATGTCGTATTTGCTATGTGATGAATTGATAAACTGAAAGGGAAAAGGGGGGAGAGAGAGGAGGGGAAAGAGAAAGACAGAGAAAGCATAATAAAGTTTTTTCTAGACAGCTAACATACAGAAGCTACAGCCATTTCCTCTTGTGGAGGGAGAAAAGCTATATTGCTTTTAGCAATCCGTTTGGTTTCTTTGTCATTTGCAATGAAGGCAGCACTACATCCCTTTAGCATATCTCTGTGTGTCTCTGAGAGTGTATAAATGTGTGTTTTATTTCTTCTTAGGGTAAGATAAAGAAATATCTGCATTATTTTGGATAGTTATTTGATTCAGCCTTTTTGATGAAAACTATTTGCAGTCAAGGGGAAAAAGAAATACCTGCAGAGATCTTGTTCATACACTGACAGTGTCACAAAAATTGTAAGTAGAAATACAGTTGATGTTTCAATGCTGATGCAGGTAGAGAAAGAACAGGAGCAAGTCATGATTCAGGCCCTGCTGCAGGGAAGCAATTAAACATATGCTTAAAATCGGGAATCAGTAATGCTTCATGATTCTACAAAGTTGTTAACCACAATTTTTTTTTTTTTACTGATTTAAGTGGGAGAGGATGGTTATTTTGGTATACCTTTATTATAGCTAGCAATTCTGGTTTAATAGTTAAGATACTTATTTTTCTGATAGTCAAACTATTGCAACACTAACTCACACTCAGTGCACTGGCACAAAAGTGTTGTAAAATATGGTTTATTTATATATTTTAATTTTAAAGCCTTTTTATTTGAAAAAAAGATCTATTCTCAAGCACACACACAAAAAAGGTTTGAAGTCTCAAAATACTATCTTGGACACTTTAAATGTTTTGGCCTCTCTGATTATTTGTTTTCTCAGAATTTCTGTTTGAGTCAACCCAAAACCTCAGCACTTCCCCCAGTGAATTTTTTAAAAAAACAGTATTTTGTGAATAACTGAAGTCAGTGACTTGCAGTCAGTCCTTGACTTAGCAAACCCAGCAGAAGTGCTTTGATTACTGAATTATCCTAGTAAATGCTCAGACCACTCTAAGAAAGAATTTAAAGATGAGAATTTAAAGTATATTGAAGAAGACTTGAAACTAAATACTTTCCATAGTGCAAATACGGAAAAAAAAGTTTTATTAAATTTTAATATGCCAACAATAAGGCTAATTTTCCCAATCTGTCTACCATTAAAACATTTCATCTCCTAGAACTAATCATGTTAACACATTAGGTGCATCATAGCTTTACTTATTGATTAATATAAAATTTATTTTCATTACAATTGTAATACATCCGTGTTCCCCTTTATTATATGTTTGTGAGAACAAGAGACCTCTCTCAATACGTATAGGAAAAGGGACATACTCATAAAGCAAACACTATGGGACATTGTTAAACAAGTAAAAAAGCACTGCAGAATCTTCCTATTTTCACCAAAATGTCTCTTCAATCAATAGTCTTATTTTCATGCCCATTTAGATGAATAACTGAATGAGGCGAAGCAGCAGTAAAATATCTGAGGGAGAAAACAAAAGTCTAAGCTCAGGGCACCTAACTGAAACACTGATGTAGGGAACATTGTTGGCTTTGATTCAGTATATATTCCATCGAGAAAGAAGACACACAAGATATATACTGTTTGAATGACTAGAAAGGGAGCTTAAAATAATAATTTCCCTGACTGAAGTACTTTGGTTAGTTGTTTAAGGAATTAATATGGTCATGTTGCTTTTTCTTAAAACAGAGATCAAAAGACAAGCTCTGACCTAAAGCAAGTACTATGTAAACATAAAGCAAGAAAAAAAAAAATTTAAAAAGGCAGTTATATTCAGACAGAAATAGTATCATAAAAAAAAAAAAAAAACCAACAACAAAAAAACCAAAACAAAAATACCAAACCCCAAGACAAAACACAGGTGACCCTATGAGGCAAGGCTTTCTGCACATCAGAAACCGATCTCCTTAGAAGCCTATACTGATTTCTGAGAATAGACATGGTTATTACATTCAAACCAAAGGCAAGTGCTTAGGAATGAAGAGATGAATAGCAGCAAGCAACAGAATCCTTTTTAAAGATTGTGCCCCCACAAAAGGTGGATTCAATAATTAATCTCTGGAACTAGCTTTTTCCCTTTGAGAATACATGTAAGATAAATAAATTTATCTGAATGAGTGGGGTATTTTTCATATCTAACTATTTAAAATTGCAAAGAAACACAACAGAGAAAACAGTCATGCTTGTGTCAAGTAATCTACCAATATATTACTAAAAGAACCTCTGGCCAAGAGGAATGTGCAGAATGACACAGCCATCTGATTAGTGAAGGCATGCAGCATACTGTTACAAGAACCCTCAGCATCTTCCTCAACTTGCAGCACAGGCATTGATTAATATGAGCTAATGCTCCAGGTTAGCACTCTCCAACAGCCTCCCAGCAACTTGACATAGAGTACAGCAGGAAATTAAACTGCTCTAGGAAAGTCGAGCTAACCTCTCTAGAGGTTAAACTGCTAGTTCCCCTGGCAATGCAGATTTGTTCTGTACAGTAGGTTTAAGAAAGGCCAAGGATACAGTCCAAACCAGAAGAGTTTCTCATCACACATATGAAAAGCAAAGTGCTCTCTGCTAAACTTATCCCATCAATTGGGAGAGGAGAAGGAGGGAAAGAGCTGCAGTTGAAGCAGGTGTAGTTTTGTAGAGATGACTGTGGTTTCTGGTTTTGGGGATGGATTTTGTTTGTTTTTATAAAATTGCAAAGGCGTGCTGACGTTTGACATATTGACTTACTCATAATTCAATAAATAAAAATAGCTTTTGATGAAATACATCCTCAGAGTGTATCAGATCTAGAAAAATAAGAACAAAGAACTGCAACAATCTCTACAGTTTTAATTTTAAAGACATAGAATGGATTTCACTTGGATACTTGCAAGCTCTAAGAGAATCATGTCTCTTAAATTCATCTACATATTCTGAACAGATTTAGTGAACTAGAGAGAGGCAGACAGAGAGCTCAATTTGTCTCATCCTAAAACAAGTTTCTGAGAAGGGATAAATTGCCTTCTGGAGTCTTCATATCCCTCCACAGACTAAAGTAGAAACCTATTTTGGTAGGTTACACTACACAGGTGAATTTTAGATGTCCGAAGTTAGACTAGTTGAATATCTCCAAGTGCACTTTGTTAGACTGTTTCAAAGACAGCTATTACCTGAAAAAATATTTTAACATCTGCTGACAGTGTGATTGCTCAGTCAACCTAAATGCTGGGTTAAAGATTTGTTAGACATTGAAGAAACAAGCCAGATAACCCAATAAGGCTTTTGAATTGCCAAAAAGTTAACTAGAATAAATATTCACCATCCTAAAGTGGGTAACTCAGCCATCTACATCATTAAAGTTTAGGCCTCAAAATCAGGCATATGTCCAGTACTGGTGACAACATGACTTGAAGAAAGAAAGGTTGGTGTAGGAAAAAAAAGAAAAGAAGAAGGCCTTTAGGTGGCATTTCGGCAGGGAGCAGTAAGTATTTCATCATTAGTACAAATTATAAATATACCTCAGTAAACTTGAAGCTGCCTGTAGTGAAGGGATATAAGGTCAGCGAGATATGCTGGACTAGGACCATGTAGCAAATTAAAAAGTGAGCAATGTTAAAATCAATATGATATTTGACTGTCAGCCAAGGCAATTTCTTCAAAATAGGTTAAATGCACTCCTGCCATTTCCTTCTTTATAAGGAACTTGGCAGCCTCTTTCTGTTATCAAGTGCAAACCCTTCTCTGAGATCTGACTGGGATAGAGATGAACGCAACTTTCAAATATTCCATAAATGCAGAGTGATATAGGGAGTATGATAGGCATGAAATCAGACTGAAGCTTTCTACTTGCTGTATATCAGGTTAGCAGTGAGATGAGACAACCTTTGCTAGATTTTTCCCCAAAGAGGAAAACAAAATAGATGAGTAATTTCCACACATACCACACTCTTCATTTTTCATCTTAAAGAACTGTATAAACATCAAGGTAATTAATAGTGCATTATCATCGTTGAGCTGGCATACAGGCCAGAAATTAAGGCTTTGCTTTACTGAGATTTGTACCAACAACTCATAAAAAGACTGTTTCTGCTCAGTGCATTGCCATGGTAGAATGGCAACTGCTGGGCCAAATGATCGTGCATATTACACAGACATAAATCCGAGGCAGCTCTGCTGAAGCCAGTGGTACTAGAGCAAAGTAAAATTGCTCATAGCATCAGAGACATACAATCTACAGGTGTACAAAATCTACATTTGAACAATGCCAAAGTGGCAGCATTTTGCTTAAATGTGTTTCTTCCTCAAAGAATAATGCAAGACATCTGTCAGAAACTTCTATTCCTTTCTTTTATTTTATGTGGATAGCTAAAAAAAAAAAAAAAAAAAAAAAAATTAAACTAGTAGTAATTGTTACTATTATTACTACTACTACCTCCTAGCCTTCATGTTTATAGCTGTAAATTTACGATTTTTATTTTTTAATAAGAATTCAATGCATTCAGTCTGGGGTGGAAATAAAACTGGTAGTTACACACAGAAAATGAATTATGCACCAAATTGTAAATATTCCATTTCCTTTTCTGATCTGAAACTCCCAAAAGAAATATGAACACTTTATTTAAAATTCATCTGCAGTGACATTTCCTGGCTGCACAGAGCACTCCCAAAAATGCACAAGTATTTGCAAAAAAGATAGCTTTTTATGGGAATGTTACTGTGTGTTAATTCTGTTTTTTGCAGTCAGTCTGCTCTCTCCTCAAATCAAATGAAATACTTTCCAGTGATGTGCTGTAAAAGAATAGATGTAAATAAATGCATCTTTCAAAAATATGATTTAACTTATTTATACAGTTGAATTTATTTAGACTACAGGATAAAGATTCATTCAGATAAAATACTTATTACAAGATGCATAAAGGCTGAAGGACAGATTTGATACACTATCAGCTGACAAATAAACAACAGGGCACACGGGTATAATACTCCAACTACAGAATAGATAATTTCTCCCATAGTCTTGACTATTTATTAAGGTAATAATATTCTTCACATCTCTTTGAGCATTCTACCTGAAGCATACTATCAACTCTTTTTAATTAGAATTGGGATCTTCTGGTTATTATAATGCACTTTCAAAGGAAATACAATAAAAACAAACCCATCACTTTTGTCATTATCTTATAGAATTTATAGTATTTATTGAAATGCATGTTTTGTCATTTAGTTTTTTCTTCTACAAAGAAAAAAAAAAAAAAAGTAGGTTAATTTATTTCTTGGTTCCTGCTCAGAACTTATGTTTTGGTTAGATATTTTGTTTCTTGGTTAAAAAAAATAAAACAGAACAAAACAAACCAAAAAGAAAAAGAAAAAAAAAGAAAGCAAACAAAAAACCCACCCAAAACTCATAATGCTTTTTACTAACTGATTTTTTTTTGAGAAAGAATGAAGTTCATCTCTCTGTATTTGCTTGGCTCTCTGGATATGAACCTTTTGCACAGAAATGTCTGTTTGGTTTTTGCTAAAACTTGAAAAGAAATATTTTGACAAGTTTACTGAGAATCAGTCTGAAGGGTCCTTGGAAGGAGAGTGCTGAATGAACTTTAGGTCCAGCCGACTGATCCAATTCGCCTCATATTCAGAAGTATTTGTGCACCAGCTCCACTCACCATTTAGATAAGTACTGCATCAACCAGTAAGAGTGACTTAGTCATGGTCTGCTCCCCTTCTAGTTCAGTGAGCAGCAATAGGCCCATCCAGAGGACAAATTTTGGATTCTGTCGGGGGTGTCTTCAATCATTCAGAAAAATCACCCTTTAGAAGGAATTATTTTACAGGGAGCTTAGCTAAGTTTTGAGTCTACTACCCAGATGGCTGATGCTAGAATAGATTAATTCCACTATTAATTTATGGGAAAAAAAATCATCCCCTTAACTAACTCAGCAAACCATAAGGCTGTAAAGATTGAGAAGCTGCAAAGGGTAGACTTTCATTCCCTTCTTCTTTCCAGTTCTTTATCTTCCACATTTTTATCTATAATATACCTCATTTTGGTGAGGTGGACCATGTCTTCTTCTAAAAAGAATAAATAAAAGAAAAAAAAAAAAAAAACAACCTCACAGTTTTCTTTAAAGCACAGTTGCTTAGATCAAATAGAAATTACTTTGGTGCTGAATTCCCCACATGAAATGCCAGCTGATCTGTGTGATGAAACACACACCACTTATCATTGATCATTTTCTTTTTCTCTTGCAATTACATCTGGCTTGTATTACCGATTCTTCAGTATACACTGTACTTATCCAGTGGCTCTTTCTTGATGCAGAACTTCAAGCTCTTCTTTTCTGCCCAGAGGTGGCTGCTTAATAGTGAAATCATGTTCTCTGAGATTTAAACTAATACTTTTTAAAAATCAATTAATATTAAAAAATCCCTATATATCTATTTTCCATTAAAATTAATTTTAAATACTTGGATAAAATAAACTCAAGTAGGTTATGTTGTTACAGTTTAGCACTTTCCCCTTTTCCTCCCACAAAATAATATGCACTTTGATGGCCTGTCTTTTTTGAAAATAATATCATTAGACAAATACGGGAATTTGATTTTGTAACATACAATGTCAGCTTCCAATTTTACCTTTTATGCCTTCATTATGTCTTCAATATTTTTACACTGTTCTACATTTTCTCTGGCTTCATGGGATATCATACCATAATATGTCTGAATTTAATATGGAATTTATTTATTTTATTTTTAAAATCATTAAAGTCAGTTACTGTTTACTATTCGCTGAAGCATCCAGTTAGAGCTATCTGGAAATTCTACGATGAAATATGATTTTGATGTAAAATCCCAACTCATCAAAGTTGAAATGTTTCACTTAAATGTCAGTTTTCACTAACCAGAACCAAAACACATTCAAGTTTCTGTTGGATATTTTCTTAACATTTTTTTCAAAAAGGTTTTTAACAACCTACTATATTTTGTTTTAGCAACCCAAAGTCTGGCAGTTGTGTCATGTACTGACCATTGAGTCATCAGGGATTTCAAGTTTCCAGGACTCTTATCTTCAGGTATGTAAGAGTGCATACATCTGACTGGTAGGCAAGATACCACCTGGCTTTCAAAGACCACTGATAGAAAGAATCCTTGCCATATAGCCTGCCTAAAATTGTGGTCTACAAACTTCGAAGTTGAAAAGATCATTTCTGCTACTGAATTAGGAGGTGACCCGAAGTTCTTCAACAGACAGGTGCAGGTGCTAAAGAGTCTCGGCAGGGCTGGAGGGACTTTGATATCACAGAATCATAGAATGGTTTGGGTTGGAAGAGACTGTAAAGATTATCTAATTCCAACCCTCCTGTCATCAGCAGGAACACCTTCCTCTAGAGCAGGTTGCTCAAAGCCCCATCCAGCCTGGCTTTGAACACTGCCAGGAGGGGGCAGCTTCTCTGGGGAACATGTTCCAGTGTCTCACCACCCTCACACTGAAGAACTTCCTTACATCTAATCTAAATTTACTGTCTTTCAGTTTAAAGCTATTACCTTTTGTCCTATCATTATATGCCCTAATAATGCCCTATCTTTCCTGTAGGTCCCTTTTAAGTACTGGAAGGCCACTATAAGATCTCCCCAGAACCTTTTCTTCTTTAGGTTGAACAGCCTCAACTCTCTCAGCCTGTCTTCATAGGGGATGGGTTCCAATCCCCTGATCATCTTCTTGGCCCTCTTCGATGAGGTCAGTGCCTTTCTTACCCTGGGGTCACCACAGCTGAACACAACACTGCAGGTGGGGTCTCACGAGATCAGGGTAGATGTGGGAGAGAAGAATCCCCTCCCTCAACCTGCTGGCCACACTTCTCTTGCTGTGCTCAGAATACAGTTGGCTTTCTGGGCTGCAAGAGCACATTGCTGGCTCTTAATCAGTTTTCCATCCACTAATATCCCCAAGTCCTTCTCCGCAGAGGTGCTCTCAACCCATTCTTTGCCCATCCTGTATTTGTGTAAATACTTGTACAAACTTGCTGAGGATGCTGCCAACAAAAATATTAAACGGCATTGGTCCCAATACCAACCCCTGAGGAATGCCACTCATCACTGTCTCCACTTGGACATTGAGCATAGTTGACCACAATGCTCTGAATGCGACCATCCAGCCAATTCCTTACCCACCAAATGGTCCATCCATCAAATCCACGTCTCTCTCATTTAGAGACAAGGATGTCATGTAGGTTAGTGTCAAATATCCTTGAGATACTTGTTTTGAACAGATTTCACAGAGTTCCCATATTTCATGCTGTAAGTCTTGGAAGCTTTATACATTCAGAAATATCTTGAGAAATTTAGACATCAACTGTCATAAATAAATAAATAAATAAATAAATAAATAAATAAAAAGAAACTAATTCTCTATAAAATTTAAAAAAAAAATTAATTACTATCATTTCGAATTAGCATATGGTAATCAAAATCAAGTTATTATATAACAAGAACAGAAGTATGTGTTTTCACATTTCCCGTGGTGGAAACATCTAGATGCCACCCATTGATAATATCTACTCTGGAAACAACAAAGAACTTTAAGAAAGATCCTGTATGATACATACAACACAAAGACCCCATTCCTTCCTAGAACCATAGGCTGAACTAATGGGAAAATTACTTTTATTTTATTATACTTTTTTTTTTTTTTTCATAGCCATACCATCTAAATAAAGAGTGAGAATTCTGCAGACAATTATAAATGACCTATAGAATTGTCAATTTTATAAATGGTATTACATACATGCTCTCTAACAGTCATCTTCAGTTTGTAGCCAGATTTCTTGGTAATCGCTCAGTCAACTTCTAGTGTATTTTTCTGAGATCGCATATTCTTGGATGTTCTTCATATCAATTCAAAAACACTTTATTTGTTCTCTTGAGACATCAGAAAATTCAGAGAATCATCTAGTTCATCTATCTCTAATAAAGAAAATTACCTGTCCCCATGACCCAGTAACCCTGTTATTTCTCAGATGTTATAAAGAGGAATTTAATAATTAATATAACATTTCTACATGGTGACATCCTATCTCGTCTCAGAAGGAATGTATAAAACAAGTGGTTATATTTGGGTACATCCTATTTTTAGAAATGTATATGGTGCAGTGTGGAACTCCCTTTGTTAATTTATAATCCAATGCTAATCCAGAACATAGCACATACGTTTAGTATTTGGAAGGGTGGTCCCAATACCACTTAAATCAAGACTGATTTTTTATTTCATTTTTCTCTTTGTGAAGTTATTCAGTTAGTGGGAATAACTGGAGACCACCTGAAGAAGAAATTACTTATCTGGTATAAATTTTCTCCCTTGAATGTTCCTGCTGAAATTCTTCTTTGCATAAAATATTGAGTCAGAAAATGGAGACAGGACTGAGTTATTTTACTGGGTGATCACAGGGACGTGTGTGAAGTGAGTTTGTTTCAAATAATTACAGTGTTTCCAAGAATAAAAAGAGGAAACAATTCTTTCAGGTAGCAAGACTAATCCTCAAAAGATCCACATTTATCACAACATACCAAGGCTCTTGTTTCTATTTTCATTAATTACCACCTCTTTAAACTAGAATCTTTACGTTTCTTCTTCCATTGTGTTCACTTGCCAGAGGTGGGAAAAAAATCACCTGTGTGTCTTTTGTGATTAAAGCCTCACTTAAGGACTGAGACTTCAGAAACTCTTGAGGTTTTCAGGTGTTTTTACATTCTGCAGTCTGTCTCCATGGAGTTCCTTGAAAAGTAGTAGCAGTTAGGGGAAAAAAAAAAAAAAAAAGGCAAGGGAGAGGAAAAAAAAAAGTAATAACTAAGGAAGATTTTTTTTTTGTACACAGCTGTCTTCTCAGAATACATAATATAGTGTATAATGCTCCTAACTTAGAGAGAAGTTAATTTCAAAAACTTCTCACAGCAAAATATGTTCCCTGTAGTCCCCACCAATTTTTCTTCTCTAACTCAACTTCTTAAGGTCTTTGGTCAGGTCAATTTTAAACAATCTGGTTCATTTTGTTTTGCAAATGGACCCTTATTTAGACAACTATTTCACTTTCTTTCACACTTCCATGAAGATAAATATTTCTTTTGTTCTTTTGTCCATGTTCTTTTGCTATAAACAAACGGACACTATGAATTTAGACCTAAATTTAATGAACCTCTAATGTAAGATATTAGTTAAGCCTGATAAGCCTATTGAAATCAATGGAAAGATGCACAATCAGTGAGACTCTTCAGTGATAACTGGATCAAGACCTTAGCAATGTCTAAAGCATTCACGGAGTTTAGGTTCTAGATGTAATACTGTATCTGTAATATTGATGGCAGTACACCAGACAGGCAGAGCTGAGTTAGGACCAAAATGAGCTATTGGTGCATTCATCTGTTAAGATCATAAAAGTAATAAAAGAATGGAACAAAACAAGCAGCACAGAGAAAGATTCAGTCGTTGTATGCAGTTTCTTGTATCGGCTAGTCAAACCTGACTGCATGGGGCTTTGGTTTGTTTGTTTAGGTTTCTTTTGTGGGTTGTTTCTTTGGTTTTGTAGGGTTTTTTTTTAATCCATAGAACCAAATAAAACAAATCAAAACATTTTAACAGTAATGCAAAGACATGTTCTAATAAAGATTACAATAATAATTTCCTTAAAAAATGTCAATATTTCTACTGCATTTAGGATAGACTTCATCACACCTAATGTTATTTTCAAAGAGTAATGTATTTAGTCAAAACTAGTTATTTCCTGTAGCACATAGTTAGGGGTATGAACTTCCAGATATCCCTAACTCGTTATCCCCAGAAAGTATTTTCTCTGCTGTCTGACTACGCAGATAGATGCTAACCTTCAGATAGCCAAAGTTCTTTACACTGATGGAAAACTCTCTGGTCAAAATTTTGCTTTACTAGATATTAATTTTTCCAACTTACTGATAAAGTCTACTTTAATGTTTGTATCACAATTAAATAGATAATGTACATTACTACAGGAGATAGTCAGGAACTAAAATGTATATGTTTATATAAAATATATAAAATTATATTTATATAAACATTGTAAAATGTTTAGTCAGGAACTAAAATCTATATTATTAGCTGAATTTTCAAAAAAATTGAAATGAGCAAGAGATGCTGTTATAGAAGTAGTGTTTTGGAGGAATAAACTGCTCTTAAAGATTAAAAAAAAAAAAAAAAAAAGAGAAAGTGTAGAAGGGCTAAAAGGAAGTCAGTGTCAGAAGAGCAGAAAGAAAGTAAAAGAAACAGAAAAAAGACAGTTCTTTACTCAATGGGTTTGAAAAATAAAGAAGGAAACTTCAAATTAGTGTTATGAAGCAATAACATTGTTTTTTTAAAAAATGTGAAAGAGATGCCTGTCTTGGTGAAATGCAAGTATTTCTGAAATACATTCTAGTTTGAGTCTAGAAAAATTATATTTAAAGAAAGAGATTTTTATTGGAGATGGAAAGAAATTTTTGACAAAGCTTTAGGAAAAGAATAACAGTTTTCTGAGAACATATGATTGAAGATGGATTTTTTTTTTGGGTGGGGAGGCAATAGGAAAAAAGAATAGCTAGTGCCTTTGTAATTATCTTGGAATATAGGCACGCAAGACTATTTTATGTGAGAAAATTTTTGTGATTTATAATAGAGGTTTGAAAGAAGATTCTTGAGGATCTTAAGAGCAAAGACTTTCTGCTGTTTTCTCCATTCTGTTCCATCCCTTCAACTTTGAGTTTTTTGCCTGATAAATGGCTTTAACTTTTGACAGAATACTGTTCAAAGCAAAGTGACTCTTGTACTGGGTCTGGCTGAGCTGGAATCGGTTTTCCCCTATCGCAGCCCTCACGGTGCTGTGGTTTATGCTGGGAGCTGGCAGGGTGTTGGCAGCACCCTGGTGTTGTGGCCACTGCTGAGCAGTGCTTACACAGCACCAAGGCTTTTACCGACATTTCACCCAGTGGGACGGGGTGGGCAAGATCTTGGGAGGGGACACAGCCAGGACAGCTGACCCAAACTGACCAAAGGGATATTCCAGACCATATGACGTCTGCTCAGGATAAAGCTGGGAGAAAGGAGGAAGGGAGTGGGGTCACCCTTGGTCCTCCGAGGCAAGCACCACGCATATCGGAGCCCTGAGTCCTGAGAAGGCCCGACAGCGCCTGTTCATGGGAAGTAGAGAATAAATCTGTTTTCTTTTTGCTTCCACGAGCAGACCTTTGCTTCACTTTGCTTATATTAAAACTGCTTTTGTTTTATCCACAAGGGTTGGTCTATCTTATTTTCTTTCCTCTCTTTGCCCTGTTGAGAAAGCAAGGGGAAAAGGGGGGGGGGGTGTGGGGTGTGCGGGAAGTGATAGGGTGACTTGGTGTATACCTGGCTTTTAGCCAAAGTCAAACCATCACGGTCTATTTTGGCGCCCAACGTGGGGCAAAACAACGGCAGTTTTATATTAAGTGTGCTGTAGCTATAGCAGTTATTAAGCAACAAGCTCTTGTGTTGGTCACAGTCTTGTTTATTGCGCTGCTTATCTTTATTTTGTTAAGCTCAGGAACATGCTGCAAGGAATTGGGAACATCGTGAGTGGTTTTATTTTGCAGGCTCCCGAGGTACTTATTCATCCTTATGTTAGCTCACTGATACTCTTTATTAATGCTGTTCACTGTTGTGGGTCTTGTGGAGCTCGGTATGTTTTTGGTGTAAGGGAAGGCAAATTTTGAGTGAGTCAGTACCAAAATGTGCTCTGAGGCGGCCTGTTCCTGGGTGGCAGGGAGAGTGGAAGGAATTGGGCAGATTCCTAGGATGGTTATCACCTCCTGTAGCCTGGGATCTCACGCCTGAACAGGCAAGCAACCCCACAAAATTGACACATCACCTGATAGAGGGGTGTCTTGCCTATCCCAATGAGAATCAGCAACTTCTAGCACTTTACTGGGGCCTGGCCTGTGCTTATCGAGCCGCAGTTCAGCACTCTCAAAGGGCTGTGGTTGACATGGGAACTCAAACAATAACAACAACAGAGATTGCCCCAGTAGTAAAAAAGAAACAATGGACAAGGAGAACAACAGGCCCATACCCTCGATTAATAAGGGAGGAGAAAGAGGAGGAAGAAGCTGGTCCTTCAGCAAAGGTATCAGAAGAGGGAATAACAGAAGTGAAACAGGAGGCAGAAACGACCCGGTCCCTGACATCATCAGAACTGCGAGATCTGCGAAAAGACTATTGCCGCCAGCCGGGTGAGTGGATCTCTGCCTGGCTGCTGCGATGCTGGGATAATGGGGCAGATGCTCAACAACTGGAAGGTAAGGAAGCCCAACAGCTGGGTTCCCTTGCTAGAAATCAAGGAATTGAAAGGGGAATTGGAAAAGAGACAGCAATTTGCAGTCTGTGGAGATGGCTCCTTTCAAGTGTTAAAGCAAGGTATCCTTTTAAGGAAGATCTTATGGACCACACCCCAGGGAAGTGGGCTACTGCAGATGAAGGTGTCCAGTACCTGAGAGAATTAGCAGTGCTGGAAGTCATCTATGGCGATCCAGATAATGATGAAGCCCCTAAAAATCCAGAGGATGTCCCATGCACACAGGCCGTGTGGAGGAAGGTGATTAAAGGTGCGCCATCCTCGTATTCTGCCGGCTTGGCCGCAATGTACTACCCAGAAATGGATGCAGGAGAAGGACTAAGATGTACACCAACTGTGGAGGCAGTCTCTTCCTGGCTTCAGAACTTTGAAGAGAGTCTTGGTACCTCCTCATCTCTACGGGCGAGTGCCCTGGATGTTAGGAGCTCCCCAAGAAATCATTTCTCTTCTGTCTCAGTCAGGGGGAAAGAGAAACCAAGGCGCATGACATGTGGCAAACTCTGGTTCTTCCTGCACGACCAGGGGGAGGACGTGAGGAAGTGGGATGGTCAACCCACCTTTAAGTTGGAAGCTTGTGTACATGAATTGTGAAAAAAGACCCCTGCCAAGAAGAAGACATCCAAGAAGGTTGTTAATGTCGCTGGTGTAAAACCACAAGAAAGTAACCATTGTTCTCCCAGATACAGGAAGACGGAGATCATTTCCCTTGACCCTGATGAAGGACCTCCGGCCTGGCACGGCAAGAGTCAGACAGTGAATAATATGACCAAGAATGGGAATAGAGGGCTCCTGACTCCAGCCAGGAGGAGGAAAGGGATGATCGGGTGTATTGGACAGTGTGGATTCGATGGCCTGGCACATCAAATCCACAGAAGTACCAGGCTTTAATTGACACAGGGGCACAGTGTACACTAATGCCATCAAGTTAAAGAGGGGCAGAACCTATCTGGATCTCAGGAGTGACAGGGGGATGTCAAGAACTATCAGTACTGGCAGCTGAGGTTAGCTTGACCAGGGACAAGTGGGAAAAACATCCTGTTGTAACTGGCCCAGAAGCCCCTTGTATCTCAAGAGGGGATACTTCAAAGACCCAAAAGCATACCAATGGGCTTTTGCTGTGCCAGTGTGAACACAGAAAAGGTAAAACAGTTGTCTAATCTGCCTGGCCTCTCAGAAGATCCTTTTGTTGTGGGACTGTTGCAAGCTGAAGAGCAACAGGTGCCGATTGCTACAAGGACCATGCACCGATGGCAGTATCGTACAAACCGAGACTCTCTGACTCCCATCCAAGAACTGATTCATGAATTGGAGAGCCAAGGTGTCATCAGTAAGACACATTCACCTTTTAATAGCCCAATATGGCCGGTGCGAAAGTCTGACGGAGAGTGGAGGTTAACAGTAGACTATCGTGGCCTGAATGAAGTGACGCCACCACTGAGTGCTGCTGTACCAGATATGTTAGAGCTCCAGTATGAACTGGAGTCAAAGGCAGCCAAGTGGTACGCCACAATCGACATTGCCAATGCATTCTTTTCAATTCCTTTGGCAGAAGAGTGCAGGCCACAGTTTGCTTTCATGTGGAGGAGCGTCCAGTATACCTGGAATCGACTGCCCCAGGGGTGGAAGCACAGCCCAATATTTGTCATGGACTAATTCAAACTGCACTGGAAAAGGGTGATGCCCCTGAACATCTACAAGACATTGATGACATCACTGTGTGGGGCAATGAGGCAGAAGAAGTGTTCAAGAAAGGACAATGAGTAATTGATATTCTTCTGAGAGCTGGGTTTGCCATAAAGAAAAGCAAGGTCAAGGGACCAGCACAAGAGATTCAGTTCTTGGCAATAAAATGGCAAGATAGATGCCGTCATGTGCCATTGGATGTTGTCAACAAGACAGCAACTATGTCTCCACCGACCAACAAGAAGGAAACAGAAGCTTTCCTAGGACTTGTGGGATTTTGGAGGATGCATATTCCAGGTTACAGTCAGCTTGTGAGCCCTCTCTATCAAGTGACCTGAAAGAAGAACAATTTTGGGTGGGGTCCTGAGCAGCAACAAGACTTTGAGCACATCAAACAGGAGATATCTCGGGCGGTAGCTCTTGGGCCTGTTCGGACAGGACCAGCTGTGCAAAATATACTTTACACATCAACTGGGGAGCATGGCCTCCCATGGAGCCTCTGGCAGAAGTTACCAGGTGAAACTTGAGGTTGACCATTAGGATTTTGGAGCCGGGGATATCGAGGATCAGAAGCCCACTACACTCCGACTGAAAAGGAGATACTGGCAGCATATGAGGGGATTCGAGCTGCTTCAGAAGTTGTTGGTACAGAAGCACAGCTCCTCTTGGCACCATGGCTGCCTGTATTACATTGGATGTTCAAAGGAAACATCCCTTCCACACACCATGCAACCAGTGCTACCTGGAGTAAATGGGTCGTGTTAATCACACAACAGGCTCGACTGGGGAAACCCAACCATCCAGGGATCCTGGAAGAGATCATGGACTGGCCAGAAGGTAGAGATTTTGGAGCATTGCCTGAGGAGGTGGCTCGTGCCCAAGAGGCACCGCCATATAACGAGTTACCAGAAGATGAAAGGTGTTATGCTCTCTTTACTGATGGATCCTGTCATGTGGGAGGAAACCATCGGAAGTGGAAAGCTGCTGTGTGGAGTCCCACAAGACAAGTCATTGAGGCCACTGAAGTAGAAGGTGAGTCAAGTCAGTTCGCAGAAGTAAAAGCGATCCAACTAGCCCTAAAGATTGCTGAACGGGAGAAGTGGCCAGTACTATATCTCTACACTGACTCCTGGATGGTGGCTAATGCCCTGTGGGGGTGGCTACAGGAGTGGAAGAAGACCAATTGGCAGCGCAGAGGTAAACCCATCTGGGCTGCTGCATTGTGGCAGGACATCGCTGCCCGAGTGGAAAATGTGGCTCTAAAGGTGCGTCATGTAGATGCTCATGTGCCCAAAAGCCGTGCCACTGAAGAACATCAAAACAATGAACAAGCAGACAAGGCTGCCAAAACTGAAGTAGCTGGGCTGGACCTGGACTGGGAGCACAATGGTGAGCTGTTTGTAGCTCAATGGGCCCATGAAACATCAGGGCATCTCAGGAGAGATTCAATGTATAGATGGGCTCGTGATTGAGAGGTGGAGCTGACCATGGAGGCCATCTCACAGGTCACTCACGAATGTGAAACATGTGCTGCAATCAAGCAAGCCACAAGAGTAAAGTCTCCCTGGAACAGAAGATGATGGCTGAGTTTTCAATACGGTGAGGCCTGGCAGATTGACTCTATTGGACCACTGCCACGAACATGCCAAGGCAAACGCTACAGACTCACCGTGGTGGAAGCAACTACAGGTTGGCTTGAAACGTACCCTGTAAATCATGCCACTGCCCGAAATACCATCTTAGGTCTTGAAAGGCAAATTTTATGGCGACACGTTACTCCTGAAAGAATCGAACAATGGGACCCATTTTTGAAATAAATGTATAAACTCCTGGGCAAAGAATCATGGCATTGAGTGGGTGTATCACATCCCTTATTACCCGCAAGGGTCTGGAAAGTTTGAAAGATATAATGGACTGTTGAAGACTATGTTGAGAGCATTGGGCAATGGGGGATGGAAGCACTGGGATATAAATTTAGCAGAAGCCACTTGGCTAAGGAACACCAGAGGATCTGTTAACTGTCCTGGTCCTGCCCAAACAAACCCCCTTCATACTCTGGGAGGAGATAAGTTCCCCGTAGTACACACAGGGAGGTGGCTGGGGAAGGCAGTGTGGATTGCTCCTCCCTTGGGAAAAGGCAAGCCCACTTGTGGGATTGTCTTTGCTCAGGGACCTGGATGTACTTGGTGGGTAATGCGGGAGGATGGGACTACTCAGTGTGTGCCTCAAGAACATTTAACCTTGGGGGGGAAAGTAATCTGTGAAGTGAGTTGTATGTTGCAGGAAGTGATGGAGGAAGTAGGAATGACGAAGAGTGAACCAGATATGTGCAATGACGACCCAAACCTAGCCGGTGCTGGAGTCCAACAGTCAAACATACCTCTGTCCTGAACATCTGTTTTAACAGATGGGAGTCAAGTCACTGAACATCTGAAGGAGTGAAGAAAGCTTATGGAATGGATAAATGAATATTATGTGGGACCTGGACATGACATAAATAGTATGGAATAATGGGTGGAGACTGTACTGGGTCTGGCTAAGTAGGAATTGGTTTTCCCCTATAGCAGCCCTCCTCACGGTGCTGTGGTTTATGCTGGGAGCTGGCAGGGTGTTGGCAGCACCCTGGTGTTGTGGCCACTGCTGAGCAGTGCTTACACAGCACCAAGGCTCTTTCCAACATTTCCCCCAGTGGGATGGGGTGGGCAAGATCTTGGGAGGGGACACAGCCAGGACAGCTGACCCAAACTGACCAAAGGGATATTCCAGACCATATGACGTCTGCTCAGTATAGAGCTGGGAGAAAGGAGGAAGGGGGTGGGGTCACCCTTGGTCGTCCGAGGCAACCACCATGTGTATCGGAGCCCTGCGTCCTGAGAAGGCCCGACAGCGCCTGTTCATGGGAAGTAGAGAATAAATCTGTTTTCTTTTGCTTCCACGAGCAGACCTTTGCTTTGCTTTGCCTATATTAAAACTGCTTTAGTTTTATCCACAAGGGTTGGTCTATCTTATTTTCTTTCCTCTCTTTGCCCTGTTGAGAAAGCAAGGGGAAAAGGGGGGGGGGGGGGGGGGGGGGGAAGTGCTGGAGTGACTTGGTGGGTACCTGGCTTTTAGACAAAGTCAAACCATCACAACTCTAAAAGGAGGAATTTGTCACACATGTTGGTGATTTGGTAGGAAGAAACCCAAATTTCCTGGACCATGAAGAGGTATTACAGCATGTACTCAGAATTTAGTAGAGTGCATGCTGACATACCTCTGCATATTCTTCACCACACATTAGAAAATGCTGTTTAATGAGACATGGAAAAGTCACAGAAGCAGAAGAACCGCCAAAGTGAATAACAAAGCTGGGTTTTGGCCATCGCACTGGAAGGAAGAAAAGATTGGATCAAAAATACAGACAATATGTATTCACAAAATCCCATCAATCTCAGTTTTCACTGTCAGGAAGCTCCAGCACTGATTTCTTCCCATTCCTACCCGAGTTCCTTAAGAAGTAGTCTTCAGTGTCATGGTCTAGATTCCACAGATAAAAAAAAAAAAAAAAAAAAAAAGAAGATATTTTCAGCTTAAAGAGCACCCGTTTCAGAAATCAAATTACAAAGGATATTAAACACAGTTTTTTCTCCTCCTGAATAATGATTCATAACAAATAAATCAGGCAACAGACTCTTCTCTTTGTTCTTAAATGATTGACTGAAATACATGTTGCTTAAGGGTTCATTTATCTTTGAAACTCCATTTTAACAGGGTGGCCTAACTATCCCTTTGATATAAGTGCCTGAACCTCGTAAAGAAATAAAGCTTCAAACGTGGCTCACTCTCTTTAATAATTCTTATTACCTCACAGAGATTTTTCCATGCTCAATATAACAGCTGTTGAGGACTCTTTACTTCAATTGCTTATACTTTTTTTTTTTCAGTTGGTATGCAGAGCATATAGGCTCCAACTCATTCAGTTAGTTAACAGTTAAAGTGTCTTCTAGGAACTGGCCAGCTTATTCCAAGTTACAAAATAGTTAAATACCTTTTTGGACCTAATCTTCAAGATCAAATCAGAGAGTAGAGTATAAAGTTTTTGTGCATTACTAGCAAACTGAATTTGGTAGTCAAAACAGGATGATAAAATTTATACTGTAAATGCATAACTAAACCAACCCATGTTCTTGTAGCTCCTGAAGGTATGATTAGACAAACGTAGCTCAAGAGGATCAATTGATAAGTACCAGGAGTCCATCACATCAGACTAGATAACTTAATGATTCTACTGGTGTTAAAAACTTTAAATTATGATATCCAAGAGATGGCATCTGATGTTTTTAGGTTGGACTCATAATAAATTATACAGTCAAGAGATGTCATGGTTCAGGTAATCCCACTGTCTCTACTGGAAATATTAGTAAAAGTGATAAAGGAAAAAAAATATGGTACTAAGTGTAACATCTATCAACACATTTAGGCTCTCAGATTCTGCTTAGAACTTTCCTAACCCCAGATTGATTTCCTGAAATCAATTAAATCATTGGGTAGCTTGAAATCAAAATAGGAGCCAGAAATCTAAATCCATCTTTGGGACTAGACTTGAATTCCTCCATTATGGAAATTTGAATATATTCTGTGTCAACACAGCTATAGTGAATTCCAGTCTCTGGCTCACAAGCATATTAAGTCCAATTGTGACTTTCTTTATGACATTTGATTTTTGACTGTGAACATTACCTCCTGTTCAACAAGCTCCAGTGCAATTTTCCATTTAGTTTCTTTGAATTAAAGGAAGAAAGGAAACTGTCTTGTGAGTCTTTCATTTTATAGACAGCTGGTCATTTCATTAACACTTTTCATATTCTTATTTGTCATGATGACTGACTATAGTAAAAAGATTTTCTTCCCATTAACATATGATAGAACAGCACTTTTTCCCAGGGATGTATTGATCGGGTGAGGAGTACATTTATTAAAATGTAACCAGCATCAACTTGCTGGCTCGTGCGAATGGTGCACACTTTAACCAATTAAATAGTCATGAAGAAGGAAAAAAATCAATATTTCTTGGATCTTTCTACTCCAGACTTTGCCAGCAAAATGGCCTATAGATTTACAAAATGAATAAACAAATGAACATAAATCTTATTATTTTGATTTTTAATTATGCATTGCGGTCAGAAGAGAACCTTCACAATTATCTGGAGCAGGACTAACATTGGTTAGATAAATCTAATTCTGTGATTTATAAATTACTATAGTAAAGAAGCTTAATTTATGTGAATCAAAATCAATTTCTTTCATTCTGTTTTAAGAAGATCTTACAGTATTTCTTTTTCATGTTCAGAAGTGACTTTTAATATTGGTTGTAACAATAGTTGGAAGACTAAATTCAGAATGTAATGAGGAAAAGAAGCAATGAGAAATAATGAGCAATGATGCATCTGGACAGGCCACATTATCACGTTTGAGGGTGGCATCTCTAAAAGTCCTTTCTATTCTTTATTATGCCTTGAATTCTTCTTTTTTACTTTTTTTTTTTTTTTAATCTCACTGCATTTTTTTAATCATACTTGACATGTTATTAAAGCACCAACTCTTCATTTTCATAAAGTTGGTTTTAGCCCATATTTCTGAAGAACAATAGAGAAGACCTTTAGTATATGAAGAAATTATAGAGAAATATCTATAATAATATATGCACATCATGTATGAGCAGATTTTTAATGAGAAATTCATGGCCTTGGAAAATTTTAACTAACTGTTTGTGTGAGCATGGCATTTACAATACTACACAACAAAATCACAAGTTGCCTCTGAAAATTTAGACTAGTCAATTTATAAAAAAAAAAGCCATTCACAGGTAATCACTACAACATAGTTGAAGAACCTTTTAGTTATGTGATAATCTCCATAAATCTCCCTTTCACATTGTTTCATTGGTTAACGTATAATTTGGCAATCACATTAGGGGAAAGCAGTAGTTTGGGTAGTAAATCAGTTTACGTTATAGAACTCTGGATGCAACTGCTCATAATGGTTTCAAAGGACTTGATGAAATAAGGAGGCAGAGTGATAAAACCTCTGACATAAATGCATCCCAATGAGCCCCCATTATTCAAACTCCAGGGAGGTGTCAGCGTACAAGCACAGGCTACCAATAATTGGTGTCCGGTGTTAACATTAATTCAAGATTTCTTTAAGTGAAAATTGTGAAGCAAAATAAGTGACGTGACGTGACGTGACGTGAAAAAACAAAGAGCTTAACTCCAAGTTAGGTGATGCCAACCACGACATCATGACAACCAGACAGATGATACTTCAGTGTAAGTCATTACGGCAGAAATATAGATAGATAGGAATAGAGAAGGGATGTAAATTAGAGCTTGTGCTGTGCTGAATGGATGTGCAAGGCATTCACACACTAACTGTTGTGTGCCTACAGAACACTCTTCCTGGAAGAGAAGCTGTAGTAGTCATCCACTGTAAAACTCTGACGATTATCCAGCTGGTCATCACCGCTCCAGAAAGAACCCAGTAAGTATATAAAAGGAGGTTTATCATCCAGGAGGATCTTCTTGTCACATAAACCTTCCACTAGTTGACTTAATTTTGTTTTCTGGTTGGTTTGTTTGTTTGGGGGTTTTTTTGTGTTTGTTTTTTTTTTTTTTTTTTTTTTCTTAACACATTCATATTACTCGAAGTACAAGCTGTACTAATTACAATGAAATATTGGTTTGTTCTGTTAGATAAGTTGCTTTGAATTTTAACTCTGTCCATTTGTTGAAGTTGCACCTACATTGAGGCATGTATACATATTTTATTAGACAATCTTGTAACCAAGAGGATAATTTGAAACTGAACAAAATTCTGGATCAATGATTCAATCAGCTGTTTTAACACATGTACCTGTTTCATGTAAAGGGTGTTTTTATGTTACCAAGCAGCATATCTACTCAGTCTGCAAGTATGAATGCATGGTTACAAACCCAGAGGGACATGCATAAAAAACACAGGCTTCAAAAGGCAGTTTTTTGTGTAAATTGATACTAACTAATGACAAACAATTCAAGGGATACAGTTCCCTTTTTCAAATGTTTGTTATTAAGCATAAAGTTTAAAACTCTGATTAGCTTAACCTCTTTAAAAAAGATTTTAGATTAAATATTGTCAAGGCAAGGTCCTGTAACTAGACCTTTAGCACACATTCAGTAGCTAAAAAAAAAAAAAAAAAAAAAAAAGCTTATCTTTTTCATTTTTGAGTGTCAAAATTACTTCTCTTTAAATTACTAGCAAGAGTTTCAGCAGCATCACTGGGAATGGCATTAAACTCTAAAAGATATCATTGTTTTGGTACTGTTGCTACTTACTGTTATCAGTATTGTTGAAAACATAAACCCTAAAGAATGGTGACCATAACAAAAATAATTTGAGAATCTGTCTCAGTGAGTCTTGTAATTAATCAGCTGGTTTTCCAAGGGGTAAACAGTCCCAAAGATCCAGTAACTAAGAAAGATACTGAGGCTGAAATCAAAGCTGAAAATAAAGTCATTAAAATGAAAGAAAAAATGAGAGGCACAGGAAGTCTTCAGATAAAGAGAAATTACATACACAACGAGGATCTTATCTGACTTAAACAGATGATAAATAGAAATCTGCTGCTTCACTGTGGGCAAATATTACATTTTGCAGTCTTGCATTAGGGACAAAATACATAGTGTGAATAAGGGGGCAGGAAGAATAGCAGGAAGAATGAAGAATGAAGCACAACTTTCAGTTCTATTTTTATACTAGAAGTGTTGAAAGATGTTGCTGATCATGACTGTGTGCATAGCTATATTAATATATACTGCACTGTCTTTTGTAACATCAAATTACGTTAGGATGAACCCCATTTAAATCAGTAGAACTACTCTGTGTTTATAGGAAAAATTAGACACCAGACATAGAAATTTAAATGCCATATGAAAGAAAGCCAGCCTTATAAGGAGAAATAGAGATATGGAGAGCTACCAATGAATGGAAGACAGAGAAGAAAGTCTCATGGCTTCTTTCTTCCTTTGAAGTGACACAGGAAGACAACAGGGCTCATTTGATCACTGCACAGATCACAGTTGCAAATAATCCCTCTGGGTTTTTTTTTTTTTTGTTTACTGTTTTTCTACATGTCCCTTCAATGTTTCAAAGTAATCAATATTGGTGATTCTTACATAACCAATGTTGAACTAACCAGTAGAGTCACGCACATGGCAAAAGTCTTGTTTTATAAGTCTTATTTTGGGAGTGCTCCATATTGACTGCAAAAGATCCTGAAGTGCTGAAAGGGGCTTGCATCAAGTCTCCAGTTACTTTCAAAGTAGCTGAATATTAGCCTGAATTTGATTCCAAAATTTCTAAACAGGTAAAACCAAGATTTCACATCCCTAGAAGTGAATTTCGCACTCTAGGGCAAATTCAAGCAACGTAGCCTGAGATAAGTTTCAGCTAGAGGGAGACATAGTTATTTTAATTTCTTCATGTGTCAAAAAACAGAAAAAAAAAGTGTGTGGGGAAAAAAAAAAAAAAAAAAAAAAAGGAATACTGTTTTGTAACAATGCAGTTCTGTTGGTTTTGGTTATATGATCAGGGAGAACCAAGGAGATGGGGGCATAAACTGGCTTTGCTGTACTTCACTTTCTCCATTGAAGAAAAGGGCTATTTGGTCAGATATGGGGAATTTGCTTGTTATAGTATTAGAATGTGTAAGTTGTTCAGTGTACAGATTGTTATAGTTGTCTCTGAGCGTAAATCCTTTATTTTCCTCATAGATTTGAAGAAACCCATTTACCTTAAGTTTAAAGCAGCATGTATACCTTTCAGAGCAGAAGGAATTTCTCGTGTTCTCTGAGGCCTCCGAAACAGCACAGAGAAGGTTGTTCTTACTGGCTCTGTTAGACGCTGCTAACTCCCTTTCAAAAAGTGCCCTGTAATCTGTAAATAAGAAATGCAGCAAACATGCTTAAGATGTTAATTAACTGTTGTTGTGTTATGTGTTAATATTACCAAGTATTTATCCTTCCTCATGACTGGAGCTGGCAAATCTTCTGATCTTCCCTGTTTCTATAAAGTATTAAGTCATTAGAGTTATGTTGAGTTTCAGGAAGAAAAAAAAAAAAAAAAAAAAAAAAAGAAGAAGACAGGAATGTGATGAAAATTATAGCTTATACCCATTTAAACTTAATGAGTCACTTGCCATCAATACATAAAGTGGCTCTGATATTTTGGGGGTGAGCAGGCTGTTATTAATCTTGCCCATTGCTTTTAATGCATGATAGAGCACTAATGGGTATGCAGTAAACAGAAACAATTAAGTAAATTTGCTGGAAAATGCTTTGGAAGGTAACACCCTCCTCCACTTGACTATAACAGCCTTTCCACCATGATCAATTAAGCACCGTTAATAAAACAGGATACTCAGCCAGAAATATATTTTTAACCTTGTTCTCTGAATGAAACAGTTCCAGAGTCACCATCTCACTTTCACATCATACATTATCAGATGTAAAGATTAGAATTTGTTTAGCCTGAGTAAACAAGGACCATAGGGATGGGAGAACAAGATACATAACCAAGGGCATTTGAAAGGTGGAGCAAAAGAGACAGAAATACTTTAGGGTTGTTCCAAGGAATAGGATGAAATTGAACAAGGGAAAAAGTGAAAGCCCTGTTGCTTGAGTAATTTAAAATGAGATTCCACACAGCATTAGGGATTGGTCAGGAGACATGAAACCAATCCTGTATGTCTCTGGACAATGTTAAAAAGGTGGAACGAAGTATTCATTACTTCTGCTTTCCTTGTCCTTCCTTCTCTAAAGTATTTCCCTACTTTCTCTTCTTTCACTTGTTAACTACTTATTCTTCTTGGTATATGCACCAAGGAGGGAAGGAAGGAAGGAAGGAAGGAAGGAAGGAAGGAAGGAAGGAAGGAAGGAAGGAAGGAAGGAAGGAAGGAAGGAAGGAAGGAAGGAAGGAAGGAAGGAAGGAAGGAAGGAAGGAAGGAAGGAAGGAAGGAAGGAAGGAAGGAAGGAAGGAAGGAAGGAAGGAAGGAAGGAAGGAAGGGAAAGAAAAAGAGAAACATGGTTAAAAGACTTAGACTTGACTCAAGGTTTTCACAGAATTCCTTTTAAACAGTGAGAGGAGTTCCTTGTGATCGTCTGACTAAACCGTCAAAAATTCGATAAACATTGCAAGATGATTAAACCTATATTTATTTTTTTAATGCAGGAACTTTTTGAGGTTCTTTTTTTAAATTTTCATTTTTTTTCTTCCAGACTTGATTCCAAGACCTGTAAAATTAAAAATGTCCATGTACAATGTTTTGTATGTTGTATCTTTTTTTTTTTTTTTTTTTTTTTCCCCAGACTGTGTGGCACTATTGTAGTTCTAATTGAGAAATAAGCATAGGAGCCTTCTGTTTTGCAAGCGCTGTGGCTTATCCCCACACTGACTTATATACATTTAGTTTTTTGAATATTCGTTATTCCCCCAAGGAGTCTCTTATGTGTAACTGGTCTCTCTTTTTCTTCTACTTTCTACAAAATTTTAACTAATCTTTCCTGGAAGCTTTCCATTCTGTATGCTGACACAGCATTCTCAATTCTTACTCCACCTTTGTGCGTATGTGTTTGCAGATTTGAATATGCTCCATCTGTTGGGACTTTTTAAATTCTGAATTTAAGAGTTAATTTGTTTTTTATTCAGCAGTTTCAAAACAATATTTAAAGGACTGGTTTTTGCTATTGTTTTTTTCTCCCAGCTATAGTAATAAATTTAACTTCTATTCTCCTTCCTTCTGATTGCAAGATAACCAGATATCTAAGCATGCAATAGCTGAGATATGAAAGTTTGCACTGTGGTGTAATGTACTTTTCATAACGGCTAAGGATTCTATTTGCTGCTTACCTGAAGTGCTCGGTTTCTGATATTATGCTAGCAATTGCTTTTAAAAATAAAGTGATAAAAGAAAAAAACCACAAAGTAATAAATTTTCCATGTCCTGATGATGTGTTTAACATTTCTAACATGTATAACATTAAAATTTTATCAACAAATCACAAAAAGGACATTTTGTACATAGAAATCAATTTACCTTACAACTATCTACAACACTCATTTGTAATCTGTTTTGCCTATAAAAGACTTTACTTTTATACCTAATTTTATTTCTTCAGGGCAGTGCAGAGGAAGAAAACATTACACATTTTTCTGCCTCCTGCAACAGGCAAACAGGCAACAGCACAAATAGCAATAAAGAAACTGGATAAAAAATCAACATCTATGCCTTCACTAAATGAGAAAGTAGCGTGGAGCCACAACTTGCTTCTTCACTGATCTCATTGGGAACTTCTTAATGAAGGAAATGATAAATTCTTGCATTGGTTTGTTACAGGAACATAAGAACCACAATTATGCCTTTCAGGGTCTTTCTTGTTGACAGTTCTTAGCCTAAAAATGGCAAATACCAGAGACTTCAGACAAAGATACCCAGAAAGCCATAACAAACAAAAGAGAGACAGCCTTCCCGCATGAAAACTTACGTCCTAGTCACCTCTCAGTTGCATGACAGCCAGTTTTACCCATGTTTCTTCTTTAATCTTTAATTATGTGTGTCTCTCTCTCTCTATATATATATATAAACTGTATTACTTCATGTATTTTTTATTATGTGTTATATATAACACTACATATTATATATTGAATATTGTATATTAATACTTTTACTATTTATGATAGCTGATATATAAATAAATACCTTATTAAAATAAAAAATTAGTGGTGAATGTTACTGAGCTCATGGATGTAAAGACATCTTTTGGGAATGTAGACTAATTGTGCACTGTGTATATCCTTTTAACAAATACTCTACCTTTGATAGGAACAAGGTCATAATATGTGATACGCACCTGCACAACCTATGGCTGTGGCTATGAGTATCTTATGGATCTTAATATGACAACACCATGTGGATGCAGAGCCTTCTACTTAGCTGTCATTTCCCCACGCCCTCTGCTTTTTCATGCTGGACTGAGATTAGGCAAGAAGGAAGCATGGACTTAATATCTGAGGATCATTAATTTGAGACGGTCCTCCGTTCAAACAAAAGCATCTAACACAATAACCTTTCTCCTAATGAGAACAACTAGGTTGTCAGGGAGTGGTTGCCCTGGCAACAGCATCACCTGATGGGCATCTCTGGTCACCTGGAAGAAGACAAATTAGTCAGGTAACAATGGCAGAAGCATAGGGGGCAGGGGCTTGGCCATTTCCTCCTTGCAGGTCAGGCTGAGAGGGAGGGAGGGAGTTGTGGAAGGGACTTTGCTTATTATAGAGGGAATCTTGGACTTCTAAATTCGTAACTACTGGGCATTCTTGAGAGAGGTTGAGGTAGTGCTGGATAATGCGTGGGTAAAGATCTGTCTGTGGGAAAGGAGGGATTTTGCCTGCGCAAAACCAGCTTTTCTCCCTACTATTGTCTGAAGAGCCATACCACCACCAGAAGATACTCAGTGTCAGCTGTGTGAAATGCAAACTACAGTGACACCTTGAAAGCACTGAGCTGTGGATGACTCTTCTCTGTGGGGATGGGAGGTGAGGTGTTTAGAGCTCATAAATCCTGCAGAAAGGGTTTTATTAAATATTGCTCCTAATCATAATTAGAGAGCAGGATAGCAACCTGTTGAGAGACTGCTCATCTGTTTTTAATTCTTCTCCCATATAATATTTAGTTATGAAGTAAAGCATTGTATTTATTTATAAACATTTTTACCCTTTGAAGCAATGTATGTTTTCCCTACTTTAAGCCGTCTGAAATGTGTCTATCTACTCTAAATCTGTTGTAGGATGGGATGACTTTGTTTCCAGAGTCATCTAATCTTTATTATCTGAAGAGCTAACAGAGTCAACTGTCTCTTCACTGGGCAGCAAAAGCTGCATGGGAAGAATCCCAGCCCTTTGAAATTCACCACTTCAAAATTCATCCCTAGATATTGCCACTTGAATAATATTAAAATAAACATTAAGGATATCCTGCATCTAGCTCTTACAGTAACCTCTAATTCTATTGATAAAATCATCTTTCCCATGAAGTGTAAATAGTTAAAGCTCTCCCCCGAGCCTTTTATTTTTTCTGAACATTTAGATGCTGTTCAATATTTATAGCTAAGTTTCCAGTTGCACTTGTAAACACCAGAAGGTGGGAAGATTTGAAGCCTAAATACAGGTTGCTGAGCCTGGTCAGATGTTATATTTCAGATGCCAATAAAGACATTTGCATATAAACTCTGCTATCAATATCTCATTTCAGTAGGCTAAAAATCTTGCTGTAATGGGTGTTTTATTGTCTCTTGCCCATTTTATAGAGTACATTTGCACTGAAGATCTAAGCAGGACAGAATGGGAAACTCTCAAATCCTGTGAGAAACAGAATGTTGAACTGAAAACAATAGTAATTAAAAAGGGTGATGTGTTTTCTCCCCTCTTCCCATTCCCACAGGAAATATTCTTGAGAGAACTGAAAGCCTTTTTTTCCTTTTTTCTTTTTTCAACATCCAAATATTACATGAAAATGCTTTAAGAAAAGTTATTGTAACAGTTGTAAATATTCCAGTTCTTTCTGGATCAGAATTTTGGTCAGCTGACGCTTTCCAGTACACAAGATGGCATCCCATTCTTTGTACTATGGCAATTGCTCTTTGTAAAGGCATGATACAGCTCTGAGTTTTGAATTATAACAAAGACTGAGATGTGAGATCTCCAAATGTATTGAGGTGGGATATGTGAATCAAACTATTTAATGAAAGTGTTACAAGCTTAAGTCAAAATGTTTTAAGAGTCAAAAATGAAAAATAAAGAATCTGCAGGAAGTACTTGTTTTTCACATCAGGATGGGAGGGATGAGATAGAATATGAAGGAGCCATTTTCTGCTGAAGACAAATGTGAGCGATCGCCTTTCATTAGTCTTAGAATAATAACTCTTGATTAAAGTATTGACCACAGGAAAAGGGAGAATGGAAAGAAAATATTGCCCTCATAAACTTTTCAATCCCAAGAAGTGTCATCAAACAAATATCTATCATATTACATCCTTTCCCTTACATTTGGAACAAGCACAACTTCTGGAGTGTTTGAAATCACAGTTTTCCTCCATGCTTTGCTGCTCCATCCCAACTCAAATGTCACCATAATCATACAGGGAGCGGAGATGACTTCAGCCATTACATAATTAATGAATGCCCTTTCAATGTTTTCTTTTGTCTATCTTTAACCAGCCCCATGATGGTGTTTCTGTCTCTTCCTCTAAGATACTAGTCCTATGATCTTATTTCCTTCCCCTGACACATAGACAGACCCTTTTGTCCAAATCTAGTCTGATCCAGAATATTTTCAAGTGATAAGTAAAACTTCTTTGAACTTCAGTAAGTTTTGAATCAGACTGCAAGTGTTGAGCTGGTCCTTCCTACAGCTCCTATACCTAACTGACAATTAAAAAAATTAAATTACATTCCTTTGAACTGTTCCTTTTTTCTGCCATATTTCACAAATAAGAAGGATCTCTTCTTCTCTGAAACGTATATACTTCAGATAATATTTAGGAAAAAAAAACATTTTAGAAGATGAAAAACTTTGGTGTTTTTTTTTTTGTTTTGTTTTGTTTTGTTTTTTCCTGCCCAAAGCTGATAGCAAGCATTCTAATGATCCTTTCAGACTGTCCAAAATCAAACTTGCCAGTTTTTGACTCTTCTGTTTGGAGGAGGGAAAGGACAAATCCAATACAGCTTACAAACTATCTGAGCCCTCCAGCAAGTGTCAGCATTATCCAAGATAACTCACATCGGAACAGACGCCTTAATTTACAACTAGGTTTTATATTCCACAAATAATTTATTAAGATACAGAACATTCATCCATTGGGATTTAGAAATAAGCTCATATCCTGTACAGATTGCACATTTCGGCTTCAAATTGGAAACAAAGGACTCACCAAATATTATTAACACAGCTGCACTGTTGTAATAGATGCTGAGGGTGGTTTCCAGCTGAGACAGTCTCAGCGTGGTGCTTACTGGCACGACCACAAGAAGGGTCCCATTTGGCATGGCTTGAAGAGTCTTTTGGAAAGGCAGGGATCTGGTTTGAATGTTTGTCTGTAGCAATGCGCAGAAGCCTGCCTATAGATGCATGCACGTATGCCCGTGTTTTGGACAAAGCTTCTCTTGCACTGACATTTACTTGTCCCATTGACCGAAGTGGACCAGGAAGTCATTGGACAGAGGATTCTGCTAATTCGGTGAATTTTCTCCAGTGCCTACATGCCAGTTTGAGAGATGGAACCTAACATGAAACATTAAATTAGAACAATCAAAATCCATTATAATATGTGCAGTGTTTCTTCCACATGTTACTGCTTTATTCCTGTGCAGGAATAGAGTCTGTTTTAATGTGACACAGGCCATGCTTAGGAAGAATTGCTCCTTTTGGAAAATTTACACTAGTATTTCTCAGGAAATATCTGTAGCAAAGATAGTCTACAATATCTGCAGGTAAGATCTCATATCCAAATATTACCTGCAGATTTCTAGCAGGCATTTGTGGAGTACTTACTGGTCAACTGGAGTCGCACATTGCTGCTGGGCTCCTCTTGGAGGATACATATATATCAGTAAATCTGAGGAATACATCTGATGGTTGGCTAAGAAACTTCCAGACTGGTAGACTTAACCTCACTTTAAATAGCTGCTGCCTCCAGTCTGGTTCATAAAAAAATAAATACTTCTGATCTAAACATGGACTTGTTTGCTTGCAAGAAAGTCTGACTAGCACAAAAAAACTGCATAGTACTTGCTCAGCCCTAGCTCCACTACTATGAAAACCTGCATTTCCTATCTTGTCTTCCTTAGGAAGCAAGTTTAGGACTTTTAAAGGTCTTATGTATTTGACTCAATGAGCTCAACATAATCTGAATAAGTAGCCAAAGAGTTTAAGGATGGAGACTGTGTTGGTTGTCTTGTCTCTTAAGATAATGTGCTTAAAGGCTGGTTGTGTCAGACAGAATTTGCAGAGTTTGGACTCAATTAAAAAAATAACCAATCAAGAAAAAAAAATAATTTAAAAGATTAAGGGCATCAACTTGTTCGGCACACAAATGCAATAGTTTGTAGCATAAACCTGGAAAAGTAAGCATACTTAGGCATATAATTAATAAAACATAAATGCCTCTCCCTCTCAAAAACAAAACAGAAAATCCTATTGTAGTTATTTAAAAAAAAAAAAAAAAAAAGTTGAGGGTGGTTGGGTTTTTTTTTTTTTTGTGCACACTTTTCCATAGACCAGGTGAAAGCATGAATCATAACTGAGAGATTTTAATAACGTTGATTGAAATCATTCAGGATTTTCAGGCAATATATGCTGAGACCAGTTCATGGATATCTGAACAGGTTAGCAAAGAACTTATGGTTCCCTTCCATATTAGAGAAGATCTTCAGAGCAGGTTTTCCTTACCCATGGCAAGTGTGAGATGAGGTTTTTCTCTTTATTCTTTAGTTGGTTTGCAGCAGAAATAACTGCAAAGAGTACCATACCGCCAAGTTCTTAAGCATCATATAAACTTTTATTGAGACTGTCAGTGTCTGAAAAATTTCTCAATGTAATGACAGAGAGGAAAAGGAAAGAATACTATCATTTATTTGCAAGTAGGAAACTAACAGTCAGTAAAAGGTTTCTTTTGTGAAGTCATACGGGAGACTTGTCCTAAGGGCTGGGAATAAGGAAAGTTCTATTTCTCATCTCATCAGCTTCACCATACCTCAGTCCTTCCTTAAAAGTCTGCATTCTTCACACAGATACTACAGAAAACAATATTTTATATCTACCAAATATTTCATCCAAACTCTCCACTGAGCTTATGCAGTACAAAGGTTTGCACACACTTTTGCTTTGTGGACGCTTAAGATACAATGCCTTTTGGTAAGTGGGGAGAACAATGGGATTCATGCTGTTACTTCTTTAATAGGACATTTTCTACACATAGTTGTACAAAGATCTTCAGCATTAAGCACTGCTTACATTGTTACCCTTTGTTCATGTTTTTATTTGCTCATTATTCTTCTAAGATTGTGTTAAAAAAGAAAAAAAAGACATGGAAGAATTGAATTGTAAATTAAAGTACACAGATGTCCTGCCTTCTCATCTCTTGTCTGAACTTTGAACTACAGTGTTCTTCAAATGGAAACAAGTAAATAACAGCACAGAGTAATTCCATGTAAGTCTCATGCATTTATTAACAATCAAATCCTGCTACAAAAATGGAGTACTCAATTATCCATAAAGGAAAAAAACAAATCTACATTATTAGCTGCTAAACAAAAAAATCTTACCTTGTACTTGAATACAAAGGGCTTGAATCTGTATCTTATTTTTTTGTACCTTGTAACTACCAAAAAGACACTTCCCCACTATTTTACAGGAGAGAATAGTGTATTCTATGTACTAAGAAAAACTAATTAAATACTTTAAAAATCCTTATTAAAGGAAAAAAAAAAAAAATCAACTCCATACACTTTAAAATTGTCAATAAGGCATATGAACTGAATTTTAAAAATTTATTTAAAAGGATTTTTTTTTTCTTTTTAGTTTATATTCGATGTACCAAACTATTTAGAGGCAATTGGAACAAAGAGTGAACCATTCTACCCAGTGGTTCATGATTATCAGAGATAGTAAGAATAGTGCTCTGTCAGGGTCTGCACATAGGGATAACTGCAGATCAAATATGTCTTTATATTATCTTGTACAATAAATTATTTTTAAAATTCCAGATTCCATAGACATGTATGCTGGAAAAGCAGCCAAGACTACTTTTGTGTGGGGTATTACAATTATTTCCAAAATAAAGGAAATTATATATGCTTATGCAAATATGTAGGTGTGCACTATACTGTTAAAAGAGTGTAAGTAGGTGATATTTCTGTAAAATAATTGGAGCATTTCTTTATCATATTAATGAACCTTATGAGGAGGAACATAGTGCTAAACATGACATAACATAAACTCAGTTACGTATTGGAGCTTTACCTATACATCAGGAAGATAAAATCGTAATTCTCTTAAAAGAAGATATATATTTTGTTGGAGCTGCATAGATACTGTATGGGTAGATAATTGGTGTTATAATAATGGGTTTATTTTTCTGTTATAGAAGGATCATAATTAGTATTTATACTTTGGTGAAGGCTAGATCCACATTATCATTCCAGTTTTTGCCACTGGAACTGTGCAAACATTTGCACAAGATTTAGGATTAAAAGGTTCACAATTCACATTTTCAGCTGCTCAGTGACTATTACACATTACATCTGTGTGTGAGCAAGAAAATATATGGGTCTCCTAGCACTATCACCTGTGGGACTTGCACTGTATTTAGTTTAAGCCACAGCAGTTCATAACCTTAATTTTGAAAGTCCCTCTGCAAATCCCAGAGATGATAGTTCCATAGACTAGGTGATGTCCAGACCAAGTTCTTGGAAAGGAGAAATTTTCTTGCAAAGCTATGAGGTTGTATCCCTCCATTAGTCCAAAACTAGACACTTGTGAAGGCTTCTCCTACTTTGTAGTTGTTGAGCCTTCTTGGCTGAAGATTCAGAGCAGATCTCCAGACCATCATGTACAAGCATAGCTTTGCCATACAGGATTCTTCCAAAAGTAAACTATTCGCTATTAACAAACCTTTACCAAAATAATTTCTAGAAGTTTTTTTTTTTTTTTTTTTTTCTCTGTAGGAACATCCTGCTAATTAGTTGTCTTTGGTTTAGTTGTCTAAGGGTGTTTTAAGGGAACATCCTGTTAATTAGTTGTCTTTCTCTTAGTTGTCTTTCCCTAATAAATCAGCTGCTTGAATAAGAAGATATTCCATTAAACTGTGGAGATTAATATTAAAATATGAGTGCCAAGGAATTCCAAACATCTGGAAGTCAAAGTATGGAGACAGTGAAGGGTATGGGGTGGGAAGGAGGTTAGGAAGACGCAGTGCTGCAAGTGCCTATTGATGTTATGAGACATGTTATGAGACTTACTAGGTGCTTTGTTTCTCATGAATGTGCAGTGATATCCTCTCTTACAAAGAGAGGCATGTCCTTATTAAGGAGACCTATCGGTGAGTTGTAAATTAATAAACATGACCTAGAAAATGTAAAGAGTTCCAAAGAGAGAGCAAATACAGTTAATGGCAATATGGGCAATTCAGATCCTTACTTGCACCTCAGGCTCTGCTTGAAGGGGTTAATCTAAACACCTGGTTTGGTCTTCATAATGTCTAAGAAAGCAAGCACTAATCCTGATAGCACAGCCAGACCACACCTTGATGGTTTCTTTCAGAAGCCAAATTAAAATTTTTCAAGCACCAAAAATATAGATGCCTGGCACCAACAGAGTGCTTCTGTGGGTGTAAATTAGATGCACAGTCTCATCTTACTACGAGCAGAGAGTGCGATGCCTCTGAAGAGTGATTCATAGTGTACTAGCGAAATGTCTCCTTTTTAATTTTCTAGATAGGATTCCTCTTAGTTGACCGAATTTTCCTAAATTGAGCTGCCAAAAAATTCCATGGAGGAGCCTGGGCCCTCCTAGGACAGGGAAGGACAGGGAAAGAGATTACTAGTTTGGATTTTCACAACAATGCTTTCAGGATTCAGATCAGACGTAACTGTAGAGGCAAATGGCAGCATGATTATCGCTCACACTGCAGCAGCCTAGTGGTTATCATTTATGATAAAATATTAAATACCTCAATTCCTGACAGGGGATGGAGAGGATTACAGATAATCAAGTCCCATTTTCCAGCAAAATATCTTTACCATAGGTTGAGCTGGAAGGAGCAACATTCATAACTTCTTGAAGAGCTGGATGAGACTTTGTATGTCTAAAGCACAATGCAGCATAGCTACACTTAGTACAGTAGTAAGTGGAGTTAAACAGTAGGATTTTATGTTTGGCTTGTAAGAGGAGGTGTCAGCCATCCCTTACCCAACATTCACATTAAAATGCCTTTGTAGAGGACTCAAAACCAAGAGGTAGGAAGCAGGTTGGGTGGTAAAGTAAGCAATGCTTCCAGAAGCAATTCCTCTGCTAAGTAATGGAGTCCTTCGCCCTTGTAGGCGCTGTTAAATGGGATCTCCTGGTCTATCAAGCCAGTGCCATTTAGCACCAGTAATCTTATTTTTTATGCATGACCATTTTGTATCTACCATTCCATAAGAATATTAAATATATCATCACACATATTCAAGACTGAAAATATTTCACTCTGAAGTTTCCTTGCGAAGCTGTCTTTCAGAAAAACAGTGCTTTCTGCTGGTTTGTAGTCCTGACTACATTTTTAATTTGCAGAAAAAGAACATATTCTAATTCAACCTGTGAATATCCAGAGTGCAAAAACAGTCCGCTGATTAAGACACTCCCTGTTCTACTTATAGAACAAAAAAAGTGAGAGAAAAAAGTGGTGGAGGTTGTTGGAAGGACTGTGTATGAAGGGAAAACATCCCAATGTAAAGAGGCTGGTTTTGCAAAGATTTTTCTTCTCTCTCTCTTTTTTTTTTTTTTTTTTTTTTAAGGGAAACTGCTGCTGTCTTTGTGGAATGTGGTTAGCAGCTCTGTTTACTTCAAAAGTAATCACTTCTTGATTCAAACTGCTTCACCAGTAAATAGAATATCTTAGGACATTAATTATATGGGAGAGAAGTCTGTGTGAAGGAGCTGTTACAATTCATTACTGTACAAGAACTATTCAGAGAATAGAAAATGTAAGGATAGAGATAATTGTTATTGCCTCAGCTTCTTATGGTATTGGGATAGATGGATTGGAAATGGGTTATCTCTCTCCCTTGTAATAAAGTGGGTACATACACACAGCACAAAGAGGAAAGTTAAGTGTAGCCAAACAGTATTACATCAGCGGAGCTGCAGGCTGTCTGCTGGGAACTCAGAAGAGCAAGGCAATTGCAGGTGTAATACTGTGCTCAGGAATTAACCTGTTAGCAGCTGGCTTTCTCCAAAAGCATGAAAATAATTTGCGCAATTCAACAGTCAGAGAATAAAATTGCAGGAAGCTATTCCAAATTTCAGATGGCTATTAAGCATTTCTACTACTTTTTTATTGAATATGCAATGTTTTACCTCTCTGTTCATTCATGAGCCCAAGTATAAGGAATGTGATGTAACTTACCCCTTCATAAGTGGGTGTGCATGGCCAAATTAATATGCCTGCGACTTCAGTTTTTCTGTGTTCAACACTGAAAGATCAGTACATATCACCCTGTGTAAAGCCTTTAAACTATAGGGTTTCAACTATCAGCAGAGCTCTGTTATTTATACCACTACTTCTAGACAGGTAGAAAGTAAAATAAAGGTACTGTTCATATAAAATTTACTCGTATAATGCTTGAGGTTCATATCAGTGCATGTGAAAGAGAAACTATGAAAGAAGAGGGTTCATGTTTGATACGGACTTTAATAGATTAGAAAATACTAGGAGTTAAAAGAAAAAATTAAACTTCTTCTTTCTCCCCTTCCCTAATCCCAAGAAAAAACTCAGTTGAAAACTGCTTAGAGGGGAATGGGAACTGCAGCTTAATACAAATTTTTCAATTCCAAAATGGAAAATCTTACCTTTTGTCTTTCCTTTACAGTTCTGGAAAAAAAGAAATACATCAGCCAATCTTGCTTTGATCGCAGAAAATATTTTATTAACCAAACTATCGGCAGTTAGGCCTGTATATCCTGTAGCTGTATATGCACATCCATGCATGCTATCTTTCTCCCGCCTGTTTTGCACTGTAGCACTTGAATTTAAGATTGGTAAAAAACACTTGTAGATGTCTCTTTAAATGATAAATGTACTTCCACATTCAATGTGTTCTACCTTATTCTGATTAATTTGCAGATCAGGATGAAGTATACTCCAATTACCATGCTCAGTAGGTTTTTTTGTTTGTTTGCTTATTACGATAATAAAAAAAATGGTTCTCCACATTGTACAATTCTCATTTGTAAACCCATTCATATTTAAAGAACAATGTTTCATTCCAAAGCTGATCAACAATTTTCACTTGGGTCCTACCCTCCCATTTAGGCCAATATTTAGAACATGATTCTACATTGAAGTATTCCCACCAGAAAACTTGCAAGTCTAAAAGTGTGCAGTTTGTTTCAGTTTAACTAGGCCATAACAATGCCCTCGAGTGGATACATATCTGTAATCTCTAGACGTTCATCAGAGTACTGTGTTTTCAAACAGAGCTGAATACTCTGTGTTGTCTAGTATAGTTTCACTGTGGCATTCTTTTAACTACTTTTCAAGGAGAGCAGGAACACATGCAAAATTTTGTCCTGTGGCCTTTTTGTGAACATCCCATAACATGTTCTAAAGAACCAAAACCGCTCAGAGACCAGCTGAAATAACTCAGATGGCTTTGCAGACTTCTGCGGGGTGAACAGAACAGTGGACATGGATCCAATGTGTCTCGGGAAAGATCAAAGATGGAAAAAGGCATCTTTCAAATAAGAATAATCACAGACACTGGTGTTTCAAACCTGAGTGACAATGATAGTTGATGATGTCTCATGGCTGCAGAACTTGTATTAGACACAAATAGTCAAGGATAATATCACACATTTTTTTAGAAGCACTTCTGCGTGTTCCTACTGCAAACTTTTCCAGTGTTCTGTGCATTGAAAGCAAGATGCTAAAGGGCTTACAGTGAGTTGAATTTGTGCTGGATTCCGAGTCACTCTGTTTAGGGAATGTCTCGGGAGCTGCTCAGGTGCAAAATAGCTCCTGTTCAGCGAAACTCTTTCGGCTAAAACTCATTATCCTTTCTTGTTTACGTAGAAATTAACATAGTCTGTTTGGTATTTCCAATTTTTCTCTGTTCTTTAAGACTGTGCTGTTGCCCTCTGATTTTCACTAAAATACTTCCCAGTTTTGCCTATTATGACCTGTACTCATAACTTCTTAGGTCTCTGGACTCTTTTTTCAGATATGGAGTTTGTTCTACTGACATTGTCCACTTCTCTGTCTGCATTTTATAATCCCATTTCCTCTTGGCAGTTAAACAGGCTGCCTAGAACTTTTCTCCCATTTTCATATTTTCACTTTGACCTAAATTTTCCCATTCTTAACCACTTTTTTTTTTTTTTCCCCCATGACTTCTGCAAATTGCCTAGTAGAAAACGGAGTATTGTTTTTTCTCCCAGTGAGCATCTATCAATCTCATTCTCATATCTTCAGATATAGCTGAAGTTAATGCAAAATTTTTCAGACTTACAGGGATTTAAGAATTTGCTTAGATAACCAGCATATGATGGTCTCTGACTGGGCTGAAAATGCCCCAGTTCGTTGCAACCTCCTGCAGTTCTGAATGAGCCAGGTACATCCCCATGTTTCCAAGATTTCAAAGAAAAGTTAATGGTTGATGGCAACACAGCAGGAGTGGCAAAGGAACTGTGAACCCTTCTATAAATACTGAGACAAAGACACAGACAAACAATTGAAGCACTAACAGCATTGGAAACAAAAAGGTTCTTTAACAGATCCTGAGTCATCCATTACTTCTGCATGTTTTGTATTATGGCCCCCTGTACCCTACATATCAACAACAAGATGACCCCATCACAAAGATGGAAGGGAGAGTTTAAGGGCCATTGAACACTGTGATTTTTCCCACTGTATCACAATTACAGAAAACCTGTGCTAAATAACGTGATGTTGGTCTGCTGTGAAAATTCACAGTATTTGTGTGCTAGCTACATTTCTTGCTGTCATTCTCTTTTGGTGCTTGTGGTTTAGCAGCCTTTTTGCCTTGTGCTACTCATTTGTGTACAGCAAAGGCCAGACTTACAGATCAGATTCCTACTGTGCACCGAAGTAGCTTATTCTCTTTTGCCTTGCACTAAACATGGGCCCAAAACCACTCCACAGACACAAGCCTCCTTGAGTACCTTGGAACTTAATATCCAGAACCAAATATGAACTTCATGGTTGACTGACCATGCACTGAATTAAGCCTCTGTATCTAAATGTGATAGATTCTATCTTGGCCAAGACACTGAGGTCTGAACTAGAAACTTCAAGTTCCTAATAAAAGCACAAGATGTTGCAGTTTAAGCAAAAAGCTTTTTTTTTTTTTTTTCTATGTTGCGTCTTGTTACACACTGCTGGGTGTCAGATGCCTCCAAAATTAAATGCCAGTAAGCTTAAATTTATCTGTGTTTTATCTTGATTTCACAAGAGTTTTAACTTGTGTATCATCTAAAAAAAAAATATTTGACTCTGTGGCAGAAAATACTGCAGAACTTCTTCAGAAAATCACTGTTAGGAGTCTTAACTATGGCTGGATGTGACAGAAGACTCCCCACTTCTCCCTATATAGTGGCCAAGCACTTTTGCAAATCTTTTAAGGTGCTACTATGAAAATTAGGGGTTTTGATATCTTAAATCATAATGTATTCTGAAAGAAGAACCTAGGAACATCTGCATCAATGACACAGAAGCAAAAAGAGAAGGACATCTCATTTGTGAGTTACAGATGGATTTATAAGAACAGAAAATAGTATTGTGGTCTAGTTTAACCAGTGTATTTCACTCATTATATTGTACAGAAAATACCTATCTGATGGATGAATTATAGGATGTCCTTCCCAGGGTGGGGAGAAATTAAATCTTGATGAAATGACGTTAGGTAATTGTGAGTCCATTATGACTCAAAGTTATTCCAGTTTTGCTGTTACAAATGTACTTTATAGTACGGAGGTCTTCCAGCCCCTGAAACTTGTTAAGCTATGATTTCTAGCTTACAGCATCCTCTGTGAGAAATTCTCCGTATGTATTGACTACAGTCAAATCACCTCTTAGCCTTCTCTTTAATAAGCTAGGCAGACAGAGCTGCCTATAAGCCATGTTTAGAAGGCATAACTTATCCTTTTAGCCCTTTTTCTGAACCCTTTCCAATTTTCTCTCCATCTGTATAGCAGGAATAATAATGCTTTCCGTATCGCATAAAATCAGGCCCTATTATTTCCTCCTAATTGCTAATCTCCAGGATTATGTTCAAACAGAAACATGAAATAAGTATATTGTTATTGACAAGCATTTTAAAAAGCACATGTCCTGTCCCTATTTATTTTCCCTCTTAGAGAAACCTGGGTGGGTGAGAAGGGAGTTGTGAGGATGGCATTGGTGGTGAAAAACTTTTGTCAGTGCCCTCTGGATGACAACCAAATGTGGCCCAACAAGCACTGCTATCTGGGCAGCTAAACTGATACGTCTCCTCCCATTCTAGTGCCATTTGTTGTGACTCAGCAGGCACTTTGGGGACTCTTTACAGCCAGTATGCAGGTGTAGGACATTACACGAATGAAGTGAGGACAGTTTGCGCTATGATCGCAGCTGCAACAGTGACAGTCATTGACCCTGGTTGTTGAGAGTTATTTGCTTTGCATTAATCGGTAAAGCACTTCAGCTATTTATTTTTCTCCACTTTACAATCCAAAGACATTAACACCAGCTTTGGAATGATTGCCAGAATGGGCAATTTCACTTGTCTTTTCCACCTTCTCGACGGGATATTATTCTAAGTTAAATATATCTTTTGCTATGAGCCGCATGGAAGGGGCAGTGTCGTGGCTCTGCTGCAGGAGTGGGCTAGAAACCAGCTGCAATTTGAAAGCTGCCGACGACACAGCCTTCTGCCAGCATAGATTTGTCAGTGAAGGAGTATTAGAGATGCTGTTTTACTGGGAAAGGGGGAAAGGAAGGGAAATATGTTTTTACCAGTATAAAGTGTTTCACCCTTAAGGCTTCATCCTCTTACATTGCTGCAAGCACCAGTTTTGTGGGTAGAGCTATACCTGAACTGGACCCGTCAAATACTATTCAAGTAAAATACCCCAGCTGAGGAATAGTTAGAAAATCACCAATTGAGGCAGGAGTTTTTGATTTCTCTCAGAGTTTGCTCCATTCCTGTGATGAAGCTGGCAGGGATGAATTCTTTGCTAGGAAATGCCAAAATGATACATAAGTCTCTGGTGCACTCATGTTACAGGTATCTCTGTGTTGGCCTGCAGGGCCCTGAATGTATTGGACCTTTACCGAATCATCATTTATTTCTATTCTTAAATATAAATGAAGAGAAAGTCTTTCTTTGTTGCATAATATTTGACTGGTCAAATTCAGATATAGCTCTACTCAAGAAACTGATCCTTGCAGCAGTGTAAGGGGATGAAGCCCCATGGGTGAAATACTTTATACTGGTAAAAGTGTATTTACCTTCCTTTCCTAGTGAGAACAGGCCATGGTTTTTCTACAGTAAGCATCTTCTTTGGCTGGTAACCACTAATATCTCTAACTTTTTTTTTTTTTTTTTTTTTTAATTAAATCTCTCTATAAAGATGATTTTGTGAAATTTCATCAGACCCAGGATATAAGTGCTGGTCAGAAACAAGAAAGTGAGAAACATATGGGGCAAACATACATTTGCAATAGTACAGTGTGAAAACAGGCTCGCAAGCTAATGTATGCCCAGGGTCAATTCTTTCTCTACATCTTCTTCACTTTCTTTTTTATTACTTGCTTTCACACAAGAAAAAAAAGAAAAAAAAAAAAAAAAGAAAAAAGAAAAAAAAAGTGTCTCAAAACCAGAAATTAAAAAAATAATGTCATTTTCTTAATTTTTGATAAAATAATGATCTTGTTTTCTGGGTAAAGTTATATGGAACTGCATTTGTGTTAATTGGGAACAAGAGAAAAAGATACTGGTACACAAGGAACTCTACACAAGTATATCATCTAGACCTCCAGGTTCTGAATTATTGGTGAAGAAGGAGCTCAAAGCACAATTCTGCTAAAATCTCATGCAAATCTTCTAAAAATCTTGGAAGAGCAATAATAAATTACTAGCACTGCCATAGTTTCATACACACCATATTTTCTGCTGAACTGATGTAATAAGAGCAAGAAATGAACTTCACAGAAATGGTATTTCATATCTGCTCTTTTGTATCTCGCAATATCCTTTCTGATCAAGTGCCCTATCTCTGGAGCATGTATTGATTTTCACAGCTGAAATACAATGTCTCAGCATGCTAACCCCCATTCACACACACTTCCCTGTTCCAACACTTTCTGTCTGTCTTATAATTATAAAATGTTAAAGGAACAGTTGAGCATTTTCTTTGAAGTAACGACATTCGTTTTTTGTTGTGTTTTTTGGTTTGTTTTTTTTTTTTTTAAAAAAAAAAAAAAACGACAAGACAAAAACACAAACAACCTCCCCCCCAAAAAAAAAAACCAAAACACACACATGAAAACAAAACCACAAAAACCACACAACCTTGATGTTTCAGATATCCACAGAACAATTTTATACTTTTCTAACGAGTATTTTCTCTCTCCTCTTAGAAGGAGTATTTTGAATTTCTCTTACTTCTCATCTTTCAGATATTTCCATTCCTTCTGTAATTGTACATGTAGTTGTATGTTAACATATATACCTTCCATGACTTGCTAGGGATGTGAAGTACATAATTGTGTGTATTGTGAACTGTACACATGCCTTCTACTTACACCATTAAAGAAATGGGCATAACACATTCTCCTATAGAGACCCAACTAATTTGTGCCTGTATTAGTAGAATTACAGTGTGAATAAGTTACATATGTTTAACTCATATGCAGCCTTCAGCCCTGTTTTTTCCACTGTAAGTAAATCTATGAATGTGAGCAATATTGCATGTCTATCTTAGGCCTATAACTCTTATTGATCTGCATGATGTTAATGACAAACTTCAGTGAGAAATAATTTGACTTTCAGTAGCATTAGTCTTTTGCAATATCAATGGTACCTGGAAATGTTTAACACTGGATCCATTAAGCCAACTCTTTTTAAAGACAATGAAAAAAATCCCTTTACCTTTAAAGATACTTCATCAAGCATCTATAATTAGTCATCCCACAAGGTAAAGCTCTTGAATTAAATCCTCAACCAATTTAATCTGTGAGTATTCAATGGTGTGGTGTTTTCACGTATTCTTTGTACTGAATCCTACTCTGCTCCCCATTACATCACTATAAATCCAAAGGGACACCACAGAAGTCACAACAATTATTCTGTTTCTGGGTGAAAAAAAAAAGTGACCCAGACTTCATTATTGTAGAGCTAAGGTGGCCCAGTGGTACCTAATGGCTTCCAGAATGTAGAGAGTGCCTAAAATTAATCTTCTGAAAACCAAGTAATGAAGCGTTAAGGTACACGCCAATCGGGCCTTAATTCTTCCCTCCTTGAGCGATGACCCAATACACTCATAATACACAGACTTATTCTCTGCCTTTTTGGACAGTGCAGAACTTTCAGGGAATGGGATGTGCATAGAGGAGGATGGGATGTGATACCTTCTTTCTGCTAATAAAAACTGACACTTCTATGTAAGAACTGAAAGCAAGTTCTCTCCAACTGCTCTACCCAAAGCTGCGCCCCACACTCCACCCTCCCACACCCCCCCCCCCCCAGATACTTTGTGCTTCTGTGTGACACGGTGTGTCTCTGTGGCCCTCATGAAACCTCTACATGAATCCTGTTTCCCTTTTCACTGATGACTTTTCCAGAAGGAAGGAACGATTTGGATTTTTTAACTATGGCATGACTCAGCAGACCACATCTTTTCAAGTAGAGATTTAACATACTCATGGGGTGTAGGAAAAGCTCGAACTCACAGATCCCCAGACTACAAAAGCAAATCTGCTTTACTTCTTCAGCTAATCTCTCCTCCACTTAATACAGCTTTATTGAATTCGGCTGGAAAACAGATAATTCCCAGGGGCTGTTAACAGCACCCAGGAATGGTAGTTGTGTTTCACTGCTTTTGGCCTAACTCTTCTTCATCCTCTTTTCCTACCCTCCTCCTTAGTCTCTCCTCTAATTTTACAGCAGTGCTTCCACCTATGCTTAATTTATTCAACTACCCTTATTCCAATATATTCTTCTTATGACTGGTATAAAGACAATGTTACTCCATCCAAAAATATTGTGGTTTTCCTATTAAGGGACTGCATATTAGCAATACTTGACCTTAAACACATTTGGGTCCACTGTTCAGCAAACACGATTATATTATCCTCACAGCCTTTCATCTTCTCCCCTAGTTAATCGGAGTTGGCACTCTGCTATAATAATTCCCCATGTGGAAAAGGACCAACATGTCCATCAGCCTTTCTCATATATCCACCTTTGGAATGTGTAATTTTTTTATCTTTCAGAAATGGTTAGAGTCCCTTCTAAATTAGTTCTACAAAATTAGCAAGACAACTTTCCAAGAGATTTTTTTGGGGTGTTATTTTCTTTTTCTTTCTTTTATTTTTTTTTTTTTAATTTAAAAAAAAAAAAAAAGAAAAAAAAAAAAAAAAGAATGAAGCTCCTGTGAGACAGACAAGATCAAGGGGATAAGTTTTCCATCTCTAGAGGTTTCTAAGACCACTTTCAGAGAAGTTAAGAGAAATGGCTGTAAGGAATGACCTCGTTAGAGGTGACTTTATCTTGTGAAGAAGAAGGATGATTTCACATGCTCCCTTTCAGTATTATTCTAATGTGTCTGTTAGTTATTAGATTTTTACTATGGAACAGGTTGAAAATTTTAGTATATAAGATCACCTCAGAGCTTAAGCAAAGCAAAGGTGTGTTCAGGACAATAAACTGCAAGGAGTAGTAGAAAAATCATGTCTTCCCTGCTATGTTTTTTCTGCTAGAGTCTGTGAATATCATTTGGTTTCAATGACATCAGTTTTTCTCTGGAATCACCAAATGATTGCCGCCACATACTGTCAGCAAACTTGCTATTATACTTTGTCTTGCTATTTCTGCATATGCATTTACAGAGAACTGAACACATCTTCTGGCAACTTCTCCAGTGTTTTCTTTCTTCCTAGTAGTAGAAGGATCTATACTACAGGTGAGATAAATGGAAAAGTAATCAGAAATGGAGCCATCATTCTGAGTTTCAAACATGTCAGGAAAAAACACACAAACCAAGCCAACCCGAGATATCCATTCTAAGAATTAGCTAGTTATCTAAACAGCCAGGTCTGCAGTCTCAAATCTAAAATACCAAATATCAGAGTTCTGAAATGTTTCTCTAGAAGTACAGAAAATTTCATCCTGACAAAGCATATGGATTTTATATAGATACAAATTCTGGTGGAAATGTCAGGGGGAAGAAGGACCTGAGAAGGAGAGAGGCTGTTCAGCTAAATATTTTCCACAACGGTCTGTGATGCTTTTAAATAGAAAATGGGATGTAAATGTAAGTATAGGACTTTTGAGCTTGCTCTAAAGTAACAAGAAACTACTTTCCTCATAATTTTATTATTTTGGTATTCAGTTTTATCATTCAGTTACACATATTGTTTTAATCAGTTTGTACAAGGACATTATTGAACGTCTTTAAATATATTTAGATTGTCCTTACATTGGTCTCACACTCTTAGTTCATTGGAGCGTGCTGCTGGGTTTATTTAATCTTGAACGGGGCAGATTCCATTAAATCAAGAGAGATGTTAAAATAGTTTACCTTTAAAACATAATAACTTAAATAAACAAAACAAGGTATTAGAAGCCACTCTTTATTTATTGATTCTTCAAACAAGAACTAAAAGTACCCCTGGACTTAGGGTAACATGTACATGAAACTTAACAATTAATTCTCTAGCCCTGCTTCCTATTTGATTTCCAGTTATATCTGCTAACTTTGCTCATAAAAAAAAAAAAAAAAAAAAAAAAAAAAAAAGAGAGAAAAAAGAAAAAGCTTCTCGTTGCAGAATCAATTCAAGTCTGGACAAGAGTGCTGGATTCTTCTCTGCCTCATGCATCATCAACAAATTGTCAGCAGCTAAGCTCCCTTCTCAAAGATCCTCATTGCTGGCAATGGAGCAATGGAGTAATGACAGAAGAACACGGCTTGATTTTCATATCCCAACTTGCAGCTGTACTACTGGCAGTCAGGGGGAAAAAAAAAAAAGTGTTTTGACATGAATCAGGCACATTTGATCTGAAAGTCACTGTGAGAGTCTAAAAATGGCATTTTCTAGACACTTCTCAGATACATTTTTTGTTTTGTTTTGTTTAGTTTAAAACTACAGTTTAAGACAATTCATGCTTAAACTTTCTGTGACGTCTGATAAAATTACCAGTGATGGGTTGTTTGGGGGTTTTTTGGACTTTCTTTTTTTTTTTTTTTTTTTTTTTCCAGTGGTGTATCATTAAAATTTTATTACTATTTTTTTTAATATTAAGGAAACACTGCTGCTAGAGTGAACACCTCTCTCCTCTCTGACATTCATTTCGTTGCTTAATATGATTATTCCAAGAAATTGAATAGGAAGCTTATCTCTTTAAAAGTAGTTAGCTATATATATATATATATATATATATATATATATATATATGAATACACTGTAAGTATAAAAGTTATTAATTTGCTACAGTAAATAAAAAATTGATATGTTAGGATAAAAGTCAGGAAAAATCCTCTGCCAGCATGCTCATAATCTTATTATTAAACATTTGTGATATGTGATGGGGAATTATCCGTTAATCCAAAATATCCATGGAGTGCTTGAAATACCTGCTCTCCCCCTGATCAGATATATCCTTTCAAAGCAGGTCTTTGTTCTGAATGTAATTCATCATAGTTATCACATGTCACAAAGTGTTACACTGTGTCATTTTACATTGCAACGTGACATGACATGGTGTAATTAAGGGAACACAATGCAAAAGCTCCTATTACAAAAAAAAAAAAAAAAAAAGGGGGGGGGAAGGAAGGAAAAAAAAAATAAAAAGAAGGAAAAAGGGAACTTATTTCTCATATCAGTTAATGAGTTTCAGTTCCAAAAGTCTGTGTGGAGAAGAAAATCAAGGTGATTAAAACTGAATAAGGGCCTGAGCCAATTCCCACTGAAGACAATAGGTATCTGCACATCAGGGAAGCATTCATGATTATATTTTTATTAAAGCACAACTATAAGATCCAAATTTTAAAGCTGGTTTCATAGGGCTAAAGAAAGGAATTACCAGCAGGATCTCTTGATTCTCACGACAAAAACTGATGTACCATTGGTATTTATTATTAATATTGTTCTACAAGGACACAGCACTATATGGTGCATTGGTTTGGTCCAGAAGAGAAGGATAAAATAAACAAGCTTCATTGGTCCCCACAGTAAAAGAGCTTATAGGCTAAAGATATAACTATGAATTGCAATTCCTTTGTCTTTGACGTTTATTAATCTTTGAAGGGGTGGATTTTCACCCAGTGTCTAATGTATTTCCAGCTTAACAGATATTTTAACAGTTCAATATACATCAGGGAGAGAGAAGAGCTTTTTAAACTAAAGGCCAATATTGGCACAAGAACAAATGGGTATAAACAGCCCATGAATAAATTTAGCCTTGAAATTAGAAGGAGGTTTTTACCATCAGAGGAGTGGAGTTCTGGAACAGTACTTCAATGGGAGTAGTGAGATCAAACAACGTAACTAGTGTAAAAATGGAGCTTGATAAATTTATAAATGAGATTATACACCATGGTTGCCTACAGGCTTCATTTTAATGGTCCAGGAAGAACCTTCCAGTCTTACAAACACATCTTGGAGAAGGAGTAGCTAAATTTGAAATGGAGAATTCCCAAGTGTTCAACTCATAGTCACTCAGAAACACAAATTTTCTGGATTTCTAATTTAGATAGGTTGCTCCAATCACCTTCAGTGACATGTCAGTTTAAGGTGCACCTCCTTCACCATTTCTAAGAGGGATATATGGATTTTCACCTTTATAAGGAGTGTCTTATTACACCTAGGGTTGAGAATAACATATTCCTGCAGATGCTAGGGTTGGATTTTGTGGGGTTGGATTGGTTGGTTTGTTGGTTTGTTTTGCTTTGTTCTATTTTGTTTTGTTATTAACATATTTTTAGTTTGGCATAGCAGGGATTATTTCAATCCATTGCAAGGCTATCAGGGCTTTGAATATAATTTAGATAACATACCTTATAGCCTTTAAAGCTTTTACAGAAAAGGTAAATAAGGCAGTGTTAACTTTAAGCTAATGTAATATTTATGATTTCTTTGCTTCTCTCAACCTTTTAACTTCAGGTCTTTGGTCTCAGAAACGAGGATTTTTTTCAGATGGAAAACCTGAACAGAAATTATTTTTATAGGAAATATCATCCTGTGGGAATGATACTGGCTGGGGATTTGGAGGATCTGGATTTTGTCCCCAACTCTGTTGCCTAGTTGTTCTATTTTCAGTCATAATTTCATCTCAGTTTTCCAGCTTTTCATACCCTAGAGTCGATCTGTTTGGATAAAGATTTCTTCTCACTGTCTATTTCACAGGTACCTTGTATTGTACCCATGACAGTTGGAAGTAGAAGAAAGCAAAGTCTGAGTATCTGACTATATGACGGAAGTAATGAAATCAGATATTTTAAAAAAGTAGCAGTCTTTCAGCAGAGGCATAACAGTTGCATGTGTGTGAAGCCAGTCCACTACAATTGCAAAGCAGAAGAAATGTTTACTCCTTTTTTTCTCATGAAGGCTTAAACAGATCTTTGGCAGTGGTTTGAAGTTATCCACCTTTAATATGTGTTTCCAATGGAGACTAATAAATTCTTGCATCTCGTGATGAAAAGTAACTCCTAAGTGACATTAACTCTATCCCTTGGAAGCATCAGAAATGCAATGCATCTTAAATCACCAATACAAGAACATATGTGGAATCTGAAGTTAACTCAAACCAAACAGAGTTGAATTGTTACAAATTTTGAGCTATAAGGTGGGATTATTTTTTACCAGGATCTTCGCTCATCTTCCATTTTTATCGTTCACATATTTATTGGATGCCAGCTCCTAAGACCTTAAAAAGTAATATAGTTAATCTAAAATATTATTTGCTAGAGAGAAAACCATAACATCTTTGGGGTATTTATGGCACTCTCTTATAATAATGCTTGAAACTGAGTAGAGTTTTTTTAAGTCACTTCTTTTTTCTCTACCACTTTCTACATCATCACCTCAGTCAACAACTACACTGTGGCACTAAATTAATCTGATTGCAAAACACTTACTCCAGATGTAAGCAGCTGTAACTGAGAGAGTCTCTAAGAGATGAGAATATATCAATACTGGTTTGATAGCACAGTTTTCTCACGGTTCCTATGTATAAGAAGGAAGGATGATCTGATGACTAACCTTGATGCTGCTAAAACTATTATATCAAACTCCTCATGTATGTTCATCAGTTGTGTCTAAGTTCAAAAGAAGGATAAGTGACACAGAATTAAACTCACAAGTGTCTTACGTGTGGCTTTGATTTTTCTTATTATTACTTTTAATATCAGCTTCCAAATCTTAAATATATGGGTGAGAACACTTCCTTACCTGGCAGGAATCTTCTCATTTTTAGTATGTTAATATGTATGATATATTAAGATATTGTGAGAACACAGACTTCAGTTGTGGTTTCAGCTCAGAGAGATCCCATCTGATCACTTGGCTACACCAGTGTCGCTTGACTATGGCAACTCTCCTCAGACTGCTGCCACCTAGCATCCGTATTGCAGCCATGAAAATAGAGGACCTTTGCAAGCAACAAAAGCAAGACCACAGCATATTACTACACTTGTGGCTTGAGTTTCTGGCTGGATATAGAGGTCACTGTAGCAGTCCTGTTCTCTGAGCAGCTTGTGTGAAGATTGTGTGAATTTTGGGGTTTTTAATTTTAATGCAGTATCATTTCAGGTCCCCTTCTCCCATCTTCAGATATAGAAAACTGTTCCACATAGAGTTTCAAATTGCAGCTGAGAAGAGAATGCACTTCTGACTAAAGAGCAGCAAAAGGAATATGTATTTATTTTTACTCCTAAATTCCATCTAAGGGATCAGAATGCATCTTTATTTTTCAAGAAACCAGAACGCTTGCCATATTCAATCTGTCTTTTTTGTTGCCACTGTGTCCCCCCTGGCAGGAGATATAGAAACACAGAAGCCACACTTTACATTATGGTTTCTTTTATAGTTTCTAAATGGTTAATAAATGATTAATAGAGGTTTTGATAAATGGTTACAGTAGGGTTTGGAGGCTAAAAGGTCAATAGTTGGTTTATAACAATCTATAACACATTTCACTCATGTCCTTCCAGCCATCCATAACACAGGTTTCTTATGTCTGTAGCTTCTAGCAATCATGTTTTAGTTCTTTGTAAACTGTTTATAGGTGGGGCTCTAGTATAAAATGTGTCAGGGAATTGGATACCGTTTGCTGAAGTGCCTCAGGCCAAGTCCAAAGGGGTCTCTCTGCATGGTGCCTAAATACTTTTGATCATTACAGTCTGCAGGACTTTGGAGCTCTTTGAGTAACATTTATTGATTTGGGATTCCAAGCTCCATTTTTTGTGTGTGTGTGTGTGGTTTTGGTTTGGTTTTTTTTTTTTTTTTGATTGGGGGTGGGGTGTTGTGGTTTAGAATTAGGAAAGTAGTTAGAGGCTTAGTTCTCATTGGCACTATAGGTAGATTGTAACTGTGAGAGGCAGGAATTGCCTTTGAATATATGTTTTGACATCAAGGTCAACTAAATGCTCTTGAAAACCTTAGTGAGAAACTAAGATTTCAGACTGAACTGCTTAATAAGAAGAGATCCACTAGGGAGCCCCAGCTCATGAGGAACGTATTTTTTCCTCCTAGGAATGAGACACTGCAGGGATCTTACACTGGCACCATCACAATAAAAAAAAAAATATGCGTGGAGATGATTTTTTTTTTTTTCACCCAGACAGAGTTTTGAGAGATAAGAATTCTCTTACCATCATAGCTAGCCCATAGCTCAGAAATTATCAGACATCGTGCAGGAAGAGCAATATTTTCTCAAAAAGATTAATCAAATAAAGTTGGGGTTTTTTCCACTTATAGGAACTACTTACTTTCTCTTCCCATTACATTGCTTCAGGCAATTTTTTCCAGAATTGTTGCTCAGCTCTGTAAGAACAATATTGTAATTGTTTTGGGTATTTGTTAGGATTGTGTTGGTTCTCCCAACATTGTGTTGACTTTTTTCCTTGTAATATAAAGACCTCAAATTTAAAAGAATGTATAAAATCACAAAATCATGTACTTTTGTAGGGAGGTCCTCTAGTCCAAACTCCTTCTCAAATCTGAAACAGTCAGGAAAGTTTTCAGGCATGATCCATCTGACTTCTGAAAGTCTCTCAAAGATGGAGTTCTCACTCCTTCTCTGACCCAACCTGCTGCAGTGTTTGACCTCCTTCAGATGAGGGGGGGAAAAAAAAAAAAAAAGAAATTAGGAAAACCCTCACCTTGTACCAAATTGGAATTTCCTGTACTGTAACTTATGTTGCTTTTTTAACCTGAGTTGTGTACCTTCTACAAGAAGCTTGCCCTGATCTCTGTCTTTCCCTCCTGTTAGGTCTCCCCAGAGCCATTGTCTACCAAACACTGAATAAACCCAGCTCTCTCATCCTCTCATTGTCCATGGTGTGCTCAAGCCCCTTGACCACGTTGGTGGTCTCTCCTGGACTTGCTTCAATCTCTCGCTGTCTTTCTTATCTGGAGACTCCAAAGTTGGACATAGTAAGGGTCTTGATGCAGTCTCAGATGAGGGGAGATAGAGGAAAATGAACATTTCCCAGGAGATGCTGGCTGTGTTGTTGCTCATGTATCTTAGGATGTGTCCAACCCCTTCACTGTAAGAACATGTTGCCGACTCATGTTCAACTTGTTATGCACCAAGAAACCGCAGTCTTTGCTGCCAAGCTGATTTCTACCTGGCTGGCCCTCAACATGTGCTGTCGTATGGTGCCTATCAGTCTGAAGTAAACGTGGTGAAATGTAATGCAAAAACTTTCAGCAATGGCTGATACATTATTTATTATTTTATTTTCTCTGGAATTTACAATTTGAGAAATTAAAACACATACATCAACTCCCTTATCACAGGAGCTTATCTTTTCAGGGTTTTTTCCCAACTCCACTATAAAAAGTCCAAACCTATTCATTGTTTATTCTTTTTGAAGTCGTAACATCTGCATTCAAAACCAACAGAAATGATGGGGTTTTTTCTATGAAATAAAAAAGACCCCAGAAATACCAAGAAACATCCTTTTCTAGGGGTAAGAGAATTTCATACTGCTCACGGACATAGAGTTTATTTTTCTCTCCTACACAAAGAAGTATAGATTGGTTTGTTTGGGTTTTTTAAGTGTGAAAGATCATTTGCTATGGTTTTCTTTTTCTACATTTTAAGAGGGAAAAAAATACCATCTGGGAAAAAAAAAAAAAAAAACAACGAAGAAATAAATAAAATTAATATAGCATCATACTCTGTGAACTTTTTTGTGTGTAACAGAAAATACACTGAGAGAGTTTCAAGGTTAAAAAAAATCAACCAGCGAGCACCAGTGCCAGAATTACTGTACTGTAGGGTTAGGGTTAGTTAGCTGCTCAATATCTAAAGCCAACTAAAAGGTATCTGAGCTGTAAAGGTAACTGAAGGTCATCACTGCAAGTACACAAAAGGAATTTAGCAAATGTGGAAGAAATGCACTATATCCATAATAGTCCTGTTAGATGCATTTCTGAAACTCGTTTTGCATCCTTACTAGAATCAACATGAAGGTTATAATCTTAAAAATAAAATTTAAAATAAAATTAAAAGGCACTTCTATGCTGTCTGGGCACCTTTCAGAGCATGTTGGCCCACTGTCTGTCATTCCTTGACACAATTACTAACCTATCATGTGATTTTGCCATTGATCAAAAATATAAGCTGGTGTTATTCAGCCATTCATATTCTCCAAAGATATGGCAGTCTGATTAGTGTGTAAGATTTCTCTAAACTGACACAGGGTTAATGGAAAGTTGTTGTCCTATGTATGTTTTAAAAAATACTGGGAGGTTCAGAAGATATTATAGTTTTGAGACATACTTTAGAGTAATTTCAGTACTTGGTTCTTTAAGAAACATTAAAGAGTTGAATAATGGAAGAGAGATTATAGTTATTAAATACGCAGAGGATACCAAGCAGGGAGGATCTGCAAGCACTTTAGAGTACAGGATTAGAATGTAAAATGATCTTGACAAATTGGAGAAATGGTCTGGAAAAATATGATGCAGTTTGAAAAGGACATATGCGTTTAAAAATAACTAGCTGCACAAATCCAAGATGAGGAATCAGTGATCAGGTAAAATTTCTGAATAAAGTAGATCTGATACTTTCTGTGTGTCACATTCTTAACATGACTCAACAGTTTCAGACTTAAATGAAAAACAAGCAAAAAAGACCCACCAAAATACCAAAATACAAGAGTATCACATGCAAGGTATACTCATAAATTTTATGTATTTCTTGCTATTGGCCATTTTTCAGTTGAAGCACTACAGCTGGTTTGAGGTCTCACATTTGAAGAAATATATGGATCAGCTTGCAAAAGCCCAGAGGAGAGTCATGTGTACTGTCAGATGCCCAGAAAACAAAAATTAAGGGGGAAAAAAAAAAAAAAATAAGGTGTGTTCATCATAGTAAGAAAATGAAGAAACACACTTTGGATATGTAAAGGAAAGGTTGATGCAAAGGTAATGTAAAACTTACTTTCATGTTTGGCAAAAGAAACGTATTGCAGCACGATAAATCTCACTCAGATACAAGAAGAAGCTCCATGCAAGTTAGTAAGTGCAAAGATAGACATCTGCCAGGAACAACACTGTAGCAGTTGTTCTCATTTTGGGGCAGAGGGGAGTACCAGATGCCCTCTAAGGATCCTTTTAAGCCCTACCATCAATGATCTTATGAATTAGATCATTATCTAGTAAAGGAATATAAAAGGTCAGAAAATGGTAGAAAATTTATTTTCTCAGAGTGGTAAGTATAGGCTTTTTCAACTGCTCTTAGAATTTACAACCATTTATGAGTAGCAACAAGAAAATCAGTCATTATCTTTTGAAAGTTTGCTGGTAAGAAAGTGCTCTGTTCCTTTTGGCTGGAGACAGTTAAAAGAGCTCTTGATTTTCTTCTCATGCTCCATTTCTACCAAATGTCTTTCAGGTGCAAAGAAGGTCAATCAGACTTTCTTTCCTTTCCTAAACCAGCACCACTGAAGAAAATACGTAGTCAGTTTTGCAAATCAAGTTAATGAAGATCTTTATAAGAATTTTATTGTTTGTGGTGGTTTCATCTGTATTGCTTTTACTCAAACATGAGATTGTGAATAAAGTAAATGTTTTTTGTGATGTACATTAAAGGAGCAAGAACATAAACGGATCTTCTCCATGCTGAACTTCAAACTGCAGTTGGGGTGAATCGTTCCCATGTTTTCATCACATACTTGATTTTGGTTCACATATCTCACTCAATCTGATAGAGGATTATTGATTTTTTGGGGGGTGTGATTAAACAGATTATCAATACTCTACCAAATTTCCTCACTCAATCAGTAGTTCAGTTTCTCTAGCAGTTCACTGGGTTGATGAAATTATTTTTCAGGTCTATATTGTTTGACTTAGAGTGTGAACTGATGTCTCCATTGTCATAATCCACTATTTTAATATCTAGAATACTTGTTATTCTGGAATTCAGTTCTGAATCTTTTCAGCTGAATCTACTTTTTTTCCTATAAATATTCAGGAAGACTCAGAGGAAGAAAGAGGACAATTCTTTGTGCTGATAGTCAAACCATAGCATTCACTTGCTATATTAAAATTTAACCAGAGTTCCTAATCCTGATCTGATAGGTTTTTTTGCATGTGTGTCTCTTACACCTGATGTAAATGAAGCAGTGTTACTAAGCCATTGGAGGGAGTAAAAGTTTTTGCTGTGAAGTTTGAAATATCTGTCAGTGACACTCCGAACTCAGACCATGTATATGTCAGCATTTGTGAGAAAACAAAACCTTGTCTTTTAGCCACTTTAATTTTAGCTCCTTGGACTTACAAAACAATGCTTACTTTTCTGACTAGCTATGCAAACAGTGTAAGAGATTGATCACTTTTATCTCATGCAGACATCAATAACCAGAACTCTATCACAGTCTTCCCTCATCATATCTCTCCAAAATTACAGAAGTGCTGCCTAACCAGAGCTAAGCCTTTATAGGAACCAAGAGAGAAAACCCAGATGGAATTCACAGTGGCCAGTTACATGTCCCACATTCTGCTTTCTAAAACTAAAGACAAACATAAAATCCTAACTTTTTTGACCAGGCTGTTACAACATCTTAATTTTCACCATTATTATTTTTGATGTGGTATTTCTTAATACCTTAGGTGAATTAACAAAATGAGATGAGAAGGAACAGAAGCCAACTGAAATACCCAGAATAATGTACAAAACTATTGGCAGAGGTGGAAAACCCAGTCTCCAAATTCCTGCCTGAAACTGCACCTTGCACAGTTGCAGAGAATCCTAAGAATTGCTGCACAATTGCTTAACTGATATTCCAGAAATGACAGACGTACACAAGTGGACTAAGATTACAGTGTGCTCTCCTTTAATAAAGTTAATATATAGAGATAAAGATATAGATAAAAAATATCGTCATTGAAACGGACATTAATTAGCAGTCTTATTGTTGGTTTTACCAGAAAGGCCAAGAACTGAATTAGAACTGTCTTGAAAATAGAGTGCTTGTCCAGTAAACACTCTGGTATTTCAGTATATGTTTCTGTTCTGAAGCACAAAGAAAAGTCAAATTAACGAACACTTTGCAGAAGAAAAATTTCTGAAATCTGACTATTTGGAAAGGTCAAAATGCAAAATTCACTGTTTTCAATCCAGATGCAACAGCTCATTGATCATTTTAACTTCACAAAATTGTCAGTTCAAGCAGTATGTTGCATTACCTTTCACCATATTCCTTTTCTCCTCCACCAAATCAAGAGGTTAAAAGAAGAAGGAAAAGAGAATGACACTGATGACGTCTCTGTCAAAAAAAAAAAAAAAAAAAAAAAAAGGTGTGAGTTTTTTTTGTTTTTCTTTAAGGAGTTAAAGGAAAAACAGGCATCTGTATTACCAATGTTTTATTTGTTATAGATATGGACACAAGAATCCTGTTTACAGAAGTTTTAGTTCGTGCCTTTATTATTTGTACCAAAACCTACATCTAAAATATTTAAAACACTTCCTTTTTATTCACATAAAGACAAAACCAAACCAATAATTTCCTTAAACAGTATGCAATGGATGCTCAACTGGTGTGGCTGAAAAAGTGCAGTGAAGTAAGTGGAGCTACCCTGATTTACATTTGCTGAAGGATTAAAAAGTCAAAGGAGCTAAGCATTTATCACATTACTCCACTGTCTCATCTCTTTGAAACAGAAAATATATCACACTGTAGTTTGCTATTGGAAGGGAAGTAAGGAAAGTGTGGGTGAAGGTAGATAAAAGCTTATTAGTTAATACATTCATGTCTTTTATAGAAATGGCACACAGAAGGGGAAGAAAAAAAATGGCCTGCCCATGCTGAAATCTGCCATACAGTACAAGAAATATCAGAGATTCCAATGTACCGTATGGAAAGCTCTCTGCAAGACAGCGTCTCTGTTCTACTAGAGACCACTGTAGAGAAGAGATGGATTTTACATTTTTCATTAGTGTACAGCTTAGACAGTTGAACTCTATTATAATGTCTTCAGGAAGTATCTGATCCATTCTATTATCGCTATGACAAAGAGAAAGAATTGCTTATGATTTCAGAAAGGTCACACTAAACCTATGTTCTGCCTGTATGTGCTTTAGCTATGATGGTGATAATAATAATAAAAAAAAGTTTAAAGATGAAGTTTATAGTCAGACACACCAGGGACGGGGGGGAGACTAAAAAATTAACATTTAAAAAGAAATTCTTATCTGCAAGACATTTTCTAACCCTCTTATTTTTCTTCCGCACACCTGCTGGCAGTTAGTATATTTATACATGTACGTGTAAACAGGGGACAAGATTCTGATATCAGTTCCTGAAGGATAAATATAATGTAGTTGTAATAAAAGCACTGAAACAGACCATTATTATTAACTGTTATGTATGTGTTAGGATCTATCTGCCTGGCTGATTTGGGGCAGATATGAGATAGTTCTGACCATGGTGTGAGACACAAACCAGCTCCAATTTAAAAGCTGTGTGGCAGAGTTACTGTATTGTTCAGCTCAAGATAATTCAGTCTTCATCTTACCAGAGCTTATTATTTTTGGCTCAACAACAACTGCACGGCTTGGAGCAAGGGCAGACTGAATTCTTGCATGTATTGTGGATAGATAATAACACTTTCAATATATCCACTGTAGTGACTGGAAGACTCTAGGCAAAGGTGGGGTCTTCTCGAGGTGGATGTTTTGCACACATATAACAGACGACAGTTTCACACCACAGAGCTTGTCAATAAATATCGAATCATTAATTCCTTTGATCATCTTTGTAATAACATTAAACAGGATGAAACTCCTAGGCTGCTAAGGTGGTTTTATTAAGGCAAAAGGAAAGGAGCAATTACACTTAAGCACGTAACTGTAAACCCCAGAACCAGTGAAACCAATGAGACAACCAGCTCAAGTTTAAAATGCAGAAAGACACAGTTGCTTTGAAATATATCCCCATGGATCAAAAAATAATGGAGTAACATCATGGGATGGGGGATAAATAGTGGTAAACGCATTGGTTGAGGTGGTTCCTGCAGGACTTGAGACATTTTTCAGTTTCCTGCTTAAGTACTGAAAAGCTATTCAGAGTCAGGAGTGGGAAGGAAGCCATGACATGAATAAAAGAGACACAGAAGAAAAGGGAAAAGTGTTATTGTTTACTTAGAGGAATTAACAAAATGAAGAAATGAAAAATGTAACTTCGACATTTCAGAAGTTTTGGAGCTTGACAATTTTGCAAGGTGACTTCTTCAACAGAAAAAACTACCTAGACAGTCATTGACCTATAATAACCATCAGTATAAAGGCAAAAACAGAAAAAAAATGAATCACATATAAAGTAGAAAGCACTGATTCAGAACTCAGAAGATTCTTTAGCATAATTCTTCCATTTCCATTTTGCTGCTTTCATTTTCTTGTTGCAAATATAGCTCTATAAACCATAGAAATAAGCTGCGTGCAATTAAAATGTCATAGTAGCTGAAAAGAAAGCATTGATAATTATGTTAAAATCTATAACATTAGAAGAGTCTAACACTGCTCAGAGTCCACGCTTTGTCATCTGTCGGTATTTGCAGCTCTATTGTAACGTAGATCTAAAGCTTTTTCTTCCTGAACTAAATTCTCTTACAACTTGTGGGTTAGTGGTGACTTTTTTTTTTTCCCTTTCAGTTAATGCAATATAGTCCTCAGTTCTTTTAACAATTTAGGGGTCTGAAAACAGACAAAATGAAATAACATTCAGCTTTAATGAAATATTTTTTGATATATTTTTGTGAGCCTAGAGAGTCCATAAATCTGCCATGATCCATCCTGTGCTCTTTCCTGCAGTAAAACAGTTGGGAAAGTAACTTTCATCTGTACACACATCAGAGAGTTTGTGAAAATATTATCCCATTCACTATTTTAATCACAGCAATAAAAGACAAACTGCACAAAGAGAACTATAACAGGCGTTATCTGTGACGAATCAGGACTGGATCCAGCAACGAATTTAAGCACAGGCTTAAGAGCTTTGCTTGGATCGGGGATTTACAGTCTGATCAAAAACCTAGCAAAGTCAATACAAAAACTATTGATGTCACTGGGCGTTGGATCATGCCCTTAATGAATTAAGTAGAGGCTGCAGCACTGCATTTAAAGGGTTGAATCCGATATCTGTTAAATTTAACTAATTTGGTCACCAGATTTAGATATTATTTAATGATGTGGATTGAGATTTTAAAAACTTTCAAAGTGATGTTTGTCAAAAAGAATGTTAATTTAAAACTGGAGCCAAATAACTGTATGAGCTCCTGTCTAGCTGTTATCCGATGATAACAGCTGTGAATACACTGTAGTACGGCCTAACACAGAGTAATAACCACAGTACAAGACTGTCAGAGATCCTGAATCATTCCCATGTTGGTGGATATTCACCTCTACTTGTTCACTTCTTTTGTTTCTCTCTAACTTTCTGTTAGAGTAAAGCCACAGTGAGCATAGCCAAATATGTTCCTCTTCCTCCTTCAGTCACTTTTTCAATTTTACATGAAGATGTAATCTATACAATTGAGTCACTTATTCCATCAACACTCAAATGGCTTCAAAATTCAGACAGGGACCCAGAGAAAGGAATTATATCTTCTGATCCCAAGGAAATTTCCCATTTGAAGAGTCATCTCAAGTATTTCCTCTCAAGAATAATACCTGATTCATCCTTTTTCATCTTCATCTAAGCCTACTTATTTCAGTCCAAATTCCAGAAGACAGACTTCCCCAACTGCAGCTGAAATCCATGAGAGTGACTAATAAACAAGGATGCCCTTTCTTTGCTACAATGATCCTGTCAGTACAATGATGAAGGATAGATATATCATTTAAAGACATATACTTGGAATATAGTCAGTAATAATAATAATTAATCAGGCTACAGTTATTTCAGAAGTGACCATAACAATTTGATTCCAGCTTTTACCTTTCACATTCTTGCTCATTGGTCTCATTGTTTCATTCCATTTTTCTTCTTTCAGTTGTCAGGACATGAAAGACTCAGACAAACAAGTGAGGAAGCTACTTATACATTAAAAAGGACTACATAATATCTTGATAAAAACACATGCACATACAAACAAAGGAAACATGGTTTAATCTAAATAATAGTGAACTTATTTGTTGTTACTACAAATAAGCACATTTATCCCAAGTAGAATAATATTAATAATTGAGTGCCCTTTAGTACCTTCAGTGAACGGCAATTGTTTTTCATATCTGAAGTGAATTGCTCATTTCAGTAGCTGTTTGCATGTATTGGGTTTTCATTCTTAAATGAAATGTTCTTTCCATTTTAAGAGCTAATTAAGTGCAAGGCTTGTTTGTGGAAGTACACACCAGGACAGGTATGATGGAATCATTGTGTTTCTTCTTCTTAAATAGATACTTGAGAAGTTTCTCCAAATTTAGAGGCAATTTATTTCACGTAGATGCTTGAACTGTAGAACAAAAATTTTAAGAATGCTCAAAAATCTCTACAGAAATTATTCACGTATGTTAAATCCTACTGGACTAACCCATAAGGGTTCAATTAGTCAAGATCATAATTCAGAGCCTGAATTTGCGTATGCAGATTGGGCAATTGTGCATGTATCTGACAGTATCATCTCTCTGAGCAACAAGTAATTTAGATGGCTTAAGGGTATAATCCTGAGATTAATCTTCCTGAGGTAGATATAAATACAGATATACCTTTAGAAAGCTGTTTGTCCCCAGGGATGAGAAAAGGGCTACAGAACACATCAAGTTTCCACATCTAGGTCACAGATAAGTCCAGTTAGATATCATGTCAAAGCTATTAGCATTCAAGCACTGTTCAATCTTTTATTTGTGTATAACCCATCTGTGACTTTAGATTTATGGTGAAAATGTAATTCATGAAATTAATGCAGATTAGAACCATAAATCCAACGTTCAGGCTTCCCAAAGGAAAGCTCGTGCTGCATAGATTCATCTTTGTAGCTCCTCAATCCTCACGCAGCCATGCAGCTGCTTTTTTAAGTGATCTGTGACTTACTTGCTCATCTGTAAGTTAGCTCTCAGAGTAATAGTAGTGAAGGGTATGATGATATTACTTTTTTGTGAAGAAAAAATTAAAGTGCATGGCTACCTGAAAGAAAACGGTTCTCTTAAAAAGCAGTAATAAAACAAAGATGCACAAAGAAAACAGCATGCAGAATTCTTCACTGTAGTACTATGAAAACTGAGTTTTAGTATGTACTTTTGTTTCTCAAAACCCTAAGTTTTGCTGTCTTTCCTCCTTCTGTGAAGTCGATGTGCATACATGTCACTGCCAAGTCTTTCCCCTTCTCTGCATTTCTGTGTAACCTTGGACAACTATCACAGTCTTTTTCTGCCTCAATACTCGTATCCACAAAAGGAAACAGTAGTGTCACTCGTATCTTTATGAAAGAGTTTGACCTCTTTGTACAAATGCTCCTTTAGTTTGAAATCATTAAATATTATTAATGAATAGCAGTTGTTTTCAATCATTTAAAAACCAAAACAAACAAAACTCAGCAACAACAAAAACCCCCTCCACATTCTATTGGAAGACCTTACTGCACTATGACAACTTTTCTTGATGTTGTTGTTGAAATTGGAGGGCTAATTTAATCATATCTTTGCCATCTTCCATAAACCACAAGCACTACATCTCCCTGCGGACATAGACATAAAGAAGCACAACAAAGCAGCTAAGTTTAAAAAGAATTTAGTATAGATTTTTTCTTGTCTAAACATAAAAGGTCCTCTGTAACCAGCTCCTTAAAAAAGAAAATAAAAAAGGAAAAGCTGTTGCTATTATTTTTGGCAGTCTGCTAGCACACAGCACCATGCTGGCAGCACTGTCTTTCAGTCACATGTGCTTCTCTCCCCTTTCCAGACTCTGCCTGGGGAACTTATTTTTATCTGAGAACAAGATCCTGTTTTGCCTGGATTACCTGCTGAAAGCTGAATAACAAATGTCTGGGACAACAGGGGTATTATTTACCTTATATGACAAAGAGAGATATACCAAACAAATACTTCCTGTAATTATTCTGAATTTCATTATGAAGACAATGAAAAGAAATGGTGTACTTTCAGTTCAACTAAAAACTATCTTAAAACAGGAGCTAGTACTTACCAAAAAGACCACAAATGGGGTTGACCACTAAAAATTAATTTAGTAAAAATTGAGGATAAATACCAAAAATAAGCATTATTTTATACTACCTGGGACACATAAAACTTGCTATTTAATTTTTCTCTTAGTAATTCTTAGCTTAATGTTACACTAGTATCGATGGCAGAAAATTCTCCTTCATAATTCCAGATATATGCAACAGACATCCTACCTCTTTCTGTTGAAATTAAACCTTTTTTTTTTTTTTTTTGCTAGGTATTGTTAACATGAAATCAATGTTTTGGGAGTTTACCTTTAAGGATCATAGCAGTAGGGGTGATTTTCCCTAATTTAAGTTGTCTAAAAGCTGAATTCTGGGCCAGGATCATTGTCTAGCTTGTCTCTTAGTTAATGGAGAGAGGTGGAAATGGGTCACCTCTCTTAGGCACCATTTTCAGATGAATCATCCTCTGGAGGTATCTAACTCCCTTCATTGATTACAGAAAGCCTTGACATGTAGCTTAGACAGGAAGCAAAAATTTTAGGCAGCCAGTATTGGGGGAGATGACTCCTACATTTAGCTCAAAATGAAATATCAGGAATCAAGTTTTAATGCCTGGATTTTTAAAGCTATTTCACCCTAAGCATTGTAAGACCCAATTCATTTAAATAGCTAAGATCCATTTTCAGAAGTAGCTTAAACACTTACATAGCTATTAACATGCATAAAGAGGCAAATAGACATCAAATGAGTATTCCAACTGTTCACATATGCCTAATTCTCATCAAAATCAATGCATAGATGGTTTTGAAAATCTCACTAGGCACATATCTATCTAAATACTTGAATACTCTAAAGAATCTAATCCTTGGTCTTTTGCCAAGTGAAGAAGGAACTGAAACGAGGCTTGCTAACACCTTTTCACCTGGGTAAAAATTTGTCTCTTACATGCATAGCTCAAAACCTTTTATCTTTACAGTGTAACAGAAAGATAATTTCATACATCCTTGTCCCTAAATAATGTCTCTGCGTATGCAAACAGACATGAATCTATCATTTTTCTGTCTGCTCTCAGTGTTATATCACACTGCAAACTGGCATACATTCTGCTAAACAGTCTTATTTCTGTTATTTTGTTTTATTTTTGCAGCACTATTTTCTAAGTGTTTCTCTCTTTCTCCTCTAGTATATACCTATTCTCCAGCTGCTTTTCAACCTACACTTCAGCTTTGAGTTGTGGATTGTTCTTTTATCACCATGCCTCATACATCCTTTTACATTACTCTTCTCACCTCACTCAGCTTTGCAACACCTCCCAATTTAGTTGCATCCATTAATTTAATAACTGTGCTATTGACTCTCATTTACAGATCATTAGTGAAGATAAAGCTGGACCCAGCTCAAGTCCTCAAGGCACGTCATTAGACTCTTTCCCACAACTCAATGCACCACTATTTATCATCACCTTTAATTTAAAGTCCTGTAGCCACTTCTTAGTCTGTGTGAATCTATCCATAGGCATCTGAATTCAAATGAATTACAATGCTCAGACTTTGTTAAACATATCCATTGTGTGAAGTCCAGCAGCTGGATATCACAAAACCTACAGCATCAGTTGTGATTCACAAGCACAGCAATGTCAGATGCTGGTAAGCATCCTCCAGCCTACAGATGTGGAGATTTACCGCCAGAAAAAGTGAGTTTTGATCCATGTTAATATATATGATTCAATATGCAGGACTTTGACAAGTCTATGAAGATGAAGTTCTACGTATGACATGACACATCAGTTAGTGCTTTGCGCACAATTCCTCTGTTGATGTTAGACGGGATACCCCCTCCCACTTTTTATTCATAAAGGCTTCATTTTTCTGGTCCTTATTCTCTTTCTCTGATAAGAGAACAGAAAGAAATACCGAGATGCTGATCAGAAATGTCAAATTCCAAACATTTTTCCACCCTGAACTACAATATTTTTTATATTATCAAAGTTATTGCCACTGTAGCCTTTCAGTGATTCTTCCTCTATAGGTTTCAGAGTGTAAACAAAATGCTGTATGCTTTTTTTATTGCTCATCACCCCAGGAAAGGCCTTTCTCCTTTGTACCAAATTTCCTTATGAGAAAAATGATGAAGATTAAAATGTTCCCCAAGTCAAGACATCTAATAATAATGTAAAAAAGTAAGTGTGGATTAAAAGCTAGTCCCTCTTTGTCACATGAGAACCTGGTAAAGACCTATCTATTTCATGGATTCAGTTGAGATTGTGAAAGCATACCATAAGTCTGGTGAAAATGTTTTGGTTTTTTTTTTTCTTTATATTTGCATTTCTCATCTTATCCTTTTGTCTGACTTCCATTACCAGAAAGTCTGATCTTATTAAAAAAAAAACAAAAAAAACCAAAAAAACCCCAAACAAAACCAAAACAAATCCAACAAAATAAAAAATAATAATTAAAAAAACCCCACCCAACAGAATTCTTACACTTCCAGCATGATTTTGAGATATGAGTAAGATTATCCCCATTTTACAGTTGGAATACCAAACAATTTAAGAGATTAAATAACTCAGGAAATGTCGAAGGAGTTGGTGACATCAGTTAAACAAGGAAACTGGATTTTTGGAGTTTCATCTTAGTTTCCCAACATCTAGGTCAATTTTCCTTTTATGATTGATGGATGACTGTTGAATGTGTTTGGTTTTGAAGATTAATTCCCTTAAGTTCCTGGTGAGAATTGAGTTTTCATATCTCAATAGACAACCTTGGTAATCCCCCCCTCTGTATACTTCTGGGTGTAACTTGAGACTTACTTCAGTATCACTTGTAGCACAGTACTAGATATATTACTCTTTCACTTTACACTGTAGTCAGGTGATGCAGTTTTCTTTTGATAGTGTGAAAACCATAACAGTCACATTTATCCTTCCTACTTTCTGATATGGGGGGAGGGGGGAATGCAGCAAAGCTCATCCATCACTTAGTAGATGAGAAAATGTTAGAGTATTCTGATGAATTATTTCCTTACTAGACTCTTGCTATCCAAAGGCATTAGTGCAAGATATCCCAAGTGAATTAACATTAAATTTCTACATGCTTCCTACACAATATTACAACACTAAGTATAGAGGAAGAAGTAGAGTCCACACAGAGGAAACCAACTGGTCAGTCAGTGTCATTCATTACTCACAGAAGAAATTAATCTGTTAAACTCCATCATCATGATTGCGTAGTTTTTAACAAAACTTACAGTGTTTTATTTTGTTTTGCTTTGTGTGTGTGTGTGTGTAAGACCATAGCACTGACAAATCTAGCAGTGCCTCTGTCCTTACCAGCAACAAGGATTCTCCTTTAAAAACAGACCTTTTTTTTTTTTTTTTTACTTTGGACAATATTCTTTATGGATAGTTATTAAATTATTGTATAAAGAAGCAGAAAAATTATGCAAAAATAATAGATCTGTGGTTAAAAAAACCTGTACTGGTATTTTGATTTGCCCGTTTAGCTTCTCAATTTTAAAATTATAATTAAAAAAATACAGTTTAAATATTTTTGTTCACATAGTAACACAACATTTCAGAGATATGATGGCTAGTGACCTATAATGCCATTCCTCATCGCAGCTGTAGTTCCATGAATGTATTGCAGCTCCTACAATGTAAAAAGGAATATACTTATTTAACTGAACAAGTAAGGAAACAAGAAATACTGTATGTTACTTGGGTCCCATTCATGATGGAAAGGGAAGATGAAGTCTCTGAAACTTGAGGATCGTTCTCAAGCCACCATGATGGCAACCGATAAAAAGGGCTCCTACTGCTTCCTGTCACTTTTGAAATCCACCTCATAACAAAGTTTGCCCCTCTTCCTGCTGAAGAACTACTTCATCTTGACAGATGCCAACCACATGAGAGGTTTCAATTAAAGTTCAGGTATCAGTGTCAATGAATGATAAATGAGGAAATCTAACCCATGTTTGAATTCTCTTAATGGTACAGCTTCCCTCCACCTCCTATTTTCTTTAGCATAATCACTGATAGTCTTTTCAGCCTTTACTCATTTTAATTGTGTATGATTTATTTCCTTGTTTCCTCAGCTCCATCTATCAGAGAAAAATTAGAGTTATGAAAAGAAATCTGAAGGCTGCCAAATACTGACTTTTTATTAATTTTTTCTGTGTATATGATTAATTTCTTCCTAGAACACTGGACTGACAGCTACATGCACTATGACTCATGTTTAAAATAATGAAATGCTGACAGTATTTAAAACAATATATACACTTATTATACACCTCCCCTCCTTCATAAAGGTTACATACTGAACAGTGAAATGGTTAGACCTATAGACCCATTGTGCTTGGCAAACCTTAATTATTCTGTTCTTTTAGAAAGATACTGGTATTTAAGGCATATTATTTTAGAATAAAGGTTTCACTTTCCCTAAGCATTAGGACTTTTTTTTTTTTTTTTTTAAAAAAAAAAAAAAAAGGCACAGGAAAGAAGAAAAACATTTAACTTTGACATTTCATTTATAGGCATTTTAATTATCTGGATGGTTTCCTTTAAATGCTAGATGTAGGCAGTGAAAATTTGTACTTATAGAAAGAGAAACTGCTTCCAGGAGTTCCTAATTTTCATGTGTTATGAATTTTAATACCTTATGTGGGTCAGGTTTTCACAGGCTTAGAAAAGGGAATACATTGACCTTAAACTATTGTACAGTTGTAATAGTATTTTTAGTCTCTATTGGTTATTTGCAGGAGCTCTAGTTTGTTTATGGTTCTTTTTCCCTCTACTTGCTTTCTACAGTAGCAGAAAAGCCCCAAGGCTTCAGAGAACAGGCTATTCCTTTTCTTTTGCTTTCCCCCACCTCCTAACTTTTAAAAAGACAAATACAAGTAACAATGAAATGCACTAGTCCATGGGGTCAGGAAGTTTTCACCCACTCCTGTCAGTCTGGACTGGTATTTTTGAGATAATGAATCCCTGAACTCCCCTCTTGCAGTATTTCCCATTAATGAAGCTGAATTTTTATGGAGCCTTCTTTTTCCCATCTCACATCCCTTTCCCCCCCCAAATTTCTTTCTGCTTCTTACATTGTTAGGGATGTAGACTACTACTGACCCTGCGGGGAGGAATTGCAAATAATTGTATTTACTCTTAATTTGGCATTATTTTTATTTGTTTCTCACCCTTGTCACCATTTTCTACCTTTCTGTTTGGTTGACAAGTATGAACAGCAGGAGCAGCTCTAGGAAATATAACCAGAACACTGCAATATCTGAAGTCTCATCACCCCAAAACATGGAAACATGATTCTTCTTTAAGTTATAGCAATGTCCTTCCTTAAGGCTCAGACAGAAAATAAAGTGTTCTGAGACTAATCCTGGTTTGAGTTACATCAGTATCAATATGGTACCTTTCTCTTGAAGAAGGAGCTATAACCACTCTGGCAAACCGTTGTACCTAAAATTATCAAACACATAACTACAGGCAAGTAGGTTATTTTCTTACCATCTTACACCACTAAATCGAAAGGGAATAGGACCCAACACATTTATTTTTGGGAAAGGCTGGACAGAAAAGGTTTTTTTGTAACAAAAGGATCAGAATAAGACTTGGGGGTTGATGGGTAGTTGCTCTGTCTGCAAAGCAATTTTCCATCCCAGAACTCTGAAATGGAGACTCCAAACAGAAGCCTGCTGAGACAGAAAAATTTGTCCTTCCTATGATTTGCCTGCCTGACTTTTTGTAATTTCAGCCCTTCAGAGCAGTAACCCCTTTAACAAACCTGGCATAGCGGGACGCTGACCTTACATGCTACTTGGAAACTCATGAAATATAAATAATATTACATTTCAGTCTATCTGACATTGGTGAAGATCCACAAGCACAACTTACTTTCCAGGACACAAGTTGCCACAAGTTTATGGCAGTTTCAGTGCTTGTGACCCTAGTTGAACAAAATAAGTTTAGCTACTTTTTGGACAGTTTGTGAGTTTCCCTTCAATTTTAAGGTTTTTTTTCAGCATATTCTGCTTCACTTCTGGCACATGACTAATCCTTTTTACTGCAGTGACTATATTCACCGTTTTAATGTTATAAACAAGAGCTGAGTTTCTTTTACAAATCAGAAACATGCATCCCTGAACTGAACAAGCATCAGTCCTTAACACACAAGTCAATTTGCAATTTTAAAGATTTCAGAAAAATATGTTTCAAGTTTGATGAAGAAAAACACAAAGATTAAATTTGGAAACAAATCTGTTCTGTCATATTATTTTTTCCAAGTACACTAAAGGCTGATGACTGGTCTTTTTTGCTTGCTTTTATTTATTTTGTCTCATCACATAAATTCTATACAATACAGATGCAAAATTAATTAGGGGCGGGGCAAATTTTATAGTTAGACCACACTGAGTTTCACTGAAATGAACTACTTTATACCACTTCTGAGTCAGATATGGTGCATGGAGTGAATAATAGGTGAGAGTTGAACAGAAAGATGAGCAGCAAACTAAATGGAGCTAAGTACTTAATGAGCAGAGACCTAATGAGTTTGTGAGTTAGCAACCTAATGAGCTGAGGTTCTCTGCTGCAAGCAGGTAATATGTAGTTTCCAGGTTGTGGTTTACCTTTAGGTACTATTTCTAACTTTAGATATACTTTTGCCAAATGTACTACTTCAAAATAACTTTTTGTTAACCATGTGAAAACTAGCATGGGAATCCTTGCCATATTCATCCACCATAACTGAGACCATGGGAACTGCTTGGGCAGACAATTTAGCCAAAAAATGAAGTAAAGTTTTTTTAACCTGGACTATTTTTCTTATCCTGCAATTCTCATGACATGGTAGCTGTACAATACATAGTGGCAGGATTTAAGCAGTAACCTTATCCAAACCACAATGAGCCCTAAAAAAAAATCAGTAGACCCACCTGTGATGTAAATTATTTGTCTGTGTGGAGTTTCGTAACACCCTTTAACTTTCCTCATCCCAATAAAACCTCATGCTGTGAAGCAGCAGATAACCAAAGAGTTGAAAATGTTTTAAAAGAAACTGTCTATTTGGTTATTTTTATGACAGTGTCTAACACATTTGCAATTAGGTCTTTTTTCCAGTGTCAGGTCATATGGCTTTCAAATGTTCTTTAACCTCTTACTAGTGAACTTGTCTTTTCATGTAAGCTAGGATCCTTCAGATTTTATTTTATGCTGGTTTGGTCTATATTATTTTATTATTTTATTATCCATTTATTTATGCCTTGAGAGAACCCTTCAACATTATAAAAATGCGTCATAATAAAGTGTGAAAAATACTGTATGAACGTATGTTTGTTCCTGCGTTTCTCCAGTTGACCTGATGTCCCTTCCTTTAGTATCTCCTGGAGTATTTCTGATCTGGTGTGGCAAAGGGCTAGGAGATCTCAGAGGCTCTTGTGAAAAGACTGTATATAAAAAAACCCCAACATATTAAAGAAAAACACTACACGAGCTCAATTTTTATCACAATGGTGATTAATGCTTTAGCATTAATGTGAACTTCTCATCTTATGAGAAATCAAAAAATCAGATGTGACATGCAGAGCTGTAAGAAAAAAAAATACATTATTCATTTCCTCTGCTAATAGAGGAATTGATCTGGATAGTGCTGTGAAATTTGGGCCTCTGGTCATAGCTTGTCCCCACTGTAGTCAACAGAGAAAGTCTATTATCTCGAAAGTCATCTCAAACCTTCTGAACTTAAATCTCTAAACTAGGTGGGATGATTAGCACTCTGGAGTTATCCATCTCTGCTATTTGAAGGCTCCTAAAAGAGCCAAAGTCATAAGTTGAAGGTGAAGGCTTAACCTGCAGGAAGCTGAAGCCGGATGAAAAGTTAAAGGACAACTGGGATCTAACCCAGGAAGCTGAGGAGGCTTGCTTAACCTGGGAGGTACATCTGGAGTGCAAGTATCTCTGTCATTTACTAGTCCACAAAATGAACTGAGCATGAAAGCAGCAGTGGAGATGAGCAGACCTCCGGAAAACATGACTTATGAAGAATGAGCACTGGAGACATTTGTGTTCAAGAAGTGAGGGATGTGTGGGACACTGTTGCATCCAAAATAATCAGCTCCTATCTGTGTTCAGAATGGAAACTGAAAGCTGTTGAGGACTTGAGATAACAGGAAAAACCTTTGAAGAGTGAGGATTTAAAACACTAAAGAGCTGCTCTGGGGATGCTACAAAGATGACTGAGGCCTGAGGGTCCTGGAGATGTAACTGATCCCACTTTGTGTCAGGGAAATTTGCTAGATGATTTCTCAGGATCATTTATTGCATTGCATTCCATAATTTTGAGAGGACAACATCAGCACACATATTTTAAGAGTGAACAGTGGCACACTGCTGTTGATTTTAAGGCAGTATCAGACCCTTGGTTTTGTAGTTTCTTAAACATGATATAAAGGAACCCAAATACTTTTTAAACTGCCATGGTTTTTTATCATAATTTTTAAAAGTGAAACACTGGTCTTGTTAGGGAAAAAAAGAAAAAGAAAAAGAAAAAATAAAATAAAAAAAAAAAAAAAAAAGATATGATATCCAGGATATGAGAGATTCACTGAGATGTCCCTGTCCTTAATGAGAAATCACAAGGAAGATTACTGCCACTGCTTGCCTATATGCTCTGACTTATCAGTTGGTCTGGGAGTTTAGGCTCCTGCGATATTGAATGAAGATTATAAGCCAGATGGGCCACAAATTCTGTCAAGCCTTCTTGGCAGCTGCTCTCATTACAAAAGCCAGCCAGCCTTTTCCAAAAATAAGAATGTGAAGCAAATTGGGCTTATAGACCCTTATAATGCAATTGCACGCAGAGATGGGGACCTGAGCGGGCAGGCAGAAATATTATTGATGGCTGCTGAAAACAGGGAATAAGATGTTATTAAGCCAAGTCAGAGATAGATATCGATAGCTAATATAAAGCCTTTATTGGTTTACAGGCTCCAGGAAAGAGGGTTCAGAGCTTCGACCCTTTGCTTTGCTTTTAATTTCAGTGGAGATGTAGGGTTTATGAATAAAACATATCTTCACTCATGATTCTGATATTAGTCACTACTTGCTGTGTCCCTCGTTCTCTCAGAGCAGCAACATGCACTAACTACATAAACTTTGAAAGCTGTTTTACAGAGATGGGGATAGATGCAAACTGACAAAGAGGGAGTGGTTTGGGAGAAAAGAAAAAAATTGAAAAAATAAGACAAAAATTTTTATACCTTGAACTTAAAAATTCTAAATGCTCCAAGGTCCCCCAATTTAGATACAGTGTACCTTCAGTTCCCGTATCTCATCTAGTCTCATCCAGGACAGGTCTATGTAGATGTATGAAAACAGAATTAAGCTCTGTTTGTCACAATTTAAGATGTCCAGAACACCCGTGTGGTTTCCATAGAGTCATATTAACATAGCAGTACATTTGAGCTAGTGAATCCTCCTGTAAACGTCATGAGTGAAAAAGGGTATAGCACTGGGCTATTGTTTCAGAACAAAGAGAAGCACCCCCTCAGAAAAAGGAATTAATCGAGGAGATCACATTTGGATAAAATACTGACAGTGGACATGACTGAAGAGTTTATCAGAAGAGAAACAGAACTTCTGAAATAGTTGTTTCATACAAAATGAATAATTTGAGAGGGTCTACATAATCTCCATCACAGTGTCAGCTATGAATTTCACCCTTGGAAGCTAATAACGTTCTTTTGGTTGCGGGCAAATATTTCAAAGAGCACCCAGTTTCAATCAAAAAACTCCACTATAGAGATGAGAGGAGTAGAGATGATGGAAATGTACAACTCTTTGACAGAGAATAAATATATGGTGATATTAATGATCTTCTTACAGATATTGCAGTGATCTAGTAATGGAAGAAATAAACTTTAACACTTATAGGAGATAATATAGTTATGTAGGGTTTTGGTCCTGTTCAGATGGTTGCAAAATAAGACATTCATAATTCCCTTCAAACCTGAGGTATTCAATATATTTTTTTTTTTGACTCTGTGATATTGTAACACTGTTGTCAGTTATGTCCCAAGTTGTGGGGAAGTAAGAAAGAAACACTTCAGACTTTAGGGTGCTCATTTGCAAAGTGCGCAGGATAAAAGCAACTGTGTCATTCAGCCTCTGCTTCACAAATGAAAATAATAGCTGAAATGTATGCCAAATTGACTAAACTAATCAACCACCCTTTTGATGGGGCTATTATGCAATCACTACACTTTCTTCCAGAACATTTATGAAATCACAGACGATGCCATCCAGTTTTTATAAGTATTAGTTCAGAAAATAGACTTTAATTCCACCACCCCTCTCCCTCCCTTTCTAGTGTGTTATAATTAATAACGAGCCTCAATGTTGTTTTGCTTTTCACAGCTTTAAAGACAGAACTGAGGCTGCTCTTCCATCTTCCATTCACTTCATAAATTTTATGGGAAGACAACTCAGGTATTAAAATAATGACCTGGGGTTCCACATTCTCTAGTCTTCTTGTTTCTGTGAAATAGAGATGATAACACCTCACTTTTTTTCCTTTTTTTTTGGTCTTCGTATTGTATGCATCCTTCAGAACAAGCTATGACACTTCCTAAGTAGGGTAAGGAAGTAACTGATTATCCAAATAGAATAACTGATCCTGTGAGTTGCATATATTTTTGCCCTCCTATGAAACAACAGATGGTGAGACACTGGGACATGTTGCTTAGAGGAGGTGTGGGTGCCCCATCCTTGGAATTGTTCAAGGCCGGGATGGACAGGGCTTTGAGCAACCTGGTCTAGTGGAAGGTGTCCCTGCCCATGGCAGGGGGTTGGAACTTGATGACCTTTAACATCTCTTCCAACTCAAACCATTCTGTGATTTTATGTTTCTATGATAACAGTAACAACACAATGCAAACAACAGTAATAACAAGCATCACAGGAGCTCCTGGTGAGTGCTAGCTTTAATTGAATCAAGGGAAAATTTATCAGTTTTAACCTTAGACTGTGTATAACACGCTCTTGGTGTGCTGGATGTTATGAAATAATTGTTAAAAGATGTTAAAAGACTACTTGTACTTACTTCTATGGAAAATGCAGTCTGTTTTTGATAGCCTATAACAGAGATTTTGTACATGCTATCAATGACCTGTGGCCATTCATCACATGTTTCTAAGTGAATTCTTACAAACCGCCTATGTGGAAAAGTACTGGTTTTGACCACTACAATAGACAGAGCAGAATTTTCTTGAAAAAAAAAAAAAAAAAAAAAAAAAATCATCCAATTAATCATAAGTGAACAATATCACTCCAAGATTCAATACTAACCCTGAATGTAAGCTGATCCAGATATGAGGCTTTACAGCATGATTGCAACGTAACCCCGTAGAGCAACTGGTAAGACAAGAATTTAGCCTAAGAACAAATTGTGGCATCTGCCCTTTAGTATAAACAAGCAATAAAGGCAGCTGGCAAAACTTGGCCAATAGCATGACCTGGGTTGTGTTTTGTGCTTGTATTCAATTATTTTAAATGAAATGCAAATGCATTAGGGAAAGAAAAAAAAAAAAAAAAAAAAAAAAAGAGAAGATTAAGAAATGAGTACCTTCCGGTCCCACAGAAACCCATCTGCTGCAAAGATTCCCAGCATGTGTCACTGTATGCCCTCAATGTTGATAGCTCTTCTTTTTCCAGCAGCAGTGACTAAATGTTTCACTACCACAGCTGCTTTTTGGCTCAGCTGCTGCTTGCTGGTTGTACTTCAATTTCTCTTTTCATTTTAGATTTCAGTGGCCCCTTTTCCCATTATACTGAGTAATATATGAGTCTGAATGATGTGTGTAATGGGAAACTGATGTTATATGTGTACTTTATTGACACAACTGACAAGAAAAGCCTTAGCCTACATCTCTAAGTAGTGTAATTTATTGTTCACTATCCCCTACTCACCCACATATAATAGTAAATGAGAGAAAAAGAAAGAATTGTAATATTACTCTTTCCACAAATACTTACAAACAAACAAACAAAATCATTAAACCTGAAACCAGTGTTTCTTACCTCTTACACTGCATGACTAAAGAGTAAAGCCTAAAATTTACCCCCAGACAGGGAGGTTGATGAAGCCCCACTTTTTTTCCATTACGTGATCTAAGTTTTGAAATGATTATATGTTCAGGGATGAATGTCAGCTGTTTCACTGGAATTCTTTTTCTCTGTTCCACAAACACTGTACTTGTCCATAGAATACAGTTTTAAAATGGAATGAAATTCCATTAAATCCAATAAATTGAATTGAATTCAGTGGCAGAGACACTGACAGCATTGGCAGAAGATCATAAACATGGTTTTAACAAGTCAGTCAAGCTGTAATAATCAACAATATGCTTCACCCTAGTTCTTTATATCTTCCTAAGACACCTTTGTATGTAAGATCATAAATGATGAATGTATAGCTTTTCCAAAAAAAACTCTTCTATAGGCAAAATGATTGATGACATAAAGAAAACCTAGTGACACAGCCTCTACTCACTACATTCTAGACTCTTTATAATGAGTAACTTTAATGATTCAAGTAAACCATTTTACTTTTCATTTTCACCAGGCTGGTAGCAGGTATAGGTTCCATTACTGTAGCTCAACTGGTGAGTGGTGACTTTTGAGAGATAATAAATTTTTTGTTCATTAGTGTTTGTCCCCATATAACCCAATGGGACAAGAACTCTCACTTTAACAAACATAAGGCAACATCAGGCTCTGGATTTGTATCTTGTGAATTGAATTCTAAATCTCTATCCTGCAATGGTTCATCAATTGCTTCCATTTGCAGAGTGTCTGGGTTGGCAGCAGTCATTGTTGGCATGTGGCTACACTACCTCTTTAATGACTTTTAATAGTGAAACAAGTTTTTGGTAGGGTTAAATCAGATCATCAATTGCTGTGGCAGGTACAATAGAATCTGCATTAATGCAGCGACTTCTTACACAGTTAATCTACACAGTTCTGAGCTTCCAAATTAAGATTATCTTCAAGGTGTGATATGTGTGTATGCATATGCATAAGAAAATCAGAATATTTTTTTGTATTTTTCCCTTCCAATACATTTTTATTCTTTTATATTTCCTTTGGGAAACTAGAAAACTGCTGGATTACAACTCTTCTGCTTTGCCTCCCTTTTTGCCTATGTGATTTTCCACCTTTATATATGATTATTAGATTCATTGAGTTTACAACCACAAAGGACCTTGTGGATAAGTAATCTGACCTGCATGAGTCACAGCATAGGCTTTCACTGTTCCTATAGCTGATCCTAAACCCTGTCATTGAACTAGAACACACATTGGTGAATGGCACTTAGTTTTGATAAAGATTTCAAGATTTCAGCAGTGAAGAATCCATTCATTATAAGGGGTGAGTAGAGACACTATGCAAAGATGTCTGGGGATTTGCATTTAAAATAGGAGTAAAATCTCTTTTTTTTACAGCTGAAAGATTGAATTTGCTCTCCTGCTTTGGCATAATAACATTCAAACTGAATTTTCTATGTTCTTTGATTAGTAAAAGAGTCTGTAGCTTCTGCACAGGAAACAGAAAGAATGTTTCTTTTGTGAAATTATTCTGCTTTCCCCAGGTTTCTCTGGGCTTCTTTTAAAATGCATCTGGTTAGAAGACCAGAGTATTTCCCACATTTCCCCATTTCAAGATGTTCTTTTCAAGTTATTTTACTTTTCCAGAATGAAACTAGGAAAAATTGATACTATTCCTTCCTCCTCTCCTTCCTTAACACTCACACACTTTCTCACGCTGCTGGAAAGTAATTCAAAGAACAAATGTCAGGTGTTGAAACTGTTACTTCATAAAGTTTTTGTCCTCCAAATGTTTTAATACTGAGTATTTAAGAGCATAAAAACATTTAAATAATTTTCAATGAACAAAATTAGTTTCCACTTTTGGATTTAAAAAAACCCCAACAAACCGAACACCACATCATCGATAACAATGTATGCTGCTCAGGATTCATCTGGACAATCCTTTCAACAGAAACTAAATTTGGTCAATTGACATATAGGAGTTCTTTCCTTAGTTTATATAAATGAATATGAAATGTCGCCAGAGAAATCTAGTTGTCAGTATCTCCAGTGATGTTAGCTTTCGAAAGACACACGTAGTCTGCAAAGGTCTCTCCTTGGCTGTTCTTTACTGGCCTGTTTTCCAGGGACACCATAGTATTAACATGCACCCTTGTGACAGGAAAATCTTATTACTATGGCACAGAAACAGTCTCTCATGAATCTCATGGATTCAAAATCCTTCCACTTAATAATTTCAAGCCGATAAAAGGAGAAATTTTCCTTGTCATGAAGAAACATGGGCATTTGCTCTCTTAGCAATGAAAAAAGGCATCTTAAAGCCCCTTGAGGATATCACACTCAAACCCATTCAAAGGAAAGCGCAAGTCTACCATTCTGATCTCTAAGACACCAATACCTTTATTTAACAATCACATGCCTTAGCTCTTTTGTTCAGGATAACAATAAGTGTTCTGAATTCAGCAAAACAATTGTACAAACTCCCAGTTACTTTCCACTGACACGTTACCTGTGCACTCCTGCAGTATGGCACAGACCATCTTATCAGGAGGAATGATCAGGAGGGGAGGGAGGATCTATAGAAGATGAGAAATGTTTTTCTGTAGGAATTCTACACCACAGCTAAGAAAGGGTCGTCATTGCACTGTGCATTAAGGTCAGGGCTCAGGAATGGAACATGAAAGAATTGGAACCACAAATGCTGAGACACTGGTGACTCACACAACTTAAATTAGTGTCGAAATCAAATAGCTTGTGACCATGTATTTCCATGTGTGGACAAGAGGCAGGTATAATCATGTTGTTTAGATAACCTTGTTTCTGACATTTCTAATTTTTGAGTTAATTTTGCATTTCAGTCTTTTTTTGTGTGTGGTTTTTTTTGTTTGTTTGTTTGTTTTGGTTTTATTTTTTTGTTTGTTTTTTTAGTATGGATAGCAAAGCATAGACATATATTTTTGAGATAAAGAATCATTGATGGGATATAAGGAGTTAAAAGATATGTAGTAAGCATAAAGTTGTTTCCATACAAATTGTTTTAAGGGTACATATGGTTATAATGAAGCTAAAGTAGATACAGGTGAAAAAACCACACCACAAGGACACTCTAGTCATCACAGATCAGTTCCACTAGAAACTAAATAAGGTAAAAAGGAGGGGTTTTTCTTATAATTTTCATTGCATTCTTAACACATAGTTTTCCAATTTCAGCTTCTCTCAATCTAACTTTTCCACCCTGCCTACTTATAAGCATTGTTTTAAAGATATTGTTATTCTTATTATTAAAAGAGAAGCACTTCTTAGTATTAAATTATCTGATGCTATTTCATTTTATTTCTCTCAGGCGCCACAAAAAAAATAAAATATATAGGTGTGAAATGAGGTTGAAAATATTGTGTATGGTACAGAGAATAATTTAACCTTGTGACAACGTAACACGACCCATTTCACTTACATGTAAATGTTTCCTAAAGAATTTACTACACTGTGTTCATTTAAAAATTCAAAATTACTGAGCATATACCTTTCAGGTGTATTTTAATTAAAACATCCTTGCAAATTAAGAAAACACTTTTCTGCTTGAAAACTCAATAGTCCATTGCAGTCAGACCTAAGTAACACAATATTTTCTAGACAGAAAATTAGTGGGGTTTTTTGTTTTGTTTTGTTTTGTTTTGTTCGTTTGTTTGTTTTTCCCTTAACAAGGAAATACCTTGAATTTCATTATCTAATTGCTTTTATGTGAAGTTTGAACTGAAATAGCTACAAAACAAGGTAATGTGTACACAGAATTTGTCATTCCCATGAACTAAAATATTGAAAGTTTGGGGTCAATTGAAACTTTTTACTAAAATCGAAATACATCACTCTGATTTCATTTTTTAATGAGATTTTGCCATTTTTATATGAAAATCAACAATGACTATTAAAGTCAGTCTGTGATACAAATTTAAATTCTGAAGTTTCTACAATTCTAAACCTTCTTAAAATGTTATTTTGCTTTATGCTTTTTGTTTAATTTTTAAATAATTTGCTGTGGAAAACATAGACTTTTTGTTTTACTTTAATACTTCACAAAACTGTTCTTCCAGGTTTTGCGTGCCACAAGGTATCAAAGCAGATTACAGTCATGTTGAATCTGAATGTCTACTGAGAAGCAGAAAAAGGAAGTTATATGGGACCTAGAGCTACAGCTCCTAAAGACTGTGATGGTAGATCATAAACCAGGAAGAAACAAGTAGTCCCAGACCAAAAAGAAACATGACTGTTCATAACTTGAATAGGAGTACTCTTTGCTGGGTAAAAAATAGCTGGATGATCAGGCCCAAAGAGTGGTGGTGAATGTAGCTACATCTAGTTAACAGTCACAAGTGGTCTTCTCCAGGGCTCAGTATTGGGAAAGGTCTGCTTAATACCTTTATCAGTGATCTTGATGAGGGGATTGAGTGCATCCTCAGTAAGTCTGAGTGTTTATCTCCTTGAGGGTTTACTTTACAGAGAGTTCTGGACAGGTTGGATTGATGGGCCAAGGCCAGTTGTATGAGATTCAACAAGGTCAATTGCATGAGGTTCAACAGGCTCAGTTCAACAACCCCATTCAATGCTACAGACCTGGGGAAGTTTGGCTGGGAAGCTGCCTGGCAGAAAAGGACCTGGGGGTGTTGGTAGACTGCTGGCTGAACAGGAGCCAGCAGTGTGCCCAGGTGGCCAAGAAGGTGACTAACATCCTGGCTTGTGTCAGAAACATGTGGCCAGCAGGGACAGGGAAGGGATTGTCCCCCTGTACTCTGCACTGGTGAGGGCCACACCTCAAACACTGTGTTCGGTTTTGGGCCCCTCACTACAGGAAAGACATTGAGGTGCTGGAGTATGTCCAGAGAAAAACAACAAAGCTGGTGAAGGGTCTGGAGAACAAGTCGTATTATGAAGAGCAACTGAAGGAACTGGGGTTGTTTAACCTACAGAAAAAGAGGCTGAGGGGAGACCTTACTGCTCTCTACAGCTACCTGGAAAGAGATTATAGTGGGGTGGGTGTTGGTCTCTTCTCCCAAGTAGCAAGTGATAGAACAAGAGAAAATTACCTCAAGTTGCTCCAGGAGAGTTTTACGTTAGTTATTAGGAAAAATTTCTTCACTGGAAGGGTTGTCAAACATTGGAAGAGACTGTCCAGGGAAGTGATTGAGTCATAATCATGGACGTATTTAACGGATGTGTAAGCATGGTGCTTAGGGACATGGTTTAACGGTGGAATCGGCAGTGTTAAGTTAATAGACTCAATGATTTTAAAAATATCTTTTCCAACTTAAATTATCCTATGATACTATATAGTTTTAGTTTTGAAATTGGTCAAATTCATTGAACTTTTAATGTTTACTACGCAAATTCACCTGTAGTTTTTTAAGCTAAAATCATGACTTTGAGAGGCTTAAAAGTATGATGCTTTACTGCTTATGGTTACATTTCTGCACCTTTTTTTTGTCTTTAGCATTTTTCTGCTTTGATAATTCAATAAGATAAGCCTAGTTTCACTTTTGACCAGTTAATGTAAATGTACATGAAAACTATGTTTTGTTTCTCTTTTTTTTCAGAACAGAAGTTTCTTTGTCAGGGTAATGGAGACAGACATTTCACCAGTCTCAGACTCTTTACACTGTTTTATGATGTGGCTATGTTTTTGGTTCATTTCAGACGTCTTTTTAAAGCTTTTACTGGGCTTTATCTTGGACCTTGAGGCTTAAGTCTTATGTATACCTATCCTTTACTAAATTGAGAGCTTAAGAGTTTACCACATTACATTCCTCTTAAACTCTGTAACCAAGCTTCACATGATGTCTTGTTGTTATGCTTCTGTCTTCAGGAGGATCATTCTGTGTTTGCATACTTTTTTTTTTTTTTTTTTTTTTTTTTTTTTTGTCAGCACAATCCTTTCAATTCATCGCTTTCTCACTCAGGACAATCCTATGTCCTTGCAAGCAGTCCACATCACTCACAGTGCAATAATAGCTATAATCTTTCAAAAAAAAAAAAAAATCAAAAAACCCCCAAAGGTTCACAGGATCAGCCTACAAGGAGGTATGGGATTTCTTGTGACTCATTTTTCTCAGATGAGGTGACCCTGGTGGCTGTGTCTGTGGTTAGCAGTGTAACTATTTTCCTTGCTTTCATCCAGATGTTGAATCTATGGCACACCCATGAATTGCTTTGAATTCAGATGTATGTCTGCTACTTCCATATTTATTTTGTGCCCTGTTGAACCAGCTGAGGACTTTGTCCTGACACTCATTCTCTTCAAAGGACTTCTTGCCACAAGGACTTTAAATGACAACTTCACACAGGAGAATAGGTGAGAAAATGTGACATGATCTTGTGTGTGCTGGTCAGTGTTTTCATCCAAAGAAAATAAATATTTCAGAGGTGACCAAGCCCTTTTCTGACATTACAATAGTGCAATGAGACCTCTGTGGCAAGTCTCTGTGACACTGGTGGCTACATCTATCCTCATAAATGAAAGGCACCTGGGATTCTTCTTGAGCACTGAAAGCAGCAGAATGACCCTGACCTGTATTGGCTTAACTTGCTTATCTTCTGAAACAAAGTAATTGCATGTGAACTACTCATTAGAAATCACCTCTGGATTAAGCTAACTCCTTATCCATGTCTGAGAATTGATTCAAAGAGTTCTAGATGGCTTAGGTCAAAAATATGTCACAGGCAGGTCTAAGTATATAACAGTGTAGCTGATCAGGTTCCTGTGCCCACATATATTCCCTGGTACTAAACAAGTTCAATTTATTTGTACAGATATTGCTACAGGATCCTTGATAAAAATATAGATTTACTATTACAGTGTGATACACAAACGCCTCACGCTGCCATATGTCTTTCACCCTAAATGCTTCTGAAGACATTTACCAAACAAGAATAAAACACTGTTCCTAGAGTAAAATTTCCTTTAAGTCCCTGTAAATTCTGTTGGTACATTTGAGAACACAATTTAATCTACTGGAGCTGAGGATAAACACATTGCTTCAATGCAGTCACCTCTCAGGTAAAACATGGTCAACTCCTGAAAGGAAAAGAGAAAAGGAATCTGTAGCCTACATTCAGGCCAAACTCTTTTACCATGGCCTGACTCTGTTTCTGTCTCATTGTATTAATGTCATCTCAGCACCAGATAGTGTCAGTGTCAGTTACATTCCCTTCAGTGAGCCACAAAAAGCACCTACAGCATTTTGTGCACTCAACCTGGAGGCAATCTGCTAACACTCAAGTGTTCATTGAATGGAAAATGATGCAACAGTTGGTTAGCTGGAAACATTATACTATGCAATAAACAACATGCTTTTCTGATGTCTCCTCTCTGACCCATCACAGGCAGGCATCCCTCAATGTATCACATATGTGGGAGACTAGATGGTTAAAAGTCAGGTGAGGTAATAGAGAATAAAAACTGCTGAGGATGAACATAACCAGCTGAATAACTCTTCCTTAGTCTTTAATGCACTTGATGTCTCTGAGATTGTGACTCTGCTCAAAGAAGGAACATGACTATGCCTGTTTTATCCTCTTCCTTCTCAAATCACCCACATATTTGGGATACTTCCTTTAACATTTTGGGGAGTTCTATTAATGGATGGAGAAGAATGTTGCTTTGTTTTTCTTAGAAAGGAATATAAAGAAAAAAAAAATTACTTCATTTTTCTCCAGATTGTGCTTTTACTCTTTTTATGTGCTTGTACAAGCCCTCTCCCCCATGAAAAGCCTCCTTATTTCATTTTGGAGTGTTCCAAATAAAAGCCAAAACCAACAGCAACAAAGCCAACCAACCAACCAACCAACCAACCATTTTTTAATGAAAATATGCTAGCTTGCATCAACTTTTAAAAAAGATAATATAATCTTTCAATATCAAAAGGATTCCTGTTACTCTACGAGAACCATGTCAGTCATTGGTCTTATCATTTCCCTATGGTTCCATGTTCAGTGTGAAAAGACTGAGCTTTGCCATTTGTTTGTAAGGAAGTTACGCCAACAATGCTATCTTCTGGCATGCTCTATTTCTGTAGATATTAATGATTGTCTTGATGTAGCAAGTTCAGCTTCCAAATACAGTTATGAGTCCTACCATTATGACAAAAAAAATATGTCACAGCTGCTACAGCAAGTGGCTGAAAAATGTGAGAGCACCTAAGGGCTAGTCAGGTGACCTAAGACAAGAAATAGTAATTTTTTGCTTATATAGTCTAGTAACTCCTTATTTCCTAATCTTAAACACATTCCCTTCAGAGGTGCAGCTATAAGTTGCCCTTGGTCAAAAGATGTCATGGTACAGTTCAGCCCTGTGTTCTGAGCTTTGGCACACTCTTCTCTCGCTCTGTTTCCTCTCTCTTTTGCATTAAATGGAAATATGATAGAAGTCTTTAAGACTATGCTAGGGCTTGCCCAGGTGACAAGTACAGTGGATTGTACAACATAGGAAACACTGCTGCTGTTGAGGTTTGCAAATAGCAGTCAGAAGTTCCTGCCCGATATGGTTTGAAAGCACCTGCCCCAGAACAGATGGTTTAATCAGCGTCTGATGTGCAGTTTCATTTCTCTGACTGCCATAAAAACGTGGCACAGTGTGGATTTCTCATGTGAAGACAGGTTTTGAAGCTGAAGGCCAGTTTACAATGTGAAGTTGCCCATGGCATATCAAAGACACAGAGCTGAAAGCAAGTGTTTTCTCATGAAAGTCAAGTCAACTCAGGGTTGCTCTCTGTCTGGAATATGCTGGAGATATGTCTTGAAACATACGTCTGGATGAATATTTGAAAAGTGTCCTTGCAACCCCACATTGTGGAGAGAAGTTTTGATTGTGGAAAGTAAGCTTCAAGTTTGCCTACACAAAGTATTTGTGACTTCACTATGGAATTGTGTATGCTATATCCACAGTGAAGGTGTGGGATTCTTCAACCACGAGTGCATGAGAAAAGGGGCATTGACAAAAAGTCGTTTTCCGTGAAGCAAAAATGTTGATAAAATTTTATGTCTCTATTAAAGCACTGACAAACTGTTGTCCAGCAAGGCATTTCAGGGGACACACAGCTGAAGTTTCAGACTTTAAGTCTCTCAGAATCATAGAGGGTGATGCTGTGATAGCTGCAACTTTCCAGTCCAGGCGCACCTTATCTCACTTCAGCACACCAGGATACCCAGACAAAAAGACTGAATCGTGGGTCACTTCCAACTGATCTATTCTATTCTATTCTATTCTATTCTATTCTATTCTATTCTATTCTATTCTATTCCATCCCATCCCATCCCATTCCATTCCATTCCATTCCATTCCATGCCATGCCATGCCATGCCATGCCATGCCATTCCATTCCATCCCACTCCAGTGCTATTTCTTCAGAAAACTGAGAGAACTGGTGCTGTCTGAAGGGTTTTCAAATCCTGGATGAACTACATATTTCCCTGGAGGTGGCTACAGAGACTAGGGCCAGGAGCCTTCCAGCCTGAGTGCCTGAACTGTGCAACAAAAGGTTCACTGGATTCTACCCAGGCCTTTGTACAAATTTAATATAGAAGTGCTCCTTATCTATTAAGTCCTGTACAGTGTGTTGATGGAACTCATTAATTACTGGGCCAGTACTTTTCTATGTTATTTAAGCATATGTTATTGCTCTGTGCAATCTAAGTTTCTTGGCTGCTATGTCATTTAGTGTGAGATGTATTAAAACCATCCAAAACTGGCATCTACTAACCAAGAGCACTTAAACTCATGAGACTATAGATCCTGCAAAACTAAGGATGAATGAACAACTAACACTGATGCAGATCGTGTAAGAGAGCTCCATATATTTCATCATAACAGAAATCAACAGATATACACACTGCCATACAATGGACATGACCCCTAAAATAATACTGATTTGATAACAATATATTGCCTCAGAACTCTACCAATACTAAGATTTTGAATACCACAGCAACATATTTTAACCAGTAGACACGTTCAAGTCTATGAATAGACAATATTCCATGCATGGCAGAGTTTTGCGACTAAAAACCTAGACGGTGGTAAAATGTTGGATTGTTATGATTTTTCAAACATTTTTGAAGTTCTACTCAACTGAAATTCCAGCATTTCTAGTTGAATAAGTGTTGACACAAGGCTGTGTAGCTTAAATGATATGTTGATGAGTAAAACAGAGAGGAGAAACATCTCACATGGTCTTCACGGGATTTATCTGTTACTGGGTACAGTGTGACATTTAAAAAGAAGCTAAGTTTTGTCATACAAAGTTTCTTACTAGAAAGGAAATAAAATGTGAAATACTGTAGTATAAGCCCTTTTCACCCTTGAAAATGTAAAACTAATTTGTATTGTGTGAATATTCATCATGAACTAAAATGCTACCTGATTGTTAGTAGTGTTAAACAGTGACTAAACTGGTGGAACCATTTTAAATGGAAAAAAGTAAAGTGAATGGACTAGCAGCTCAGGAAAACCTGGTCAATAAAGAAACTGTGATATTTTCTCTGCACATTCATGGGCCACACTCTTAAACTCAGTCCTGATTTGGCTTTTAGTCATTGATGAAAAAATTGACCCTAGCTACTTTCCCTTGTTATTCATTCTCTACCAACAGTTCTCTATTTAAACTGTAGGCACTTTGTCTTTGGGACAGGTCAGTTTCTTCACCCTAAAGGGTGCCTGAATGAAGTGATGGCAGTAGTAATATACAGTTTGTTCCCTTGCCTACAGGGCTATGCTTGGTAAAATAAGTCTGTGCAAATCAGGTTCTCAGAAGTGCTCCACACACTGTCCCTACTGTCTTCCTCCTCCCGCCAGTGCCTCTTCTACTCTTCAGCTCCACCACTGCTCAAAGCAATGTTTGCCATGTTTAATCTTTTCTTCAGAGGAAATCAGTAGCATACAAGATCCCAGCTGTATGTTTGCCACAAACAGATTCCTAGTCAAAGGTTATTTTATTCTGATACTTGCTTTTCTTAGATCTTTTTGACCTCACTGCTGAAGGCAAAGGTGGCGTTCTTACTATAAAGCATCATAACCTCTTCTCCCAGATACTGCACTGCAGAAAGACAAATTATTTTTGGCCCATTCAGTTACATGGGTTTTTTTTCATTTTTTTCACCTTCAAAGACCTCAATTCATCTGAAATTGGACAGTAGAATCTATCCGAACTTATGATACAACTATAAGTGTGCTTTTTCTGTAGTCCTCATTAACAAGGCTGGAAATAATAACCAAGTGACTACTTCTGTATAACACAGCTATAAAACCTATAAAGGCCCAGAAGAAAAAAAAAAAAAAAAAATGCCCTGGGGGAAAAAAAACCAAAAATAAACCCACTGTAAAGAGAAGTTTAAGACAGCTTGACATCTCAACATTTTCATTTTTGTTCAACAAAATAACTTACAATTCATTATTAGTGTTTCACCAGCACCTCTTTCTCTAGATTTACAATTACGTATGTGTGTGTGTGTGTGTATCTATATGTACATATATTAAAAAAAAAAAAAAAAAAAAAAGTTAGATTGCATTTAATAGATTCCGGATAGAATCAGTGATCTAGATGAACACAGTAAAATAAAGTTTCTCAGAAGTGATTACATCATAAAAAGATGTAATCACAAAAAGATCTAAGTTGCAATTGGATATTGGTCTGGAAGTTCTTTCTCTTCTTTTTAGTGATCTGAAAATGTAAGACCAGATGATCTCCATAAATGCTCCAACCTGTGTCCCTCTGATTTAATAGCACCAGTTCCTCCACAAATAATGTCTGCATTTTGATGACTTAGGGAAGATGTTCTTCAACAGTGACACTATTCCCTGAACTGTACACAACACAAAATGAGCAATACAGGAACAGTCAGAAAAGCTTCCTGTTCAGTCCAGAATTCTATACATGAAAAGAGCAGTACTGGTTGTTTCAGAGATGAAAAAATATGCAATAGGCAGTTCTAAAAAGTTTAATAGGTAGATGCTGGCTTCCACTCAGAAGCAAGAGGGTTTATATTGGGACTGGTTGGACAATCAGATTTCTAGCAAGGACAGCAGAGAAAAAATGTGTAAATTGGAGATAAAATGTACTTCTTGGTAATGAATGCATTTTAGCAGGCCCCCATGAGGTATGGAAATGAATTTATCTTCATTTTACAGATAGAAGCTGAGGAACAAAGAGAGGAAGTGACTTAGTCAAGGTCACACAAGATCCTTACAGCAATGGCGAATTCAACCTTTGGTGCCAGATTCCCCTGAAGTAGGGCTACCATTTGCCTGAATTTCCCAGATATATTTCCAAGGAGATGAAAAGAAAAAAACAGACAGACAAACAATCAAAAGTTGAAGACTTTGTCCTGACAGAGTAATTGTTTGGAACGGGTTATTTGGTACCCAGAGTGCTGGCCAAAACATCACTGTGGACACCTTAATCAATTTTATGAAGCTTGCAGAATACAGATGTCACTTGAAGACACCTATCTTCAGTACACAAACACCACAAGATTGCATGCACAGGTACTGTAAGTCCAAAGGCTCTCCAGATGTGCTAAGCTTTCTGCCAATCCATTTATCAGTGTATGTATGCAGCACATACACAGGGAAAGTGATGTATCCTGGAAGCTCTGGATTCTTTTTACACTCATTGTGCTGTCAGCTTCTGCATGTGCCCTATGGCCAACATATCCTGATTGCTTATCTGAGTACAATCCCATGGCATACATGCACTAGGTTTGACCCTCAAACTTCTTATATAGTCTCTGGTTGATGCATAAATCTCAGATAAAAATATAGTACCTCTTCTCAATAACACACGGATATTCCACTCCTTGATCCAAAATATTCCTAGTAAAAACAATGGAAGAAAAAACAGTACCGAAATCTAAATGATGTCCTTTTAACAGAGACATTATTTCTTTCTTTCAAGCCTATTGTTATGATGAAGTCCCCAAACACAGATAGTACAATCCCTGTTGTCATGGTTTGAACATAGACAGTAGCCAATCACCAAGTGTCAGTGATTTACTTCCCCCTCTCACCGGGACAAAAGGAAAGAAATTTGTAGGTTGAATAAAAAAAAAAAAAAAACAAAAAACACCACAACAAACAAACAAAAACCCAAAACAAACAAACAAACAAACAAACAAACCCAGTAATAGTTGTAACGGACTGTGTTGAACTGTATCTGTCTCAGACACTGCTGTTGCATCACCACCACTTTCTGGCATCAGTGTCTTGTCGCCATGAAGGAGTACACTCTGAAGGAGATGAACTGTCCCCGATGAAACCATGACAATCATCCAAAGTTAAATCAGGGTGAGGAAGACATGCAGGCCGGCATGACCACCTTGAATGCCTGAGCATCCGTGCATGGAGGACCACAGGGCAGCATGTATTAGTGAGCTCCATGGAAATGGGTGGACTCTTCAGAGAAATCGTGGGGACTGGGACAATAAAAGGACTGTGTACTCCTCTCTCGGGATCTCTCTTTCTCCTGCTTGTCACCACTCTTGTCATCACTCTTGGAGTTTGGAGAACCATCACCCTCACCAAGACCAAACGAATGGTACCTCGCTGATTTGTGGTGGTGGTAACTAGTCTTGCTGCATCTCTACCATTTTCTTGCTTAGGGATTCTGACTTTTCCCTTCTTTTCCTCTCTGTCCTATCACTGTTATCAGTTGTGTGTACAATAAAGTTCACGAGGTTGTAGGGCATCTGGTGTCGTTTGTGTCTTAATCTCACTCTTGGGACCATTTAAGAACCCTCCCCGATATTGGATCTGGGCAATAGTGACAATACAATAGTAACAATAGTAAATTCAAAACAAGTAAAATGCAGCAGTGGCTTACCAACCAGCAACTGATACACAGCCTGCCCCACCAGCAGTGATCCTGCCCACACCAGAAATCCCACCACATTGACCCAGAAACCAAAACCGAAAAAACAGGCGGTGAGAGAACACGCATCCGCCTAGATATGGAGCATAATGTCACATGATATGGAATACTCTAATGACCGATCCGGGTCTGGCCTTCTAGCTGTGCTCCATCTTAGCCCAAGGAAATTTAACTCTATCCTGGACAAAACCAGGACAGTCTCCACCCCTTATTCCATACCATTGACGTTATACTCAGGTTCAAAATACATTCTAAGGAATCACCACTCCTTTTCCCTGGTCTCACAGGTATCAGTCCCTTAGTCTATATCACTCCCTTAGTCTATGGGACATCCTTCCAAAACATCTGCTGAGTTCATTTAGTCCATAACTTTGGGTTCCATCTGTCATGACAGTCTTTAAACTGGAGGAACGAGGTGAAGTTGGCTCAATTGGTGGAGAAGTAGGCTTTGAATGTGGCAGGAGGATGTTGCAAGGCATCAATTGCAATAACAGGGTTATTTGACCGTTCAGTTAATTGGCTATTTTCACCCTAAATTAAATTTTCCTGAGGCATGCAACAGACTTCTCTGTCCTTCTGCATTACCCACCAGGTACACCTAGGTCATTGGGCAAAAGCAATCCCACGCATGTGTTTACTTTTATTTGATGCAGGATTAACTCAGATGGTCTCCCCCAGCACATTTTTAATGCACACTGTGGGGGCTTTATCCCCATCCACAGTATGTAGAAGGTTTGATTGAGCAGGGCCAGCTTGTGTGGCAGATCCTCTGGTATTGACTACTCAGGTGGCTTTTGCTAGATATACATCCTAGTGTTTGAAAGTTCCACCACCCATTGTTCTCAGTGTAGTCTTTAGCAACCCATTGTATCACTCAATTTTCCCAGACGCTGGTGCATGGTAGAGAATGTGATATATCCACTCAGTGCTATGTTCTTTGACTCAAGGGTCTACGAGTTTGTTTTGGAGATGTGTCCCATTATCTGACTCAATTCTTTATGGTTTGCCATGCTGCCATAACTTTCTTCTCAAGGTCTAAAATGCTGTTCCAGGCAGTGACACGAGGCATGGCATAAGTTTCTAACCAACCAATGGCTGCTTCCACAATTGTAAGCACATAGTGTTTGCTATGTCAAGTTTGTGGGAACATGATATAATCAATCTGCCAGGAATCCCCATATTTATATTTTAACCATTGTCCTCCATGTCAAATGGGCTTTAACCATTTGGCTTGCTTGATTGTAGCATGTCTCACATTCATGGATTACTTGTGTAATAGCATCCATGATTAAGTCCACCCCTTGGTCATGAGCCCATCTCTATGTTGTATCTCTTTCTTCATGGCCTCAGGAGTCATGGGCCCAGCAAGTCTTATATTGTTCACACTTATGTTGCCAGTCCAGATCTATTTGAGACGTCTTAAACTTAGCAACATGATCTGCGTGTTGGTTGTTCTAATGCTCTTCAGTGGCCCAGCTCTTGAGTACGTGAACATTTACATGGCATACTTTCACAACCAGATTCTCTACCCGAGAAACAATACCTTGCCATAATTCAGCAGCCCAGACGGGTTTGCCTCTGCGCTGCCAGTTGCTCCGTTTCCACTGCTGTAACCCCCACAGCGCATCTGCCACCATCCATGAGTCAGTAGATAAAGCACCGGTCATCTTTCTTGCTCAGCGATATCCAAGGCCAGTTGAACAGCTTTCACCTCTGTGAACTGACTCAATTCACCTCCTTCAGCAGCTTCAGAAACCCATCGTGTGGGGCTCCACACAGCTGCCTTCCACCTTCAATGTTTCCCTACAATGCATCAGGACCCATCAGTGAACAGGGCATATCGCTTTCCATTATCCTCACCTCTTCCTCTGGCACCATTCTAAAATCTTTGCCTTCTGGCTAACTTGTAATCACTTTCATTGTTCCTGGGCAGCTGGGGTTCCCTATTCGGCCTCACTGTGTGTTTAATGCAACCCATTTACTCCGCATGACATCAGTTTCATGGGGTGTAGAGGGAACACTCCCTTTGAACATCCAGCCCGGCACTGGCAGTCGGGGAGACAGGAGGAGCTGTGCTTCAGGCCCCATCACCTCTGAAGCAGCTTACTGCCAGTATCTTCTTTTTAGTTGGAGTATAGCAGTCCTCAGATTGTCTGTATTTCCAATTCCAAAACACCAGAGGTCGACCCCGAGTCTCCCTTGGTGCTCTCTCACAGACACCAGGTGGGGCCATTCTTCATGGCTTCAGTGCAGAACACATTTTTAACATCTTGTCCTATCCAAACTGGTCCAAGAGGTACTGCATGAACTATTTCCTGTCTAATTTGTTCAAAAGCTTCTAATTGCTCCGGTCCCCATATAAAATAATTCTTTTTCCGGGTCACTTGATAGAGAGGACTGACAATCTGACTGTAATTTGGAATGTGCAGTCTCCAGAAACCCACGACACCCAAGACAGCTTGCATTTCCTTTCTGTTAGTTGGTGGGGACATAGCTATTATTTTATTAATCACCTCCACTGGAATCTGACGATATCCATCTTGCCATTTTACTCCTAAAAACTGAATGTCTTGTGCAGGTCCCTTCACCTTACCATGTTTTATGGCAAAACTGGCTCTCAGAAGGAATTGGATTATTTTCTCCCTTTTCTCAAAAACTTCTTCTGCTGTATTACCTCATATAATTATGTCCTCAGTGTAGTCTAAGTGTTCTGGGGCTTCACCCTGTTCCAGTGCAGTCTGGATCAGTCCATGGCAAACGGTAGGGCTGTGTTTCCCCCCCTGGGGCTGCCGATTCCATGTGTATTGGACACCCCTCCAGGTAAAGGCAAATGTCCTGCATTCTGCTGCCAGATGGATGGAGAAAAATCCGTTAGCAATATCAGTCATGATGTACCACTTGGCTGCCTTTGACTCTAGTTCATATTGAAGTTTTAGCATGTCTGGCACAGCAGCACTCAGCCATGGTGTGACTTCATTCAGGCCACAGTAGTCCACTCTCAATCTCCACTCTATGTCAGACTTTCGCACAGGCCATATGGGGTTGTAAAAAGGAGAACGTGTCTTCCTGACGACTCCTTGGCTCTCTAGCTGACAAGTCAGTTTATGGATCAGGATTACAGAGTCTCGACTGGTGCAGTGTTGCTGTCGGTGCACGGTTGTAGTGGTGGTTGGCACCCTTGTTCTTCAACCCTCAGTAATCCCACAACAGCAGGATCCTCTGATAGACACAGACAGCTGTTTAATTCCTTGTTTCCAAGGCAGCTATACCAAAAGCGCACCGATACCCTTTTGGGTCCTTAAAATACCCTCTCCTGAGATAATCTGTGCTAAGAATACATGGGGCGTCTGGGCCAGTCACAATGGGGTGTTTTTCCCACTGTTTTCCATTTAGGTTCACCTCAGCCTCCAATACAGTCAGCTGCTGAGACTCCCCCTGTCACTCCTGAAATACAAATGGGTTCTGCCTCTTTAAAATTTGATGGCATTAGTGTGCACTGAGCACCAGTGTCCACTAGAGCCTTATACTGCGGGGGGTCAGATGTGCCAGGCCACCGAATCCACAGAGTCCAGTAAACTTGGTTGTCCCTGTCCTCTGCCTGGCTGGAGGCAGGGCGCCTCTAATGTTGGTCATAATGCCTGATAACGACAAATGGGTCAGTGTGGTGTGCACGGGTTTCAGCCTCATCCTGATCACTCACTTCTTGTGAATACAAGTCAGAAGTTCTTATCATAGGATCATGAGCAAAGTCGACCTTGCTGCTCTGTTTGGGCAATAGATTACCAGAAACCGGAGCAACATTTCTCCTGGAAGGACCAAGTTCTGTACTTGTTCTTCCTTCCATATCACACACCTGCTCTTCTAGGAGGTAGGTAGGCTTTCCATCCCACTTCTTCATGTCTTCTCCATAGTCACACAGGCAATGGCACAGCTTCCCCCGTGGTGTGTACTGGTTCTCTCGAGCAGAGAAAAGACTGCTCTTAGTAGCTGAGGTTCTCTTTTGTGCAGGTGGAGAGCAAGACATGTTCCCTTTGAATTGCTGGAAATCTTGAGATAATTTGTTCACAGCCGGGGGAATGATGGGGGGAGACACTTTCTTCATATTGTTGTCATTAGTGAGCCAATTCATCACCTGTGGGTCCGTCTTCACCTCTCCAGTCCAATATTGTTAATGCATTGGCATATGATGAGGTGAGCTCCATGCAGAGGTCCTCCACGTGGGCCAGGTGCATTGGACTTCATCTGGATCTGTGGGTAGCTGTGCATTATCTGGTCATAGTAAACCATCTCCCGCACACCTAGCTCCCTCAGGTATTGAATATCTCACTCCATAGGGGTCCACTTTCTTGGTCGACATGTAAAATCGTCCTTGAAGAGATACCTCTCCCTCACACTTGACAGAAGTTGCTCCAGGAGACTGAGATTTTGTGTCTCCTTTCCAATGGCTTTGTCAATGTCCCCTTCCCTAGACAGGGATCCCAGCTGCCTCACCTCCCTGCCCTCTAGTTCCATGCCCCTGGCCCCGCTATCCCAGCACCGCAGCGCCGGGTAACGTGCTGCTCAGCTGGCTGGCAGCTGAAATCTTCTCTTAAGTCTCACAACTCACTCAAGGACAAGGACTGGGTGACTATCACTGGCTCTACATCCTCCTCCTGTTCTTGGGGTGGGTCTGGTTCATCATCACCCTGTACACTGTGAGGGGATTTTCTTGTGTATTTCTTCTTCTGTCTGGGAGCAACTGACACTGTCATGGGTTGGTTCTCTGGTTCAGCTGCAGCGCCCATCCTCGGGCTTGTAGTGGCTGCAGTTTCTGTTACTTGGTTACCAGGTGCAGAGCCCTTCTCTTCCTCCTGAGGGTGATGAACAGTGTTTCATAGCACTGGTAAGCGTGGGCTAGGCCCCAGCATGTTGCAGTGCGCTGTGCCTCTCTGGAATTACCCGGGTGACAACATACTTTTTCCAAATATTTTATTAGTTCTCCAGGATTCTGCACGTGTGCAAGAGTGAAGTTCCCAGACACTGGAGGTGCCCACTGTTCTAGGTACTTGCCCATGCTACTCCACACCCCCAGTCACTCATAATTCCCCAACCTCGGGGTAGGTTTCCAGGTGATACTCTTAAATAGTTACTTAACCCTGAACAAAACCTGAACCACATGCAGGAACACACTAGCTCTTAGCAGTAAGATAACCATGTTAATGTCAACATTCCAAGGATATTTGAAATTGTAAACACAATTGCAAATAGACCCAGGGCTGATGCCTGCACCCTACCGTAGATCAACGTATAGTACAGCAAAACCAAAATCTTACAAAATTTTAACCCAACTCTCATGGACTGTGAGCAACAGCAGGGGAAATACATATTGCAGATGAGGTGACAAAATCTTAAGGAGCCAAGCAATCATTCCACCATTATCTCAAACCTCAGGCCCCATGTTGGGCATCAAGTCTGTCCTGGTTTGAACTTGCCTGGCAGCCAATCACCACGTGGCCAGTTATTTACTTCTCTCCCCCCACACACCCCCACCCCATTCTGAAATAGGGGAGAGATAAAAAAAAATACATTCATAGGTTGAAGAGAAAAAAATTAGTAACAAAACAACAGTAACAATAATATGTCCAAATGGGTAAAATGCAGCAGTGGCTTACCGACCAGCTACTGGTACACAGCCCATCTCCCCCCAGCAGTGATTCCGACTGCACCAGAAATCTCTCCATGCTGACCCAGAAACCAAAACTGGAAAAACAGCGGGTGAGAGAACACCTGTCCACCTATATACTGAGCATGACGCCACATGATAGGGAGTATTCCAGTGACTGATCAGGGCCCCTCTAGCCGTGCTCCCTCTCAGCCCAAGGAAAGTTAACTTCATCCTGGCGGAGACCAAGACACCTGCTTACAGGCACATGCTTTGCATATGAACCTTCATAATAGGTGCTATAAGAGCCCAGAAATTTCTATGGCATTTATAAAATATTCTCATGAGTTAGCTTCTGGTCTCCCTAAACATTCAATGCCATTTTACATGCACCATCTCAGAATTGTTTATAATTCTCTTTTGTTATTCATAAATCTCACAGAGTCTGATGTGTTTCTGATCCCTCATTTCTGAGTTTGGTTTTGTCAATTAACTTTGGGGAAATTATGTCTGTAAGACCGATAAGAATAAGATGGAAGTAGAAGCTATGAAGCACAATTACTGCTCTGTGAACAATTTGTTAGATGTGGCCGAAAATATACGCTGATCTGAGTACAAACACAGAGGCTACCTGATTAGAGCAAAAAGCTAAATCATATTTAGAATGGGAATAAATAAATAAATCAACATAACCGTCTGTGTGGTGTATATCAGAGAGATTTGAGGAGATACTCTTCAAAACTCTTCAGGATAATCCAGCTGCCAGACTTGTAACTTTCAGTATGACATGAACCAAGAAAGTCATAGATAAATTAATAATAATTGGTAAAGAGATGAGGCATTATGCCAGCATGAAATAGTTCTGAGACTGGAGGTACACACTGTTAAATGAGTTTCAAGACCTATTGCCAATGAGGGGAAATCTACCCACAGGACCACCATACTCTGTGAATAATGTCTCCCTGGGGTGTCAGTTTTCTCTTTGTCCTTTCATCTGCAAGAAACCTCCTTCAGGCAGTTTACTGTAAAATGTTGCACATAGAGAAATCCTGCAAGGTAATAATTATTGGTGTAATGTGGTGATTTCCATGCTAAGGGTTTCCTAAGGATTGTAAGGTATGTATATCCCCACTAGAGATTGATTAGACACTATCTCAGAGATAAACAGCACAGAATAATCATGAGAACAACAGCTCCTGGACCTCAATATGAAATGTCTCACTGACACAGAGTGTAGTCTCTGCTTGCTGTGAGAAACTGTAGAAACTAATTCAAATTATAGAATGTATTTATGGTTATTCTGTAACAATAGCTTAGTACTGATTTAAGCAAACAAACAAACAAAAAAGTCTACTGCATAATCACTACCTTCTCATTATCCTTGGAAGATTTTCAGCCCAGGACTAAGCATTGCTCAGTAACTGTGGTTAGAGATCTTTTGGTACTACAGTTTGGGTTTTGCTCCTTTCTGCTTCCACTTCTGTACTCATACTCAATATGCTTACTTTTAGAAGTCAAAACTTTTCTTTGACAAGTGTATAAGTTTTCCTATGCAAGATCATTTTAAAAATCAACATTTTAAAAGTAGACTTAAAAAGTAGAGACAGTTTGTTTCTCTTAAGCAAAGAATTTTGTGCATAAAACAAAGTAAATGGGATTTGGGTTAAAAATATTGATAGTAATAGGAAAGGATTTAGAATAGCTGACCAATGAAAAATGATTGATCATACTAGTTTTACTGTAGCTGTTGTAAGGGCAATATTTTTTCAGGGGAATTTTTTAGAATTTGCCTTTTTTTTAGTTTTGTCAATTATTTTCAAAAACACCTGTGGGAAGAAGAAAACTGATTTCCTGCAAGCCTATTGTTGTATTGGATACATCATGCAAAAGAATCCTTCAGTAACAAGTATGTAGATGATACAAGCTAGGCATAATTTCCTAATTTTTTTTATTATGATTAAAAGATTGTGATCATTTTGCATCACACATGTGATGTACAGTTTGTCAATTCCTTGTCAGTTTTAGGGCACTATTCACTTGGCCCTTTGAGATGCATCATGGCTCAGTGGTAGCTTAAGCTGCATACTTATGACCTGAGTGTACTAAAGATGCAAGGACATTCTGCTGTGAGGAATGTATTAATGCTTTGCCATTTAACTCAAAACCACAATGCATTTCCTCTTATAATTTGTATCAATATTTCTTAATTGCATCACTTTTTTTTTTTTAAAAAAAAAAAACATTCCCTAGCAGTGACAACAGAGAGGTCTGTTAGTCATCCAAACTTTCTGCAGCATTGCTCTGAACCATCTGAAGATCATTAATGTGCTAATCACAAAAGGAAGGAGAGAAATTTGCAGAACTTTATGAGCAGTTAATGCTAAGTTAGAACCCAGGCTGTCAATTTTAAATAGGAGCAAAAAAATGCCTAATATGCATAACTTCTCATATCATACAGGGAGAATAGCATGACTGACCAGACTGGCCACCAGCCAGTAGCACAAAAGTATCACTCTTGGCAGGTGGATTCACTCATGCTGCATATGTGACACATCTTACTGATGGATTGTAGAAAACTACTGATACGATGTCGGAGGTGACTTGTTTCATCTCCGCTAAGGTCAAGGTTGGTTCAAGCTCCATATGGCTCAGGACCTGGACCAAAGCCCAGCGAAGTTAATATGACCATTTCCATTGACTTTGATAGGTTTTGAATCAGGCAGCATAGATAGAAGTAGTTGCTGGAATTAAATCAGGGAAGAAAATGGGAGTAGAAAAATGAAGTAATGTGTGAAAATCTGAAGAACTCTTCCAGGTTTCAGCTGCAGTCAAGTTTGTCTCTTTGTTGAATGAAATTCCTCAATGGTAAATGTCTCAGTTTTGGATTAGCAGCAAATGGTTAAAACATTCTGTAAATTTAAATTGTTATCAACAATATATTTTTATTAGAATTCCGCCCCCCCCTCCCAGATTTCACAAAAGCTAATTACTATCCTATTGTGAAAAATGAAAACAAATGGTGACTACAAATGTTGACACATCCTTCATCAAGCCCAGAAATGCCCATGGGTTCCCAGGCTTACTCAAGGTTCAACTCTCTTTAATTGTTCATTTCAAAGCAACAGGAAGAGAAAGCTTGTTCACAGTATTTAGAGAAGAGTGAGGGGCTGAATTTGGACTACTTTATTAAAATTTCCTTGAGTTTAAGTGCCATTGCTTCAGAGACAAAGATGCCATACTTATGGGTGAGTCACAGCATATTCTGTCTATATTGAGAAATGCCATGTAAAGAAGACATCCTCAAGCAGTTGAGTAAGCAAGGAATCAAATAGAGAATTAGTTCGTTTCATTCTCTCACAAGATTTTCAGTGGTTGATACATGGGGAATATAAAGAGGGAAAATAGGTTCTCCAAGTTAGGGACTGGAGGAGAAGAAAGTAGAATTTAAAAGCAATGGCTTTCGTGTCACCCCATGTTATTGATACTATCTGGAAAGGTTTGCTAAAACCAAAAACCCACACAAAGCCTTATAATGTGTTTATTAAGAACAGATTAGGAGGTAAGAGAGAATGGGTCCTTCACAGGGGTAATACATGTCCTGAGAGTACGTGGGATGCATCAGTGGAATTATGAAGAGTGTAACACATCTCTGGAGTAGTATTGTTCTATTTCACCCAAGCACATACATGTACATAAATAAGAAATAATACGGGAGTATTTATATGGATTTGACCTGGAAAAACACATTCAATATCTAAGAGGTACTTTATAGAGGTACATCACTTCAGGTGTGTGAAGGAAGAACTGATTATATGATTACATTCTTCCTGGTTGGAATTTGGTAGAGAAATCATAAATCACAGTAAATAAATCTGAAAGTTCATTTCTTTCCCCTAACGCCTTCTCAGTTCATGTTACAGTAAATAACACATTCCTGGAAGGACTTGTACAGTATTCCTTCAAAATTCTTCAGAGAGAATTTCCTGCAGTGTTTTCAGACAAACCCATCTCAAAATCCACCTAAGACTTTATCGACACTGAGTATGTCTGAAGATTTTCATGTGTCCCTTGAAAATATCTGTTTCTACATTATTTTGTCCCTTCAGCATGAACTACTGCCTGAACAATTGTTTCCATGCCTATGGTTGTACAGTTTGTTGATTGTCAAGAATGAAACTGAATGGGAAAATTCTCTGTTTTCATTCAGGTTTTTAATGGAAATATGAAATATTTCTTGATCCAGGCTCATACGATACATATGAAACAACACCAAAAACTTACTTATATCAAGAATCTATCATTCCAGAAAGTTTGAGGCAATGAAAAACTAGGAAATGCCTCCTAACTTTCTTCTGTCTCTTTACATAAGCAACACACTCCTCCAAAGCTTTAGATGCTGTGATAGCAGAGGAATATAGTAATTATATTTTTCTGGAGGTACAAGAAACTTGACAAGTCTTCTGATATATTCTTTCTCTTCCATATAACCAATCAACTCAAAATGAATCCAAACCAAACACAACAACAAAAAACAATAACAACAACAACAAAAAATCGTAAAGATATCCCAGAGATAATAGGCTTTTCATTAGAGGGGGTGGTAGCTCTTAAGTTTTCCGTACTTGCTCAAAATTAGTTTATGTTAGCTTGTAAGTGAGTATTTTCATTTATGACCATTCATTTTCAGCTTTGTGGTTGCCATTATGGAAAAAAAAAAAAAAAAAAAAAAAAAAAAAAACAAAAACCAAAATCAAATTATGGCAAAATGTTTTAGAGAAAGTTAAGATACTTATATCTAGCTTCTGACAGCTGAGCTTTCCAAAATGGAAGCACTCTCTTTAATAGTTATAACTGCCCTGTTAGCTTCCTGCTTGGAGGAACAGGGAAGGAACTTCACTCTCATCAATGGCAGAAGCAAGTAATAACTCTTCTCATTCAGTGTGTAGAGCAGGTGAGAGAATAAAAAAATTATACCCAGATTCAATCCAACTGGTAACAGGCCTGTGCCAAAATTTAAATTCAAGGACCTCATCAGGGACTACACTGTGTCCCTATAGTGCAAATAATACTGCCCAAATTAGAGTCTGGCCCGTCCTTGTTAAGGCACCTTCTGCTATTGAAAAGATATACTATTTCAGTGTGTCAGAAACATAATATCCAAATGAAGTGTTAATGCAGTACTAAGTATTTTTATGCTATTAAAGTGCTAGTCAAGTGGGAAAAGTAAACTGTGGTGCACTGAACGATCAAGGAAACTTTTCTGGAGAAGATTATGCACTCCTGACAGCCCCAATGTGATAAGTATATCAAGATTTAGTGTCCATTTATTAGTTTCTCAGCACAGGAGAACCCTGTGGCTGCCAAACCTGAATCATTACCCTCATTTTTCATGATATAATCAGTATGAAAATGGTGACTACCTGGATATTTTCCTGGACATGAGGTGTTCTAAGTGAGTACAGCTAGATCACCATTATTGCATCATTGACTGATTATCATTCTGATTAATGTCTCTTCTTTATTTTCATTCCCTGTACTGAAACAATGCATATGTCACTGAGTAATTATGTCTAGTGCCTGCTTCTGAATTATGCCCTTGACAAGCATGTACCTTTGTCACTGATACTCTAGCTTTACCTTGTTCCTTGAACTCTTACCCTCAAAAACAAATAAATTAACACTTGATAATGTTTCACCATGCTCAGGGTCAAAAATTGAGAATATTCTCCTTATTCTCCACTACATCCCTTGCCACTAGTATTTTCCTCAACCGTTACTTTCCAAGTAATCTGTCCAAGAGGCATGTTTATTGGGTTGTATTTAGGTGTATTCAAAATCTGTTTCTTTCAGCTTGAATGACGGGAATGTTGGTATGAAGGTTTTCCACAGGCTTTAAAACTGACTAAATAAGCAATTCATATGATCAACCTCTCTGCTCATGGATTTGTCACCATTTTGAAGGTCAGAGGTCAGCTTTTCCCAAAGCAGTATTCCCTTTTGCCTGATCTAAAGGAGTACATATATAAGGCACAAAGAACTTGATTCTCATTTGAATCTGAAACTAACACACTCCTGCAAATGTTAATATTAAAGAGCATCCCAAACCATTGTTAAGAACTCACATCCGTAATTTAATGGAGCAATCATTTTAACAGCACAGTGTTAATCCCTTGCAACACCTATCCTCCTGTTGGTGGATCTGGACATCTGTTTGTGTCATTGGCCAGTATCTCCACTGGTTACACTTGCATATATCTGTTGTCAGTCTGACCAACTAATTGCTAATATATCAACAAAATCTTTTTCTAGGAAGTGTAAAATACATAAATATTGCTTCCATTATAGAATATCTTGCTCAGAAACATCCAAGCTGACAGAGTGACTCAGTAGTGAAGATCTCCACTGTCATTATACCCTAATCATGACAATTTCCTTTTGATTCTAAATCATACCATTTTTACTCATTATATTGAAAATATGACCTTTTACTGTTCAGTTAAATAACTTGATCTCCAGCTGAAATATTTGGACTTCAAAAATGCTGGTCATAAACGTGACCTTCCTAGCAAAATAGCAAAGGACTGTGATGAGTCTTTTGTGTCAGATGCTAAATTTCATCTACAATTCACACTCAAAGACATCTTTCCCTTGGGTTATATTTTAAAAAAAGGAACAATGTTGCAGTAAGCAATTCATGGACACTAGTCAGGAGCTGGAATTTAATCTCAAAAATCTCCCGGGGGGGTTTACAGATAGAGAAATGAAAAACAAGTTTTCTTACTAGGCATATGCAAAATAACAACAAAGTTCCTTCCTCCACTTCAGCCCTCAAATTCATCCATCTCTAATGACGTTTTTGTTTCAGACTTCAGTCCCAGTTGTTGCTTTATTCACATTCCTAATGAGCTGCTCATTCCTTCACCTGACATCTCTTTTTCCATTAACAAGGAAGATGGAGTCACCCAAAGGTACTTTCCTATGTATCATTGTACACTCCTTTTAATATTTTAATTAAAAAGAGGAGACTGACAAGATCAATGAAGTGTCCTGGTAGGGTCAAGATAAAACCTTTCCTGAAATGAAAGCCCTCTGAAGCTACCTCATAGCTACAAGCAACAAAAAGTCTTGGTGTATGTTTTCTTGCCAACAAAGTAGTGGGAGATCATTTAGTGAAGTATTAAGCACGAAGATAAACCATTTTTTTGTATTTTGCAAACTTTTTTCTAGGAAGGGAAAAGTATGTTGTTCCAAAAGAGGCGGGAAAAAAGACAGAAAGAAAAAGATTTTGTCAAAGAAAGTCAATATAAGTACTGTCCTGAGATTTGTCCTATTAAAAAAAAAAAAAAAAAAAAAAAATCTGAAGTGATAAATACATTTAAATTGTGAAAAAAACTGCACGAAAATCAATTCCCTTACTAGAATTTTGTGGAAGTGATAATTCCTTGATAAAACTCAAGACCAGTGTTTCTGGAATTAATACAGTTTTTTGAACATTATTATAAAGAAGTTAAGGAAGGTTTTGTCTGGGCTCTAGGGATGGAAGGATGTCTGATAAACTCATCTTGATTTCTTCAGATTATATATGGGCACTGATAGTGGCTCCTAGCTGACATTTTGTTGATAAATATGTGTTTTCCTACTACATTGGGTTTGCGTGGCAAGCTTTTGGTCGTGGGGGGACTACACAGGTTGCTCCTGTGAGAAGCTGCTAGAAGCTTCCCCTATGTCTGATAAAGTCAATGACAGCCAGCCTCAAGACAGACCTGGTGTTGGCCAGGGCCGAGCTCATCTGCGGTGGTCATAGCACCTCTGTGAGAACATGTTTAAGAAGGAAAAATATGTTGCTGCTCAATGGCAATTGTAGCCAGAGGAAAGAATGATATGTGAGAGAAACCACGCTGCAGACCCCAAGGTTGGTGAAGAATGAGGAGGGGCAGGAGGTGCTCCAGACACCGGGGCAGAGGTTCCCCTGCAGCCCGTGGGGCAGCCCGTGGTGAGGCAGCTGTGCCCTGCACCCATGGAGGTCCACGGTGGAGCAGAGACCCACCTGCAGCGCGTGGGGAACCCCACAACAGAGCAGGGGGATGTGCCCGAAGGAGCCTGTGACCCCGTGGGAAGCCCACGCTGGAGCAGGCTCCTGGCAGGACTTGGAGAGAGGAGATCCGTGGAGAGAGGAGCCCACGCTGGAGCAGGTTTCTGGCAGGACTTGTGACCCCGTGGAAGGGACCCACCCTGGAGCAGTCTATTCCTGAAGGGCTGCACCCCATGGAAGGGACCCACGCTGGGGCAGTTTGTGAAGAGCTGCAGCCTGTGGGAAGGACCCACCTTGGAGAAGTTCATGAAGAACTGTCTCCTGTGGGAGGGACCCCACACTGGAGCAGGGGAAGTGTGATGAGTCCTTCCTCTGAGGAGGAAAGAGCAACAAGGACAACAGATGATGAACTGACCACAAAGCCCATTCCCCATCCCCCTTGCACCTCTTAGGGAGGAGATAGAGAAATTGGGAGTGAAGTTAAGCCTGGAAAGAGGGGATAGGTGAGGGTAAGATGTTTTAAGATTTGGTTTTATTTCTCATTATCCTGTTCTAATTTGATTAAATTTGATTAAGTTTATTTCCCCAAGTCAAGTTTGATTTGCCCATGATAATAATTGGTGAGTGATGTCTCCCTATCCTTTTCTCGATCCACAAGCTTTTAATTATATTTTCCCTCCCCTGTCCAGCTGAAGATGGGAATGACAGAGCAGCTTTGGTGGGCACCTGGTCAACCCATCACACCCTCTCTGTCCATGGCTCATTCAGAGCAGCCTCACATGATTTCATGGGATGGCGTAGTGTTAGAAACCTCTTCCACAGCTTGGTGCTTCATCCTGATGTATCTGGGTAGAATTCAAAAGCCAGTATGACACGTAAAGACAGCTCAAGGAGCAGGCTCCTCCGTGACAGTGGGCCTTTCTCTCCGTAAGGACATTGCTTTGGCTCCCGTAAAAGAAGACATGTATAGCAAATGCATGGCCTAAGAAATATTGAACCGAATGCGCTTCTGGAAACTTGATATTTTCATCACATGCCACCGAAGCTAATACACTGCACTGTTTACAGTTCTCCGCTACAATATATTTTGAAATGATTACCTTTCTCTGAGTCATTTGTGTCATAATGCTCTCCATAGGTGCCCATAAAATGAAAATGTAAGCCTCTTTTATTTGTGGCATTGCATCTTAATTGAAAATATTAAAGGCTATTGCTCTCCTACTGTTTTTTTTTTTCTCCTGTATTTTATTTTTTTCTCCCCTTCTCACTCTCTGTTTAATTGGTTAATCATATGATTTTTTTAATGGAATAATCATGAAAGAAAATATGAAGCTAATTTCAATTCAAAGTGGATTTGGCAATATTTAAGTGATTATCCCAAAGTAGCAGAGGGTGCATGAGGCAATAAACATCTGCTACGTTCATGACCATTGGCCTCATTGTTTATGAGCTTGGGAGATATTTCTTTTCAAGAGATATGTTTCTATTTGGGTTATATAGTGCTTTTTTATCTTGTTTTATCGTCATTTTCCCCCTTGTAAAATTTTAAAGCTGGCTTTTTTTTTTTTTTTTTCTTTTTTTTTTTTAATGTTTTTTTTTTCCTCCCCTTTGCCCCCAACTCCTTTCAAATTAACAGCAGGGTGAAATTCAGACAAATGAGAAATTTTTTCCAAGGAATCTTTCAGGCAGAAGGATGAGTGGCTTAGCTGTTTCTCCACTTATGAACTGTATGGACTACTCCAGGTTTATGGGCTGAAGAAGTTAATAGGAATTCTATATTGTAGATGGTTCATCGTCCAGCTGCCATTCAATTGTATTTGGTGTATGTAATTTCCAAGTTAAGCTGTAACCTTTTTCTCTTTCCTTCACATGCAATAACGACTAATAGAGAAGGTGGAGAACTAGTTGTAATTGAAAGTTACAGGAAGCTTTCTGGTTTAATCTTTTTAGTGAAGGAAATAGAAGAGTAAAATAAATCAGACTTTATTTTGAGATGTCTGGGAAAGAATTTAGCTAAGGAGGCAACAAGTCAGCTGCAGATAGGAATGACCTTCAGTAGCTGAGGCAAAGCAGTGTTTATAGGAAGAGGCAATATCTATTATTTGAGAAACTTCTGCAGTACATGTTATTTTGGACATACAAATACTTCTTCAGATCTGAAACAGAATAAGACAATTTCTAAGTCAATGCTTTAGAAACTGAAAAGTTTGGTTTAAGTGTTTCTCTAGATATTCTACATTTGAAATAGTTCTATATTACTTTTAATCTATTTTCTATAACGGTATTGAGATGTCAAAGTGGCAGCGATATGTCAGTTAGCACATAGTGACACAGAGGATGTTTTAGGGAATTTCATCCCTAGGACTGCAATAGTTTCCAAGAAGGACCTATTGGAAAATTTATATCTACAGTTTTATAATTGTAAATTTAAAGGTTCTGGATAACCAACAGACTAGTTCTAGTTTCTACATATGAAGACTACAGAGGATGTTGTGGCTCCTTTCTGCCAAACTTCCTATCAGCATAATAACATTTATTTACCTTTACATATAATCTCAGTCAAGAATCAATAATGTGTCTATTCTTTTATTCTGTTTAAATTTTGTATTAAATTTATAGTCAGGGTGCTGTATTAAATATAAAGATTTCTTAATTTTTCATCACTGGGAAGGCATTGTAGCCACGTACACTACAGAGTAATTTGGTCATGCAAAGAAAGAATATTTATGTGCCCAGAAAAAAGTTGTTTTTCCTTTTTTGGTAAGTAGGAAAATGAACAGAGTAAATATGGATCCTATAGAAAATATTATGAACTTCCAGCCGCTTGGGACATAACCAGTAAGCATTTCTGGGTCAAGGCCCAGGATTTCAGATTTCCATCATTCATGATTTTCCTAACTTGTTTGTTATTAGAGAAAAGTTGGATACCAAGATCATAACAGTTGAAATGTTGGGCCACTGCAGAGAGCTTTTTAAACTGAGAGATGTGCATGAAATTAGAATTTCTGAAGCAATATGGTATGTGTAAAATCCAGGTTTCCAGCTTCAGATAACTTAAAAAAAAAAAGAAAAAAAAAAAAGAAAAAAAATCATAATTATTCCTTTTAAATTTTTATGGTTAACTTTGTATGTTTGCTCTTTATTCTTTAGAAATTAACATAAGCATAGGGAACAAAGCAATAATCCTTTACATTTTCAGACACTGAAAATCAAATAAAATAATTTATTAATTTATTTAGGATTGACTAAACTGAAAAATATTCTCAAGGTGATATTACAATATTCTCTATGACAAGTTTACTGCTTCTATACTAAAATTATGTTAAGTCTGAAAAACTGAAAAGCTGTTTAGTGTTATAAATGGAAAAATCTAGAAATGAGAGTTTCATTTATTAAAGTATTGTAGTTGGACTGAGCAATAAGGAGAGGGATGTGTTATGATATGCTTGGTATTTTACATGGAAATTGTACGGTCTAATTCATACCTCCAAACAAAATTAGAATGCGAATAATTACTCCAGATTAAGGAAGTGTTATTAGTTGTAATTTACAGACTGGGGGAAGGCAGAAATCACATGCTTTACAGTGACAAGTGGCACTGGGGGATCCTGGCTTAGGTGAACTGAACATGATAAAAAGTGATTTGAACTGCTCATTCCAGATTTTACTGCAAGAATAGAGTCTTTCAGTTTTCCTCTCCAAAAATGATCTTGGAGCATGTAACTGTAATTTCGTTTATAAAGAGACACAAATCTAAATTATTAAATTCACCTCCAGATTAGGTTTGGAATGTGAAGATTTCTAGTGCATGGAGAAATAACGAAGCCAAAGTGCTATTATCCCTTCCCCTCTATTCCAGCAACTTAACTTTCCACTGTTTTCTGTCTGTTTCTTCTGTGACACTTACCCAAAAGGTTGTCTGTACAAGTAAAATGTCATTATATAATATCATCACTGGTTTAATAAACATCTACACATCACAGAACACTGAGCCACAGGCTGACACTATGAGATGGATTTTGTTGTGAATTTATTTTTGTTGTTCTTTAGTTATTTTCTTCCTTTTTTTTTTTTTTGTTGTCGTTGTTTGTTATTACTTTTAGAAGGACAAAACTTCCCAGAGAAGAATATCTTCGAATATAAGCTGAAGAACAATTACTTTGCCCCACAAATTTCCAACAGACTGAAATAGAATTTACATTTGTAAAAGGAAAAGAAAAAAAGATGCCTTTACCTCCACTTACATGTAGCTCGTGCAAACCTGAACTGCAGCTCCGGGGCACAACTCAAGATTTGGTATTAAAGTGTTTCTTTTGCAACCAATTATGCTAAGGATTAGATTCCACTGCCGGCCTCACCTAACAGTATAGTACCTTGGTTTCAAACAGCCTGGTATCTGTTGGTTGGTTGTTTTTTTCTCTCACTCCTCTCTCTTTTTCTCCCCTTTCCCTGTCCCTTAGAACCAACTCCACCTTCATCAAAACAATTTCATTTGTACTTATGAAAGCATTACAGCCGGTAAGCGGAGAGTACAGAATAAGCTTAACCATTGTAGCCTTTTTCCCATCTGAATATCACGAATCCTGTATCTCACCATGGTGTAAGGTCTCTGATTACATCAACCTCTCCAAATTATGCTGAAATGGAGGCCATTCAATTTGCTACAATCAGTAACTTTCGAAAGAGCCCTGCATAATTGATTTCACAGTAATATAGGCATAGGTGAACGAGTTCCTCAGCCTCGTTTATACAATGTTTTCTTTCATTCCAAAGTGCACTATTCAATAGAAATCACATTTTTTTTTTCTTAACAGTTGGCAGGTAAGGCTTTTGGCATATACAAAGTTGTGAGAAAGAAAGAGAGAGCAGGGGGGAAAAAAAAAAAAAAAAAAGTAGTCTAGAAATATGAAAATTGAAATTAATGCCCTGGGTGAAATACTAAATGCAGAGAAGCCTTGGGTGAAATGACTTCTCTTTTATATATATCTCATCAGGATGGGAAACGAAGGATTCATACAGGATACAAAAACCTGTTGAAACTTAAATGCAGTCCCTGAGTGCAATTTGTCCAGGGCTGGGTGGGGCTATTGAGTTTCAAAGCTGATCACTCATCTAAAGATGAAAATATCTGACTGGGTTGACGAGCTGAACAGGCTATAGACACCTGGTTGGTGTTGGACCTAGGGAAACAGCTTTGGAACCTGGGTAAATACTGCACCCATGAACAATTAAAATGTTAAAATGGGCAACTTCCTTAAGACTAACACATTACACCATCTCTGCAAGTTTCTCCCTCTGAAGAGAGCCAGTCACAATGTCTATTGCTCAGTGGACCAACTTTAGCTTCAGAGATCCTATTACTACTTTATAGACCTACGGCTGAAACCTCATGAATGATGCATCACAGCGCATGTAGGATTGCATGAGTGCTTCCTGCTGGGAAAGAAATAAGGGCAACAGTGAAAAAATAAAAAAAAATAAAAAAAATAGGAGCATAGATAAATAAATAGGTAAACCCAGGTAGCAAATGTGAAGCGTTAAAGTGTTGGGACATGGACAACGGTTGAAGCTACCAAAAGGAAAAGAAAATGCTGCTGGATATTTGCAATACAATGAATAACTAGGCAAATTAGATAGGAATTCAGAAATGAAAACAAAACAAAATAATAAAAAAACCCCACCCAAACCAATAAACTGTCATTTAACTTGAGAGAAGACCAAGAAGGGCATCTCCATAAAGCAGTCAAACAGATCTATTACAGAGCTCATTTTAGATTGGCTAAATTACTGTTTTGATCTCTCTCTCTCTCTCTTGATTCCAGAAGGAACCTGACTAAACATGTCAGACTAAGCTCTGAGTTCTCTATATCTAAATTGAAACAAGAATTATCCTGTTCATGAGGTTGATGTGCATTATACAGAAGGAAATATATATACTTATGGGAGTGGTAATATCAAAGGCAAACCAGTGGCTTAGATTAACTCTCGCCTTACAGTTGCATCTGTTATATCCATGTTGTTCTCTCAGAGTTCAGAGATCAACTGCAGGATTTATTCTTCCCATGAGAAGTGTCTGTGTAGCTGCATATAGCTCTGTGTGTGCGTGTGTGTGTACAAATTCTCTGTAAAAACAAAAAGTTACCTGTGAGCAGCCCCTGTTTAGGAAGAATCCAGCTGTCTCTGTATATTAGTACTCCCTTGTCTGAAGAATGGGTGGTTTTATGTGCTTTTTGCCACAGTTTGATTATAAACCACTGAGGAAACATGTTCACTCTATCCAAATCTAAAAAGCACTAAAGTTTATACTGCTTAAATCACTTCTGAGTCAGAACTATTTGGATCTCTGAATTTTATGATAATATTAACAGAGCTTCTGGTGAATCCCATTAATTTTTTGGGGTATTGTTTAATTTTACATAAGTAAATATAATTACTCCTTTTGTCAGAAGTTCTAATACCAATTTATAATTCATGGAGTTAATTATGTTAACGAGGAGGCAATCATTTCTCAACTCTCTCCCCTGTAATTTTAAAGTATTTTGATTTTTTCCTCTATCTCTCTCTCTCATTCTCTTCTCTCCTTTTACAATTTCTCTTCCAGCCATGAAGTGGGAGCATACACAATTCATCTGTGATATAATTATTTACCATGGCAACAGTTTGTGAATGGGATTGTGAAGTTGCAAATAACTAAAAAGAAGCTTAAGTAGAACAGTCTGAAAAAAATATCCTTTTCAAGACAAGTGAAGAGTCCTTTGAGGTCAGGAAAGCTTTTGTATCCCCAATATGTTAAAACAGGAGGAGGTGAAAAGAAAGATAGTTTTTTGGCTTGTTTTCGCCTTTGTTAAAATCTTTGCTAAAATCTGATCAGCAAATAAAGATAACTACTTTTTATGTGTTTGTGTATGTGCAAATTGGTTTTGGGGGGTGTATATGTAAAAATGACTAACAATAAAGAACATTTAAACAGACTTAAAATTACAAGCTCTAAATCTGACAGTGCCCAGCAAGAAAGAGAGAAGCTTTGGAAGATCAAATATATAAAAGGTACAGAAAAGAGGGTCACACTTGTGGTGGTTGATTTTTCTTGTTATATACCTGAGATAAACAAATGGCTCAAATTCACACTTGTATGTAAGACACCCACCCCACCCTAGCCCCCCCAAAGTTTAGAGTCTTACAGGCATATAGAGGAAATCTGTAGAAATCTACTAGTATAATATTTGTATTTTGCTTTAAGCTGCTGCTGACAAACCTTTCCCTACAACCCATCCTATTCAATCACCTATTGAGTATTTTAGCACTGCTGGTCCAGAATCAAAGAAATCTATTGATGTTCTTCAAAGGCACACTGAGCTGCATATGAAAGAAAAACAATAACAACAAAACCTCTTCCAGATATGCCCTGGTTTACAGTTTATCTACCTGGGAGTGAAGTTAGGTGCCATATTTACCCTGTCTCACAGCCATAATGATTTCAGAATCAAAATATTTCCAAGGAATAGATTGAAAGCCATCAATGCACTTCATTGAATGCTAATCCAACAACACTTTGAAAAGGCTCTTGCCCAGTTGGTGGCATGAAAGGGAATTTTGTAAGATGTCTGTCCAACTTCTTTTAAAAGTCAGGCTAGATGTGCCTCTACACTGAGAAAGATCCCACTTTCTTTGACAGATAAGCTGAGTCCCAAAAATAAAAATCTTTGACACCAGTGGAGTTAGGAACATGGCCAGTGAATGAATATAGAAAGCAGATGCATAGAAAAACATTTGTGGAATGCATTTTCTCTGTCAGTCATGAAAGATTACTTGTTTGCCAAGTAAGTGTGTTATCTTAAATGATACTATTCAAAAGGGCCCTTACAGAACCTTCTTGAGATACATCACAGGAGCAGAGGACAAAGCATATTGATTCTAACTGCTCTATCTGCTCTGAAAACACCTGGCAACAATCCTGAACAACCTCAACAGATGAAAAACATACCATCCCCTGGTGATAGAGTATGTGATGCTTGGTTTCCTACAGCTCTGTGGCATGCTGTTGGGCTTTCTAACAAGAGATGAGCTCTGACTGAAGATTTTCCTGAAGATAAGACATGAATAAATTTGGATCTCAGTACTGGTTTTCTCACGTGTCATAAGAGGCAAGTTTGCATGGTTGTTTCACCCTCAAAGGGGTAAATAATGCCTTCTCACTCCTTTTGTTATCTACTATTTTATAAAAACTAGGAATGTTGTCACTACAGCAGGTAGTTCAAAAATTATTGTGAAGTGGTGGATGAATAGATAGATACACATTTATAAAAAATATTCTAATTTAACCTGGAAAAAAATCTTCGTGCAATTGTTGGGGTTGCTTTTGTTGTTTGGTTGTTGTTGTTGTTTTATTTTGTTTAGTTGTGGGTTGTTTGTTGTGTTGTTTTGGTTTTTTTTTTCCCCTCCATTTCTTTTCCCTACCAATAGAATACTTCATTTTCTCTTAAAGTGTCACCCAGGTCTGACAAACAAGCTGGGATGTTTAATCTGCATCAATGACAGATTTAGGAACATGTCTCCTCATTCATGGATTGGAATGGAAGTAATTATACAACAGAAAAGGCACTTTTCCAGTTTCTTGTAAGAAACGGCTTGACAGTCAGATTTACAGCTGCATTTAGGTTCCAAAGTGCAGGGAGGCACCTAATAGGATTTAGAAAAGTATGTAACTACTTTTGGAGACCAAATGGAATTAGGAGTCTAACTCTTTTAACTGCATTTCTAGATCACATTCAGATGCTTATTTTCATATTTTGATATATTTTAAAAAGCCACCTTCTGTTCTCATCAGTGAAATATTTTAGGATTACAAGAAATAATTCTGAGCATGATGAACTATTTTTCTGTGTAGGAAGTACCTTCTGCATTAAACCAGAAGGTATGTGTGTATTGTTGGACATATGAGTTTACAAGCATGTGCTGGTATTCACATATACTCATAGAATAGACAGTAAAGAAAATCTGTTACTATGTAGAAGTTTTCACATAAAATTCCCAAAACCCTGGTGAGGCAGAAGAAAATGTCCTGCTAACTTATTGTTTGCTAACTTATTGTTTTCTGCCTCAG